>NC_058083.1:211782896-212472535 GCF_014858855.1 Bufo gargarizans
TATCTTTTCCATTCACATGTCCGCAAAATGGGTCCGCATCCGTTCCGCAATTTTGCGGAACCGATGCAGACCCATTCATTTTCAATGTGGCCGGAATGTGCTGTCCGCATCAGCATTTGCGGATCTGCACTTCCGCATCTGTGCTTCCGTTTCCGCAAAAAAATAGAACATGTCCTATTCTTGTCCACAATTGCAGACAAGATTAGGCATTTTCTATTATAGTGCCGGAGATGTGTGGTCCGCAAATTGCGGAATGCACATTGCTGATGTCCGTGTTTTGCATATCCGCAAAACACTTACGGACATGTTAATGGACCCTCGTAGTAACATTATTAAAGGTGACATTTTATCTTTATGTATATTCTAATGGATCGCCTTCCTTGTACAATGTTATAATATACTTTCTATGTTAGAAAGTATATTATAGTGCATTTGTATTGTGCGGCAGTTGTGTGCGGTTCTGCTGCGATACTGCAGGTATATAGAGGGACAAGCGCTATTGGAACAAATCATTTCTACTGGTGTGATATACCAGTCGTCCACCCAAAAAACAGATTGAAGTGGGGTGTTATATACCAATATACTTTCTTTATAGTGCATTTGGGTACTGTATAGTACATTTGCGCATGAGCGTACGCGAAAATTATATTGCTGATATTTTGCATTGAAAAAAATAATGAATGGAGATCGCAAAATCGAATAATACATCTGGAATGTCCCTGTCCATGTTGTGGGACTATTTGTGCACTTCTAGTAATTATTTATTGGCTGCAAATATGAGCTGAAGGTTTTTCAGGTTTGCCTGCCATTAAAATGAATGCAAACTTGCGGTTCGTGAACATTTGATCGCGTTTGCGAACTGTCCCGGCAGATGTTCGTCCATCACTAATGCTGATGTGAGCACTGCAGCCATGTGAATAGAACCCTGCCAGGATAACTGGTGTGACGGCACTGAATCTGCAAGGTAAACTGTGCTCAATTCTTTATTCCAGGCTAGTCCAGTTACTAGCTGAAACCAGACAATCCCTTTAAAGACTCCAATGTCTCATTAAATAAATTCAGCACAATAGCATGACAGGCTGCAAATCACAGCACAACTCCTGGGTAATCACATAGCATAGACAGACATCTCATGATATAATATCGCAAAATTTTTTTTTTTAAAGCTAGTCATCTGGCACCACACATCTAGGGATATATTAGCCAACAAATATAAATAAAGACGTGGTATGCAGTGTCTAATTGGTATCCTCCAGTATATAGTCACTGTAACATTGGACTTTGTAAAATGTTTTTTATTCAGCAACAGTGTGGTAGCATTATTTAGTCACTATGTGATGGGCATGTTGTAGAGGTATTATTTGGCGCTTTTGTAGAGTAGTATGTGCTAACTGTATGTCTGTATTATTTTACTGTGTACAGTACAATAGACTTTGCTGAGTGGAGGATGCAGTTGTTTTTCTTCCTGTACACCAGCAGCCACATCTTCTGTTTTATGCTCTACTGTACAGCCTGCCCGGCCTGTCCTAGCAAGTGTTCTCTCTCAGCATAGCAGTGCTGGGCCCGTTGTACAGTACAGAGACTTGTGTAGAAGGGTACATGGCTGCTAGTGTTTGGGGAGAAAGGATCCCAGTCTGTTTCCGGAAGATGAGATTAGGAAGCTTTCTCCTTGATAACCAGCAGCCAAATCCTCTGCTCAGCCTGCTGTAGTAAGAGCTATGAGAATAGGGGTGCAGCCAAATCTTCATAATAATTTTTTAACCCGTCTTCCTCCTCAGCTTTAAGTAATCTTGTGTATACATTTATAGACACATACATGGACAGAATATTATTTTTTAGACCTTACCCAAGTCTGAGGCCTAATTAACAACTTGCATAGATCAGATGTTTCTGTATTTGGTGTTTTATCATTAGACATAATCTGTGACAGATCTGAATGGATCAATTTTACTTTCTTCTTGGTGTACTTCTTAAATTCATCCTGTGTGATCATAAAAAGACAAAAAACACTACCCTGTTACCAAGTAAGTATAAACTCGACTTTACTTCCTTCTATTCAGTTTGCTAATTATTGCACACCACATTGGCTACTTATTTCACTGCTATTATAACCCAAGACTTAGGCCTCATGCACACGACCGTTGTGTGAATCCGTGGCCGTTGTGCCATTTTCCGCTTTTTTTCGCGGACCCATTGACTTTCAATGGGTCTGTGGAAAAATCGGAAAATGCACCGTTTTGCAGCTGCATCTGTGATCCCTGTTTCCGTGTTTTGACGGACAACGGTTCACGGACCCATTCAAGTCAAAGGGTCCGTGAAAAAACACGAATGCACACAAGATTGGCATCCGCGTCCGTGGTCCGTGGCCGTAGGCTACTTTTACACAGACAGATCCGCAGATCCGTCTGCATAAAAGCTTTTTCAGAGCTGAGTTTTCACTTCGTGAAAACTCAGATGCGACAGTATATTCTAACACAGAGGCGTTCCCATGGTGATGGGGATGCTTCAGGTTAGAATATACTAAAAGAACTGTGTACATGACTGCCCCCTCCTGACTGGCCACCAATGAGTTAACTACAGGGAAGGGAGGGGGGGCCGGTCGAACTGGCCACCAATGTGTTAACTACAGGGGAGGGAGGGGGGGCAGGCCGCACTGGCCACCAATGAGTTAACTACAGGGGAGGGAGGGGGGGCAGGCCGCACTGGCCACCAATGAGTTAACTACAGGGGAGGGAGGGGGGGCCGGCCGCACTGGCCACCAATGAGTTAACTGCAGGGGAGGGAGGGGGGCCGGCCGCACTGGCCACCAATGTGTTAACTACAGGGGAGGGAGGGGGGGGCAGCCGCACTGGCCACCAATGTGTTAAATACAGGGGGGGGGGTCTGCCCCCTGCCGCCTGGCAGCACCTGCCTGGCAGCAGGGGGCAGTCATGTACACAGTTCTTTTAGTATATTCTAACCTGAAGCGTCCCCATCACCATGGGAACGCCTCTGTGTTAGAATATACTGTCGGATCTGAGTTTCACGATCTAACTCAAATCCGATGGTATATTCTAACAGAGGCGTTCCCATGGTGATGGGGACGCTTCAAGTTAAAATATACCATCAGATTGGAGAAAACTCCGATCCAATGGTATAAAAGGGACTCCTGACTTTACATTGAAAGTCAATGGGGGACGGAACCATTTGCAATTGCACCATATTGTGTCAACGTCAAACGGATCCGTCCCCATTGACTTGCATTGTAATTCAGGTTGGATCTGTTTGGCTCCGCACGGCCAGGCGGACACCAAAACAACTTTTTTTTCATGTCCGTGGATCCTCCAAAAATCAAGGAGACCCACGGACGAAAAAACGGTCACGGATCACGGACCTACGGACCCCGTTTTTGCGGACCTTAAAAAAAAAACGGTCGTGTGCATGAGGCCTTAAAGGGATTGTCCTTGATATTGTAAAGTGTATCTGTGAGCAGAAAATGTTATATATTGATAAACACTATACTTTCCTAATAAACGTCTCACCTCTCCAGCACTTTTGATCTGAAACACCACTATTTCCAGTCCCTACTGTCTGGAAGTCGTATTCATTTTCCCAAAACTATTGCAGCCAATCATTGGCTTCAGCTGACACATGCATAAGCAGCATCTTATTGCTGAGGCTACTGATTGTTTTCAGCAATCATGTGACAAGGAATGGGACATCTACTTCTGGACGGCAGGGACCGGAAATGACAGGGACCATACTGGCCTCTATGGAAAGGCAGGACAATTAAAAGGTGAGTATAGCCTTATAACACTTCTTGCTTATAAACTTATTTTAAAATATCCTGGACAATCCCTTTAACTTCTCAACTCCAATGCAAAATATGTGGGACAGCCCATGTGTCAAGTGTACTTTATAATACTGGTGTTGTCTTATTTTAAAGGTATTTCAAGGATATATACTGTGGAGTTACATCGCTCCAAATAAATAAATGTAAACATTTCTTTGCATATCTGAAAAATAATAAACATATATCCATATCAAAAAAATAATATCGTTGATACAGGAACAGGAACAAATAAAATATACTGGTGTTGTCTTATGTGGCCAAGCTACCTTAAAGATTGTTTAAGGCACCAGGACCAAGATGTAACTGCTACATCAGCATCCCATACACTTATGACCCAAATTACTACTTCTTCATAGAAAACAAAAAAAGCACAGAAAAAAAGCATATCTGTCAACCAACAATGGAAAAACTGCCACAACCCCAATTATTGGGCAGACTAGATGGGCCAAATGGTTCTTATCTGCCGACACATTCTATGTTTCTATGTATTTGTTTAAAGAGTTTTCCCACTATGTACAGTGGATACAAAAAGTCTACACACAGGTTTCTGTGCTGTAAAAAAATGAGTCAAAGATAAATCATTTCAGAACTTTTTCCACCTTTAATGTGACCTATAAACTGTACAACTCAATTAAAAAACAAACTAAAATCTTTGAGGTGGAGGGAATTAAAATAAATAAATAATGTGGTTGCATAAGTGTGCACACCCTCTTTTAACTGGGGATGTAGCGGTGTTCAGAATTAAGCAATCACATTAAAAATCATGTTAATTAGGAGTCAGCATACACCTGCCATCATTTAAAGTGCCTCTGATTAACCCCCTAGCTGCTCTAGTTGGTCTTTCCGGAAATTTTCTTAGTCGCATCCCACAGCAAAAGCCATGGTCCACAGAGAGCTTCCAAAGCATCAGAGGGATCTCATTGTTAAAAGGTATCAGTTTGGAGAAGGGTACAAAAGAATTTCCAAGGCATTAGATATACCATGGAACACAGTGAAGACAGTCATCATCAACTGGAGAAAATATGGCACAACAGTGACATTACCAAGAACTGGACGTCCCTCCAAAATTGATGAAAAGATGAGAAAGAAACTGGTCTGGAAGGCTACCAAGAGACCTACAGCAACATTAAAAAAGCTGCATTAATATCTGGCAAGTACTGGCTGTGTGGTACATGTGACAACAATCTCTTGTATTCTTCATATGTCTGGGCTATGGGGTAGAGTGGCAAGACGAAAGCCTTTTCTTACGAAGAAAAACATCCAAGCCAGGCTACACTTTACAAAAACACATCCGAACTCTCCCAAAAGCATGTGGGAAAAGGTGTTATGGTCTGATGAAACCAAGGTTGAATTTTTTGGCCATAATTCCAAAAGAAATGTTTGGCGCAAAAACAACACTTCACAACCCCAAAAGAAAACCATACCCACAGTGAAGCATGGTGGTGGCAGCATCATTCTTTGGGTCTGTTTTTCTTCAACTGGAACTGGGGCCTTAGTTAAGCTAGAGGGAATTGTGAACAGTTTCAAATACCAGTCAATATTGGCACAAAACCTTCAGGCTTCTGCTAGAAAGCTGAACATGAAGAGGAACTTCATCTTTCAGCATGACAACAACCCAAAGCATACATCCAAATCATCAAAGGAATGGCTTTACCAGAAGAAGATAAAAGTTTTATAATGGCCCAGCCAGAGCCCAGACCTGAATCCGATTGAAAATTTGTGGGGTGATCTGAAGAGGGCTGTGCACAGGAGATGCCCTTGCAATCTGACAGATTTGGAGTGTTTTTGCAAAGAAGAGTGGGCAAATCTTGCCAAGTTAAAATGTGCCATGCTGATAGACTCATACCCCAAAAGACTGAGTGCTGTTTTAAAATCAAAAGGTGCTTCAACAAAGTATTAGTTTAACCCCTTAAGGACACAGCCCTATTTCACCTTAAGGACCAGGCCATTTTTTGCAAATCTGACCAGAGTCACTTTAAGTGCTGATAACTTTAAAACGCTTTGACTTATCCAGGCCATTCTGAGATTGTTTTTTCGTCACATATTGTACTTCATGACACTGGTAAAATGAAGTCAAAAAAATTATTTTTTTTGCACCAAAAAATACCAAATTTAACAAAAATTTGGAAAAATTAGCAAATTTCAAAGTTCCAGTTTCTCTACTTCTGTAATACATAGTAATACCCCCAAAAATTTGGATGACTTTACATTCCCCATATGTCTACTTCATGTTTGAATTATTTTGGGAATGATATTTTATTTTTTGGGGATGTTATAAGGCTTAGAAGTTTAGAAGCAAATCTTGAAATTTTTCAGAAATTTACAAAAACTCAATTTTTAGGGACCAGTTCAGGTCTCAAGTCACTTTGCGAGGCTTACAAAATAGAAACCACCCAAAAATGACCCCATCTAAGAAACTACACCCCTCAAGGTATTCAAAACTGATTTTGAATACGTTGTTAACCCTTTAGGTGTTGCACAAGAGTTATTGGCAAATGGGGAGGAAATTTGAGAATTTTATTTTTTTGTCTAATTTTTCATTTTAACCCATTTTTTCCACTAACAAAGCAAGGGTTAACAGCCAAACAAGACGGTATCTTTATTGCCCTGACTCTGCCGTTTACAGAAACACCCAATATGTGGCCGTAAACTACTGTACGGCCACAAAGCGGGGCGTAGAGTGAAAGGTGCGCCGTTTGGTTTTTGGAAGGCTGATTTTTATGGACTGGTTTATTTACACCATGTCCCATTTGAAGCCCCCTGATGCACCCCTAGAGTAGAAACTCCATAAAAGTGACCCCATCTAAGAAACTACACCCCTCAAGGTATTCAAAACTGATTTTACATACGTCGTTAACCCTTTAGGTGTTGCACAAGAGTTATTGGCAAATGGCGATGAAATTTGAGAATTTCATTTTTTTGCCTAATTTTCCATTTTAACCCATTTTTTCCACTAACAAAGCAAGGGTTAACAGCCAAACAAGACTGTATCTTTATTGCCCTGACTCTGCTGTTTACAGAAACACCCCATATGTGGCCGTAAACTACTGTACGGCCACACAGCGGGGCGTAGAGGGAAAGGTGCGCCGTTTGTTTTTTGGAGGGCTGATTTTTATGGACCGGTTTTTTGACACCAAGTCCCATTTGAAGCCCCCCTGATGCACCCCCAGATTATAAACTCCATAAAAGTGACCCCATCTAAGAAACTACACCCATCAAGGTATTCAAAACGGATTTTACAAACTTTGTTAACCCTTTAGGTGTTGCACAAGATTTAATGGAAAATAGAGATACAATTTCAAAATTTCACTTTTTTGGCAGATTTTCCATTTTAATTTTTTTTTTCCAGTTACAAAGCAAGGGTTAACAGCCAAACAAAACTCATTATTTATGGCCCTGATTCTGTAGTTTACAGAAACACCCCATATGTGGTCGTAAACCGCTGTACGGGCACACGGCAGGGCGCAGAAGGAAAGGAATGCCATACGGTTTTTGGAAGGCAGGTTTTGCTGGACTGTTTTTTTTTACACCATGTCCCATTTGAAGCCCCCCTGATGCACCCCTAGAGTAGAAACTCCAAAAAAGTGACCCCATTTTAGAAACTACGGGATAGGGTGGCAGTTTTGTTTGTACTAGTTTAGGGTACATATGATTTTTGGTTGCTCTATATTACACTTTTTGTGCGGCAAGGTAACAAGAAATAGCTTTTTTGGCAGCGTTTTTTATTTTTTTATTTACAACATTCATCTGACAGGTTAGATCATGTGGTAATTTTATAGAGCAGGTTGTCACGGACGCGGCGATACCTAATATGTATACAATTTTTTTTATTTATGTACGTTTTACACAATGATTTCATTTTTAAAACAAAAAAAATGTTTTAGTGTCTCCATAGTCTAAGAGCCATTGTTTTTTCAGTTTTTGGGTGATTATCTTAAGTAGGGTCTCATTTTTTGCGGGATGAGATGACGGTTTGATTGGCACTATTTTGGGGTGCATATGACTTTTTGATCGCTTGCTATTACACTTTTTGTGACGTAAGATGACAAAAAATGGCTTTTTTTACACCGTTTTTATTTTTATTTTTTTACGGTGGTCACCTGAGGGGTTAGGTCATGTGATATTTTTATAGAGCCGGTCGATACGGACGCGGCGATACCTAATATGTATACTTTTTTTTATTTATGTAAGTTTTACACAATGATTTCATTTTTGAAACAAAAAAAATGATGTTTTAGTGTTTCCATAGTCTAAGAGCCATAGTTTTTTCAGTTTTTGGGCGATTATCTTAAGTAGGGTCTCATTTTTTGCGGGATGAGATGACGGTTTGATTGGCACTATTTTGGGGTGCATATGACTTTTTGATCGCTTGCTATTACACTTTTTGTGACGTAAGATGACAAAAAATGGCTTTTTTTACACCGTTTTTATTTTTATTTTTTTACGGTGGTCACCTGAGGGGTTAGGTCATGTGATATTTTTATAGAGCCGGTCGATACGGACGTGGCGATACCTAATATGTATACTTTTTTTTTATTTATGTAAGTTTTACACAATGATTTCATTTTTGAAACAAAAAAAATGATGTTTTAGTGTTTCCATAGTCTAAGAGCCATAGTTTTTTCAGTTTTTGGGCGATTATCTTAAGTAGGGTCTCATTTTTTGCGGGATGAGATGACGGTTTGATTGTTACAATTTTGGCGTACATGCGACTTTTTTGATCACTTTTATTACCTTTTTTTGGGAAGTAAGGTGGACAAAATTTCAATTTCATCATAGTTTTTTATTTTTTATTTTTATGGCGTTCACCGTTCGGGTAAAGTAACATGACCGTTTTATAGATCAGGTCGTTACGGACGCGGCGATACCAAACATGTGTAGGGAATTTTATTTTTTTAATTTTTAATCAGTGATAAATGTGTTTTTTGATTTTTACCTTTTTTTCACTTTTTTTTTTGACCCAGACCCACTTGGTTCTTGAAGATCCAGTGGGTCTGATGTCTGTATAATACAGTACAGTACAATATATATTGCACTGTACTATATTTTACTTACACTGAACAGATCTATGCTTTCAGCACAGATCTGTTCAGCACCATGGACAGCAGGACGCCTGAGAGGCGTCCTGTTGCCATGGGAACCTTCCCCGTCTGCTCAGTTATGGTCAGAACTGCGCAGACGGGGAAGGGTAAGGACGGGGCTCTGGGGGGGCTGTCTGGGGGCTCTCTCCCTCTCCATTGAGGGGCTGCAAAGGCACTGCAGCCCCCCGATCGGAGAGGGAGGGAGCTCCCTCTTACTGTTAACTTTTTCCATACAGCGGTCCGTACGGACCGCTGTATGGAAAGGGTTAAACGGCTGACATCGCATCACCGATGTCAGCCGTTTATACCAGGGTGCCAGCAATGTGCTGGCACCCTGGTATACCCACTGTACACCAACGATTACGCAATAGGAGGCGGGCGGGGGATCGCGATCCCGCCTGCCGCACCGCCCGCCTCCCGCACCGCCCCCACCGCCCGCAACACCCCCCCTGCACCTCCCACCGGGCTAAAATCATTCAGAGGTGCAGGGGGGGTAATAAATATATATTTTCGCCACACTAAAGTTTCTGATCGCCGCGGTCAGGGACCGCAGCGATCAGAAACTGCAGAAAGCGCAACAAACCGCAGGTCTGAATTGACCTGCGGTTTGTTGCGATCGCGGACATGGGGGGGTCACGGGACCCCCCCGCGCATTTAGCCGAGGTGCCTGCTCAATGATTTGAGCAGGCACCTTGTTCCGATCACAGCCGGCCGCACGGCAGTGATCGGAACAACACATGACGTACCGGTACGTCATGTGTCCTTAAGGACTCGGGAAACATGCCGTACCGATACGTCATGTGTCCTTAAGGGGTTAAGGGTGTGCTCACTTATGCAACCATATTATTTTATTTTAATGTTTTTTTCTTCCCTCTACCTAAAAGATTTCAGTTTGTTTTTCAATTGAGTTGTACAGTTTATAGGTCACATTCATGGTGGAAAAAGTTCTGAAATGATTTATCTTTGTCTCATTTGTTTTACATCACAGAAACCTGACATTTTTATATCCACTGTATTACTAGCTGTATATTCCTGGGAGCAGCACATACATTCAGCTAGTAATAATTGTACTTAAACCACTGGCACCAATGCCTATGGTTTAATATTAGTATGCCTAATTCAGTTTTATTACCAGTTCCTCTTACCTGCTAGATGGTACTGCAGTCCCAAAATGGTCCTTGATGAAGAGTCATGTGACCAGTCCCACCCATCAGCTGGACTGATGACTGATTACACTGTGGACACACAGGGGAACTAGCACATGATGATGAATGGGACTGGTCACATGGACCTTCATTAGTAGCCTTTCTTGAGACTGAAGCCCCATCAAGCAGGTAAGACCATCAGTAGACATATCAATCAAATATGTGCTGATAGTTTAATAAGGTCTATTACTAGTTGCACATACGTGCTGGGATTAGCACATGTGCAGCAAGTAATATATAGTGGTCAACCCCCTTAAATCCAAGAGTGTGAAGTCGAAGGGGCATGGCCCTAATAGAACAAGAGTGCAGGGTTGGAAGGCTATCATCATGTAAGAAAATGCAACACTAATGTACAGTATGTACACCGATTATCAGTGTGCGGAATGTTAGATAGCATAGAGACTGTTCTGACTGGGAACTTAAAGTAGCCCTGGAAAAAAGCCTAAAAGTGGCCGCAAATTTTAGGCAAATCCAAATAGACAGAAGATGGGGCAACACAAGTAGGTAGGGCCAGCAATACCATAGAGCAGTACAAAATAACACCCCAGCAAAACCAAATACCACAGTACAGCATACACAGAGCTGGTGTCAGCACCCGGAAAATCCGGGCAAATGCCGGGGCCCACTGCTCCGTAAGGAACCCACTGAGCTGCTATGAGCACTTCCATCAATACAGATGGAAGCACTCATTGCTCTCATTTCACTTACGCAGTACCCCTCTGATGGACCCTCTGAGTCACATAAGGCCGGCTGCTGCAGAGCTTCAGACACCCCCCCTCTTCATTCCATACAGCAGAGCAGCAGGTTACCTTACCAGCTTTAGACATGCAGAGTTTGTCAGTGAGTCTGCACTGTGACTGTCTCTTCTCTGTGGGACAGGAGTTGTTTTACTGCTTCATTAAGTAGTTTGCCTCCATGACACCTGCCCCCCCCCCCTATATCCTGTCCCATCTCATCTTCATGGATCCCTTGCTGTCTCCTTTTCTCCCTCATGTATCCAGAGCTCCTGTTCCACCCTCCTATCTCCTGTTTTCCTGCACAGACCTCCTGCCCCTACTTCTTGTATGAATCCCCCTCAGAGCCCCTTCCACCTACTTGCTGTGCTCACCCCTCCTGTCCATCCACGGCCCCGGGCCCCTGTCTCAATCCTCTGCTTCTCAATATTGTAGAGTCTGAACCGCATTCACCATAAGGACCTTCTAACGTCAAAGGGTCATGTGACTGTGCCACCCACCCTGTACTGTGCCCCCTTATACCCTGTATTGTGCCTTCTTACCACACCCTGTACAGTGCCCCTAGTCATTCCCTGTACTGTGCTCTCTTATACCCCTTTATCTGGTCATTGTATGGTGGTTTTATCATTGTATGGAGGTGTTATCACTGTATGGCGGTGGTATCCAATAACTGCATGGCCATAACTGTATCCCCTTCCATGCCCACACCACTTTTTTTAGACCTGGCATGAGCGGGAATATAGATTGCGGTGCTAAGGACCTTTGCGCCACAATCTGTGTCAGAAATACGCCTAATATAGACGTATTTCTATATAATAAATGACCACCTAATTGTATTATTATTCGGGGGTAGGGCTAATATCTTTTTATTATATAGATTCTACTGTATTGTACTGTGTCCTGTATTTCTCAGTAGATAAATGATCTTTGGGAAACACAGTCCTCATCCCTGACCACCAGGACCAGGTAGCGCTCTCTCAGTACCTGGCGGCCTCCCCTCTCTGCTCCGCTGCTCCGCCCTGTACTGTACAATTCTGACACTAGTGCTGGGTTCACATCCCATTTTTGCCATCCATTTAATGCATATCAAAAATGTATACGTTAACAGATGCCTCAGACTGATGCCGTACAGTGCCGTCCGTTACAGCATACAGTTCCATTGTAAAAAAATATATATATGTTAACGTATGCATTTTTTTTACTGGACTCTGCAGGATACAAATACGTGGAGTGCTGCACATTTGTATACATCAAACCGATAGTAAAAACGTGATGTGAACCCGTTGGGGGGGCGGGGGCATACTAAAATTTTCTGTCTCTGACCCCCAGTGAGCACCATACAGTATAATGACCCCCAGTGCACCCGCCATACAGTATAACCCCCAGTGTTGGGGCCACTGGGGGTCAGTGTTTTTAATGCAGGGTGACTGGGGGTTATTATTCAGAATGGGGGGCCGCTGTGGGGTCATTATACTGTGTGTGGGGCCACTGGGAGTCATTATACGGTGTTTGGGGGCATTGGGGGTTTATTATACTGTGTGAAGGGCTACTAGTAGTCATTATACTATATAGGGGCTACTGGTGGTCATTATATTATGTGGGAGCCACAGAGACATGAAAATGCCTCAAGGGGGCCCACTGGGATTTATAGCCCAAAGGCTCACATGATCATGGAGCTGGCCCTGAGCATACATACAGAGGATGGTTATACAGTTGAATTCAGGAGGTCAACTGCCGCTGCTGGCCAAGTGCATAAGTATCTGATACTCCTAGATCAGGCATGCTCAACCTGAGGCCCTCTAGCTGTTGCAAAACTACAACTCCCATCATTCCCTGACAGTCTACAGCTATCATCCTACAGAAGGTCATCGTGGTGAGGAAACAGGGAGAATGTCCATCAGCTTCTGTTCCTTATGGCCTTAGGACCAGAAATCCATCTCTACTGTGAAGAACACTGCTCCAGAGGAAAAGGAAAATCCAAGGACCTAGATTAATGCTGAAAGCATCAGATCGTTATGTACCTGGCCAGTGGCCATGAAGAGGGCTCGGGCGACCCCCTAGGCATTGGACCTCCGAAAAATTTTCCTGTAGGGTCTATGGCCAGTCCGCCCCTAGCCCTACCTATCATCTTAAGGGCTACCTAGTTTACACTTAGATGATTTGGTCAGTGATTTTCAAAAGTGATTGTGAGCCAAAACCTGAAGTGCAAGGCTACACAGAGATAAATTATAATAGAAAGATTTACAGCTGTTCTGTGTTTTTGGCTGGCAAAAATCACTCACCAAATCACTCAAATATATACTAGACCCAACATTAGCAAAGCAGTTCTGAGGAGAAGATGGGGGTGAATTGTTCCTTCCTCTCCCTCATTCTGCCTTGTAGACATAAACACCAGCATATGACAGTGAGTTTTGATAAGGAAGAAGGCTCTTCTGTAAACAAAAGTTTCTTATCAAAGGCAGCAAAGGACGGAGTTTATTAACCGATAAGCTATATATATGGCATAACATGCAGTACATTAACACACCATACTGTGTATATTTATGGCATAGCTATGGCAGTTGTTCAGGAACTGAGACAACACCATTTATAGCAGGTTTCAGCTACAACATACAGCTGACACCCTGCTGTGGTGGCCGAGATTGGTGCTGGCACCAATCCTGGCTGGCATCTAAGGCATTTACAGAGGGAACAAACCTTACAAAGACCTCCAGGTCTGCATGTACCAAAGCCTACCAGGTCCTTCCAGAGAGTTAATGTGTTTTAAGGATGGATTTATGCTCATCCATTCATACAAATTGCACTAGTGCAAATATGTGTCAGTTTAAAAAAACTGACAGATTAAATAGACTGCAATAGTTGGCGACTTTAAAAAAGCAAACAAATGCAAAAAAAAAAAAAAATTTAAACAAAATATGTAACTCAACATGGTACCAATAAAAACTAAAGCCCTCACACAGCTATATTGACCAAAAAATATACATCTTATGGATGTTATGCAAAATATATGTGCAATACCCAAAATTGGATATTTGCAAATTGTTTGATTTATAATGCTACAGTAATGTTTTACTTGCCATGTATTGTTCCACCAGCAAATGACAGATCAGTGGCACCGGGAATGGAGCTAACCACTCCATTTTACCCCCTCTTGATAGGAGTGTGCCCATTTAGGAGGGAGAGCTAGCTAGGCTAGTGAGGAAACAGGGAGAATGTCCATCAGCTTCTGTTCCTTATGGCCTTAGAACCAGAAATCCATCTCTACTGTGAAGAACACTGCTCCAGAGGAAAAGGAAAGTCCAAGGACCTAGATTAATGCTGAAAGCATCAGATCGTTATGTACCTGGGTAGTGGCCATGAAGAGGGCTCGGGCGACCCCCTAGGTATTGGACCTCCGAAAAATTTTCCTGTAGGGTCTATGGCCAGTCCGCCCCTGGCCCTACCTATCATCTTAAGGGCTACCTAGTTTACACTTAGGTGATTTGGTCAGTGATTTCCAAAAGTGATTGTGAGACAAAACCTGAAGTGCAAGGCTACACAGAGATAAATTATAATAGAAAGATTTACAGCTGTTCTGTGTTTATGGCTGGCAAAAATCACTCACCAAATCACTCAAATATATACTAGACCCAACATTAGCAAAGCAGTTCTGAGGAGAGGATGGGGGTGAATTGTTCCTTCCTTTCCCTCATTCTGCCTCGTAGACATAAACACCAGCATATGACAGTGAGTTTCGATAAGGAAGAAGGCTCTTCTGTAAACAAAAGTTTCTTATCAAAGGCAGCAAAGAACGGAGTTTATTAACCGATAAGCTATATATATGGCATAACATGCAGTACATTAACACACCATACCGTGTATATTTATTGCATAGCTATGGCAGTTGTTCAGGAACTGAGACAACAACATCTATAGCAGGTTTCAGCTACAACATACAGCTGACACACTGCTGTGGTGGCCGAGATTGGTGCTGGCACCAATCCTGGCTGGCATCTAAGGCATTTACAGAGGGAACAAACCTTACAAAGACCTCCAGGTCTGCATGTACCAAAGCCTACCAGGTCCTTCCAGAGAGTTAATGTGTTTTAAGGATGGATTTATGCTCATCCATTCATACAAATTGCACTAGTGCAAATATGTGTCAGTTTAAAAAAACTGACAGATTAAATAGACTGCAATAGTTGGCGACTTTAAAAAAGCAAACAAATGCAAAAAAAATAAAAAATTTAAACAAAATATGTAACTCAACATGGTACCAATAAAAACTAAAGCCCTCACACAGCTATATTGACCAAAAAATATACATCTTATGGATGTTATGCAAAATATATGTGCAATACCCAAAATTGGATATTTGCAAATTGTTTGATTTATAATGCTACAGTAATGTTTTACTTGCCATGTATTGTTCCACCAGCAAATGACAGATCAGTGGCACCGGGAATGGAGCTAACCACTCCATTTTACCCCCTCTTGATAGGAGTGTGCCCATTTAGGAGGGAGAGCTAGCTAGGCTAGTGAGGAAACAGGGAGAATGTCCATCAGCTTCTGTTCCTTATGGCCTTAGAACCAGAAATCCATCTCTACTGTGAAGAACACTGCTCCAGAGGAAAAGGAAAGTCCAAGGACCTAGATTAATGCTGAAAGCATCAGATCGTTATGTACCTGGGTAGTGGCCATGAAGAGGGCTCGGGCGACCCCCTAGGTATTGGACCTCCGAAAAATTTTCCTGTAGGGTCTATGGCCAGTCCGCCCCTGGCCCTACCTATCATCTTAAGGGCTACCTAGTTTACACTTAGGTGATTTGGTCAGTGATTTCCAAAAGTGATTGTGAGACAAAACCTGAAGTGCAAGGCTACACAGAGATAAATTATAATAGAAAGATTTACAGCTGTTCTGTGTTTATGGCTGGCAAAAATCACTCACCAAATCACTCAAATATATACTAGACCCAACATTAGCAAAGCAGTTCTGAGGAGAGGATGGGGGTGAATTGTTCCTTCCTTTCCCTCATTCTGCCTCGTAGACATAAACACCAGCATATGACAGTGAGTTTCGATAAGGAAGAAGGCTCTTCTGTAAACAAAAGTTTCTTATCAAAGGCAGCAAAGAACGGAGTTTATTAACCGATAAGCTATATATATGGCATAACATGCAGTACATTAACACACCATACCGTGTATATTTATTGCATAGCTATGGCAGTTGTTCATGAACTGAGACAACAACATCTATAGCAGGTTTCAGCTACAACATACAGCTGACACACTGCTGTGGTGGCCGAGATTGGTGCTGGCACCAATCCTGGCTGGCATCTAAGGCATTTACAGAGGGAACAAACCTTACAAAGACCTCCAGGTCTGCATGTACCAAAGCCTACCAGGTCCTTCCAGAGAGTTAATGTGTTTTAAGGATGGATTTATGCTCATCCATTCATACAAATTGCACTAGTGCAAATATGTGTCAGTTTAAAAAAACTGACAGATTAAATAGACTGCAATAGTTGGCGACTTTAAAAAAGCAAACAAATGCAAAAAAAAACAAGCAAAAAAAACTTTAAAACAAAATATGTAACTCAACATGGTACCAATAAAAACTAAAGCCCTCACACAGCTATATTGACCAAAAAATATACATCTTATGGATGTTATGCAAAATATATGTGCAATACCCAAAATTGGATATTTGCAAATTGTTTGATTTATAATGCTACAGTAATGTTTTACTTGCCATGTATTGTTCCACCAGCAAATGACAGATCAGTGGCAACGGGAATGGAGCTAACCACTCCATTTTACCCCCTCTTGATAGGAGTGTGCCCATTTAGGAGGGGGAGCTAGCTAGGCTAGTGAGGAAACAGGGAGAATGTCCATCAGCTTCTGTTCCTTATGGCCTTAGGACCAGAAATCCATCTCTACTGTGAGGAACACTGCTCCAGAGGAAAGGGAAAGTCCAAGGGCTGCAAAAACCCATCAAGCTACGGTGCTCCAGATAGCAGAGTGACCAGCTACAATTAGCTTTACAGACACTGCTGCAAGGTGGGGGATAACAAGTTAAGGCACACGTCACCATTATCCAAATCTCTGTGAGGTGGGGGAGAACAATTTCAGACACCCATCACCCCAGGGTGGGATAGACACATCTGAAAGCCATTGGACACCTACAGTCAAAGGTGCCAGATTTAAAGCAGTAGCAAAGAGGAATAAGGAGAGTCATCTAGAATATTTCTGAGTGTCATCTAACCAGCCACCATACCTCATCATCTGGTGACAGAGAGTGCACCTTGTATTTATTATTGCTGGATGTACCGCAAGTTACCATTTGCACTTAGTAAAGAAAGCCATTTGTTAATCTCTTACATATATGCCTGATTCTTTAATTTTTACATTTTCACTGCACTGAACCCCAGAGAGTGACAGCCTGAGGGAGCACACCATGACACAACATCTCATCAGGGCCACTACCACTCCCTTCTTCCTCACCGGCTCCTCAGGTACTTGTTGTATATGAGTTTGGTGTTGCCCAAATCATATTAACCTGAAGAATTTTTCATATAATGAAAACCACATGGAAAATCTCAGAGCAAATAAATAAATAAAAAACAAGACAACATTATAATTGTTGCCCACTTACCTCCCATAAAAGTGATATAAAAAGTGATCAAAAAGTTATATGCACCACACAATGCTACCAGTAAAAATGACAGCTTGTCCCACAAAAAACTATTCTCAGTCAATAAAAAAGTTATAAAGTTATGGCTTTTGAAATCCTTTTCATCAAATTCCATATTTCAAAATCCGGATGTTGCTCCTTCCCTTCTGAGCGGTGCCACAGTGTGCCTTGAATCTGTACAAGGTACAATGAAATCTCAAGAACATCAAGCCTTTGTGGAGTGAAATGTCTACCCAGTGTCTCATTCGCAGGTCATGGGTCCATCAGGATAATGACCCAAAACACACAGATAATAACATCCAAGAATGACTAAGATCGACACATTGGACTATTCTGAAGTGGGCTTCTATCAGCCCAGTTCTAAATCCTATTCATTTAACATCTGTGGAAGTAGCTGAAACATGCAGTCTGGCACCCTTCAAACCTGATGCAGTAGGCCAATATACCTGTGGATGGGTGCAGAAGTCTCATTAAGAGTTACAAAAATCACTTGATTGCAGCGATTGTCTCAAAAGGTTGTGCAACAAAATATTACGTTATGGGTATCATCATTTTTGTCCAGGCCAATTTCATTAGTTTGGCTTTTAAAATTATTAATTTGAACCACAATTCAAAAGCTGTTTTTTATTAGCTGATTTTTAGTTAATTTTCTATTTTTTTTTTGTCAGTTTCAAATAATTTCAGGGACCATTGTGTGTTTTTCTTTCTTTCTTTAAAGAAAAGAGTGCCAATAATTTTGTCCATGTGTGTATGTCATAGCTGTCCAAGCAGATTTGATCAAAACACAGTAAGCAGCACAGTTAGCTGTCTTACATTTAGAAGAGGTGGTGGTGGATCCGCCAAAGTTATGCATAGGCCGGCAGACTCTGCTTCAAATCCACCGCCCGTGCAGGGCCTTATTAAGACTGGCGTCTGAAAACCCCGGTCTTAATAAATGTCCCCCAAAATTCCTATAACATGCATTCTAAATACTACTAAACAGCTTCCATTGATTTCAATGGGAAAAAAATGCTAGCACTATGTACCTGAATGTACAGTGGGATGCGAAAGTTTGGGCAACCTTGTTAATCGTCATGATTTTCCTGTATAAATCGTTGGTTGTTACGATAAAAAATGGCAGTTAAATATATCATATAGGAGACACGCAGTGATATTTGAGAAGTGAAATTAAGTTTATTGGATTTACAGAAAGTGTGCTATAATAGTTTAAACAAAATTAGGCAAGTGCATAAATTTGGACACCACAAAAAAGAAATGAAATCAATACTTAGTAGATCCTCCTTTTGCAGAAATTACAGCCTCTAAACGCTTCCTGTAGGTTCCAATGAGAGTCTGGATTCTGGTTGAAGGTATTTTGGACCATTCCTCTTTACAAAACATCTTTAGTTCATTCAGGTTTGATGGCTTCAAATTATGGACAGCTCTCTTTAAGTCACACCACAGATTTTCAATTATATTCAGGTCTGGGGACTGAGATGGCCATTCCAGAACGTTGTACTTGTCCCTCTGCATAAATGCCTTAGTGGATTTTGAGCAGTGTTTAGGGTCGTTGTCTTGTTGAAAGATCCAGCCCCGGCGCAGCTTCAGCTTTGTCACTGATTCCTGGACATTGGTCTCCAGAATCTGCTGATACTGAGTGGAATCCATGCGTCTCTCAACTTTGACAAGATTCCCAGTCCCTGCATTGGCCACACAGCCCCACAGCATGATGGAACCACCACCATATTTTACTGTAGGTAGCAGGTGTTTTTCTTGGAATGCTGTGTTCTTTTTCCTCCATGCATAACGCCCCTTGTTATGGCCAAATAACTCAATTTTAGTTTCATCAGTCCACAACACCTTATTCCAAAATGAAGCTGGCTTGTCCAAATGTGCTTTAGCCCACCTCAAGCGGCACTTTTTGTGCTGGGGCGGAGAAAAGGCTTCACTCTCGCATACAGCATCTCCTTGTGTAAAGTGCGCCGAATGGTTGAACGATGCACAGTGACTCCATCTGCAGCAAGATGATGTTGTAGGTCTTTGGTGCTGGTCTGTGGGTTGACTCTGACTGTTCTCACCATTCGTCGCTTGGGTCTATCCAAGATTTTCCTTGGTCTGCCACTTCGAGCCTTAACTTGAACTGAGCCTGTGGTCTTCCATTTCCTCAATATGTTCCTAACTATGGAACCAGACAGCTGAAATCTCTGAGACAGCTTTCTGTATCCTTCCCCTAAACCATGATGGTGAACAATCTTTGTCTTCAGGTCATTTGAGAGTTGTTTTGAGACCCCCATGTTGCTACTCTTCAGAGAAAATTAAAAGAGGAGGGAAACTTACAACTGACCCCCCTAAATACTCTTTCTCATAATTGGATTCACCTGTGTATGTAGGTCAGGGGTCACTGAGCTTACCAAGCCAATTTGAGTTCCAATAATTAGTTCTAAAGGTTTTGGAATCAATAAAATGACAACAGTGCCCAAATGCACCTGTTATGCACCTGCCTAATTTTGTTTAAACAATTATAGCACACTTTCTGTAAATCTAATAAACTTCATTTCACTTCTCAAATATCACTCTGTGCGTCTCCTATATGATAGATTTAACTGACATTTTTTATCGTAACAACCAACGATTTATACAGGAAAATCATGACGATTAACAAGGTTGCCCAAATTTTTGCATCCCACTGTAACTGTACACTTTAAAGCATGAAGAGTGTATTGAGCAGACACACAAGCTGAGGTAGTTCCATACACAATAGATACTGTCTGTGCTATACCACTGACACTTATTCAGTCATTTACATCAGTATTTGTAAGCCAAAACCAGGAGTGGAACCTATAGAGAAAAATCATAATAGAAAGATGGCCGTTTCTGGGTTTTGAACCCACTCCTGGTTTTGGCTTATACTGTAAATACTGATTAAAATACTGACCAAATAAACATTGAATGTGTGTGAAGAGCATGAGTTCTGGTCCTCACCACTGAGATTATTAGCTGTTTATAGACATAGAAATGCCAAATCATAATCAGAACATAACTTACATTGGTGTGATCCTTTTAAATAAATTTAACTTTATTTATAAATAATATTCAATACATGAGCAGAGAAAATATATATTTTAATTATATTCTCCAAAATATTATGGTTTAGGAAAGACTGGCAATTACAGGGAATTTATATAGACTTTCATTAGTGGTTTAATGATGATGGGTTAAATATTAGGAGCGAATCATATAGGGAGAAGTGTAAAGGAATGATTTGCAATCAATTTCATTAATTCTGCAATCTGGTTACTTACAGTGGTTCTGAACAATATCACATCAGCATCTGCCAAGCTGCATGAGACACAGTGACTCCAGACATCCAGTTCAGGTTTCCAGTAGAAAATCATTTTAAGGATCCCCAAGGTAAAGATGTAACCAATAACGCAAAGGACATTTCGACTCTGCTCTTCCTTATAACAAAAGAGTTCCTGGGAAAATAAAGAGAATTTAAATTTATAGACATTTTCAGTAAAACATACTAAATGCTTAATGTTCATGTAGTAAGTAATACGATGAACATGGGGTGTTGTGATCCCAGGGCTTCTTATATTAAGAAATATAATATGGCTGCTACAGGCAATCACTTCACTTCTTCTTCAAAACACCAACCACCATTCACTTGTATTGTACTTTCCTTTGTTACAAATTTTCAATAAATCATAGAGAGAATTATTTAACCTCTTAAGGACCAAGTCAATTTTGGCAGCAATACTTCCCTTCTTCCCATGAGACTACTTTTTATTTTTAAGCTGACTTTTTTTTTTTTTGTGGGATTAAATGTATTCTTTAATAGCTCAATTTAAAGGGAACCTGTCATGAACTTTTCGGTGACCTCCCCGAGGGCAGCATAAAATAGTGACAGAAATGCTGATTTCAGCGGTGTCACTTATGAGATAAAAGTAAGCGGTTGCTGAGAACCAGCATCATAATCATTACAGCCTAGGCCTTGGAAAGAGTCAAATCTACCTGAGAAGACTCATGGTTATTCATAACCTCCTGCTCTCCTCGCCCATCTGCTGATGGTTGGCAGTTGTCTCCTAGAGAGAAAGGGAGAAAACTAGGTAGAAGACTGTCAGTCATCAGCAGGAGAGCAGGGATTCATGAATAACCAGGACTCTCTGGTTGCAGTGACTTTTCCAGGCCTAGTTTGCAATTATTGTGATGTTGGTTCTCGGCAACCACTTAGGCCCCTTTCACACAAGCGAGTTTTCCGCGCGGGTGCAATGCGTGACATGAACGCATAGCACCTGTACTGAATCCTGACCCATTTATTTCAATGGGGCTGTGTACATGAGCGTTGTTTTTCACGCATCAGTTCTGCGTTTCGTGAAAATCGCAGCATGTTCTATATTCTGCGTTTTTCACGCAGCCCTGGCTCCATAGAAGTGAATGGGGCTGCGTGAAAAACGCATTGCATCCGGAAGCAAGTGCGGGTGCGATGCGTTTTTCACTGATGGTTGCTAAGAGATGTTGTTTGTAAACCTTCAGTTTTTTATCACGTGCGCGAAAAACGCATCAAAACGCATTGCACCCGCGCGGAAAAAACTGAACAACTGAACGCAATCACAGACAAAACTGACTGAACTTGCTTGCAAAATAGTGCGAGTTTCACTGAACGTACCCTGAACGCATCCGGACCTAATCCGTCACGCTCGTGTGAAAGAGGCCTTACTTTTAACTTTTAAATGACAGACCACTGAAATCTACTCACCTGTCTGTACTTTATACTGCCGTTAGTATGGGCAGCATAAAATTGATGACAGGTTCCCTTTAAGGTTCAATAAAATGTAAAGCAAAAGCGTAGACAATTATTTGTTCAGTGGAATGAGAAAAAAAGTTATTAGAACCTCTTAAACATGGGTAAATCCACTAAAGATTGGTCTAGAGAGCCTCCAGGACCAACATGAACGTGTGCCGGCCGGGCCCCCTGATGTGGATCGCAAATTGCGATCTGCGATGCACGGGCACTTACTGTGGGGCCACAGCATGCGGATCACAGACCCATTCACTTGAATGGGGTCCGCGATCTGCATCCCACAGTCCGCACTGCAAAAAAGTAGTGCATGCACTACTTTTTTGCAGTGCAGAGGCAAGGACAGAAAACCCATGGAAGCACTCCGTAGTGCTTTTGTGGGCTTCCGATCCATGCCTCCATTCTGCACTGCACCTCCAAGTGAATGGGTCTGCATTTATGATGCGAGGTACACCCAGCCGGTGCTCATGTATTGCGGAGCCACTGTTTGTGGGCCGCAATATGGACATGGCTGGGCATTGGCCATGTGCATGAGCCCTAAAACTGTGAATGCTCATGCGCAAGGCACCAGCAGCCGCGAAGCAGCAACCAGGAAAGATGGCACAGTTGAAACAGTCCAACCTGCCTGCATTCACTGAAGACAGCTCTGAGGCTGAAACAGATAGTGAACAAGAGGAACTCTGTAGCGGCGAGGATCAGATTATCTCTATTTCCTTCCTCAAAACTCTGCTGACAAACTCCCTTGAACCTGTGCTCCAAAGACATAAAACAAGATCTGTGTCACATACAGTGCTGCCCATAATTATTCATACCCCTGGCAAATTTTGAATTAAAGATACTTTTATTCAACCAGCAAGTAATTTTTTTGACCTTTGCAAAAGCTCATCTGGACAGAGAAGACAAAGAAGAAGACTTCTGGTCTTCTGTGTTATGGTCAGATGAAACAAAAATTTAATTGCTTTGTCACAATGATGTTTCCTTAATTTGGCGTAAAAAAGGAGAAGCCTTCAACCCAAAGAACACCGTCCCCACTGTCAAACATGGTGGTGGGAACCTAATGCTTTGGGGGGGTATTCAGCCAATGGACTAGGGAACCTAATCAAAGTAAACAGCACCATGAAAAAAGAGCAATACATGAGGATTCTCAACAACAACAACATCAGACAGTCTGCAGAGAAACTTGGCCTTGGGCACCAGTGGACATTTCAGCATGACAATGACCCAAAACACATAGCAAAAGTGGTGAAGAAATGTTTAGCAGACAACAACATTAATGTTTTGGAGTGGCCCAGCCAGAGTCCAGACTTGAATTCAATTGAGAATCTGTGGAGGGAGCTAAAGATCAGGGTGATGGCAAGAAGACCCTCCAACCTGAAAGATTTGGAGCTCATTGCTAAAGATGAATGGGCAAAAATACCTGTGGAGACATGCAAAAAGCTGGTCTGCAATTATAGTAAGCGTTTGATTGCTGTAATAGCCAATAAAGGCTTTTCTATTGATTATTGAGAAGGATATGAATAATTTTGGACTGGACACTTTTTGCTCAAATGTATATAAAAGCTGAGAAATGGGTTTTTTTCAACAATAATGCCTCTTGTACTTAGTCTTATTATCTTTTGTGAGACACCTATGTCATTTCCCATCAAAAAATTACTTGCTGGTTGAATAAAAGTAACTTTAAGTCAAAATTTGCCAGGGGTATGAATAATTATGGGCAGCACTGTATATACTAGAGTTGAGGCCCTTGAGACCTTTCAGGCTGCACTGGTCAAATTTAATACAGCAGTCTCCTATAACTTAGCTGCCTAACCCATGAAAAACATCTCTACTCCTTAATGGAGGACCAAGACAACTGGGGGCAGCAAAATAATTTGAGACTTAAGGGCATACCTGAATCTGTCTCACCTGAAGCCCTTATGCCAACCCTCACTGTCTTCTTTGCAATCAGCCTCATCTCGGGAACTATATCCATTTACTAGGACTTGTCCCCTATGGCCCTGTGCAAGAGAAACCATCTGCACCCACTATTAGGAAGGCAGAGAGGCAGAAAGGTCAGTTTTAGGTGGCTACATCCATTTGAACATTTAATCAATACACCAAGTAGAAAGATTGTTATCAGAGCCTTTGCTGACCTTCAACAAATTTATGAAACTTTGGATATTTATGCACTGGACAGAACACAGAGCAAAATATTGCTTCATTACTTTCACTGCCTTTGATTACCCTCTGGACCCCTGTCGCCTCATCCAGACAGCAACATGGGAGGAATAATCCCGGAAAGATGACTCTGTGGAGACTTGGCAACATGTTGCTGACAGACCTGACAGCACATGAATCACTTATCCATTCATTCACCTCCTATTGACGCTACTTTACCGTAACAGTTTATCTGATGTGTTTTTATCATTAAACAGTGCTGGGCATTATACCTTTTTTTTTTACTATTTTTTTTGCTAGCCCATGCAAACAGTTTTTTGATACTCTATATGGGTTCTGAAAGCCTACTGTATATCAGAGATGGCCTAGGTTAGTGGCTTTAGGGCGCTAATCCAAATTGGTGTTATACGGCTGCTTTTAGGTTGTTTGCATTATATGATACATCATTAATTCCAGCAAACCTTGCTTGTGATTGGGTTGCAAGTTCTGTGTGATACAGCCATTTATGGGGTGTATTAATATGAAATATACGTACCTCCTATTAGCCGTCCTCCATTGATTTTACATTTATTTATTTTTTTTTATTTTTTTTTTGGGGGGGGGGGATGTATTAATAGGGGAAAAATATATGTCATAATTACCATTAAGCAGTGAAGTTATATTGTACTACAGCCATTTACGAGGTGTATTAAAAAGATAGATACGTACGCCCAATTAGCCGTTCTGCGTTGATTTTACATTGTTTTAATTTTTGGGGGGTTTATTAGTACAAAAAAACATACCATTAGCTGTTCTGCAGTGAATTGTGATTGTTATATGTCTTTTTTTGAGGTGTAGAAATAGGAAAAAGAATATGTCTTAATTGCCGTTCAGCGGTGAAGTAACATTGAATTACAGCCATTTACGTGGTGTAGAAAAACAAAGTATATGTACGTCTAATTAGCCAATCGGCAGTGAATTCTGATTGTTATATTTTTTGGGGGGTGTAGAAATAGTGAAAAAAATAGAAAAAAATATGTCATAATTGGCATTCAGATGTGAAGTTACATTGTCCTACAGCCATTTACATGGTATAGAAAAAGGAAATATATGTACGTCCAATTAGCCGTTCTGCAGTGAATTGTGATTGTTATATTTCTAGAAAAAAGAATAAGTCTTAATTGCCATTCTGCGGTGAATTGTAATTATTATTTTTTGGGGGGGTTTATTAATCATTAAAAAAAATATATAAGTCTTAATTGCCGTTCAGTGGTGAAGTAACATTGTACTACAGCCTTTTTTGGGGGGTATTATTTTAATTTTAATTTAATTCTTTTTTTATACAGTATGTCAGACAGGCAGATAAAAGGCCCTTCAAAGGGAACGGGCAGTGGGCAAAATGTTTCTGACACAAGCAGCAGAAGAAGGGGGAGGGGTGGCCCGGGAAAAGGCCCACGTGTACTGAACCTTCCTCTGTCATTTTCAGTTTCCTCAGCGCGAGAAGTATTATATGCTGTAGGCTCGGCTCCACTTTTCAGCGACGACTAGCTTCTAGAGGACAGTCAGCAGCTACTGTGCAGTCAAGATCTGGAGGAGACATCCGCCGGTAGGCGGGCAAGTAGTGATGATGAGAGTCGCGTGGGAGCAGGTGTTGCTAGCGGACAGGCTCCTGGCCATAAGACCGTTGAGAGGGACATCAGTGACGTGCAGACAGTAGCAGATGATGATGATGATGAAACCGATCACACTTGGGAGCCTGGTGAAGATGGCGCTTCATCATCATCATCAGGAGAAGTGGGTGGCAATCTGCACATAAGGCAGCGGCTGAGCCAATAGGATGGCAGCGTGGCAGTGAGTCAGCAGGGTGGTAGCAATGGGAGGCTGGGAGCCAACGTTCCCGGGGTAGACCACCCATTTTGCAGTACTATACCTGCCCGGAAAGTAGCGGTGCAGGGGTTCATGGAGGCAGCAGTAGCAGTCAATCATCAGAGTGGAGTGTTAAGGGGAAAATGCCATACTTGACCGTGTGGCAATTTGCCGAATTTGTGGGCAGAAGGTGAAGCATGGCAAGGGTACCAATGATGCACCATGGCCCTGTGTTAACACATGCAGCGTCACCATAAAGTGGCCTGGGAGAACCGTGGCTCCATTGTGGTGGTCCAGCCTGCCACAGCAACTGCTGCGTCATACTGTGGCACGCACCCAATTTCATGTAGTTAAGAGACAACAGTATGCGTGCACTCTTCCAACGGTGCAGAAACTGAACATGCTCCTGGCCAAGTTGCTGGTGCTGCAGTCCCTCCCTTTCCAAGTGGTGGACTCTGCACCTTTCAGAGAACTGATGGCTTGTGCTGAGCCGAGGTGGAGAGTCCCAAGACGTCATTACTTTGCCAAAAAGGCAGGACCAGCCCTGCACACACATGTAGAACAGAAGGTGGGCCAGTCCTTGAGCCTGTCGGTGTCTGCCAAAGTGCACCGCAGCGCCGACGTGTGGAGCTGTAACTACAGTCAGGGACAATATATGTCCTTTATGGCCCACTGGGTGAATGTGGTTCCTGCACAGCCACACCAGCAACTTGGCCAGGTGACGCTGCTTCCGCCTCCACATAGCCATGCCGTTGGTCCAGCAACAATGTCCGCCTCTGCCTCCTCATCCTCCACTGTGTACTCACCTCCACTGCAGGGACAATTCACAGTGCCCATCCATCGTACCACATGTGCAGGGCACGGTGGTGTCCTGCTGTCCTGCCTGCACCTAATTTGCCTGGGCGAACGGAGTCACACAGAGGAGGAACTGCTCCATGTCCTTCAGCAAGAAATTGAATCCTGCATGGCACACGTGTTCAATCTGGTTGTCTTTCACCCATCTGAAAGACATCCTAAAAGTGGCCAGGAAACTGTGCATGCACTTCAGTCACCCGTACACCACAAAGCACACCCTCCTTGAGCTTCAGCGGCAGAATGGCATCTCCCAACAGAGGCTGATATGCAACGTTTCCACTCGTTGGCATTCCATATGTTGGACCAACTGGACGAACAGAGAAAGGCCATAAACGATTTCCTGATCATCCAAGTGGACAGAAGTACTCCCCTGTGGAACTTCGATCACGCGGGACACCTGCTGTTTGCTCACGACCTTAAAAGGAGGCTATGTTATTTGTCAGTCACCAGGACTATGGGATAAATGATTTCATTCCACTGCTTTATGTCCTTGAACAGATGCTTGAACAGATGCTGGTAAATCTGGCTGGTCATGGGAATGCAGTGTAATTTTTTTTCGCGCTGGTGACAGCGACATTATCTGCACTACATCTCCTGTGTAACATGTGCGCAGCATAAAAATATCTGTGACATCAGTGTACTGTTTCTGTAGACTATGTCTGCTGCGGACAGTTACATTACCTACGCTACATCTCCTGTATAACGTTTTTGTATCCGAAATATCAGTGACATTTAGGCCTCATGCACACAACCGTTTCTTTTCTTGCGGTTCGCAAAAACGGGTTCCGTAGTTCCGTGATCCGTGTCCATTTTTTCTTCCGTGGGTCTTCCTTGATTTTTGGAGGATCCACGGACATGAAGGAAAAAGTCGTTTTGGTGTCCGCCTGGCCGTGCGGAGCCAAACGGATCCGTCCTGACTTACAATGCAAGTCAATGGGGACGGATCCGTTTGACGTTGACACAATATGGTGCAATTGCAAACGGATCCGTCCCCCATTGACTTTCAATGTAAAGTCAGGTTATATTTTAACTTGAAGCATCCCCATCACCATGGGAACCCCTCTATGTTAGAATATACCATCGGATTTGAGTTAGATCATGATAACGCAGATCCAACAGTATATTCTAACACAGAGGCGTTCCCATGGTGATGGAGACCTTTCAAGTTAGAATATACTAAGAACTATCTACATGACTGCCCCCTGCTGCCTGGCAGCACCCGATCTCTTACAGGGGGCTGTGATCAGCACAATTAACCCCTCAGGTGCTGCACCTGAGGGGTTAATTGTGCAGATCATAGCCCCCTGTAAGAGATCAGGGGTTGCGCTGTCTGTGACCGTCCGGGAGCTCCTCCTACTGGTAAGTGACAGGTCTTTGCGGCGCATTGCTTAAAGCACAAATCTGTCACTCACCAGTAGGAGGAGCTCCCGGCCGGTCACAGACAGCGCAGCAGGTAAGTATAATGCTTCTAATATTGCTAAGTAACCATGGCAGCCAGAACTGCAGTAGCGTCCTGGTTGATATGGTTACCGATCAGAGCCCCAGCGATTAAACTGGGACTCCGATCGGAACTCTCGACTGCCACGAATGATGGGGGGGAGGGGGAGAGGGGAGGCCTCACTGGCTACCAATGAAATTAATACAGTAGAGGGAGGGAGGGGGCCGCACTGGCCACCAATGAAATTAATACAGTAGAGGGAGGAGGGTCCGAGGGGGGGCACACTGGCCACCAATGAAATTAATACAGTAGAGGGAGGGGGGGGGGGGGGGTCCGCACTGGCCACCAATGAAATTAAAACTGGGGAGGAAGGGGGGTCTTCCCCCTGCTGCCTGGCAGCCCCTGATCTCTTACAGGGGGCTATGATACGCACAATTACCCCCTCAGGTGCGGATGAAAGTGAAAGTCAATGGGTCCGCAGAAAATCACGGAAAACGGAACAACGGACACGGATGCACACAACTGTCGTGTGCATGAGGCCTTAGTCAAATTTTTTGCTGCTGGTGGCAGCGACATTGCTTGCACTACATCTCATGTATAACGTTTGCCCATCCTAAATATCAGTGACATTAATTCAGTGTAATTTTTTATTAGCCGCTGGTGACAGCGACATTACTTGTGCTATACCTCCTGTATAACGTTTGTGCATTCTAAATATCAGTGACGTTTGTGACGAACTGCGACCGCCGCGGCCACAATACGTCACGAAACCGTCACGGCACCCCTAGTGGTCAATCCGCAAACAGGCCTCCCGGCCACTTTCAGCACACCGACAGTCTAACTTGAGTCCGTACAGTCGATAGGCTGAAAGCGCAGGGATTGGACCGCCGATTTACCGCCAGTAAGCGTGTGAGCGACCAGACCGGGACTACACACAGGGTAGTTTAACTGCCACCACCTTGCAATTTATGGGAGCAAGGAACCCACTATCTAGATAACACAACCGAGTAGCTTTCCCTTCGGAGAGGCTAGGGTAAGTTTTTGCAGTGTTTGAAAACAGGCATATGGCTAGAGAACTGACTTGGAGGTCATTTATTATATATCTATATACAATTCAAATTATCAAGATGCACAGTAATTATTAACACAATAATAAAGGAAAGTATAGTCCAATAAACAAAGGGGAGAAAAGGAAGAAAATACTTAGTTTCCACAGAAAAGATGTCCGTTGGTGAAATAGTCCGTTGCAGGGATAAAGTCCAAGAAACCTTTGTCCAGTGTAATATGCCTACAGCCCACGGGTTCTCTGGCTGAGGCCCTCTTTAGGTGTTGTTAAAAGTGGAGAACTCCTTTAGCAGATTCTAGGTCTTTGTTATAAAGGGTCCCAGAATCAAGGCGGGGAATTGAGAGTCCACCTGCTGGGCAGGCTGTATTCCTGAGGTGAATGTCAGTTCTGAAATATGGCATGTGCCATATCGCGGGATGTCTCCGCTGTACACAAGTAACAAGCACATATTCACATTCCCCACAAAATATGGAGTTCAGGGATACCAAATATTACTATTATAACTGGTTCTATGATGGGGTAACACCATAACTTTACCTGGGCACATCTTAGAGTTATGTTTGTCCTATGTAAACGTCCAGTGAATTCTGAGTGACACGATGATGTAATTTTTACATCCGTAAGATGCATGGTCTCTCTTAACCCCTTAAGGACCGAGGACGTACCGGTACGCCCTATTTCCCGAGTCCTTAAGGACCGAGGACGTACCGGTACGTCCTGACTTAAAATCTGAATTCCGGCGCCGCGGGGGTTAATCGAAACGGGATTTCGGCTGAAATCATTCAGCCGGCATCCCGTAACAACGCAGGGGGGGGGGGTCATTGGACCCCCCCGTATCGGCGATCGCAGAAAACCGCAGGTCAATTCAGACCTGCGGTTTTCTGCGTTTCCGGTCCATTCGGGTGTCCTGTGACCCGATGAACCGGAAAAAGACTGCGATCGGTGGCGTAATTTTACACCACCAATCGCAGTCCGAGGATTTGAGGAGGCGGTGCTGGCCCTGGTGCTGAACGCCGCTGTCCAAGGTGCTGATTGGTGCAGGGGAGAGAGGCGCGAGATTCAAACTTCCTGCGCTCCTCTCTCCCCTCCTCTTCCTGTCCAGCACCCTGACCGTGCAGCATCGTCCAGCACCAACTCCTGTGTCCCCCTAAATCGGCATCCATCACCCTCCTGCACCCATCGCCACCCAGGTAGGTTAGGGTCAGTGAGGGAGAGGCACCTTTAGGCAGGGATAGAAGGGAAAAGTTAGAAAAAAAAAAAGCACATTTATTCCAAACTTTTTTGTTTCAACTTTCAGACCCCAGACCCCCCCTGCCACTTGCCCCCCCCCCGCATCCCCCCCACCACCAGCCCCCCCCACCCACCAACCCCCCCCCCCACCCACCAACCCCCTCCCCCCACCACCAGACCCTTCCCCCACCACCACTTTTTTTTTTTTTCTGCGTGCGCTGACTGGCCGGCACTTTTTAGCGTCCGTCCACTGTTAGCGCATCGCCCGCCCCACCACCCCACCGACCGCTGATCAGCGTTGAACCGCTGATCAGGAAGTTTGAACTTTTTGTTTTTTTTATTTCCTAACACTTGCCCATTTTTTTTGCCTGGACTTTTTAGTACGTGAACACCCGTGCCCCCACACACACGCACATAGAATAAAGGTTTACACGCACGCACATACACACGCACACACACACACCCATGGCCCGCCGGGTGTTCTCGGCCGAGGAGGCATATGCCCAGATTGCCTCCGACTCTGAGAGCCCCAGTGAAGAAGGGGAATGACCCCACGTTCCTTTTGTCATCCGCATCCTCCTCATCATCATCGGATGACGATGAGCCACCAAGGCAGCGGAGACGCCGCCAGGCGGAGCCAGGGGCCACACATGCTAGGGATCCTGTGGCCCACCCTAGTACGAGCCGCCCTGGGGTTCGTACTGGTTTCCCGGCCCACCAAATAAGTTCACCGGAGCCCCCTGCCGATGAACTTAGCTGGTGTCCCCCAGTGGACTTTGAGCCTGAGATTCCGGATTTCGCTGGCAATCCTGGAATCCAGATTCCCACAGTGGGGTTTACTGAAATAGACTTTTTTAGTTTTTTTTTCAGTAACCCACTGGTGAATTTGATGGTGGAGCAGACGAATCTGTACGCCCAACAGTTCGTCGCTCAAAACCCAGGCTCAGTTTTGGCTAGACCCGGTGGCTGGACGCCGGTCAGTGCAGCCGAGATGAGGACATTTTGGGGCCTCGTGCTGCATATGGGTCTAGTCCAAAAACCCAGTGTCAGGCAATACTGGAGTGGGGACGTCCTGTACCAGACCCCACTGTACAGTATGGTCATGACACGTCACCGGTTTGAGGCCATACGGAAATGTCTGCATTATTCCGATAATGCAGCATGTCCACCCCGAGGTGATCCTGCCTATGACCGGCTGTATAAGATACGGCCGGTCATCGATCACTTTGGGGCCACATTTCAGCAGGCCTACGTACCTGGAAGGGAGGTCGCGGTTGATGAGTCTCTCGTTGCGTTCAAGGGGAGACTCAGTTTCCGCCAATACATTCCCACAAAGCGGACGAGGTATGGCGTGAAGCTATACAAAATTTGTGAGAGTACCTCAGGGTACACTTACAAATTTTGTGTGTACGAGGGGCGAGATTCCCGTATTCAACCCCCAGAATGTCCCCCCACTCTGGGTGTTAGCTGCTGGATAAGGGTTACCACTTGTACGTGGATAACTTTTATACCAGCATTCCCTTGTTCAGGTCCCTTGCCGCCAGATCCACGTTCGCTTGTGGGACCGTGCGGAAAAATCAACGCGGCCTCCCTGCCTACCCCCTCCAGGTACCTATCCCCAGGGGTGAGACCCGTGCACTTACCAGTGGAAACCTGTTGCTGGTCAGGTATAAGGACAAGAGGGATGTCCTTATGCTGTCCACAATCCACGGTAACAGCACCACCCCAGTCCCTGTGCGAGGTACCGCGGCAACGGTCCTCAAGCCCGATTGTATCGTCGACTACAATCGGTATATGGGAGGAGTTGATCTCTCTGATCAAGTCCTCACGCCATATAACGCCATGCGCAAAACCCGGGCATGGTACAAAAAAGTTGCGGTCTACTTGGTGCAGGTTGCCATGTACAACTCTTTTGTACTATCCCGAAGCACTGGCAGCACAGGGACATTCCTCCAATTCTATGAGGCAGTCCTCAAGGACCTGATCTTTTCGGACCGGGAAAGAGCAGGCCGGAGTACCTCGGGAACTGGAGGCGCCCGGATCGTCCCTGGCCAACACTTTCCAGGTGTGGTCCCCCATACTGGAAAGAAGGGACGAACCCAAAAAAAGTGCAGAGTGTGTCACAAGAGGGGGATACGGAAGGACACCACAACTCAATGTGACACGTGCCCCAATCATCCGGGCCTCTGCATTATCGATTGCTTCAGGGAGTATCACACTTCCATGGAGTACAAATTTTTTTTAATCCCCAACAGTTCACTAGAGAACATAAAACACTATGGCTCTCAGACTTTGGAGACACGAAAACAATTTTTCTTTCCCCAAAAAATATTAGTTTTAGTGCAGGCATCCTCAAACTGCGGCCCTCCAGATGTTGTAAAACTATAACTCCCAGCATGCCCAGACAACCTACAGCCATCATCACGGCATGGTGGGAATTGTAGTTTTACAACATCTGGAGGGCCGCAGTTTTAGGATGCCTGCTTAGTGTCTCCAAAGTCTGAGAGCCATACATATTGGGCATCGTCGCGTGCGTAAAAGTCGTCGCTATAAAAATAACTTTTTACCAAACGCCTCGGATGAACGGTGTTAAAAATATAAAATAAAAACGGTGCCAAAACACCTATTTTTGGGCAAAATTTAAATTTAAATCCATTTTGCCGGTAATAAAGCAAGGGTTAACAGCCAAACAAAACTAAACATTTATTGCCCCAATTCTGTAGTTTGCAGAAACACCCCATATGTGGTCGTAAATGGCTATATAGCCGCACGGCAGGGCATAGAACGAAGGGAACTCCATACGGTTTCTGGAAGGCAGATTTTGATGGACAGTTTTTTTTTTTTACACCATGTCCCATTAGAAGCCCCCCCTGATGTAGCCTAGACTAGAAACTCCAAAAAAGTGACCCCATCTAAGAAACTACACCCCTCAAGGTATTCAAAAGTTACTTTACAAACTATGTTAACCCTTTAGGTGTTCCACAAAACTAAATAGCGAATGTAGAAACAATTTTAGAATTACATTTTTTTGTTACATTGCCTCAAAAAAGAGTAATATAGAGCAACCAAAAATCTAATTTACCCCAAAAATTTTCCCAAAACAACAACCACCTTATCCCGTAGTTTCCTAGATGGGGTCACTTTTATGGAGTTTCTACTCTAGGGGGGCATCAGGGGGCTTGAAAAGGTACATGGTGTAAATAAACCAGTCCAGCAAAATCTGCCTTCCAAAAACCGTATGGCGTTCCCCTTCTTCTATGTCCTGCCGTTTAGCCAAACAGTAGTTTACGACCACATTTGGGGTGTTTTTGCAAACTACAGAATCAGGGCAACCCATTTTGAGTGTTGTTTGGCAGTTAACCCTTGTTTTACTCCTGGAAAAAACTGATTATATTGGAAAATTTTCCAAAAAATAGAAATTTCTAAATTGTTTCTCCATCTGCCATTAACTCTTGTGGAACACCTAAAGGGTTAACAAAGTTTGTAAACCCAGTTTTGAATACCTTGAGGGGTGTACTTTCTTAGATGGAGTCACTTTTTTGAAATTTCTATTCTAGGGGTGCAACAGGGGGCTTCAAATGGGACATGGTATAAACAAAACCAGTCCTGCAAAATCTGCCTTCCAAAACCCATATGGTGTTCCCCTCCTTCTATGTGCTCCCGTTCGGCCAAATAGTAGTTTACGACCACATATGGGGTGTTTCTGTAAACTACAGAATCAGGGCAACCCATTTTGAGTGTTGTTTGGCAGTTAACCCTTGTTTTACTCCTGGAAAAAATTGATTATATTGGAAAAATTTCCAAAAAATAGAAATTTCAAAATTGTTTCTCCATCTGCCATTAACTCTTGTGGAACACCTAAAGGGTTAACAAAGTTTGTAAACCCAGTTTTGAATACCTTGAGGGGTGTACTTTCTTAGATGGAGTCACTTTTTTGAAATTTCTATTCATGGGGTGCAACAGGGGGCTTCAAATGGGACATGGTATAAACAAAACCAGTCCTGCAAAATCTGCCTTCCAAAACCCATATGGTGTTCCCCTCCTTCTATGTGCTCCCGTTCGGCCAAATAGTAGTTTACGACCACATATGGGGTGTTTCTGTAAACTACAGAATCAGGGCAACCCATTTTGAGTGTTGTTTGGCAGTTAACCCTTGTTTTACTCCTGGAAAAAATTGATTATATTGGAAAAATTTCCAAAAAATAGAAATTTCAAAATTGTTTCTCCATCTGCCATTAACTCTTGTGGAACACCTAAAGGGTTAACAAAGTTTGTAAACCCAGTTTTGAATACCTTGAGGGGTGTACTTTCTTAGATGGGGTCACTTTTTTGAAATTTCTATTCATGGGGTGCAACAGGGGGCTTCAAATGGGACATGGTATAAACAAAACCAGTCCTGCAAAATCTGCCTTCCAAAACCCATATGGTGTTCCCCTCCTTCTATGTGCTACCATTCGGCCAAACAGTAGTTTACGACCACATATGGGGTGTTTCTGCAAACTACAGAATCAGGGCAACCCATTTTGAGTGTTGTTTGGCAGTTAACCCTTGTTTTACTCCTGGAAAAAATTGATTATATTGGAAAATTTTCCAAAAAATAGAAATTTCAAAATTGTTTCTCCATCTGCCATCAACTCTTGTGGAAGACCTAAAGGGTTAATAAAGTTTGAAAAAAACAGTTTTGAATACCTTGAGGGGTGCAGTTTCTAGAATGGGGTCATTTTTGGGAGGTTTCTATTATCTAAGCCTCACAATATGACTTCAAACCTGAACTGGTCCATAAAAAGTGGGATTTTGAAGATTTCTCAAAAATTTCAAAATTTGCTTCTAAACTTCTAAGCCTTGTAACATCCCCAAAAAATAAAATATCATTCCCAAAATGCTACAAACATGAAGTAGACATATGGGGAATGTAAAGTCATCACAATTTTTGGGGGTATTACTATGTATTACAGAAGTAGAGAAACTGAAACTTTGAAATTTGCAAATTTTTGGTAAAAAATGTATTTTTTTATGCAAAAAAATTAACTTTTTTGACCCAATTTTAGCAGTGTCATGAAGTACAATATGTGACGAAAAAACAATCTCAGAACGGCCTGGGTAAGTCGAAGCGTTTTAAAGTTATGAGCACTTAAAGTGACACTGGTCAGGTTTGCAAAAAATGGCCTGGTCCTGAAGGTGAAAATGAGCCTGGTCCTTAAGGGGTTAAAAAGGTAAAAATAATATCTCAGATTCATGTTGCAATCTGGGAAACCTTGGTGCCGGCCTGTCTGCAGCAAGCTAGCTTACAGACCCTTATGGCAGCGACACCATATGGCTCCCCCCAGGTGCAGTCTTCACACCTAGCTGTGATATCTCTTCAGAAAGGGAAGTTCTTTTGTCAACCTGAGGAAGCCAGTTGTAATTGCGTTATCTGCTGGGCATCTATTGACTGACTTGAACAAAAGGACTATGTTGTTCTCTGGGTACAACAGAAGGACAGAAGGAGACGCTCTGAATAATCAAATTGTAGGTTCTGGGGCCTAGGGAAATAATTACTGTTTAATAGACCTACTTATCAATAAGGCATAGTAATATTGATAATATTGGGAGGACAGTTCAATATTCTCACGGATCATCCGTGACAACGTTCATTCGGTGTAATTTTTTATTAGGCACTGGTGACAGCAACATTACTTGAGCTATACCTCCTGTATAACATTTGTGCAACCTAAATATCAGTGACATTCATTCAGTGAATTTTTTTTTTAGCTGCTGGTGACAGCGACATTACTTGTGCTATACCTACTGTTTAACGTGTGCACATCCTAAATATCAGTGACATTAATTCAGTGTCATTTTTTATTAGGCAGTTGTGACAGCAACATTACTTGCGCTATACCTCCTGTTTAACGTATGTGCATCCTAAATATCAGTGACATTCATTCATTATAATTTTTTGTAGGCGGTGGTGAAAGGGACATTACTTGTGCTATACCTCCTGTTTAACGCGTGCGCATCCTAAAAATATCTGTGACATTCTGTGTACTTTATTTGCGCATACACTTACAAAACCTGCACTAGTGTATGTGTGACATACTTGTTTGCATATATACCATTTAATATGGCTAGCAGTAAGGGACGGGGAAGTGGCCGTGCTGCTGATGGTGCACGTAGAGGCCTTGGCCCTGGGTGCGGTGAAACAGTTCCTGCTGTCAGAGCACAAGAAACACACTCATCCACGATACCTAACTTCATGTCCCAGTTTGCAGGGCGGCGCAGGACACCACGCTCAAAGTCAGACTAGACTAGTGCGACCAGGTGCTCGGTTGGATTGCAGAAGATAATGCTTCCAGTCGGTTAAGCACTACCCTGTCTCCCACAAAGTCCAGTCTCAGTAGCCAAGAGTATGGTCAACAGAATCCTCACCCTGATACTCCTTCCACCCACCATGGAAAGTCTTGGCAAACAAGTGGTCCCACACTCGGATAGTCCGAGAAGCTGTTTTCATCACCATTCCTTGATTTGGGCGTCTCGCCAAGCCCGCTTGAAGAGGGACATAAGGAGATCTTGTGTCCTGATTCCCAAACTCTGGAGCATCCACAGTCAGAAGAAGATGATGGGGGGGAATGGCAATTAGTGTTACACAAGGTGGATGATGATGATGATGATAAGACACAGTTGCCAATAAGTGAACTGCAATTAGTGTCTTGAGGTTCATGATAAGTAGAGATGAGCAAATTTCTCGAAAATTTGATTCGGCTGGTTCGTCGAATTTTCCCCAAAAATTTCCTTCGATACGAATTTATTTGTGGCGAATCGCGTCAAAAATGGCTATTTCCGGGCTGCAGACAGCCTTTATATGGATGTAGAACACTGTGCCTTGCAGTAACATGCATAGTGCTCTGGGTTAGTGAACTAATACTGTCAGTGAGGATGACATGCAGATGACAGGCGTCGCTATTAGAATCACTGTAAACATTGCCAAAACTGACCAAACTCAAGTATTAACTCAGTGTTAGTCACAGGTCCATGTTAGCGTCAAGAAGGCTATAGAGTGGCAAAATGACAGAGTCTAGAGGTGGTAGCAGCATGAGGAGGCCACAGAGTGGCACAATGACACAGTGTGAAGTTTGCAGCAGTATGAGAAGGCCACAGAGTGGCACAAAGACAGAGTCTGGAGTTGGTGACAGCATCAGGAGGCTACAGAGTGGCTCAATGACAGAGAAGCTGGAGGTGGTGGCAGCATGAGGAGGCCACAGAATGGCACAATTACAGAGTCTGTAGGTGGCAGCAGCATGAGGAGGCCTCAGAGTGGCCCAATGACAGAGTCTGGATAAAAGACTGAGGGCACAGATTGTTGAGAAAGATGCAGATGGAAAGTTATCTGTAGAGCTGTATGACGGTAACCTGCAGATTACTGCAGCCCTCAAAAGCAAGTTGGGTTTGTCTGTTCCAATTTACCCTAAGCCTGATAGGAGCGTTAAAATAAAATAATTAATCTTTATTGGTATTACTGGTTTAAAACTTACGGGTGTGTTGCCCCAAATTTCATATATGTAAAAAACTGTCTTCAAGAGGAGCATACACTGTGTGGCTTGATGAAGCAATAAATCACCACGCAGTGAATGTTTCTGAACCAAAAAATATGACATACGGCTCAGACCCTCCTCTAGCTAAACAGAATGCCTGAAGGCCAGTTCACAGGAGCCACTGGTATGCCTTCAGACAATTATCACAGAGAATTTAACTAGTAACCTCCCTAGGATTCTCAACTATAATTCTCAATGTTGCTTAAAGTCTGACATCTAGTATGGCCAATACCGTAGATCAATCCCAGGTTTTAGGATAAGAGCAACGCGTTTCTGTGCTCTTATTGTAAGCACTTCGTCAGGAGCCATACACAGGAGACCTTGTTTACATAATATCCCTGCCTGAAAGTAACTATGATACTCTGGAAGTATCGGCGCTAGTATGGCCGCACGTGGCCGTGTGAGCACCAAGCTTTAAAGGAAAATACACCCCACCCCCAGGGGCGTGGCTTGTTGCGGCCAGCCAGTCGGATGTGAGAGCCTTCCCCGTATTCATCCGACTGTCGGAAACGCCTCATAACTGCAAAAGGTAAGCCTCCGGGGGAAGCGCTGAATGTGAAAATTGTATCAAGGGAAGGGGGGGGGGACAATTACAGTGGCTATCCCAGGGAAAATAAAGTATTCCAGGAACGAATGTGGGGAAACCCTTACCATCCTACATATCTATTAATCATTAAATACCGGCTGCTAGAAATACCTTAAACGCCACTAGGTCTATTGTCCAGAGAGGCTTTGAAACTGAATACATAAACCCATATTTTTTTTTCGCACACATCACGTATAACTCCAATGAAGTCAAACAAGGGGACATCTAGGGGTGTAACATCATGATGTACACACGAAGGCTCCCCTAGATGTGAATACGGACTAACTCATTTATGTATTACACATTGAAGTTCAGCAACGTACTAATTTGTGATTAAAGTTGCTGCTTGCTGTCAGTGTATAGTCCTACAACAACTAGAAGTTTGCTGTACTGCGCCCCGTCCAGGCTATTCACCATAACTAAGCCTTCAGCTTCTCATCCTGGGCTTCCTGGTTCACAAATTACAAGTGAAGTTAACCTACTGCCTCACACATGGTATCACATGGTACAGCAAATTACTAATTCATGATTTGAATTTCTGCTTGCTTTCAGTGTATTCCCCGGAACTAAGCCTGCAGTTGCTCATCCTGGGCCACCTGGTTCATGAATTACAATACTGCCTCACACATAGTCTCACATGGTGATTCTAATAGGCCATAGTTAAGTGGAGGGAATTAAGTGTAAAATTTCCTATGTGGAAACAGACTGCTATTCAAAATAATTATGCAAAAGAAAGTGCATCATTAATGCCAGCGGCTTGATTGTACCTAGCCTGAATATCCACTGGGCCTCCTTTTGAAGTAACAGCCGGTCAATATCGCCATCTCTCAATGGTCTCTTGTAAAATTTGATGCCTTGAAATTTCACTTATGCCACTCTCCCTTCATGACATTCCTCAACATGACGTGCAATGGGCGTGTCCTTCAGTTTTGGTATGTCAGATATGTGCTCCCAGCGTGTCACCTCAACTCACGCTTAGTTTTACCTACATACTTTACACCACTATGTCAGTGGCACCTTCTGCACTAGATAGACGTACAGAGGTATATAATCAAAACCCAAACGTATAATCAGAATATAATGTGAACTGGGTATCTTAAAACATAACTTTTACTATGTAGTTTTTAAAATAGGTTTTGAGTAAACCACATTATGAGCCAAGACACAAATCAATGAGAACACCACTTACTAATTCCATAAGATAAAATGGAAAAAAGAAAAAGGGGAGATCTTACCAATTTTAGTAGAGAGATCCACACCTAATGGTGTGATGGTCCTTTTAAGGATAACAGAAGGACAGTTGTGACCGGCACTCAGGTGGTAAGTGGCAGTGATGGTATCTCCTGTAATGCCCTTAGATAACAGCCCTACCTAAATGGAGGGTAAGGAACTAAACAGTACACCTGCTTACCAGATGCAGAGCACCCGCCCCTATCGGAACCTGTCCCTGTATTGGGGCCTATTCCCTATTATACCCTATTGTACAGAGCCCTACATGCCATGTTTCGTCCCGAATTATCAGAACTCATCAGGGGACTTTAATGAACTTAGGGAAATGCTAAAAAAAACGGAAACCGAAAATACAAAGAACAATGGTCACTATCAGTCCTACATGACAGACTGTATATACAGCTAGCTCCTACATCATAATATCAACATCTACGGCAGGTTCCCCGTCGTATTATCTATATGGACCATTTTTGTAGCAAGCGTCCAGATGCAGGTGTAGAGAAATGTCCCTTGCCCACCTGTGTCTCACCTCCAAATGTGGTAGTTTGGGAGAGCGCCGATTTGTGCTAACTCCCCCACTTAAATACAATAAACAACCGGCTAATCTAACCCCAAATTGCCCGCCTCACCTGGTATTCAGAATGCAAAACTCATGGTTCGCATTTGGAATGATGTATGGCAAGTGGTAAACACTGGCAGAATCGCCATTTCTTTTGTTATAGTGAATTTAAAAGGCAGAATCTCTAATTACATAACAAAATACCGGTATTACATATTGCAAAAAGGAGATGGTAACTAAATGTCCTAAATTAAAGGGCAAAAAGTACATGCAGTTAATTACAATGAAGCAGACGTACATGGTCTTAAATAAAGCTACTGAAGTTCAACTGCTCATTGAGGCCTAGGGGGTGGGTGGTCTTCAAGTAGAAGATCCATTTAGCCTCACACTGGAGGATTCTCCTCTCAAAATTGCCACGTCTTGCCCCTGGTTTGATTTTTTTATATACCCATGAATGAGAGGCAATCTGTCCTCCCACCATGCTCAGTTCTTACATGGCGCGAGACAGAAGTCTTCCTGGCATTTTTCACGTCACCCATATGTTCGCCAATCCTCCTTCTTAATTCCCTTGTTGTCTTCCCGACATACTCTTTACCACAGTCACAGGTGATTTTGTATATCACCCCTGTGGATTTACAATTAATCAGATCCCTGATTGTGTACCTCTTGTGAGTATTATTGCTCCTAAATGTTTTGGCACACTTCATGTACCTGCACGCTACACAATCCCCATATTACCATGAACACCTCTCTCTAGCCACGTTTTGTTGGTGGGTGCTGGTGTGAAATGACTATTGACTATCCAGTCACGAACACTCCTTCTTCTCCTATATGTGATGCTAGGGTGCTCCTTTATCACTTTACAGATCTCAGGGTCCATCCTGAGTATATGCCAGTGTTTTGAAATTATCTCCCTAACTGCAGTAGAGGACCCATTAAAGGTGCTAATGAGACGTATTTCTGTGTATTGCCTTCACAATTACTCCCCACAAGTTGTCTTTTTTTATGAGTAAGTAGGGAAGTACGTTCACAGTTTAGGGCTGCCTGATAGGCTGGTGTTAAAATGCCAGCGGGATAGCCACGATCAATGAATCTTGTTTTTAAGTCGTCAGCCTGTCTCAATAAATCAGAGCGTCTAGAGCAATTTCTTCTTAGCCATAAGTATTGGCCTCCGGGGATCCCTTTTTTTAACGGAAGGGATGGCTACTCTCCCACCTCAGAAGAGAATTAGTGGAGTTTGACTTTCGAAAAATCAAAGTATCAAGTGTACCATTGGGATTTTAGATGACACAGATGTCAAGGAAAGGGAGTTGAGTTGAATGGCATTCTGAAGTAAAGCAAAGACCAATTAAATTGTTATTCAGATCATTGGCCCATGCTGAGAAGTCTGAACATCCCTTCCAAATGACAAATATGTCATCGATAAAGCGTGCCCACATTTTGACGCGCTGTGTTTGTGATGAGAGTTCATCCTTAAATGCCAGGGTATTCTCCCACCAGCCCAGGAACAAGTTTGCATACGATGGCGCACAGGGACTCCCCATCGCAGTGCCCCAGAGCTGGCGCTAGAAACGGCCATTAAATAAAAAATTGTTCCTCTTCAGAGAGAACTCAAGCAATTTAAGAACCAATTGGTTATGGGCAATAAATTGACGTCCCCGTGTAGATAGAAAATGTGCCACTGCGTGTAGGCCCCAATCGTGTGGGATGGATGAATATAGGGCCTCCACATCCACACTTCCTAGTATGCATCCTGATTCCAATTGGATCCCTTCAAGTTGTTTAAGAAGGTCACCAGTATCCGTTACATGTGCGGGAAGGGATAAAACAAAGGGTGCCAGAATTTTATCCACATATATGTAAACATTTTGGCTAAGGCTATCAACACCTGAGACAATTGGACGCCCCTTGAGTGGGTCGCATCCTTTGTGCACCTTGGGGAGGCTGTAAAATGTGTATCTGTGGATACTGTGGGAGGAGGAAATCACATTCATCTTCATTAATGAGTTTATTGTTCTTGGCCTCTTCCAGAATGTTTTTTAATTCCATTTTATACATTACCGTTGGATCGCTCTCTAAGATTTCATAACAGTCTCGTGGGGCCAGTAATATCTCACACCTCAACTGATAGTTAGTGGTATTAACGATAACGGTGTTTCCACCTTTATCTGATGGTTTAATTGTTATGTGTTTATTTTGGGCCAGTGTCATGGAACCATGAACCAGACGTACAACAAGAGATGAGTGGAAATAAGAAGGCTTTATTGAAAATAAAGCTGTAAGGCAAAAGTCCAAACGGATGGCTAAACCGAAGCAGGGTCTTGCGAAACCAGGGATCAGGAACCAGAAGGGTAGTCAGACGAAGCCAGGATCAGGAACCAGCAGGGTAGTCAGACGAAGCCAGGATCAGGAATCAGCAGGGTAGTCAGACGAAGCCAGGATCAGGAACCAGAAGCAGCAGCAGTCTTAGAAGCATGTGAGCACAGGAGGACCAAGCAAGGAACTGAAGCCACAGACCTCCTATATATATGAGCTAGGCATCCAGCTCCTCCCAGTGGGAAGGAGGAGCCGCAGGGTGGGAGGCTACAAGAAACCCAGAAACCAAGATGGCCGCCAGCACATGTCAAACGAAGGAGAACAGCAAGGAGGTAAGACCATGACAGTACCTCCCCCTCAAGGGCCCCTCCTCCGCGGAGTAAGGAACGGTTTCTAAGGGAAGCGTGCGTGGAAGGCTCGGAGCAAGGCAGGAGCATGGACATCTGCGGAGGGAACCCAGGAACGCTCCTCTGGACCATAACCACGCCAATGGACCAAAAACTGCACCCGGCCGCAGACCAGGCGTGAGTCCAGGATATTGCTCACCTCATACTCCTCACGATTGCCCACTTGGACCGGACGAGGCCGAGGAATCGAGGAAGTGAAACGATTACACACCAGTGGCTTCAACAGGGAGACATGAAACACGTTGGAGATCCGCATGCCAGGAGGAAGCGCAAGGGCAGAGGCTACCGGGTTTACCCTGCGAAGCACTCGGAAGGGACCAACAAAGCGAGGCGCCAGCTTGGGAGTGGGCACTCGAAGGTTGAGGTTGCGGGTGGACAACCATACGCGGTCTCCGACCTGGTAGGAAGGAGCGGGCGCTCGTCTGCGATCAGCCTGGAGTCTCTGGCGCTGCGCAGAGACCTCAAGGGACCTCTGGATCTGTACCCAAGAAGCACGTAGGACGGAAAGGTGATCCTCCACAGCCGGAATATCCTGGGGAGAGAATACTTCCGGTAACACGGCAGGTTGGAACCCATAATTGGCCATGAAGGGAGACGTCCCAGAGGAAGAGTTCACCGCCGTGTTCCTGGCAAACTCAGCCCAAGGCAGGAGGTCAACCCAATTGTCTTGGTGATCGGAGACATAGCAACGAAGGAATTGCTCCAAGGCCTGATTGGATCGTTCTGCGGCCCCATTGGACTGAGGGTGGTAGGCCGAGGAGAAAGAGAGATGAATCCCCAACTGGGAGCAAAAGGCGCGCCAGAACCTGGACACAAACTGACTCCCCCGATCCGACACAATCTCCTTGGGCAAACCGTGCAACCGGAAGACCTCCCTGGCAAAAATCGAGGCCAACTCTTGTGCAGAGGGTAACTTCTTGAGAGGAACACAGTGGCACATTTTGGAAAACCGATCCACTATCATGAGAATGACCGTATGGCCTCGGGATGCAGGGAGGTCCACAATGAAATCCATCCCCAGGTGTGACCATGGACGCTCCCCGGTGGCTATGGGTTGCAAAAGGCCCAACGGAAGGTGCCGAGGGGACTTACTCTGGGCACAAACGGAGCATGCCGCTACATATGCGGCGATGTCGGAACGTAGAGAAGGCCACCAGAACAGACGTGAAACAGCCCAGGACAGCTGATTCTTTCCAGGATGCCCCGCGGCCTTGGAGTTATGGTAGGTTCGCAACAACCGAGTGCGCAACTCCTCAGGCACAAAACACCTGCCGTTGGGTCTCCCAGAGGGAGCACCAGATTGAGCCGCCAAAATCTGCTCACCCAGGGGAGAGGTCAGGCTGGTGCGAATGGCGGCCAGGATCTGATTCGGAGGTATGACCGAAGTCGGAATCGACTCCTCCCCGGACAGCTCGGAGTACTGCCGTGATAAGGCATCCGCTCTGATGTTCTTGGAACCGGGTAGGTAGGAGACCACGTAATTAAAACGTGACAAGAACAGAGCCCATCTGGCCTGACGTGGTGTCAATCTCTTGGCCTCAGAGAGGTAGGTCAGATTCTTGTGGTCCGTCAGGATGAGAACCGGAACCACCGAGCCCTCGAGCAAGTGCCTCCATTCTTTAAGGGCCTGCACGATGGCCAATAACTCCCTGTCACCAATCTGGTAGTTGCACTCCGCGGAAGACAGTTTCCGGGAGTAAAACCCACAAGGAAGCAGAGGACCCTCTGGTGTTCTACGCTGAGACAGGAGGGCGCCTACTCCCGTCTCAGACGCGTCCACCTCGAGGACAAACGGCAACCCAGGGTTGGGATGCGACAGAATCGGAGCCGACACAAAGGCGGACTTTAGAGCCTCAAAAGCTCGGATGGCCTCGGGCGGCCAGACCTGGGGATTGCTGCCCTTCCTGGTCAGATCCGTGAGAGGCTTGGCTAGCATGGAAAAGTCCCTGATGAACTTCCGATAATAATTGGCGAAGCCCAAAAAGCGCTGCAGGGCACGAAGACCACTGGGCTGGGGTCACTGTAAGACAGCCAAAACCTTCTCAGGATCCATGGAGAACCCCTCAGCGGAAATTATGTAACCTAAGAAGGTTACCTGGGATCGGTGAAATTCGCATTTCTCAAGCTTACCGAACAGCTTGTTCTCTCGTAACCGTTGCAACACTCGTCTGACATCCAGAATGTGGGCCTCCATGGATTCAGAATATACCAAGATGTCATCCAAATAGACCACCACACACTGCTGCAACAGGTCACGGAAAACATCGTTGATGAATTCCTGGAAGACTGCGGGCGCATTGCACAACCCAAAGGGCATAACCAAGGATTCATAATGACCGGTCCTGGTGTTAAACGCGGTCTTCCACTCATCGCCCGCCTTGATCCTTACCAGGTTATATGCCGCCCTCAGGTCGAGTTTGGTAAAGACCGTGGCCCCTTTGAGGCGATCGAACAGCTCGGAAATCAAGGGTATCGGGTAAGCGTTCTTGATCGTGATGCGATTGAGACCCCTGTAATCGATGCAAGGCCTCAACTCACCGCCCTTCTTTTTCACAAAGAAAAATCCAGCCCCTGCCGGGGACGAGGATTTGCGAATGTGTCCGCGTGAAAGCGCCTCCCTCACGTACTCCTCCATGGCCTCATTCTCCGCTACCGACAGTGGATAGACTTTGCCACGAGGCGGAACGGCACCAGATTGTAACTCTATGGCACAATCGTATGGGCGGTGCGGAGGTAGGGCAACCGCACGCACCTTATCGAATACATCCCGGTACTCCTCGTATTCAGGAGGCAACAGAGAGTCAGAGGAAGTACACAGCAACTTGACAGGCCCATGGATGCAACTAGCCCCACACTGCGGTGACCACGAGAGGATCTCGGCCGATTTCCAATCGAAAGTCGGATTATGCTTCTGGAGCCAGGGGTACCCCAAGACCACCGAGTAGTGTGGAGACGAAATAACCTGGAGACAGACCGACTCTCTGTGAACGGCACCAATGGCCATCCCCACTGGAAGGGTCTCATGAGTCACGTGTGGCGGCAGAAGGGGTCTGCCGTCTATCGCCTCAAGAGCCAGTGGGGAACCTCGAGGCTGCAGAGGAATGGAATTGGCGGCAGCGAACACACTATCAATGAACAAACCACCAGCACCAGAGTCCACCAACGCCTGGGTCGTCACCGAGCCCCCGACCCAGGAGAGGACAACAGTAATCAGTGGTTTGTCAACACGGGAAACCGGGGACGAGGAGACTCCACCCAAGATCTGCCCCCGACAGGATCTCAGGTGCGAGCGTTTCCCGGACGGTTCGGGCATGCCAACCGAAAATGCCCACCGAGACCACAGTACATGCATCGGCCCTCGCGTTTCCGGAGTACCCTCTCCCCCTCGGACAGGCGAGCAAACCCCAGCTGCATGGGTTCACCCCCAGACAAGTCATCCCCAGGAGGCGTGGGAGGAGAGGGAGGCACGGGTGGGACAGCAAACGTAGGCGCCAATCTGTTAGAAGGCCTCCGCAGGCTCTCCTTAAAGGAAGGTCTCTCCCTGAGTCTGGTGTCAATCAAAATCAGGAAAGAAATAAGAGACTCGAGCTCCACTGGTAGGTCCTTAGCTGCAACCTCATCCTTCAAGGCATCCGAGAGACCATGAGAGAAAGCAGCGACCAGAGCCTCATTATTCCAGCCCACCTCTGCTGCCAGGGTACGAAACTCAATGGCGTATTCAGCTACGGATCGTGAACCCTGTCTGATGGACATAAGGAGCTTCGCAGCAGAGGCAGCACGAGCCGGCACATCGAATACCTTCCGAAGAGAAGCAACAAAACCAGAAAACTCGGCAACCACCGGATTGTTGTTCTCCCATAAAGGGCTGGCCCAGGCCAAGGCCTTGTCCGAGAGCAGCGAGATCAAGAAGCCCACCTTTGATCTCTCAGTAGGAAAGGCATGTGGCAGCAACTCGAAGTAAATGCCCACCTGGTTAAGGAAACCTCGGCACTGAGTTGGCTCTCCCCCAAAGCGCTGTGGAAGGGGGGCAGAACCGGTCATACCCCGAAACACCGCAGGCGCAGCAACAGGTGTCGGGGTAGACTCTGGCGCAACAACCGGAGCGGCAGTAGGAGCGGGCCCAGGAGAGACAACCGACCCATCGGCAACGGAAGCTAAATGAGCCGTGCGTTCAAGCAGGGTTTGCAACGCCACAGCGAACCGACCCAACAGGTGATCCTGCTGATCAAGTCTGGCAACCAGCGTAGGTAGCGAGGATGGCCCTGTACCGTCAGAATTCATGGCTTGGTCCTAATGTCATGGAACCATGAACCAGACGTACAACAAGAGATGAGTGGAAATAAGAAGGCTTTATTGAAAATAAAGCTGTAAGGCAAAAGTCCAAACGGATGGCTAAACCGAAGCAGGGTCTTGCGAAACCAGGGATCAGGAACCAGAAGGGTAGTCAGACGAAGCCAGGATCAGGAACCAGCAGGGTAGTCAGACGAAGCCAGGATCAGGAATCAGCAGGGTAGTCAGACGAAGCCAGGATCAGGAACCAGAAGCAGCAGCAGTCTTAGAAGCATGTGAGCACAGGAGGACCAAGCAAGGAACTGAAGCCACAGACCTCCTATATATATGAGCTAGGCATCCAGCTCCTCCCAGTGGGAAGGAGGAGCCGCAGGGTGGGAGGCTACAAGAAACCCAGAAACCAAGATGGCCGCCAGCACATGTCAAACGAAGGAGAACAGCAAGGAGGTAAGACCATGACAGCCAGGTCATTTAATGCACTAAGTTCTTCTTGTGTGCAATTTGGCGACGTAAAGTGTAGGTATGTAGTTTCCAGCTCTGTGCTCACCAAATTTAAAAACACATTGATACAATTAGTATGACCAACCGGTGGTGTTTTTTTTGCTCTTTGTTTTAAGGGTCGTAAATGGCCCTTCACCCACTGACGGTTCGTTTGGGGCCGTGAGACTTTGTAGTAATTTTACATCGGACACCATATCCGTGGGGACACCCATTTCAAGGCTTTGTTTTTTCTCAATATTACAGGAGTATTTGAACCAGCTCAGTTTGCGTGCAAAGAGGTTCAAATCAACTATAGTCTTGAATGGGTTATATCTTGGTGTTGGGATGAAGGATATACCCTTATCTAAAACATTTGTTTCGGATGATGTTAGAGAGTAACAGGATAGGTTAATTGTTTTTGAGCCAGTGTTATTGGTGGCTGTTGTTGTGAGCGACTTCTTAGTGGGTAGGTAGGGTTCTGATTTAAAAAACCTTGAGCCCCTCTGTTATAGGAGTTGCCCCTGTAGTTTCTTCTGCCCCTGTCTCTTCCTCTAATTTAGTTTTTCTTACTCTGTTGTTCCTTGTCAGATTCAGAGTGTTCAGTTTCTGTTGATGATAGAGCTGTATCTCTTTCAACTACCCGCCTTCTCTCATTGACAAGTGTGTATGCTTTATTTTCTCTAAGGTCAGCTAGGTCACGTGTGAACTGTTTGTGTTTTCTCTCTTTCAAATGATATTAAAATTTCTCCAAAGAAGTCTGAAGTTGTTTCTCCTTAGTCCCAAATTCTGTTTCCTGAGCAAAAGACTGGGTAATACTAATTTGTTCTTTTATGTCTAAACCCTCATGTGTGCAACGTTCTTGGCATGCATGGGATAGGCATAAGGCTATCCTTCATATAAGATAGGGCCAGGGACTATTCATAGGATTCAGATATATTGGGCAGACTAGATGGGCCAAATGGTTCTTATCTGCCGACACATTCTATGTTTCTATGTTTCTTGTTAAAACAGTAATTTCACGAGACGAAGGGAACTATTGGTGGCCTCCTATTCCCATTTAGTCATTAGTGAGGCATTCCTACAACGGGCCGCGGGGATTAGTGTGATTCTCAGGCCCCTTGGTACAATGTTATACTCTAGGTAATGTTCAAGGCTCTGAACTTCCCACCATGAAACTATTTGTTCCCTATATATCTTCTCCAGTTCCTTAAATGCTTCTCCAGTTCCTTAAATGGGGTATATTTTTTATGGCAAAATATTTTGCCAGAAAAAACCTCTTTGGCTTCTGTTAGCCAACTCACCAAATCAAAGCCTGTACTCAGGAATCCAGCCATAGCCACAAAAAAATCATATGAACACTATGTCAGTGGTACCTTCTACACTAGATAGATGTACAGAGGTATATAATCAAAACCCAAAACGTATAATCAAAATACAATGTGAACTGGGTATCTTAAAACATAACTTTTACTATGTAGGTTTTAAAATAGGTTTTGAGTAAACCACATTATGAGCCAAGATACAAATCAATGAGAACACCACTTACTAATTCCATAAGATAAAATGGAAAAAAGAAAAAGGGTAGATCTTACCAATTTTAGTAGAGAGTAGGGATGAGCGAACTCGAACTGTATAGTTCGGGTTCGTACCGAATTTTGGGGTGTCCGTGACACGGACCCGAACCCGGACATTTTCGTAAAAGTCCGGGTTCGGGTTCGGTGTTCGTCGCTTTCTTCGCGCTTTTGTGACGCTTTCTTGGCGCTTTTTGAAAGGCTGCAAAGCAGCCAATCAACAAGCGTCATACTACTTGCCCCAAGAGGCCATCACAGCCATGCCTACTATTGGCATGGCTGTGATTGGCCAGAGCACCATGTGACCCAGCCTCTATTTAAGCTGGAGTCACATAGCGCCGCCCGTCACTCTGCTCTGATTAGCGTAGGGAGAGGTTGCGGCTGCGACAGTAGGGCGAGATTAGGCAGATTAACTCCTCCAAAGGACTTGATTAACTGATCGATCTGCAGCTGTGGATCATTGAGCTGCTGATCCTCAATTGCTCACTGTTTTTAGGCTGCACAGACCGTTTGTCAGTCTCATTTTTCTGGGGTGATCGGCGGCCATTTTGTGTCTTGTGGTGCGCCAGCACAAGCTGCGACCAAGTGCATTTAACCCTCAATGGTGTGGTTGTTTTTTGGCTAAAGCCTACATCAGGGTGAAGCTGTCACACCAAGTGCATTTAACCAGCAATAGTCTGTTCATTTTTTGGCCATATACAAAATCAGGGGCAAGCTGCGCCTGTCACCAAGTGCATTTAACCCTCAATGGTGTGGTTGTTTTTTGGCTAAAGCCTACATCAGGGTGAAGCTGTCACACCAAGTGCATTTAACCAGCAATAGTCTGTTCATTTTTTGGCCATATACAAAATCAGGGGCAAGCTGCGCCTGTCACCAAGTGCATTTAACCCTCAATGGTGTGGTTGTTTTTTGGCTAAAGCCTACATCAGGGTGAAGCTGTCACACCAAGTGCATTTAACCAGCAATAGTCTGTTCATTTTTTGGCCATATACAAAATCAGGGGCAAGCTGCGCCTGTCACCAAGTGCATTTAACCCTCAATGGTGTGGTTGTTTTTTGGCTAAAGCCTACATCAGGGTGAAGCTGTCACACCAAGTGCATTTAACCAGCAATAGTCTGTTCATTTTTTGGCCATATCCCAGTCTAATTCTGTCACTAAATCCATACCGGTCACCCAGCGCCTAAATACTAGGCCTCAAATTTATATCCAGCTAAATCTGTCCCTAGTGCTGTAGCTGGGCGAGTTATTTAGTGTCCGTTCAAGCACATTTCTTGTTCTGGGTTGAAATACAATTCCCAATTTAGCAATTTCATAATTTAGTGGTTCCTGCTATATCAGAGCTATTTGAAATCTATCCCAAAAAGGGTATATAATATTGAAGGTGCACATTGGGTCATTCAGAATAACTTCACACACACCCGCTACTGTGTATTTCCAAGTCTAATTCTGTCACTAAACCCATACCTGTCACCCAGCGCCTAAATACTAGGCCTCAAATTTAAATCCCTCTAAATCTCTCGTTACCCACCGCTGTACTGTTGTTGCTGGGCAAGATATTTAGTGTCCGTCAAAGCACATTTTTTGTTCTGGGTTGAAGTACAATTCCCAATTTAGCAATTTCATAATTTAGTGGTTTCTGCTATATCAGAGCTATTTGAAATCTATCCCTAAAAGGGTATATAATATTGAAGGTGCACATAGGGTCATTCAGAATAACTTCACACACACGCTTCTGTGCATTTCCAAGTCTAATTCTGTCACTAAATCCATACCGGTGACCCAGCGCCTAAATACTAGGCCTCAAATTTAAATCCCTCTAAATCTCTCGTTACCCACCACTGTACTGTTGTTGCTGGGCAAGATATTTAGTGTCCGTCAAAGCACATTTTTTGTTCTGGGTTGAAGTACAATTCCCAATTTAGCAATTTCATAATTTAGTGGTTTCTGCTATATCAGAGCTATTTGAAATCTATCCCTAAAAGGGTATATAATATTGAAGGTGCACATAGGGTCATTCAGAATAACTTCACACACACGCTTCTGTGCATTTCCAAGTCTAATTCTGTCACTAAATCCATACCGGTGACCCAGCGCCTAAATACTAGGCCTCAAATTTAAATCCCTCTAAATCTCTCGTTACCCACCGCTGTACTGTTGTTGCTGGGCAAGATATTTAGTGTCCGTCAAAGCACATTTTTTGTTCTGGGTTGAAGTACAATTCCCAATTTAGCAATTTCATAATTTAGTGGTTTCTGCTATATCAGAGCTATTTGAAATCTATCCCTAAAAGGGTATATAATATTGAAGGTGCACATAGGGTCATTCAGAATAACTTCACACACACGCTTCTGTGCATTTCCAAGTCTAATTCTGTCACTAAATCCATACCGGTGACCCAGCGCCTAAATACTAGGCCTCAAATTTAAATCCCTCTAAATCTCTCGTTACCCACCGCTGTACTGTTGTTGCTGGGCAAGATATTTAGTGTCCGTCAAAGCACATTTTTTGTTCTGGGTTGAAGTACAATTCCCAATTTAGCAATTTCATAATTTAGTGGTTTCTGCTATATCAGAGCTATTTGAAATCTATCCCTAAAAGGGTATATAATATTGAAGGTGCACATAGGGTCATTCAGAATAACTTCACACACACGCTTCTGTGCATTTCCAAGTCTAATTCTGTCACTAAATCCATACCGGTGACCCAGCGCCTAAATACTAGGCCTCAAATTTAAATCCCTCTAAATCTCTCGTTACCCACCGCTGTACTGTTGTTGCTGGGCAAGATATTTAGTGTCCGTCAAAGCACATTTTTTGTTCTGGGTTGAAGTACAATTCCCAATTTAGCAATTTCATAATTTAGTGGTTCCTGCTATATCAGAGCTATTTGAAATCTATCCCTAAAAGGGTATATAATATTGAAGGTGCACATTAGGGTCATTCAGAATAACTTCACACACACCCGCTACTGTGTATTTCCAAGTCTAATTCTGTCACTAAACCCATACCTGTCACCCAGCGCCTAAATACTAGGCCTCAAATTTAAATCCCTCTAAATCTCTCGTTACCCACCGCTGTACTGTTGTTGCTGGGCAAGATATTTAGTGTCCGTCAAAGCACATTTTTTGTTCTGGGTTGAAGTACAATTCCCAATTTAGCAATTTCATAATTTAGTGGTTTCTGCTATATCAGAGCTATTTGAAATCTATCCCTAAAAGGGTATATAATATTGAAGGTGCACATAGGGTCATTCAGAATAACTTCACACACACGCTTCTGTGCATTTCCAAGTCTAATTCTGTCACTAAATCCATACCGGTGACCCAGCGCCTAAATACTAGGCCTCAAATTTAAATCCCTCTAAATCTCTCGTTACCCACCGCTGTACTGTTGTTGCTGGGCAAGATATTTAGTGTCCGTCAAAGCACATTTTTTGTTCTGGGTTGAAGTACAATTCCCAATTTAGCAATTTCATAATTTAGTGGTTCCTGCTATATCAGAGCTATTTGAAATCTATCCCAAAAAGGGTATATAATATTGAAGGTGCACATTGGGTCATTCAGAATAACTTCACACACACCCGCTACTGTGTATTTCCAAGTCTAATTCTGTCACTAAACCCATACCTGTCACCCAGCGCCTAAATACTAGGCCTCAAATTTAAATCCCTCTAAATCTCTCGTTACCCACCGCTGTACTGTTGTTGCTGGGCAAGATATTTAGTGTCCGTCAAAGCACATTTTTTGTTCTGGGTTGAAGTACAATTCCCAATTTAGCAATTTCATAATTTAGTGGTTTCTGCTATATCAGAGCTATTTGAAATCTATCCCTAAAAGGGTATATAATATTGAAGGTGCACATAGGGTCATTCAGAATAACTTCACACACACGCTTCTGTGCATTTCCAAGTCTAATTCTGTCACTAAATCCATACCGGTGACCCAGCGCCTAAATACTAGGCCTCAAATTTAAATCCCTCTAAATCTCTCGTTACCCACCGCTGTACTGTTGTTGCTGGGCAAGATATTTAGTGTCCGTCAAAGCACATTTTTTGTTCTGGGTTGAAGTACAATTCCCAATTTAGCAATTTCATAATTTAGTGGTTTCTGCTATATCAGAGCTATTTGAAATCTATCCCTAAAAGGGTATATAATATTGAAGGTGCACATTGGGTCATTCAGAATAACTTCACACACACCCGCTACTGTGTATTTCCAAGTCTAATTCTGTCACTAAACCCATACCTGTCACCCAGCGCCTAAATACTAGGCCTCAAATTTAAATCCCTCTAAATCTCTCGTTACCCGCTGTCCTGTTGTAGCTGGGAAAGATATTTAGTGTCCGTCAAAGCACATTTTTTGTTCTGGGTTGAAGTACAATTCCCAATTTAGCAATTTCATAATTTAGTGGTTCCTGCTATATCAGAGCTATTTGAAATCTATCCCAAAAAGGGTATATAATATTGAAGGTGCACATTGGGTCATTCAGAATAACTTCACACACACGCTTCTGTGCATTTCCAAGTCTAATTCTGTCACTAAATCCATACCGGTGACCCAGCGCCTAAATACTAGGCCTCAAATTTAAATCCCTCTAAATCTCTCGTTACCCACCGCTGTACTGTTGTAGCTGGGAAAGTTATTTAGTGCCCGTCAAAGCACATTTTTTGTTCTGGGTTGAAGTACAATTCCCAATTTAGCAATTTCATAATTTAGTGGTTCCTGCTATATCAGAGCTATTTGAAATCTATCCCAAAAAGGGTATATAATATTCAAGGTGCACATTGGGTCATTCAGAATAACTTCACACACACGCTTCTGTGCATTTCCAAGTCTAATTCTGTCACTAAATCCATACCGGTCACCCAGCGCCTAAATACTAGGCCTCAAATTTATATCCCGCTGAATTTGAATACAATACATTGGGCCAAATAATATATTTGTTGTTGTGGTGAACCATAACAATGAGAAAAACATCTAGTAAGGGACGCGGACGTGGACATGGTCGTGGTGGTGTTAGTGGACCCTCTGGTGCTGGGAGAGGACGTGGCCGTTCTGCCACATCCACACGTCCTAGTGTACCAACTACCTCAGGTCCCAGTAGCCGCCAGAATTTACAGCGATATATGGTGGGGCCCAATGCCGTTCTAAGGATGGTAAGGCCTGAGCAGGTACAGGCATTAGTCAATTGGGTGGCCGACAGTGGATCCAGCACGTTCACATTATCTCCCACCCAGTCTTCTGCAGAAAGCGCACAGATGGCGCCTGAAAACCAACCCCATCAGTCTGTCACATCACCCCCATGCATACCAGGGAAACTGTCTCAGCCTCAAGTTATGCAGCAGTCTCTTATGCTGTTTGAAGACTCCGCTGGCAGGGTTTCCCAAGGGCATCCACCTAGCCCTTCCCCAGCGGTGAAAGACATAGAATGCACTGACGCACAACCACTTATGTTTCCTGATGATGAGGACATGGGAATACCACCTCAGCATGTCTCTGATGATGACGAAACACAGGTGCCAACTGCTGCGTCTTTCTGCAGTGTGCAGACTGAACAGGAGGTCAGGGATCAAGACTGGGTGGAAGACGATGCAGGGGACGATGAGGTCCTAGACCCCACATGGAATGAAGGTCGTGCCACTGACTTTCACAGTTCGGAGGAAGAGGCAGTGGTGAGACCGAGCCAACAGCGTAGCAAAAGAGGGAGCAGTGGGCAAAAGCAGAACACCCGCCGCCAAGAGACTCCGCCTGCTACTGACCGCCGCCATCTGGGACCGAGCACCCCAAAGGCAGCTTCAAGGAGTTCCCTGGCATGGCACTTCTTCAAACAATGTGCTGACGACAAGACCCGAGTGGTTTGCACGCTGTGCCATCAGAGCCTGAAGCGAGGCATTAACGTTCTGAACCTGAGCACAACCTGCATGACCAGGCACCTGCATGCAAAGCATGAACTGCAGTGGAGTAAACACCTTAAAACCAAGGAAGTCACTCAGGCTCCCCCTGCTACCTCTTCTGCTGCTGCCGCCTCGGCCTATTCTGCTGCTGCCGCCTCGGCCTCTTCCTCCGCCTCTGGAGGAACGTTGGCACCTGCCGCCCAGCAAACAGGGGATGTACCACCAACACCACCACCACCACCTCCGTCACCAAGCGTCTCAACCATGTCACACGCCAGCGTTCAGCTCTCCATCTCACAAACATTTGATAGAAAGCGTAAATTCCCACCTAGCCACCCTCGATCCCTGGCCCTGAATGCCAGCATTTCTAAACTACTGGCCTATGAAATGCTGTCATTTAGGCTGGTGGACACAGACAGCTTCAAACAGCTCATGTCGCTTGCTGTCCCACAGTATGTTGTTCCCAGCCGGCACTACTTCTCCAAGAGAGCCGTGCCTTCCCTGCACAACCAAGTATCCGATAAAATCAAGTGTGCACTGCGCAACGCCATCTGTAGCAAGGTCCACCTAACCACAGATACGTGGACCAGTAAGCACGGCCAGGGACGCTATATCTCCCTAACTGCACACTGGGTAAATGTAGTGGCAGCTGGGCCCCAGGCGGAGAGCTGTTTGGCGCACGTCCTGCCGCCGCCAAGGATCGCAGGGCAACATTCTTTGCCTCCTGTTGCCACCTCCTCCTTCTCGGCTTCCTCCTCCTCTTCTTCCACCTGCTCATCCAGTCAGCCACACACCTTCACCACCAACTTCAGCACAGCCCGGGGTAAACGTCAGCAGGCCATTCTGAAACTCATATGTTTGGGGGACAGGCCCCACACCGCACAGGAGTTGTGGCGGGGTATTGAACAACAGACCGACGAGTGGTTGCTGCCGGTGAGCCTCAAGCCCGGCCTGGTGGTGTGTGATAATGGGCGAAATCTCGTTGCAGCTCTGGGACTAGCCAATTTGACGCACATCCCTTGCTTGGCGCATGTGCTGAATTTGGTGGTGCAGAAGTTCATTCACAACTACCCCGACATGTCAGAGCTGCTGCATAAAGTGCGGGCCGTCTGTTCGCGCTTCCGGCGTTCACATCCTGCCGCTGCTCGCCTGTCTGCGCTACAGCGTAACTTCGGCCTTCCCGCTCACCGCCTCATATGCGACGTGCCCACCAGGTGGAACTCCACCTTGCACATGCTGGACAGACTGTGCGAGCAGCAGCAGGCCATAGTGGAGTTTCAGCTGCAGCACGCACGGGTCAGTCGCACTACAGAACAGCACCACTTCACCACCAATGACTGGGCCTCCATGCGAGACCTGTGTGCCCTGTTGCGCTGTTTCGAGTACTCCACCAACATGGCCAGTGGCGATGACACCGTTATCAGCGTTACAATACCACTTCTATGTCTCCTTGAGAAAACACTTAGGGCGATGATGGAACAGGAGGTGGCCCAGGAGGAGGAGGAGGAGGATGAGGAAGAGGGGTCATTTTTAGCACTTTCAGGCCAGTCTCTTCGAAGTGACTCAGAGGGAGGTTTTTTGCAACAGCAGAGGCCAGGTACAAATGTGGCCAGCCAGGGCCCACTACTGGAGGACGAGGAGGACGAGGATGAGGAGGAGGTGGAGGAGGATGAGGATGAAGCATGGTCACAGCGGGGTGGCACCCAACGCAGCTCGGGTCCATCACTGGTGCGTGGCTGGGGGGAAAGGCAGGACGATGACGATACGCCTCCCACAGAGGACAGCTTGTCCTTACCCCTGGGCAGCCTGGCACACATGAGCGACTACATGCTGCAGTGCCTGCGCAACGACAGCAGAGTTGCCCACATTTTAACCTGTGCGGACTACTGGGTTGCCACCCTGCTGGATCCACGCTACAAAGACAATGTGCCCACCTTACTTCCTGCACTGGAGCGTGATAGGAAGATGCGCGAGTACAAGCGCACGTTGGTAGACGCGCTACTGAGAGCATTCCCAAATGTCACAGGGGAACAAGTGGAAGCCCAAGGCCAAGGCAGAGGAGGAGCAAGAGGTCGCCAAGGCAGCTGTGTCACGGCCAGCTCCTCTGAGGGCAGGGTTAGCATGGCAGAGATGTGGAAAACTTTTGTCAACACGCCACAGCTAACTGCACCACCACCTGATACGCAACGTGTTAGCAGGAGGCAACATTTCACTAACATGGTGGAACAGTACGTGTGCACACCCCTCCACGTACTGACTGATGGTTCGGCCCCATTCAACTTCTGGGTCTCTAAATTGTCCACGTGGCCAGAGCTAGCCTTTTATGCCTTGGAGGTGCTGGCCTGCCCGGCAGCCAGCGTTTTGTCTGAACGTGTATTCAGCACGGCAGGGGGCGTCATTACAGACAAACGCAGCCGCCTGTCTACAGCCAATGTGGACAAGCTGACGTTCATAAAAATGAACCAGGCATGGATCCCACAGGACCTGTCCGTCCCTTGTCCAGATTAGACATTAACTACCTCCCCATAACCATATATTATTGGACTCCAGGGCACTTCCTCATTCAATCCTATTTTTATTTTCATTTTACCATTATATTGCGATGCTACCCAAAGTTGAATGAACCTCTCCTCTGCCTGTGTGCTAGGCCTAAATATATGCCAATGGACTGTTGCAGTGGTGGCTGACATGAAGCCTGATTCTCTGCTATGACATGCAGACTAATTCTCTGCTGACATGAAGCCAGATTGTCTGTTACGGGACCTCTCTCCTCTGCCTGGGTGCTGGGCCTAAATTTATGACAATGGACTGTTGCAGTGGTGGCTGACGTGAAGCCTGATTCTCTGCTATGACATGCAGACTGATTCTCTGCTGACATGAAGCCAGATCGTCTGTTACGGGACCTCTCTGCTCTGCCTGTGTGCTAGGCCTAAATATATGCCAATGGACTGTTGCAGTGGTGGGCTGACGTGAAGCCTCATTCTCTGCTATGACATGCAGACTGATTCTCTGCTGACATGAAGCCAGATTGTCTGTTACGGGACCTCTCTGCTCTGCCTGTGTGCTAGGCCTAAATATATGCCAATGGACTGTTGCAGTGGTGGGTGACGTGAAGCCTCATTCTCTGCTATGACATGCAGACTGATTCTCTGCTGACATGAAGCCAGATTGTCTGTTACGGGACCTCTCTCCTCTGCCTGTGTGCTGGGCCTAAATATATGCCAATGGACTGTTGCAGTGGTGGGTGACGTGAAGCCTCATTCTCTGCTATGACATGCAGACTGATTCTCTGCTGACATGAAGCCAGATTGTCTGTTACGGGACCTCTCTCCTCTGCCTGGGTGCTAGGCCTAAATATATGCCAATGGACTGTTGCAGTGGTGGGTGACGTGAAGCCTCATTCTCTGCTATGACATGCAGACTGATTCTCTGCTGACATGAAGCCAGATTGTCTGTTACGGGACCTCTCTGCTCTGCCTGTGTGCTAGGCCTAAATATATGCCAATGGACTGTTGCAGTGGTGGGTGACGTGAAGCCTCATTCTCTGCTATGACATGCAGACTGATTCTCTGCTGTACATGAAGCCAGATTGTCTGTTACGGGACCTCTCTGCCTCTGCCTGTGTGCTAGGCCTAAATATATGCCAATGGACTGTTGCAGTGGTGGGTGACGTGAAGCCTCATTCTCTGCTATGACATGCAGACTAATTCTCTGCTGACATGAAGCCAGATTCTCTGTTACGGGACCTCTCTCCTCTGCCTGGTGTGCTGGGCCTAAATATATGCCAATGGACTGTTGCAGTGGTGGCTGACGTGAAGCCTCATTCTCTGCTATGACATGCAGACTGATTCTCTGCTGACATGAAGCCAGATTCTCTGTTACGGGACCTCTCTCCTCTGCCTGGGTGCTGGGCCTAAATATATGCCAATGGACTGTTGCAGTGGTGGCTGACGTGAAGCCTCATTCTCTGCTATGACATGCAGACTGATTCTCTGCTGACATGAAGCCAGATTCTCTGTTACGGGACCTCTCTCCTCTGCCTGTGTGCTAGGCCTAAATATATGCCAATGGACTGTTGCAGTGGTGGGTGACGTGAAGCCTCATTCTCTGCTATGACATGCAGACTGATTCTCTGCTGACATGAAGCCAGATTGTCTGTTACGGGACCTCTCTCCTCTGCCTGTGTGCTAGGCCTAAATATATGCCAATGGACTGTTGCAGTGGTGGCTGACGTGAAGCCTCATTCTCTGCTATGACATGCAGACTGATTCTCTGCTGACATGAAGACAGATTCTCTGTTACGGGACCTCTCTCCTCTGCCTGTGTGTGTGCTGGGCCTAAATATATGCCAATGGACTGTTGCAGTGGTGGCTGACGTGAAGCCTCATTCTCTGCTATGACATGCAGACTGATTCTCTGCTGACATGAAGCCAGATTCTCTGTTACGGGACCTCTCTCCTCTGCCTGTGTGCTAGGCCTAAATATATGCCAATGGACTGTTGCAGTGGTGGCTGACGTGAAGCCTCATTCTCTGCTATGACATGCAGACTAATTCTCTGCTGACATGAAGACAGATTCTCTGTTACGGGACCTCCCTCCTCTGCCTGGGTGCTGGGCCTAAATATATGCCAATGGACTGTTGCAGTGGTGGCTGACGTGAAGCCTCATTCTCTGCTATGACATGCAGACTGATTCTCTGCTGACATGAAGCCAGATTGTCTGTTACGGGACCTCTCTCCTCTGCCTGGGTGCTGGGTAGTGTTGAGCGCGAATATTCGAAAAGCAAATTTTTTTCGCGAATATCGCAACTTCGCGATTTCGCGAATATTTCGAATATAGTGCTATATATTCGTAAAAACGAATATTCGTTTTTTGTTTCCCCCCCCCCCCCACAAAATTACAGTACACATATAATTGATTGTTTCCCAAAGGTCCAACAGCTCAGATCTTACTCACATTGCCTAGAAAGTGATTGAGGCGCGAATCTTCGTAAGGCGATTTTATTAGCGCACATGCGAATATCGGCACGTCCCAGAACAGAGGCAAAGGGCTTTGCATTCATACATTAGTGAATTGAGTTGCGAATCTTCGTAAGGCGATTTTATTAGCGCACATGCGAATATCTACACTTGTCCCAGAACAGAGGCAAAGGGCTTTGCATTCATACATTAGTGATTGAATTGAGCTGCGAATCTTCGTAAGGCGATTTTATTAACGCAAATGCAAATATCTACACTTGTCCCCAGAACAGAGAGGCAAAGGCCTGTGCATTCATATAGTATAGCACCATATTCGCGAATACGTAGAACTTCGTAAAATTCGATTTACGAATATTCGTATTTTTTATTTTACTTTCCACCTTACAGATTACATTGATCTGTACTCTGTCAACTACTGTCATCACCCCCCACTGTATCTCGATTGATTCCCAAAAGTCTCACATTCCCTAGAAAGTGATTGAGGTGCGAATCTTCGTAAGGCGATTTTATTAGCGCACATGCGAATATCTACACTTGTCCCAGAACAGAGGCAAAGGGCATTGCATTCATACATTAGTGATTGAATTGAGTTGCGAATCTTCGTAAGGCGATTTCATTAGCGCACATGTGAATTTTGCATAGCATATGTATTATGCGATGCGAAAATTCGAATTATCGCATATGCGAAATAATAACGAATTTGAATAATCGCGAATATTTTACGAATATTCTTTCGAATATTCACAAAATTTCGCGAATTCGAATATGGGACATGCCGCTCAACACTAGTGCTGGGCCTAAATTTATGACAATGGACTGTTGCAGTGGTGGGTGACGTGAAGCCTGATTCTCTGCTATGACATGCAGACTGATTCTCTGCTGACATGAAGCCAGATTGTCTGTTACGGGACCTCCCTCCTCTGCCTGGGTGCTGGGCCTAAATATATGCCAATGGACTGTTGCAGTGGTGGCTGACGTGAAGCCTCATTCTCTGCTATGACATGCAGACTAATTCTCTGCTGACATGAAGACAGATTCTCTGTTACGGGACCTCTCTCCTCTGCCTGGGTGCCGGGGCCTAAATATCTGAGAATGGACTGTTCCAGTGGTGGGTGACGGGAAGCCAGATTCTCTGCTATGGAACCTCTCTCCAATTGATTTTGGTTAATTTTTATTTATTTAATTTTTATTTTAATTAATTTCCCTATCCACATTTGTTTGCAGGGGATTTACCTACATGTTGCTGCCTTTTGCAGCCCTCTAGCCCTTTCCTGGGCTGTTTTACAGCCGTTTTAGTGCCGAAAAGTTCGGGTCCCCATTGACTTCAATGGGGTTCGGGTTCGGGACGAAGTTCGGATCGGGTTCGGATCCCGAACCCGAACATTTCCGGGATGTTCGGCCGAACTTCTCGAACCCGAACATCCAGGTGTTCGCTCAACTCTAGTAGAGAGATCCACACCTAATGGTGTGAATGTCCTTTCAAGGATAACAGGAGGACAGTTGTGACCGGCACTCAGGTGGTAAATGGCAGTGATGGTATCTCCTGTAATGCCCTTACATAACAGCCCTACCTAAATGGAGGGTTAGGAACTAAACAGTATACCTGCCTACCAGACACACAGCCCCCCATACGGAACCTGTCCCTGTATTGGGGCCTATTCCCTATTATACCCTATTGTACAGAGCCCTACATGCCATGTTTCGTCCCGAATTATCAGAACTCATCAGGGGACTTCAATGAACTTAGGGAAATGCTACAGAAAATACAAAAAACAATGGTCACTATCAGTCCTACATGACGGACTGTATATACAGCTAGCTCCTAGATCATAATATCAAGATCTACTTTCTATAATCGACTAAGGCAGGTTCCCCGTCGTATTCTCCATATGGACCTTTTCTAGCAAGCATCCAGATGCAGGTGTATGGAAGTGTCCCCTGTCCACCTGTGTCTCACCTCCAAATGTGGTAGTTTGGGAGGGCACCAAGTTGCGCTAACTCCCCCACTTAAATACACTAAGTAACCGGCAAATCTAACCCCAAATTGCCCGCCTCACCTGGTATTCAGAATAGGAAACTCATGGTTCGCATTTGGAACGCACGCCGTCCGTGTGTGTTCCACAGTACCAGAAGCCTGCATCACGTGAGCGCGGGTTGCCGGAAGTGGGGTGGGAACCAGTGTGTGAGCGTCGCCTGCAGCTTAGCAACCAAGCGGCGCACACACACACATCACCCACAAATGCTGCCAATGAGGTATGGCAAGTGGTAAACAGAATTCCCATTTCTTTTGTTATAGTGAATTTAAAAGGCAGAATCGCTAAGTACATAACAAAATACCGGTATTACATATTACAATTACAAAAAGGAGATGGTAACTAAATGTCCTAAATTAAAGGGCAAAAAGTACATGCAGTTAATTACAATGAAGCAGACGTACATGGTCTTAAATAAAGATACTGAAGTTTAACTGCTCATTGAGGCCTAGGGAGTGGGTGGTCTTCAAGTAGAAGATCCATTTAGCCTCACACTGGAGGATTCTCCTCTCAAAATCGCCACGTCTCGCCCCTGGTTTAGGAGCAATAATACTCACAAGACATACACAATCAGGGATCTGATTAATTGTAAATCTACAGGGGTGATATGCAAAATCACCTGTGACTGTGGTAAAGAGTATGTTGGTAAGACAACAAGGGAATTAAGAAGGAGGATTGGCAAACATATTGGTGACGTGAAAAATGCCAGGGACACTTTTGTCTTGCGCCATGTAAGAACTGAGCATGGTGGGAGGACAGATTGCCTCTCATATATGTGTATATCAAACCAGGGGCAAGACGTGGCGATTTTGAGAGGAGAATCCTCCAGTGTGAGGCTAAATGGATCTTCTACTTGAGGACCACCCACCCCCTAGGCCTCAATGAGCAGTTAAACTTCAGTAGCTTTATTTAAGATCATGTACGTCTGCTTCATTGTAATTAACTGCATGTACTTTTTGCCCTTTAATTTAGGACATTTAGTTACCATCTCCTTTTTGTAATATGTAATACCGGTATTTTGTTATGTACTTAGCGATTCTGCCTTTTAAATTCACTATAACAAAATAAATAGTGATTCTGCCAGTGTTTACCAGTTGCCATACATCATTGGCAGCATTTGTGGGTGATGTGTGTGCACGCCGCTTGGCTGCTAATTTGCAGGTGACGCTCACACACTGGTTCCCATCCCACTTCCGGCAACCCGCGATCACGTGATGCAGGCTTCTGGTACGGTGATACACACACGGACGGCGTGCGTTCCAAATGCGAACCATGAGTTTCCTATTCTGAATACCAGGTGAGGCGGGCAATTTGGGGTTAGATTTGCTGGTTACTTAGTGTATTTAAGTGGGGGAGTTAGTGCAACTCGGTGCCCTCCCAAACTACCACATGGCATATAGGGCTCTGTACAATAGGGTATAATAGGGAATAGGCCCCAATACAGGGACAGGTTCCATATGGGGTCGCCCCTATCGGGGCGGGTGCTCTGTGTCTGGTAGGCAGGTGTACTGTTTAGTTCCTAACCCTCCATTTAGGTAGGGCTGTTATCTAAGGGAATTACAGGAGATACCATCACTGCCATTTACCACCTGAGTGCCGGTCACAACTGTCCTTCTGTTATCCTTTTTCTTTTTTCCATTTTATCTTATGGAATTAGTAAGTGGCGTTCTCATTGATTTGTGTCTTGTCCCATAATGTGGTTTACTCAAAACCTATTTTAAAAACTACATAGTAAAAATTATGTTTTAAGATACCCAGTTCAAATGATATTCTGATTATACTTTACACCACAGATACATGTCATCAGGTAAACCACCCCCACAGATTTGCAGTAAATGAACAATCTAATGTAATAAGATCTATCAGTGATACTGCCAGTTAATGATTTACCTTTAAGAATATATCTGCAGAATTTGCATGACCCACATGGAAAGGTGCCCACTAGTATATTATGTAACCATGTCTGCTGGTTCTGCCTTTGATAAAAGCTATGAACCAAGCTGTCTCTCAGATTTTGGCTACAGCTATATGTGATTGCTGGTTGCGCAGGAATTACACCGCCTAAATCAGGGTCTGATAGCAGAATATCCCAATTTTCTGATAAGATGTGCCTCACTTCATTATGGGCTCTGTCATATGTCCCAATAATCCTGAGTGTGCTGTCCTTTTGTTCTCTGTTCTTGGGACACAATAGTTGTTCTCTATTGACACTCAGGGAATGTTGGAACGCCTGTTTCAAAATATCTTGGGGGATAACTGTGGACCCTGAATCTCTGTTGTAGGTCTTTAGCAGCAGACCTAAAGTTTGGCAAAGGTTGGCAAAAGTGGGGGCACAGGGGCTCCCCATTGCCACACCCCTGCGCAGGTGGAAGATCTGAGAGTTAAAGGTAAAAACATTGTGCGTGAGAATGAATTCCAGCAATTCCATAAGGAATCGATTTTGCTGTATAAGGTGCTGACCTGTTTGTTGTGAAAATGTGAGAACCACTTCACAGCCCAAACCATGTGGTATTGAGCTGTAAAGGGCCTCAACATCAAGGCTGGCCAGAAAGATTCCCTCCTCACAGTGGATGTCATTGAGTCGACAGAGGACATCCATTGTGTCCCTTGCATAAGAGGGCAAGCTCATAACAAAGGGTCTTAGAATAGTGTCAGCATAGGTACTTATATTCGCTGTTAGGCTGCCTATACCCAACACTATCAGCCTACCCTTTAAGGGGGACACCCCCTTATGCAATGTTGGCAAGCTGTAGAAGGCGGCCAGAATCAGTAATTCTGGAAGGAGGAATAGTACGGTAGCTCAGACTTATTGATCAATTTTGCATCAAGAGCCTTATGCAGGATCATTGACAGTTCATCTTTGAACACTAATGTAGGATCTGACGGTAGCTTCCTATACCTGTGCTTATCATTTAGGATCCAGGAACACATATTTTGATATTGATCATGTCCCAGTATCACAATGTTACTGCCTTTATCAGATGGTTTTATAACAAATGTCACTGTCCTGCTTAAAGGGAACCTGTCACCGGTATTTTGGGTATAGAGCTGAGGACATGGGTTGCTAGATGGCCACTAGCACATCCGCAATATCCAGTCCTCATAGCTCTGTGTGCTTCTATTGTGTAAAAAAAACGATTTGATACATATGCAAATTAACCTGAGATGAGTCCTGTATGTGAGATGAGTCAGGGACGGGACTCATCTCAGGTTAATTTGCATATGTATCAAATTGTTTTTTTACACAATAAAAGCACACAGAGCGATGGGGACTGAGTATTGAGGATGTGCTAGCGGCCATCTAGCAACCCATGTCCTCAGCTCTATACCCAAAATCCCAGTGACAGGTTCCCTTTAAGTCCCCTTAATGCCTCTTTTTCTACAGCTTTAAGATTGTATGACCCACATATGCATGATTCCAAAGAACGAAGCTTATTGGTGACAATAGACACAAATGTATCAACTGGTGTGTTGTCACCAATGGGTAGAAGTTTCCTAGAGGGCAGACGTAAGGTGGTAAAGGGGCCATCTCCATCATCTCGCAGACTTTCAGCAAAAAGGTCTGCTAGAAGTATGACATCTGGGAGGTCTTCATCCTTGATTCCTAGCTCCTCGCATTTACGGCGATCATTATGCATTTTTTTTTGCCATTTAAGCTTGCGTGCAAAAAGGTGTAAATCTTTTACCCATCCAAAAAGATTGAATTATTGGATGTGCACAAAGGAGAGGTCCTTACAAAGAACCTGCATTTTGAGATCAGATAATACTCGGGATGACAGTTTTACCACCTGCAGGGTGTCCTTGGTAGTGGGGGTGGTGTAGCAGCTAGTTATTTCTTGTTTGGGAGCATATATTGGAACACTGGGGGGTATTGTCTAAAAAAATAACTCTTGTGCTCCTGCCCCCTTGCCCACGTCCTCTTGTACTATAAGGACGCCTGTATGATTGATTGTACTGTCCTCTACTAGATGTTGTCTGTTCAGATTCAGTCTCACACTAGGATGAAGACACGTCCGTGTCTAATTCAAGGGTGTCCGTGTGTTTGGAGCTATAGTCAAAGATCCTCCCCTCTTTGAAATCTTTAATATCACTATTGAACAACAGGTGCTTTTTCTCTTTCAACTGTGCCTTCTATTTTTCAGTTGTTAGTTGAAGGTTGAACCTTTTTACTTGTTCAATATTATCTTTGAATTCAGTTTCAGTGTTGGACAGTTCTGTTTTTTTACTCCTCTAGCAACAGCTTCATTAATCTAAGTGAGGATTCTATAGATTCCTTTTCCCATTTCTTAATAAACTCATTAGATCTCAAATGGGATGCTGGGACGCTGGGGTGGCGCAGACCTCTTGGAACGATTTTGTTTTTTATCAAGAGACTGCACTTCCCACCAGGATCTTATAAAGTTCTTATAAACTCGGGTCATCTGTTTAAAGGCTGACGTAATGCTTTGTGATTGAAAGTATGTGGGAAGTTCCTTCTCTGAAAAAACTTCACTAGGATCCCCCATCCATTCCTCAGTATTGATATTCCCTGATAAAAAAAATAAACTGCCATCCCCCAGTCAAAAGAACTCCAAACAAACAAATTTCTTATGGAATGCTAGTATAGTGGTATACGTCCCTTACATAATAATCAATTTAACCTAAGCCTGGCCGTGTGAGCACCAAGCTTTAAAGGGGAATACACCCCACCCACAGGGACGTGGCTTGGTGCGGCCAGCCAGTCGGATGTAAAAAGCTTTCCCGTATTCATCCGACTGTTGGAACGCCTCATAACTTCAAAATGCAAGCCTCTGGGGGAAGCCCTGAATGCATCTAGATGTCCCTTTGTTTGGGTTCATTGGCGTTATACGTGATGTGTGCGAAAAATATGGGTTTATGTAGTTCAGTTTCAAAGCCTCTCTGGACAATAGACCTAGTGGCGTTTAAGGTATTTCTAGCAGCTGGTATTTAATGATTAATAAATCTGTAGGATGGTAAGGGTTTCCCAACATTAGTTCCTGGAATACTTTACTTTCCCTGGGATAGCCGCCGTAATTGTCCCGCCCCCCTACAATTTGCGCATTCAGCGCTTACCCCGGAGGCTTACCTTTTGAATTTATGAGGATTTCCGACAGTCCGATAAATACGCAGAAGCTTCTCACTTCTGACTGGCTTGCCGCCTCAAACTACGCCCCTGGGGGTGGGGTGTATTCCCATTTGAAGCTTGGTGCTCACACGGCCGCGTGCGGCCATCCTTGTGCCGATACTTCCACCAGAGTATCATAGTTACTTTCAGGCAGGGATATTATGTAAACAAGGTCTCCTGTGTATGGCTCCTGATGAAGTGCTGACAATAATAGCACAGAAATTGTATTTGATCTTATCCTTAAACCTGGGATTGATCCACGGTACTAGCCATACTAGATGCCAGACTTTAAGCAACATTGAGACTTAGGCCTCTTTCACACGGGTGTCATGTTTTTGACCCGGATAAGATGCGGGTGCGTCGCGGGAAAATGCCCGATTTCTCTGCGCGAGTGCAAAACATTGTAATGCGTTTTGCACACGCGTGACAAAAATCGGTATGTATGGTACCCAAACCCAAACTTCAGGTTTGGGTTAGGTGTTGTGCAAATTGTATTGTTTTTCCTTATAACATGATTATCCTTTGGGCATCGGTCTCTAGTATTAACCCATTCTGAGGTGTAAGAGAGCAGCGCTCTGAAGCACTGCTCTGAACAGTGCCCGGCGCATGCGCATACCGAAGAGGCTGAAGCGGCCTCGAAGATGCTGACTGAACACAGGTGCGATGTGATCCCGGCCAGTGAGGGTGCCGGGCGCATGCGCTGAAGATAAGACGGAGGCCGATGCCCATAGGATTGTATTGGGCATGCGCCGGATCTTGTGCAGTCAGGGACAGTATTAGCCGCCCAGCGAAGTGAATATTGATGAGCTGGGCGGCGCTTCAAAACGGCAGTTGGGGGCGGCTGGCTGGGCGCAAGTGGAGATGAAACGCCGCCCCTTGGGTAGAATGAAGATGTTTCTACCAGGTTATAAAACTTCAGTTTACTGTATTTATAAGGTGGACTTATATGATTTTAATACACTTTAGAAGACCTGTACTGTCATATATATACCAAAATATGATTATTGGCCCTGTCAGTGTCCCTTTAAGGACTGGCCCACCTTCTGTTCTACATATGTGTGCAGGGCTGGCACTGCCTTTTGTGAAAACAAATGACGGCTTGGGACTCTCCACCTCATTTCTATGAAAGGTGCAGAGTCCACCACTTGGAAAGTGATTGACTGCAGCACCAGCAACTTGGTCAGGATAACATTCAGCTTCTGCGCTGTTGGATGCTTGCATGCATACTGCTGTCTCTTGGCAATCGCTTCAGTGATTGATTACTGTCGAAATGACTGACGAGGAGTAAAAGGAGGAGGAGTAGGAGTTCAGGACCAGCAGACGATGGGACAGACAGACAGCTGCCTTCTGCTGAGCTGGTGGAGCCTTGACTACCTGCAATGGGGTAAGTGCCACTAAGTGATGCAGCGGTGGCTGCGGCAGGCTGGACCACCACATCAGAGCCACGATAGTCCCAGGCCACTTCATGGTGTCACTGCATATGTTGTTGCAATGCAGTGGTGCCAACATTGGCTGGCACCCTGGCCAGGCCTCACCTTCTGCCCACGGATTTGACATACTGTAAGGCCATGTTCAATTCCTCCGGAGTCTTGACAAAAAAAAAAATGCCACACCGCCGAGTAACTGATTTTCCCCCCAACACTCCGCACTGACTGACTGCTAGTGCCGCTGTTTGCGTGAACCCGTGCACCACTCCTTTCCTGGCAGCTACCCTGGGCCCGTTTGTCTGCTGACCTCCCACTGCTGCCACCCTGCTGACTCCCAGCCATGCTACCAAGTTGCTGGCTCAGTCACTGCCTTGTGGGCAAGCTGCCACCCTCTTCTCCCTATGATAATGAAGCCCCTTCTTCACCCGGCTCCCAAGTGTGATCAACTTCATCATCATCAAGTAGTGTCTGTAAGTCACTGGTGTCCTCCTCAACGCTCTCTGGGTCAGGAGCTTGACCGCTTGCAATGCCACCTCCCACACCACTCTCCTCATCTCTACATGCCCGCCTAGCGGAGGAAGTGGCGGATGTCTCCTCCAAATATTGGCTGGGCATTAGCTGCTGACTGTGCTCGAGTAGCTCGTCCTCGCTGAATAGTAGAGCTGAGCCCACAGCAGATAGTACTTCTGTGGCTGAGGGAACAGCAAAGGACAGAGGCAGTTTGAAGACAGGCGAGGACACAGGGCCTGATCCCGGGCCATGCCAACTAAGGGTTGTGTCTGACGAACCCACTGACTGTTGGCTGGGGGTGTTTGATGTCACTTGGGATGAATTGGATGACAGAGTTAACCAATCAGCAACCGCTGGGTTGCTGATCAAGACAAGACCAGTTTATGAGACTGGGAGCTCAGGCCTCTCGCTGTGACGCCTTTTGCCATGGACCCTTAATCTGTTGCAACCTCTGCCTGCGCCTGAAACATTTGTGCCTCTACCACTCCTCTGTACATGTCCTGACACTTATCTGTCTGAAATATTTTAGCTGAACTAAAATAATTAAAAGCAAGTTAACACAACCTTAAAAGCCCAGAATATATTTCTCTTTTTGGACAGAGATAGGCCACTAACCACTTTTAGCACAAATACAAGTAAACGTGAACTGCCTATATATTTATCATTTTGGACTAAAATAGGCCACTAAATTATTATAGCGGAAATAAAAACAAATCTGACCTGCTTATATATTTCTCGTATTCGTCTAAAAAGGGCCAATAAATGATTTTAAATAACAGGAAAAGTTAACTGCGTATATTTTTCGCTTTTGTTTCTTACATATGGCAATAAACGCTTTTAGAGCAAATAACACCAAAATGTGAACTGTGTATATTTTTCTCTTATTGTACTGAACTGGCAATAAATGGTTTGAACGCAAATAACACCAAATGTCAACTGTGTGTATGAAATAACTGCAGAAGTGACCTGAGTAAGTATATTTCTTGTTGAACTGAAATAGGCCACTATACGCTTTCACCAGAAATTACTGCAACAGTGCAGTGGGTATATATTTCTCTTGTATTACTGAAATAAGGCCACTATACGCTTTCACCAGAAATTACTGAAACAGTGCAGTGGGTATATATTTCTCTTGTATTACTGAAATAAGGCCACTATACGCTTTCACCAGAAATTACTGAAACAGTGCAGTGGGTATATATTTCTCTTGTATTACTGAAATAAGGCCACTATATGCTTTCACCAGAAATTACTGAAACAGTGCAGTGGGTATATATTTTTCTTGTATTACTGAAATAAGGCCACTATACGCTTTCACCAGAAATTACTGCAATAGTGCAGTGGGTATATATTTCTCTTGTATTACTGAAATAAGGCCACTATACGCTTTCACCAGAAATTACTGAAACAGTGCAGTGGGTATATATTTCTCTTGTATTACTGAAATAAGGCCACTATATGCTTTCACCAGAAATTACTGAAACAGTGCAGTGGGTATATATTTTTCTTGTATTACTGAAATACGGCCACTATACGCTTTAATCAGAAATTACTGCAACAGTGCAGTGGGTATATATTTTTCTTGTATTACTGAAATAAGGCCACTATACGCTTTCACCAGAAATTACTGCAATAGTGCAGTGGGTATATATTTCTCTTGTATTACTGAAATAAGGCCACTATACGCTTTCACCAGAAATTACTGAAACAGTGCAGTGGGTATATATTTCTCTTGTATTACTGAAATAAGGCCACTATATGCTTTCACCAGAAATTACTGAAACAGTGCAGTGGGTATATATTTTTCTTGTATTACTGAAATAAGGCCACTATACGCTTTCACCAGAAATTACTGCAACAGTGCAGTGGGTATATATTTCTCTTGTATTACTGAAATAAGGCCACTATACGCTTTCACCAGAAATTACTGAAACAGTGCAGTGGGTATATATTTCTCTTGTATTACTGAAATAAGGCCACTATACGCTTTCACCAGAAATTACTGAAACAGTGCAGTGGGTATATATTTTTCTTGTATTACTGAAATAATACGCTTTCACCAGTATTAAATAACAACAAAAGTAACTTGTGTATATTCTGTATATTTCGCAGATCACCCCTCCATAACAGTGCCATCCACAGTTCACCCCCCATAACAGTGCCCCCCTCAGATCGCCCCAGAACAGTGCCCCCCTCAGATTCCCCCCAGAACACTGCCCCCCTCAGATTCCCCCCAGAACAGTGACCCCTCCGATTCCCCCCAGAACAGTGCATCCACAGATCCCTCCATAACAGTGCCATCCACAGATCCCCCCATAACAGTGCCATCCACAGATCCCCCATAGTAGTTTCATGCACAGACCACCATTAGTTCAAAACCCACCTAGTTCTTATTTTCCGCCTCAAAAACCTAGGTGCGTTTTATGGGCCGGTGCTTCTTATAGGGCGAAAAATACGGTATTTCTTGTATTGTATTGAAATAGGCCACTAAATGATATATCAGCGCAGCTAACAGCAAAAGTGACCTGAGTATATATTTATATTTTTCACAGATAAAAGCCACTAAAGGCTTTTCAACATAGCACTTGCACCCCAATAACTAATTGCTGGAATAACAGAGAGGTGTTATGAGACTATCTGGATCCCCATGTAATGTTTCCCTGCACTTGTAAGGCCTCATGCACACGACCGTTGTGTGCATCCGTGGCCGTTGTGCCGTTTTCCGTTTTTTTTCACGGACCCATTGACTTTCAATGGGTCCGTGGAAAAATCGGAAAATGCACCGTTTGGCAGCCGCATCCGTGAGCCGTGTTTCCTGGCCGTGAAAAAAATATGACCTGTCCTATTTTTTTCACGGCCAACGGTTCACGGGCCCATTCAAGTCAATGGGTCCGTAAAAGAACACGGATGCACACAAGATTGGCATCCGTGTCCGTGATCCGTGGCCGTAGGTTTTAGTTTCATACAGACGGATCCGAAGATCCGTCTGCATAAAAGCTTTTTCAGAGCTGAGTTTTCACTTCGTGAAAACTCAGATCCGACAGTATATTCTAACACAGAGGCGTTCCCATGGTGATGGGACGCTTCTAGTTAGAATACACTACAAACTGTGTACAAGACTGCCCCCTGCTGCCTGGCAGCACCCGATCTCTTACAGGGGGATATGATAGTACAATTAACCCCATCAGGTGCGGCACCTGAAGGGGTTAATTGTACTATCATATCCCCCTGTAAGAGATCAGGGCTGCCAGGCAGCAGGAGGCAGACCCCCCCCCCCTCCCCAGTTTGAATATCATTGTGCGGCCCCCCCCCCCTCCCCTGTTGTTAACTCGTTGGTGGCCAGTGTGCGCATCCCCCTCCCTCCCTCTATTGTTTTAATACATTGGGGCCAGTGTGCGCGCCCCCCCCAACCCCCCCCTCCCTCCCTCCCTCTATTGTTTTAATACATTGGGGCCAGTGTGCGCACCCCCCCAACCCCCCCCTCCCTCCCTCTATTGTAATAATAGCATTGGGGCCAGTGTGCGCACACCCCCCCCCCCCGATCATCGGTGGCAGCGGAGTAGAAGATTTTCATACTTACCTGGCTGCTGGCTGCTGCGATGTCTGCGTCCGGCCGGGAGCTCCTCCTACTGGTAAGTGACAGCAATGCGCCGCACAGACCTGTCACTTACCAGTAGGAGGAGCTCCCGACCGGACACAGAGATCGCAGCAGCCAGCAGCCAGGTAAGTATGAATCTTCTACTCCGCTGCCACCGATGATCGGGGGGGGGGGGGGGTTGGCGCACACTGGCCCCAATGCTATTATTACAATAGAGGGAGGGAGGGGGGGGTTGGGGGGGCGCGCACACTGGCCTCAATGCTATTATTACAATAGAGGGAGGGAGGGGGGGGGGTGGGGTTGGGGGGGCGCGCACACTGGCCCCAATGCTATTATTACAATAGAGGGAGGGAGGGGGGGGGTGGGGTTGGGGGGGCGCGCACACTGGCCCCAATGCTATTATTACAATAGAGGGAGGGAGGGAGGGGGGTGCGCACACTGGCCACCAACGAGTTAACAACAGGGGAGGGGGGGCCCACTGGCCACCAATGAGTTAAAAACAGGGGGGGGGGTCTGCCCCCTGCTGCCTGGCAGCACCTGCCAGGCAGCAGGGGACAGTCATGTACACAGTTTTTTTGTATATTCTAACCTGAAGCGTCTCCATCACCATGGGAACGCCTCTGTGTTAGAATATACTGTCGGAAATGAGTTTCACGATGTAGCTCATATCCGACAGTATATTCTAACATAGAGGCGTTCCCATGGTGATGGGGACGCTACAAGTTAAAATATACCATCGGATTGGAGAAAACTCCAATCCGATGGTATAACAGAACTCCAGACTTTACATTGAAAGTCAATGGGGACGGATCCGTTTGAAATGGCACCATATTGTGTCAACATCAAACGGATCCGTCCCCATTGACTTGCATTGTAATTCAGGACGGATCCGTTTGGCTCCGCACGGCCAGGCGGACACCAAAATGACTTTTTTTTCATGTCCGTGGATCCTCCAAAAATCAAGGAAGACCCACGGACGGAAAAACGGTCACGGATCACGGACCAACGGAACCCCGTTTTGCGGACCGTGAAAAAAAACGTCCGTGTGCATGAGGCCTAAATCGATTGTTTTCACAATGAGGATTTTACTAAAACTCTCCCTTGCATCTGCACATGTTTCTCCCTGACTGTGAAATGATTTCTCTCACTGTCCTTTCCAAGCACTTGTCAATCGCTGGTTTTCACAATGAGGAAATTCTGATGACTCTCCCTACTATCATCTGCACACGTCTCTCACTGCCTATGAAATGATTCATCTCACTATCCTTTCACTGCACTAGTAAATTGCTTCTCTTTTTTTTTTTTTTAACAATTTGTTTTTCTTTAACTCTCCATAGCGCCTGCATACACGTCTGTCCCTGACCCATATACGATAGTGAATGGCAGCATCTAAGATGGCCGCTGTATTTATATGGATGTGACATCATCAGGCTGGCTGGCTGCTGATTGGCTGCATGCATGGCATTATGAATCATCCCGCCTTCCCAGAGTTCCTTGACCCATGTACTCACACATGTAGCCGCCATTTAAGACGCCCGCCATTGTAGGAAATAATGTGATTCGTTACCACGAAGTGTGAGCAGATTTGCATTCGTTCAGAATCCAAAAATGTTTACTTTCGGAACGAATTCGACTTGTTCAGCTTTGATTTGCTCATCTCTAATGATGAGGATAAGACACAGTTGTCAATAACTGAGGTTGTTAGGTCAACAAGTCAGGATGATGACCAGGGTGCGGAAGTGGAAGAGGAGGTGCTGGACAATAATGTCACTGACCCAACCTGGGAAGGTGGCAAGCAGAGCAAGGACAGCACCGCAACAGGCTGGAAGAGGCAGTGGGGTGGCAAAAGGGAGAAGATGGGCCACACCAAACAGGCCCGCAACTGTTCCCCGCAGCACCCCCTTGCGGCAATCTCCCTTGCCAAAGTGTAGGTGTTCCGCAGGCTAGCACTTTTTGAGGCCTTTCCAGTCATCTTCTGCTCTTCACAAACGACGAGTGGGCATTGATGTTTGAGCTCTGTGAGGCTTTATGCAACTTTGAGGAATCAACACAGATGGTGAGAGGCGATAATGCTATTATCAGAGTAAACATCCCACTTCTGTGTATACTGAAACGCTCACTGCTCAAAATTAAGGCGAACGCTTTACACAGAGTGATAGCCAGACCACCCTCAGTTCAATTTTCAGCGCAAATTGGATGATGAGGAGGAGGAGCAGGAGACGGTTGCCTCAGCTACAGAGGGTAGTACCCATGGAAGTTTTTTTCCATCTGTTCAGCGTGGATGGGTAGAAGAGAAGGAAGAGGAGGAGGAGATTGCTGTCCTCATCAGGAGGATGACTATCAAAGTCTTGTCTGTTGGGACTCTGGCACACATGGCTGACTTTATGTTAGGCTACCTTTCCCGTGCCCCTCGTGTTATACGCATTTTGGCCAACACGGATTACTGGTTGTTCACCCTTCTCAACCCCCGCTACAAAGAGAACTTCTAATCTCTCATTCCTATGGTGGAGTGGATGATCAAAATCTTGCAATTCCAGAAGGTCCTTGTGGAAAAATTGCTCCAAAAATTTCCAGTTGACAACGCTGACTGCAGAGTACATAGTTCCTTGGCCAACCGAAGAGGGGAGCCGAGGGAAACACACAGCAGTTCCAACAGAACGCATCTGCCTGTCAACTGAAAATGCTGACCGGTTGACTCTTATAAAAATGAACAAGGCCTGGATTGCCCCTGACTTCTACACTCCACCAGAGGAATGCGGCTAAACATAAAGGCACTCTAAATGTAGCTTTTATGGTGTATTGAATACACTGTATTCCTATGCACCCCTTCCACCACTAAAAAGGGTATATAGTTCAATCTCCCTTTTCTCATCCTCCTCCTCCATCATATCAACATGCTTATTAGGCTGCCCTCGCTCCTAATGTTTTGGAGGGTCACCAGCAGGCCTTCAACCATAATGTTTTAGAGGGTCAGCTGCTAAGCTGACCCTCATACATACATTTTTAGATCATCAGCTTGGCAGCAGGCCCTCGCCCACAATTTTTTTTTAGATGGCCAGCTCAGCAGCAGGCCCTCACCCCTAATGTTTAAGATGGTGAGCTCGGCAGCAGGCCCTCGCCCACAATTTTGTTTAGATGGCCAGCTCGGCAGCAGGCCCTCGCACCTATTGTTTTAGATGGTCAGCTCGGCAACAGGCCCTCTCCCACAAAATTTTTTAGATGGTCAGCTCGGCAGCAGGCCCTCGCCCACAATTTTTTTTAGATGGTCAGCTCAGCAGCAGGCCTTCACCCCTAATGTTTTAGATGGTAAGCTCAGCAGCAGACCCTCGCCCCTAATGTTTTAGAGGGTGACCAGCAGGTTCTTGCTCCAGATGTTTTTGAGGGTCACCAGCAGGCCAGAAATCATAATTTTTCAAAGGTATGTATGATGCCCTACTTTATGTGTAATAAACGGTGTATTAGAGTGCCAGTTCCTTGTAATTTTTGTCAGCCCTTTGCCTATAGTGTGTATGTATATATATATATATATATATATATATACACACAGGAAAGAATGTTTCCTAACAATTTTTCCTCTAAAATCGCTTTGTCTTCGGTTTGGTGCGCATTATTGTCAGTCTGTACAAGTGGTGTACTACTCAAACAACATCGTTCCCAGCAGCCACCTGGGAGTCCAAGATGCATCCAGGCATCCTCCACATGCTGTTCCCAAACCATTTCAGTGGTGTTTTCATCAATTTCTGACCTTTTACTATGAACCAAACACCTTTCCCTCTTCAGAGCAGGGGGTGCCTGGTTTAATGCTTGGGTTCTCCCATTGACTTCCATTGTGCCTCCCAATGGTGTTCTACTCGAGCCCCTGAGCACTTTGGTGCTCGACCAACACTACTAATATTCTGTTCATGTGTTATCTCTGTTTGGGGTATTAGCAATACTGATGGATTACTGACCAAATGCTGACCGAGTGAAGGCAGATGCTCCACAGACAGGATCTTGTTTGTGTGGGTTATTGCTTTGACGGATCAGAGGAAGGGAAAAATAATCAGTGACTTTGATATAAACTTACTGCTGATACCCTCTCCACTCTGTCAGAGGGGCTCTACTTGTATAAGTGTTTAATAGAACAGGTTGTGTTTACATCTACAGTTGCAATAAAAAGTATGTAAACCCGTTGGAATGATATGGATTTCTGCACAAATTGGTCATGAAATGTGATCTGATCTTCATCTAAGTCACAACAATAGACACAGTCTGCCTAAACTATTTACACACAGAGAATTAAATGTTACCATGTTTTTATTAAACACACTATGTAAACATTCACAGTGCAGGTGGAAAAAGTATGTGAACCCTTGGATTTAATAACTGGTTGAACCTCCTTTGGCAGCAATAACTTCAACCAAACGTTTCCTGTAGTTGCAGATCAGACATGCACAACGGTCAGGAGTAATTCTTGACCATTCCTCTTTACAGAACTGTTTCAGATCAGCAATATTCTTGGGATGTCTGGTGTGAATCACTTTCTTGAGGTCATGCCACAGCATCTCAATCGGGTTAAGGTCAGGACTCTGACTAGGCCACTCCAGAAGGTGTATATTCTTCTGTTTAAGCCATTCTGTTGTTAATTTACTTCTATGCTTTGGGTCATTGGCCTGTTGCAACACTCATCTTCTGTTGAGCTTCAGCTGGTGGACAGATGGCCTTAAGTTCTTCTGCAAAATGTTTTGATAAACTTAGGAATTCATTTTTCCTTCGATGATAGCAATCCGCCCAGGCCCTGACACAGCAAAGCAGCCCCAAACCATGATGCCCCCACCACCATTCTTCACAGTTGGGATGAGGTTTTGATGTTGGTGTGCTGTGCCTCTTTTTCTCCACACATAATGTTGTGTGTTTCTTCCAAAAAACTCAACTTTGGTTTCATCTGTCCAGAGAATATTTTGCCAGTACTGCTGTGGAACATCCAGGTGCTCTTGTGCAAACTGTAAACGTGCAGCAATGTTTTTTTGGACAGCAGTGGCTTCCTCTGTGGTATTCTCCCATGAAATCCATTCTTGTTTAGTGTTTTATTTATCGTAGATTCGCTAACAGGGATATTAGCATATTGTAAGTCTTAAGCTGACACTCTAGGATTCTTCTTCACCTCATTGAGCAGTCTGCGCTGTGCTCTTGCTGTCATCTTTACAGGACGGCCACTCCTAGGGAGAGTAGCAGCAGTGCTGAATTTTCTCCATTTATAGATAATTTGTCTTACCGTGGACTGATGAACAGCAAGGCTTTTGGAGATTCTTTTGTAACCCTTTCCAGCTTTATGCAAGTCAACAATTCTTAATCGTAGGTTTTCTGAGAGCTCTTTTGTGCGAGGCATCATTCACATCAGGCAATGCTTCTTGTGAAAAGCAAACCCAGAACTGGTGTGTGTTTTTTATAGGGCAGCTGTAACCAACACCTCCAATCTCCTCTCATTGATTGGACTCCAGTTGGCTGACACCTCACTCCAATTAGCTCTTGGAGATGACATTAGTTTAGGGGTTCACATACTTTTTCCACCGGCACAGTGAATGTTTACATGCTGTGTTCAATAAAAACATGGTAACATTTAATTCTTTGTGTGTTATTAGTTTAAGCAGACTGATTGTCTATTGTTGTGACTTAGATTAAGATCAGATCACATTGTATGACCAATTTGTGCAGAAATCCATATCATTCTAAAGGGTTCACATACTTTCTTTTGCAACTGTATGTGGAATCAGCTGACAATGTTGTAAAAGGAGTGTGGTTCTTCTTGGCGCTAACATTGACCTGTAAGGCTGAGTTCATACTTGAGTTATTTGATCAGTTTTGGCCGTGTGACTGTACTAATAAATTAAGTGTGCAGTGATTCTAAGAGTCACTCCTGTAATCTGCATGTCATACTGACTAACAGTATTATTTCACTATCAAAGCAGACTCCCTATGCGTGTTACTGCAAGGCACAGTGTTCTATACCATTATAAAGGCTCTCTGCATTCAGGAAATAGCAGTTTTTTAACGTATGTAATTTGCTGCAAATTAATTCATATCGAACAGAATTTTACCCAAAAAATTTTGCTAACCGACGAATCGAATTTTTGACAAATGTGCTCATCTCTAGTAGCAACATTTGTTATGCTTCCCCCAGAGTGATGCCTCCAATTCCAATGCTCACCTTCCTCATGTTCCCCCAATAAACAGAGCAAAGCATGTCTGCTCTGATCTGTGCTGTTACTATCTGTGTCTCAGTACAGCTGATGAGATTAAATCACTTCATCACGCCTGCCAGTGTTGATCCACTGATGGTGGGGGAGCTACGGGGCTCCCTGTTTCACCATTATATCCAACAATATGTGCAACCCAAGGATTAGCATACAGTTGAAATCATGACATTCAGGGGTCTGAACAGCTGGCAGCCAAGGTCCGTATATGGTCTGGGGACCACCAATTCAGTACCCCTGGTCTATACTATGTACAGTCATACAGTGGCAAAAGACCATATTGATAGTAATAGAAAGTGAGAAAATAATCAGAGTTATTCACTGTCATCAGCATTGCACTTTAGAAATTATTATCCAGTAGTGCATACAAAGTAATCTCAATCCCCCAAATGCTTCTCTGCAAATTTTATTTACTGGACTGCATACTTGTATGCAATACATTCAACAAATAAGTAACTATCCAACAATGGAAAATACTTTTTGCATGAGTACTGGTAGAAAAGCAAAGAAAACCTGTACCTGGTACTCATCTATATGACTATTACATGTATTTACTTTCTATGTGCACAAACACAAAATATAAAACTATATACAAATGCATTGCTTTATAATAATTTTCAGTATAATAGAGGGAAGTTACTTACCATTTCATTTTCCTGCCCCTCATTGAGTATGTTCTGTCTGGTCATTGTAGGCAGATGTCTCGTTCCTGTGAGTGAACTGAGGGTATCTCACTTACTGAACATTATGCACTTTCTCAGTGTGCACCCTCCTTTTTCACCTCCTTCAGCTCCACCTTCAGACTGCCACTCAGGTTTTTCAAGAATGATCATAAGTTGTGTGCTTAGTTCTAATGAAGTAGCATTCTTTTAATTCTCAGGAAGTTTCCTTTGAAAAAAAAGTATTTATAGTTCTAAAGGTGTCCGTACTTAATAGTTATTGCCAATGATACAACATTTAACAAGACTAACACAATAGGGGAAATTACCAGGAAGCTGTGCAGGGGAATTTGTAGTGTATTAAAAGATCAGAAAAAGAACTGTCATGTTTCAGTGTCCTGAGAACCCCTGAAGATATCACAAGCATACACAGAACAGACAAGATCCAGGGAAAGCCAAAACTGATGTTTATTAACTTGTAGGATATCAGATCCATACATGTATGGTGCTGCAGGACGTGACTTAAGTCCCAGCACTGTATATGTATGGCTCTCTGATCGGTCGAGTGCAGGAGCTGCGTCGGCTTGATCATCAGCATTGGTCCTGCTGTTCCTGACAGCTGAGCCCCTACTGTATACACCAGCATCTGTGAATACAAGGACACCATCCCATTAATGGACACCTAATGGACACCAAATGGACACCATCCCATTAGCATTAATGGTGGAAACGTGGATATAGTTCAAAGTTTCAGATTCTTGGGAGTTCATATTAGTCAGGACTAGGGATGAGCGAACTCGAACTGTATAGTTCGGGTTCGTACCGAATTTTGGGGTGTCCGTGACACGGACCCGAACCCGGACATTTTCGTAAAAGTCCGGGTTCGGGTTCGGTGTTCGTCGCTTTCTTGGCGCTTTTGTGACGCTTTCTTGGCGCTTTTTGAAAGGCTGCAAAGCAGCCAATCAACAAGCGTCATACTACTTGCCCCAAGAGGCCATCACAGCCATGCCTACTATTGGCATGGCTGTGATTGGCCAGAGCACCATGTGACCCAGCCTCTATTTAAGCTGGAGTCACATAGCGCCGCCCGTCACTCTGCTCTGATTAGCGTAGGGAGAGGTTGCGGCTGCGACAGTAGGGCGAGATTAGGCAGATTAACTCCTCCAAAGGACTTGATTAACTGATCGATCTGCAGCTGTGGATCATTGAGCTGCTGATCCTCAATTGCTCACTGTTTTTAGGCTGCACAGACCGTTTGTCAGTCTCATTTTTCTGGGGTGATCGGCGGCCATTTTGTGTCTTGTGGTGCGCCAGCACAAGCTGCGACCAAGTGCATTTAACCCTCAATGGTGTGGTTGTTTTTTGGCTAAAGCCTACATCAGGGTGAAGCTGTCACACCAAGTGCATTTAACCAGCAATAGTCTGTTCATTTTTTGGCCATATACAAAATCAGGGGCAAGCTGCGCCTGTCACCAAGTGCATTTAACCCTCAATGGTGTGGTTGTTTTTTGGCTAAAGCCTACATCAGGGTGAAGCTGTCACACCAAGTGCATTTAACCAGCAATAGTCTGTTCATTTTTTGGCCATATACAAAATCAGGGGCAAGCTGCGCCTGTCACCAAGTGCATTTAACCCTCAATGGTGTGGTTGTTTTTTGGCTAAAGCCTACATCAGGGTGAAGCTGTCACACCAAGTGCATTTAACCAGCAATAGTCTGTTCATTTTTCGGCCATATACAAAATCAGGGGCAAGCTGCGCCTGTCACCAAGTGCATTTAACCCTCAATGGTGTGGTTGTTTTTTGGCTAAAGCCTACATCAGGGTGAAGCTGTCACACCAAGTGCATTTAACCAGCAATAGTCTGTTCATTTTTTGGCCATATCCCAGTCTAATTCTGTCACTAAATCCATACCGGTCACCCAGCGCCTAAATACTAGGCCTCAAATTTATATCCAGCTAAATCTGTCCCTAGTGCTGTAGCTGGGCGAGTTATTTAGTGTCCGTTCAAGCACATTTCTTGTTCTGGGTTGAAATACAATTCCCAATTTAGCAATTTCATAATTTAGTGGTTCCTGCTATATCAGAGCTCTTTGAAATCTATCCCAAAAAGGGTATATAATATTGAAGGTGCACATAGGGTCATTCAGAGTAACTTCACACACACCCGCTACTGTGTATTTCCAAGTCTAATTCTGTCACTAAATCCATACCGGTGACCCAGCGCCTAAATACTAGGCCTCAAATTTAATTCCCTCTAAATCTCTCGTTACCCACCGCTGTACTGTTGTTGCTGGGCAAGATATTTAGTGTCCGTCAAAGCACATTTTTTGTTCTGGGTTGAAGTACAATTCCCAATTTAGCAATTTCATAATTTAGTGGTTTCTGCTATATCAGAGCTATTTGAAATCTATCCCAAAAAGGGTATATAATATTGAAGGTGCACATAGGGTCATTCAGAATAACTTCACACACACCCGCTACTGTGTATTTCCAAGTCTAATTCTGTCACTAAACCCATACCTGTCACCCAGCGCCTAAATACTAGGCCTCAAATTTAAATCCCTCTAAATCTCTCGTTACCCACCGCTGTACTGTTGTTGCTGGGCAAGATATTTAGTGTCCGTCAAAGCACATTTTTTGTTCTGGGTTGAAGTACAATTCCCAATTTAGCAATTTCATAATTTAGTGGTTTCTGCTATATCAGAGCTATTTGAAATCTATCCCTAAAAGGGTATATAATATTCAAGGTGCACATTGGGTCATTCAGAATAACTTCACACACACGCTTCTGTGCATTTCCAAGTCTAATTCTGTCACTAAATCCATACCGGTGACCCAGCGCCTAAATACTAGGCCTCAAATTTAAATCCCTCTAAATCTCTCGTTACCCACCGCTGTACTGTTGTTGCTGGGCAAGATATTTAGTGTCCGTCAAAGCACATTTTTTGTTCTGGGTTGAAGTACAATTCCCAATTTAGCAATTTCATAATTTAGTGGTTTCTGCTATATCAGAGCTATTTGAAATCTATCCCTAAAAGGGTATATAATATTCAAGGTGCACATTGGGTCATTCAGAATAACTTCACACACACCCGCTACTGTGTATTTCCAAGTCTAATTCTGTCACTAAACCCATACCTGTCACCCAGCGCCTAAATACTAGGCCTCAAATTTATATCCTGCTAAATCTCTCGTTAACGCTGTCCTGTTGTGGCTGGGAAAGTTATTTAGTGTCCGTCAAAGCACATTTTTTGTTCTGGGTTGAAATACAATTCCCAATTTAGCAATTTAAAAATTTAGTGGTTTCTGCTGTATCAGAGCTATTTGAAATCTATCCCTAAAAGGGTATATAATATTCAAGGTGCACATAGGGTCATTCAGAATAACTTCACACACCCGCTACTGTGCATTTCCAAGTCTAATTCTGTCACTAAACCCATACCTGTCACCCAGCGCCTAAATACTAGGCCTCAAATTCATATCCAGCTAAATCTGTCGTTAGTGCTGTAGCTGGGCGAGTTATTTAGTGTCCGTTCAAGCACATTTCTTGTTCTGGGTTGAAATACAATTCCCAATTTAGCAATTTCATAATTTAGTGGTTTCTGCTATATCAGAGCTATTTGAAATCTATCCCTAAAAGGGTATATAATATTGAAGGTGCACATAGGGTCATTCAGAATAACTTCACACACACGCTACTGTGCATTTCCAAGTCTAATTCTGTCACTAAATCCATACCGGTCACCCAGCGCCTAAATACTAGGCCTCAAACGCAGCCGCCTGTCTACAGCCAATGTGGACAAGCTGACGTTCATAAAAATGAACCAGGCATGGATCCCACAGGATCTGTCCGTCCCTTGTCCAGATTAGACATTAACTACCTCCCCTTAACCATATATTATTGGACTCCAGGGCACTTCCTCATTCAATCCTATTTTTATTTTCATTTTACCATTATATTGCGAGGCTACCCAAAGTTGAATGAACCTCTCCTCTGTCTGGGTGCCGGGGCCTAAATATATGCCAATGGACTGTTCCAATGTTGGGTGACGTGAAGCCTGATTCTCTGCTATAACATGCAGACTGATTCTCTGCTGACATGAAGCCAGATCCTCTGTTACGGGACCTCTCTCCTCTGCCTGTGTGCTGGGCCTAAATTTATGAAAATGGACTCTTACAGTGGTGGGTGACGTGAAGCCTGATTCTCTGCTATGATATGAAGACTGATTCTCTGCTGACATGAAGCCAGATTGTCTGTTACGGGACCTCTCTCCTCTGCCTGGGTGCTGGGCCTAAATATATGCCAATGGACTGTTGCAGTGGTGGCTGACGTGAAGCCTCATTCTCTGCTATGACATGCAGACTGATTCTCTGCTGACATGAAGCCAGATTGTCTGTTACGGGACCTCTCTCCTCTGCCTGGGTGCTGGGTAGTGTTGAGCGCGAATATTCGAAAAGCAAATTTTTTTCGCGAATATCGCAACTTCGCGATTTCGCGAATATTTTGAATATAGTGCTATATATTCGTAAAAACGAATATTTGTTTTTTGTTTTTTCCCCCCCCCACAAAATTACAGTACACATATAATTGATTGTTTCCCAAAGGTCCAACAGCTCAGATCTTACTCACATTGCCTAGAAAGTGATTGAGGCGCGAATCTTCGTAAGGCGATGTTATTAGCGCACATGCGAATATCGGCACGTCCCAGAACAGAGGCAAAGGGCTTTGCATTCATACATTAGTGAATTGAGTTGCGAATCTTCGTAAGGCGATTTTATTAGCGCACATGCGAATATCGGCACGTCCTAGAACAGAGGCAAAGGGCTTTGCATTCATACATTAGTGAATTGAGTTGCGAATCTTCGTAAGGCGAGTTTATTAGCGCACATGCGAATATCGGCACGTCCCAGAACAGAGGCAAAGGGCTTTGCATTCATACATTAGTGAATTGAGTTGCGAATCTTCGTAAGGCGATTTTATTAGCGCACATGCGAATATCGGCACGTCCCAGAACAGAGGCAAAGGGCTTTGCATTCATACATTAGTGAATTGAGTTGCGAATCTTCGTAAGGCGAGTTTATTAGCGCACATGCGAATATCGGCACGTCCCAGAACAGAGGCAAAGGGCTTTGCATTCATACATTAGTGAATTGAGTTGCGAATCTTCGTAAGGCGATTTTATTAGCGCACATGCGAATATCTACACTTGTCCCAGAACAGAGGCAAAGGGCTTTGCATTCATACATTAGTGATTGAATTGAGCTGCGAATCTTCGTAAGGCGATTTTATTAACGCAAATGCAAATATCTACACTTGTCCCCAGAACAGAGAGGCAAAGGCCTGTGCATTCATATAGTATAGCACCATATTCGCGAATACGTAGAACTTCGTAAAATTCGATTTACGAATATTCGTATTTTTTATTTTACTTTCCACCTTACAGATTACATTGATCTGTACTCTGTCAACTACTGTCATCACCCCCCACTGTATCTCGATTGATTCCCAAAAGTCTCACATTCCCTAGAAAGTGATTGAGGTGCGAATCTTCGTAAGGCGATTTTATTAGCGCACATGCGAATATCTACACTTGTCCCAGAACAGAGGCAAAGGGCATTGCATTCATACATTAGTGATTGAATTGAGTTGCGAATCTTCGTAAGGCGATTTCATTAGCGCACATGTGAATTTTGCATAGCATATGTATTATGCGATAATTCGAATTATCGCATATGCGAAATAATAACGAATTTGAATAATCGCGAATATTTTAAGAATATTCTTTTGAATATTCACAAAATTTCGCGAATTCGAATATGGGACATGCCGCTCAACACTAGTGCTGGGCCTAAATTTATGACAATGGACTGTTGCAGTGGTGGCTGACGTGAAGCCTCATTCTCTGCTATGACATGCAGACTGATTCTCTCTCTGCTGACATGAAGCCAGATTCTCTGTTACGGGACCTCTCTCCTCTGCCTGTGTGTGTGCTGGGCCTAAATATATGCCAATGGACTGTTGCAGTGGTGGCTGACGTGAAGCCTCATTCTCTGCTATGACATGCAGACTAATTCTCTGCTGACATGAAGACAGATTCTCTGTTACGGGACCTCTCTCCTCTGCCTGGGTGCCGGGGCCTAAATATCTGAGAATGGACTGTTCCAGTGGTGGGTGACGTGAAGCCAGATTCTCTGCTATGGGACCTCTCTCCAATTGATTTTGGTTAATTTTTATTTATTTAATTTTTATTTTAATTCATTTCCCTATCCACATTTGTTTGCAGGGGATTTACCTACATGTTGCTGCCTTTTGCAGCCCTCTAGCTCTTTCCTGGGCTGTTTTACAGCCTTTTTAGTGCCGAAAAGTTCGGGTCCCCATTGACTTCAATGGGGTTCGGGTTCGGGACGAAGTTCGGATCGGGTTCGGATCCCGAACCCGAACATTTCCGGGATGTTCGGCCGAACTTCTCGAACCCGAACATCCAGGTGTTCGCTCAACTCTAGTCAGGACCTGTCATGGATAAAAAACACAACAGAAATTACCAAAAAAGGCCTTCAGAGGCTTTATTTTCTGAGGAGTCTGAAGAAAGCACAACTCCCAAAACAGCTGCTAGTCAATTTTTAAAGGTGCACCATAGAATCTGTTATCACATGCTGCATCACAGTGTGGTACTCCGGCTGCTCTTCTGAGGACGAGAAGACCCTCAAGCGCATCATCAGAATGGCTGGCAGAATCACTGGTACTCAGTTACCATCACTGGATGACATCTTCACTGCTCGCTGAAGCAACAGGGCAAAAATTATCTGCGGGGATCCAACTCACCCCGGCCACAGCCTTTTCATTCCCCTACCCTCTGGTAGGTGTCTTAGAGCCCTACATGCCCGCACCACTAGGCTGAAGAACAGCTTTTACCCCAGAGCAATCAGTCTCCTAAATGCTCGGAAATTATTGCCCCTTCCTAGGATAGAAACTACCACAGACTGAAAGTGACTGCTGCATTCATGACCCCATGATGGCCTCTTGTCTGCAGTGGTGTCTGCAGTGTGTATATATACTGTGGGGGTTTTAACTCCGTCACTGTGCACACATAAACACGTGTCAGTTCACTCTTCACCACAGGCAGTGTTTATTTCAGCAAACAAAAGTAAACACGTCCAAACTTTAGCTTTAAGCTTTCTTCGGCCCACAAATATTGCATAACATAAAGTCCCACATTTTGTGTTCAGTCCAAATCAGATAACAACAATAGGATCTCACCACTCTCTGGGGTCTTTCAGAGACCAAATCCTCCCTTGTTCAGCTTTAGGCTACTTTCACACTAGCGTTCGGGCGGATCCGTTCTGAACGGATCCGCTCATAATAATGCAGACGGAGGCTCCGTTCAGAACGGATCCGTCTGCATTAAAATGGCAAAAAAAAAGCTAAGTGTGAAAATAGCCTCGGACGGATCCGTCCAGACTTTCAATGTAAAGTCAATGGGGGACGGATCCGCTTGAAGATTGAGCCACATTGTGGCATCTTCAAACGGATCCGTCCCCATTGACTTACATTGTAAGTCTGGACGGATCCGCACGGATCCGCACGCCTCCGCACGGCCAGGCGGACACCCGAACGCTGCAAGCAGCGTTCAGCTGTCCGCCTGTCCGTGCGGAGGCGAGCGGAGCGGAGGCTGAACGCCGCCAGACTGATGCAGTCTGAGCGGATCTGCTCCATTCAGACTGCATCAGGGCTGGACGGCTGCGTTCGGGTCCGCTCGTGAGCTCCTTCAAACGGAGCTCACGAGCGGACCGACGAACGCTAGTGTGAAAGTAGCCTTAGCTGAGATTCCCACATCCTTTTTAACCACACAGTAGGAAAACCCTGGATGGAGTACGGGAGTGACCTGTCCCACCCAAGCTCTCTGGTCACTCCTAAAACCCGGACCCAAAATCCACTTTAATGAAAACCAACCAGCAACCTAATGTTACTGGTATACTTATTTCCGGGAATTATATCACTGAGGCATACATTCTCAGTGAGACGTACTGACCATCCACGATTCTCCCCTCTGGGCTACTACAATACTCATAAGCACTTCCTAATTTGCTATATATATATATATATATATATATATATATATATATATATACTGTAAACTGTGAATAGTAATGCTTTCTAGTGCAATGTTTTTGTTTTTTTTCTAGTGTAATGCTTTAGTTTAAATGTCAGTTCTTGTTCCTCTGTCCATGGCATCTAGGATTGCTCCAAACAACATTTCATTGTATTGTACATTGTATTACATTGTATTGTACAGTGACAATAAAGGCATCTTATCTTATCTTACACCGATGCCGGCATATTAATCCCTTGTATGCTGCGGTCAGCGCTGATTGTGGCATGCACAGGGTTTGCGGAGGATACAGGTATCCTCCCCACCCCATCTAGTCCCCTGGCTGTGGTGACAGGGACCCAATGGCTGGAACAGCAGCCCAATACCTTACACAGGCATTGGGTCTTGCCTCCTACAGAAGTCTATGAGATCCAGCCCCAGGTTGGCTTTCATAGGCAGGCTGTCAATGTATTACTGACAGTTAATGCCAAACAATACAGGATGCACTGTAATGCATTGTAGAGGGGATAAGAACCGCAAAAGTTGAAGTCACACAGTGGAATACACAAAAAAAATAAGATTTTTTTAAAGGGTTTTTTATAATAAAAAAATAAAAGTTTAAAGTAAAAAATGCCCCTTTTCCATCATAAAGACATATTAAATTGTAAAAAATAGGAAGAAAAAAAAAAAAACACAATGCCAAACCATTTTTGATCAAAAAGTGTAATACCAAGCAATCAAAAAGTCCTATGTACTGTACCACAAAATGGTACCAATCAAACCGTCACCTCATCCCACAAAAATGATACCCTACATAAGAATAGTACAAAAATAAAAGATATTGTTTTCAGAAAATAACACCACAAAACATATTTTTTTTCTTTTAAAAAAACGCTTTACTGTGTAAAACTTAGCAAAAAAAATTGACACATTTGGTATTTCTGCATCCATAATGACTGAGCTTTATAAAAAAAAATCGCATAATCTACCCTATCAGAAGAATACCGCAAAAAAAAACAAAATAAAAACTGCCATTTCTTTGGTCACTGTGCCCCAAAAAGTGTAATACTGAATAATCAAAAAATCATAATTACCCAAAAATGGTACCAATAAAAATGTCAACTCTTTTCACAAAAAACAAAATCCCAGACATGTGCCCAACAAGTCACATCACTGTTCATCTCCAGTCTCAGCAAAGTTCACCTGCTCCATCCTAACATTGTCATTTCCTGTGCGTCGCATCTAGCATTTATTTTATTATTCATGTTGCACAGAGAAGAAGGACACCATTACAAGCAAGGAGAGGAGGAGATTGTGGAGCGTGCAACTACAGAAGATCCCAAAGGGGGAATTGGGGGGATAGGTTATGTACTGTCCCGGAGCCCATACCTCCCGCTATCAGAGACAGCCGAATCGTAATGTGTGACAGTACATTGTGTTTCTGCTGCGAAGCGGCGGAGGATTAGCTGTGATCCAGAGGAACTAGGTATTTAGAACTAAATGGAAGCATCAGTATTCTGAGGGGAGGAGGGGGGACAAATGGAATCATCAGTACTGGGGGGGGGGGGCAAATGGAACCATCAGTACTGTGGGGGGAGACAAATGGAATCATTAGTAATGTAATGGGGCAAATGAAAGCATCAGTACTGTGAGGGGGCAATGGAAGTATCAGTACTGTGAGAGTCACTAACTAATCTAACTAATATTTGAAAAAATGTATAAACTTATCTTTATTGATGCCAAGCTACGACTTACATACACAAACTTGTTTAAAATTGTTAAGGTGCAGTGAGATGATATAAAGCTGTTAATTTATGTATGCTAAATAACTCTTAGCTATATTGGGATATTCCCTTCTGCCTATAGGGTGCGCTAACGAGGCACATACAATTGTATGCTTAAGATAACCTCTTATATATTTTTTATTATTTATGGGGTAATTGGGACCGGTCTTTTCTTTATCAACAACCTTTTTATTTTGCAAGTTGTTGATCCACTGTTGATCCACTACACATAGGATACAGGAGTGACGAGTTCACTGTATATTGCAGTCTATCCGTGCATGCGAGCTCCAGATGGCACCATCCCTTATGCTCCCTATTATGGGATAACCTTATTTGCAGTCTGAGTGTTCTACTCAATTTTCTGATAGGTGCCCCCCTAAAGTGCGGTGTAGTTACTGGATGTTCAATTGCAGCACGGGTTGCTGCTGACTGTCGTCACTGTGCACTCACAGTGCACTCACTGCTGAATGCTCGATTGCAGCACGAGTTGCTGCTCCCTGTTATCACTGTGTACTCACTAGAAAAACCCTGTGTAGTAGCTAGGTAGACTCGGTCAGACTCCCTTGTGCATTATAACATTGGATTAATATCACTGTGCCTTCATTGTTGCTCCCTCAACCACTCACTGTCCCTGTTTAAAACATAAAACGCTACACTGTTACACCCCTCCCGACATGTTTCGCGAACAGGGATTTGTTGGTCTAACAAGACCATAGCAAAATTTATAGTAATATCCCGAGGGTCTCTAATAAGGGACTTTGAACATTAGTACTGTGAGGGGGCACAGGTCAGCCTAAATACAATGAAGGGGGCACATGGCAGCATCAATACTTGGAAGAGGGCACATGACTGCCTCAATACTGTTAAGGGGGTACAGGAGAGCGTCAATTTTATGAAGGGAGCACAGTGCAGCATCAATACTTTGAGAGGCCCACATGGCAGCCTCAATACTGCAAATGTGCCACATGCCGGCATCAGTATTGTGAATGGGGCACATATCTGGGTGAGGCTACTCTGAATGGGGCACATGGTAGCATAACTACTGTCAAGGGGCGACATACTGTATCTGGGCATAACTACTATGAAAGGGGGGATAGGTTAGCATAACTACTGTGAAGGGGGGACATATCTGGTCATAATTACTGTGTAGTAGGCACAGTGATGGCATAGCTACTGTGAAGGGTACACAGTGTGTGCATGACTACTGTGTGCTGGAATACAGGGGAAATCGTTACTATTTGAGGTCATTAATGCCCAAGTGTTGTATAGTTTTGCTTTTGGCAAAGTTAAATGCTATGTACACCTTAAAGGAAGGGGGGTTATTAGTGGATTTTCTGAGTTTTATCTCTGCTCTGTCAGTCAGGGAGCTGGTGGCTCCTTATCTCTCCTCTCAGACCTTATAAACACCCATCAAAGCTCAACTCTTATCTTATTGATAAGAATGTGGCTTAAATAAGTGTTTATGGCCACTTATTAATGTCACAAAGTGAAAGTGAAAGTAGGATGCACAGAGCTAGAAAAACAGTTAACTCTTTGTGACAGAATGGCTCAATATTTTTAATAAAGACCAGTTTAAAAAATGAATTTTAGCCCTAAATGAGTAAAATTGAATCATAAAAAAATTATCCCCAAATGTGTACATAGCCTTTAAACGCGTGGACTTGTATGAAAACAATTTTGCCTGTCTTTAAACATTTCAAAAGTATGATGGTGTTGTTATGTATTATGCACTACTCAAAAAAAGTTAGGGATATTTGGCTTTCAGGTGAAATTTATGGAAAACCTAAATGGTTCATGCTACAGTGATATTATATCATAAAAGTAGGGCATTTAAGTAGAAGCATGCAATGGTGATCTCAAACAATTTACTGAGACAAAAGCCAACAACAGCGATAGGTGTACCACCCACAAAAATGTCAGTGTCTCAATAACTTGTCATGTGGCCTTGAACATCAATTACAGCTTGACAACAACATCTCATGCTGTTCACAAGTAATTGGACCAATAAACACACACTGATATGTGACTGAGATCTTGCCCCAGAATCTCATTTGATATGTGAAGACACTGAATTTTTTTATTTGTGCTAAATCATGTCCACAGTGTAATATGTGCCACAGAGTATGTATATTTTTTAACAACAAACAAAAGATCCCTCAGGAAGTTGCAACTCTATATTTATTAATACTGAAAGGTTAAATGGTTCCTTGGACCTAAGCGTGACTATTGCATCCTCACTGACTAGTAAACATAAAATATCATCTTTATTAATCACTTTTTTTAAATACACTTATCACTTGGGTACTCACTAATTAAAATTCCTCAGGGAGATCAGGGTTCAGGATCTATCTTGTGCTTGTTACATTATACATATCTACATTAGACTTGTCAGGGTGGGATTGTACCACCCCTTGAGTCTCAAATCTATGCAAGAGTCTCTAAATCTCACACTGTCTGATTACAATTTCCCACTAGTGGGTCCCTGCCTGATTGGACCTGAACTAAAATCTTGAATCCTGCATCCCTACATGTTTCGCCGTGTACTTAGCGTCTTCAGGGGATGACCTGCAGCCTTGAAAAATTATGATTGATGGCCTGGTGGTGACTCTGAAAAACATTTTGAGCAAGGGCCTGCTGATTTGAACATCTAAAACATTATGGGCATGTGCCGGCTGCCGCCTTGGTGACTAGATAACCTGGGCCCGATCGCACGTCCCCGTGACGGCGGAAATCCATTCGGATGTCTTCTCTATCAACTTTCAACGTTATTTTCAGCGCCAACCACGGTGACCACGGGTAACGGGGAATCAGGGTTTAATTCCTGAAAGGGATCCTAAAAACAGCTATGGCTACCACTTCCAAGCAGGCAGCATGAGCGCAAATTACCTATTAGGTATAATTAGCTGCAGGTGAGCTGACCCTCTAAAAGATTGTCGGTGAGGGCCTGCTGGCGAGCTGACCCTCTAAAAGATTGTAGGTGAGGGACTGCAGGCGAGCTGACCTTCTAAAACATTATATGCAAGGGCCTGGTGCTGAGCTGACCCTTTAAAACATTATGGTTGAGGACCTGCTGCTAAGCTGACCAATTAAAAAAAATATGGAAGAGTGCTTGCTGCAGCTAGGAAAAAATGGAATAGGACTCTGGCTCCATTTTGTTGGTTTTCGGAACTGGGGCCATGATTAAGAGGGACAGCTGTGGGCATCCATATTGCACTGCTAGAGGTGAAATTCTTGGACTGGCGCAAGATGAAACAAAGCGAAAGCATTTGCCAAGAATGTTTTCATTAATCAAAAATGAAAGTCGGAGGTTCGAAGACGATCAGATACCGTCATAGTTCCGACCATAAATGATGACGACCGGGGGCATTTATCCTATGACCCGCCGATCAGCTTTCGGGAAACCAAAGTCTTTGGGTTCCAAAGGGAGTATGGTTGCAAAGCTGAAACTTAAAGGAATTGACAGAAGGGCACCACCAGGAGTGGAGCCTGCGGTTTAATTTGACTCATCACGGGAAACCTCACCCGGCCCGGACACGGAAAGGATTGACTGATTGATAGCTCTTTCTCGATTCTGTGGGTGGTGGTTCATGGGCGTTCTTAGTTGGTGGAGCGATTTATCTGTTAAATTCTGATAACGAACGAGAATCCTTCGTGATAACTAGTTGAGCGACCCCCGGTGGTGAGGATTATTTTGACCAGACTCTTGGATAGTGAAACTGGTCTTGTAGGTGAGAGCCTGCAGGTGAGCGACCCTCTAAAAAATTATATGCAAGGGCTTACAGATGAGCTGACCCTGTAAAACATTATATGCGTGGGCCTGCAGGTGAGTTGACCCTGTAAAAGATTGTAGATGACGGCCTGTTGGTGGGCTGAACCTGTAAAGTATTTTTGTTGCAGGCCTGCTGGTGAGCTGACCTTGTAAAACATTATAAGCGAAGGCTTGCTGGTGAGCTGACCCTATAAAAGATTTTAGGTGCGGGCCTGCTGGTGAGCTGACCCGGTAAAAGATTTTAGGTGCTGGCCTGCTGGTGAGCTGACCCTGTAAAACATTATATGCGAGGGCCTGCTGGTGAGTCCCACACCCCTTGAGGAAGCTATACACAAAACGCACGTCGGGGCTGTTGAGAACCACTCGGGTATTTATGTGATTATTTATTTATTTTTTGCGATCCTTACCTTACCTTACACTGCTATTGTTATGTATTTAGCACATTCATAGCGTAGTGTTCTATTGGTTTGAGGTCAGGATTGCTTCACTGCACACTTGCATTTGCTATTTGTCTTGGCTCCTGTTCTCTCTATTATTTATCTGTTTAATATATGTTTTGGGATGATATCCGGGTCATGGGTCTCTATATATCCTGTGTGTTTTTTATCCGTTGCTACATTGTATGTATTGTATTTTTATCTATTCTATTGTTGAAATAAAGTAACTTTATTTTAAGTTCATTATTAGCTGTGCTATGCTTATTTATTGGTGTTGCTAATTTGGTGAGCTGACCTTGTAAAAGATTTTAGGTGCGGGCCTGCTGGTGACCTGACCCTGTAAAACTTTATATGCAAGGGCCTGCTGGTGAGCTGACCTTGTAAAAGATTTTATGTGCGGCCCTGCTGGCGAGCTGACCCTGTAAAACATTATATGCGAGGGCCTGCTGGTGAGCTGACCCTGTAAAACATTATATGCGAGGGCCTGCAGCTCAACTGACTTTATAAAACATTGTAGGTGAGGGCCTGCTGATGAGCCGGCCCTCAAAAAAATTATATGCGAGGACCTGCAGCTCAGCTGACCCTGTAAAACATTGTAGGTGAGGGCCTGCTGGTGAGCTGACCCTCTAAAAAATTATATGTGAGGGCCTGCAGGTAAGCTGACCCTGTAAAACATTATATGCGAGGGCAGTATATGCAACGATGGTTACATTATATGGTTAGATTATATGATGGAAGAGGAGGAGAAAAGAAAGATTCAACCAAATACCTTTGTTTGTGGTGGAAGGTGTGCATGGGAATACAGTGTATTCAGTACATTATAAACAACACATTTAAAGTGCCTTTATTTTTATCAGCTTTCCTCTGGTGGAGTCGAGAAGTCATGGTCAATCCAGGCCTTGTTCATTTTTATAACAGTCAACATGTCAGCATTTCCAGTTGACAGGCGGATATGCTTATCTGTTTTAATGCCACCAGCAGCACTAAATACCCGCTCAGACAAAACGCTGGTGGCAGGGCAGGCCAGCACCTCCAAGGCATAGAGCGCCAGTTCGTGCCACGTGTCCAGCTTGGACACCCATTAGTTGTAAGGCACTGAGGGATCATAGAGGATTCTGACACGCTCTGCTATCTACTCCACCATCTTCCAAAATATTCCCACTAAATGTTCAACACTATGCCGCGCATCAGGGTGAGGTTGCTGGCGGGGTGTCATGAAACTGTCCCAGGCTTTGGAGAGTGTTGCCATACCTCTGTTGAAACTGCTGTGTGTTCCCCTTGTCTCCCCTCCACAGTTGGCCAAGGAAGTATGGACTCTGCCAACAGCGTTGTCAGATGGAAATTTTTGGAGCAATTATTCAACAAGGATCTTATGGTGTTGCACCATTTTGCTTGTCCTCTCCACCAGAGGAATGAGAGATGAGAAGTTCTCTTTGTAGAGGAGGTCGAAAAGGGTGAAGAACCAGTAATCCGTGTTGTCTAAAATGCGTATAACGTGTGGGTCGCTGGAAAGACAGCCTAACATAAAGTCAGCCATGTGTACCAGAGTACCAACAGGCAAGACTTTGCTGTCGTCATCAGGAGGATAACTCTCAACCTCATCCTCTTCTGCCCACCCACGCTGAACAGATGGAATTAAACTTCCATGGATACTACCCTCTGTAGCGTAGGAAACCATCTCCTGCTCCTCCTCCTGCTCTTCATCTTTCAATTCTCACTGAGAAGACAAACTGACGGTGGTCTGGTTATCACCCTGTGTAATGTCTTCCCCCATTTCCACCTCTTCCACATGCAAAGTGTCGTCCTTAATTGTGAGCAGCAAGCGTTTGAGTAGACACAGAAGTTGGATGGTTACGCTGATAATAGTGTTATCACCACTCACCATCTGTGTTGATTCTTTAAAGTTTCTTAAAACCTCACAGAGGTCAGACATCCATGCCCACTCCTCGCTTGTGAATAGCGGAAGCTGACTGGAAACACTACTGGTATTCCACTACTGCCCTCTGCTGCTCATAAAGCCTGGCCAACATGTGGAACGTGGAGTTCCAGCGCGTGCTCACGTCGCACAACAGCCGGTTAGCTGGCAATTTCAAGCGCTGCTGCAGCATTGACAGACCGGCTGAAGCTTTTGCGGAAATGTGCACACACGCTGCACACTTTCACCAGTAGCTCAGGCAAATTGGGGTAGGTTTTGAGAACCTGCTGAACGATTAACTAAGTTTAAGATGTGGGTTAGGCATGGGATGTGTCTGAACTTGCCGAGCTCCAAAGCCGCCACCGAGTTACGGCCATCATCAGATACAACCATGCCTGGTTCTAGGTTGAGTGGTGAGAGCCACTGCTCAGTCTGGTCTCTTATCCCCTGCCACAGGTATGCGGTGGTGTGCTGCTTGTCCCCTAAGCATATCAGCTTCAGCATGGTCTTTTGACACTTCCCCACTGCAGTGCTATAATGCTTCCAGCTACCGACTGATGACTGACTGGTGCTGCACGTGGATAATTCGGAGGTGGAAGTAGAGGAGGAGGCAGAGGAGGAGAAGTAGGGGTTGGAGCCACTAGCGTAGGTTCTGGCAGAAACCCTGATACAACGTAAGGCCCACAATATTAGGGTGGCACCTGTGCCATCCCAGGGTACGACTCGCTCCCGGCCTCCACAACATTCACCCAGTGTGCCATCAGGAAAATGTAGCGTCCTTGGCAGAATGCACTTGTCCATGTGTCCGTGGTTAGGTGGACCTTCCAAGTAACTGCATTGGTCAGGGCATGTGTAATGTTATAGGACACATGTTGGTGTAAGGCGGGAAAGGCACACCTTTAAAAATAGTGGTGGCTGGGGACTGCGTAACGCATGGCAGCCACCGACATCAAGCTGCGGAAGGCCTCAGTGTCCACAAGCATAAATGGCAACATTTCCAGGGCCAGTAATTTGAAAAGCTGCGCATTTAGTGCTATGGCCTGTGGGGGGGTGGCTGGGTATTTGCGCTTGCGTTCAAATGCCTGGGGTAAGGACATTTGTATGCTGCGTTGGGACACAGAAGTGGATGTGGTCGCTGATGGTGCTTGCGAAGGTCCAGGTGCAGAGGAGCAGGAGGCATCCGGACCTGTGTCTTGGACAGGGGATTTGCCAGCACATAACACAGGGGAAGAGGAGGCAGTGGTGTGCCATAGATTGTGGACCCAGGCGTTCGGCCCATCTATTAGGGTGCTTTTATGCCATGTGGCTGATCATGCTGGGGGTGGTGAGGTTGCTAGTGTTCACGTCCCTGCTCAATTTTGTATGGCACAGGTTGCAAATTACAATTCTTTTGTCGCCTGCACTTTCCTCAAAAGATCGCCAGACTGAATATCTGAGTGTGGGATCACTTGTTTGTCCAGACTCTCCATGATGGGAGGAAGAAGTATCAAGACTGCACTTGGTGGAAGACAAGGTGGTGCTTAACCGACTGGAAGTATTAGCTGCTGTAATCCAACCGACCACCTGGCTGCACTGGTCTAAGAGTGGTGTTCTGCGGTGCCCTGCAAACTGGGACATAAAGCTAGGTATCGTGGATGACTGTTTTTCTTGTGCTCTGGAAGCAGGCGCGGTTTCAACGCGCCCTGGGCCACGGTCTCTGCGTGCACCATCAGCATCACGGCCACTTCCCTGTCCCTTACTGCTAGCCTTCATCATTTTAAATGCAATATATGCTTGAAAGTATGTTACACGTACAGTAGCGTAGGATTTGGAAGTGTATGCACAAAAAAATAAAAAAAGGTATTTGGTATGTGGAAAGGTCACACCGGAGATATCCCGCAGATAATGTCAATGCTGTCACCAGCTGCTAAAAAAATTACAGGGAATGTGACATTTATTTGGGATGAGGAAAAGTTATACAGAAGAAATAAAGGAGTTATACAAAGTGTCTACATAAAAAGTACACTGTATATCACTGATACAATTTTTAGGCGCACACTTCACACTGGAGATGTGGCGCAGCTATTCTCACTGTCCACAGTAGACAATGTCTATTGAAAAAGTACACTGGATTTCACAGATATTTTTGGGATGCACACACTTTACACTGGAGATGTGGCGCAGCTAATCTCACTGTCCGCACGGACACAGTCTATTGAAAAGGTACACTGGATGTCACAGATATTTTTTGATGCACATACATTACACTGGAGATGTGGCGCAGATAATCTCACTGTCCGCAGCGGACACAGTCTATTAAAAAAGTACACTGGCTGTCACAGATATGTTTTGGATGCACACACTTTACATTGGAGATGTGGAGCAGCTAATCTCATTGTCCGCAGTGGACACCGTCTATTGGAAAAGTCCACTGGATGTCACAGCTATGTTTTGGATGAGCACACTTTACACAGGAGAAGTGGCACGGATAATTTAGCTGTCCGCAGCAGACACCGTCTATGGAAAAAGTACACAGAATGTCACTGATATTTTAGGGATGCGCACACTTTACACAGGAAATGTGGCACGGAAAATTTTGCTGTCCGCAGCAGACACCGTCTACGAAAAAAGTACACTGGATGTCATTGATATTTTAGGGATGTGCACAATTAACACAAGAGATGTGGCGCAGATAATTTCACTGTCTGCAGAGGACACATGTCTACGGAAAAAGTACACTGAATGTCACTGATATTTTAGGGATGCGCACACTTTGCACAGGAGATGTAGCGCGGATAATTTCACTGTTCTCAGCGGCCTATTAGAAGCTGTCACACAATAGTTCTTAAAAGGACATTTGGGTCTCTGAAAAGTTTTTGTAATAAAAATCTTCCAATAACACTCCATTCACTGTCTTCCCTTCCTATGCTCAGCTCTCCTTGACTAAGGCCCCTTTCACACGAGCAAGTTTTCCGCGCGGGTGCAATGCGTGAGGTGAACGCATAGCACCCGCACTGAATCCTGGCCCATTCACTTCTATGGGGCTGTGTACATGAGCTTTGTTTTTCACGCATCAGTTCTGCGTTGCGTGAAAATCGCAGCATGTTCTATGTTCAGCGTTTTTCACGCTGCCCTGGCTCCATAGAAGTGAATGGGGCTGCGTGAAAAACGCATCAAAACGCATTGCAACTGCGCGGAAAAAACTGAACAACTGAACGCAATCACAGACAAAACTGACTGAACTTGCTTGCAAAATGGTGCGAGTTTCACTGAACGCATCCTGAACGCATCCGGACCTAATCTGTCATGCTCGTGTGAAAGGGGCCTAACACTGAGCCGAACACGTGTCATCGGGTGCTTTATAGCACCTGATGACGAGTTCCGGCCAGCCAATCACTGTAATGCCAGTAGCCAACATGGAGGGCAGTACTCCCCTGCACATTTATTGGCAGCCAAGAAACCTGCGGGGAGGAGACTCGAGAATTGCGCTTGAGCACATGCGGTACTCGGTTGAGTACCGCCATGTGTCTAGCATCGGGTAGCTTAAGCCGAACAGGTGTTCGGCTGAGCATGCTCGATCATCACTAGTGCCTATCATCTCCCGTAAATGTGCCTGGAGTTGTGTAGCATTCATCATCCGGTTCTGCAGGGCATTGTTCACAATTAAGTGGTCATCAGTGTGGGATGTGGCCAAAGGACTTTCTCTTATATGCTTTTCTGTGACTCTTCCAGTGTCTCTATATTTCTGTTGCAACCTGGTGATGACACTCTGTGGCACTCTAAGCTCAGTGACCACTTCCGTCTGAGAACATTCAGCTTGAAGCCTTGCAATGGCCAGGTACGTACTGTTGATCAATTGTTAGGTGTTGTCTTGGTCTCATGATGTCAATATGTGAAGAGCATGATGAGGAGGACTGTTTAAACACCAATTATAATTGAAGCAATAAATGTATTGGGTGATTCATGGATCAAACACCTGTTGTGAATGTTGCCGTTAAGATCCTTGTTAGAGAACAGCAAGTTGTGGAAAAAGTACTGAAACATTGACCAGTTGGATATGTGCATTCAAAAATTTAGAGAAGGTCACATTAAAGGCTATGTACACATTTGGGGACATTTTTTTTAATTATTGCATTGTACTCATTTTGAGCTAAAAATAATTATTTAAACCAGTCTTAAAAGTATGGCACCCTTTTTTCTCTACAGTGCTGACATGCTCTAGTAGCACCTTTTGGATTTTTTTGTCTTTTCCGTCAGACCAGGAGATGATGGGCTTCTCTTCCACTTTGGGAACTTCGATTCACTCACTAGTGTTATATTTAACTGCTATATCATACTGTATAACTTTGGAAATAGGACAAAAGCCTAACATGGAATATTCTTGTAACCTATAATTACTGTCCAGCAATTTGAATAAGATCAAGCAGTTTATATTTGGTGGAGTAGATAGAACTACATTATAGCCTGCCCTGCAGCACTTAGCACTGCGTCCTGAGGTGGCTTATAGGGAATGTGACTTATATGAACTAACTAACTGGAGGAACTATTGAACCAATCCTGACAGTCTACTTTCATCAGATGCATACAACAGTGCCACCTGTAGTAGTGTAGACGTAATGAGGTTAATGAATTTGTATGAGAGCTGATACACAGTGCAGCAGCACTAGAATATTTAGCACAAAGTGGAGATACAGGAGCCAGCAGCAATACTGGACTTCCGCACTAAAAGATGGTGATTTTATTACACAAAAAGAGGTGAAATACAAACCTACAGAACATGAATCTATTTTTCTCGTTCTCAGACATAGGCTGACCTGTGTCTAGTGCAATTCCAGAAGCTTTTATTTTAATCTTTTCCAGATCACCCATAGATAGAGTTGAGCGGACACCTGGATGTTCAGATTTGACGGGTTCGGCCAAACATCGGAAAAAAGTTTGAGTTCGGGACCTGAACTTGACCCGAACTTGACCCTGAACCCGAACCCCATTTAAGTCAATGGGGACCCAAACTTTTGAGCACTAAAATGGCTGTAAAAATGTAATGGAAAGGGCTAGAGGGCTGCAGATGTCATCAAAATGTGGTTAAGAGCATGGCAAGTGCTCTGCAAACAAATGTGGATAGGGAAATGACTTTAAATAATATAAAATGCGTAAAAATAAAAAATAATAATCTTGATCTAAAAGGGCCAGGTCCATATGGAGTAAGAGGTTGAGGAGGTGGTGGATGTGGCGGTGTAGGTGGAAGTGGTGGTGGAGAAGGAGGAGGTAGCCTACACTACTTTTTGTTTTAAAATTTATTTAAATTTTTTAAAATTAGGGTACACCCCAAAACATTGGGAAATATAACTCTCCAGTCGTGCTAAACACACGTTCAGACAATACACCGACTGCAGGGCAGGCCAGCACCTCCAAGGCGTAAAGGGCAAGCTCAGGCCATGTGCCCAATTTGGAGACCCAGAAGTAGCAGGGGCTGACCCCTGTCAGTCAGTTTGTGTAGGCGTGTGCATACTTACTGCCCCACCATGTTGCACGTCCCCGTGATGTTCACGATCCAATTTGATATCTGCTCTATCAACTTTCTTTCAATGTTCTCTATCAATGTTCTTTTATGCGCCTACCATGGTGATTACGGACGGCGGGGAATCAGGGTTCCAGGCCGGAGAGAGAGCGTGAAAAAAATAGACCAAATTTAAGGGAGATAAATCTATTTTTAAAAATTGGGATCGAGAAGAAATGTGGGAAAAGCTATTGAGGCGCAAATGTGGGACAAATTACAGAAGCCCAAATGTGGGCCAAAAGAGTCAAGTGGAATTGTGGGAAAAGCTATTGAGGCGCAAATGTTGGCCAAAAGAGTATAGCGGAAATGTGGGACAAAGTATTGAAGCTTAAATGTGGTACAACTTGTTTAAGTTTAGGCATTGAATCAAAGGAGGTGGCGCGCATTTTTTTGAAATTTGAATCCCTGTCACCTATGCAGAGCAGGGGTTTATTCACGTCTAAAATTGTATAATGTCAACCCAAGAATATAACAGAAAAATTACAGAAATTAATTAACCTGTCTACTTGGTAGAGCAGGGGTCTATGACAGAAAACAATTGTTTATTGTCACCTGAAAATGTAAAATAAAAATTATTTTAATTTATTAAGCTGTCAACTAGGTAGAGGAGGGGTATATTACACCCAAAAATTGGTGAATTTGACCATAAAATGTAACTGACAAATGTTTATTTTTTTATTTTTTTAACTGGTCTAATAGTTTTAGCAGTGGTACTATACACCCAAAAATTGGTTACCGGTAATTTATCCAGAAAATGTTAATGACAATTTATTTTATTTTTTAACCGGCCTACTAGGTATAGCAGTGGAAGTATACACCCAAAAACTGGTGAATTTCACCAGAAAATTTTAATGACATTTTTTTTTTAACCGGCATACTAGGTATAGCAGTGGTACTATACACCCAAAAAAGGTGAATTTCACCCGAAAATGTTAATGACAATTTTTATTTTATTTTTAACTGGCCTACTAGGTATAGCAGTGGTACTATACACCCAAAAATTGGTGAATTTCACTCAAAAATGTTAATGACAAAGTAGTGAAATGATATAAAATAAAACACAAACAAATATAAAAATAAAAAAAAGATTTATGAGGTGGAGTTTCATATGGAGTAGGAGTTTGAGGAGGCGGTGGATGTAGCGGAGTAGGTGGAAGCGGCGATGGAGGAGGACGAGATAGCCAACACAGGTTTTTGGTTTTAATTTAATTTTTTTAAATTAAGGTACTCTCCAAAAGATTGTAAAATATCCAAAATACAAACATGAGCAATTGCGCTGCAGTATAACAATGGCTGCTTAGTGCCAGTATACATGTCTATTCAGCACAAGGTACAGACAAGTCCTGAGGGATCCATGCCTGGTTCATTTTAACCGGATGCCGATAGGCCGATAGGCGTCCGGACAGCAGCGCTCTCAGGTCTCAGTGACACCTATTGGCATCATCTTGTGAGACCTGAGATTTCCTGTGAACGCGCGCTCACAGGAGCGCGCGTTCACAGGATTGCGCAGTATTCAAGTTTAACTACAGCCTGCCAGCGCTGATCATTGGCTGGCAGGCTGTAGATTTTTAAAAGAACCAATCAAATAGGTATATCATTTTGTAAATAGCGTCTGATATACCTGCTCCTCTGGTGGTCCCTTTTGCTTGGATCGACCACCAGAGGACACAGGCAGCTCTTTAAGTAGCACCTAAGCACCACACACACATTACACCCCCCCTGTCACTTATTAACCCCTTATTAACCCCTGATCACCCCATATAGACTCCCTGATCACCCCCCTGTCATTGATCACCCCCCTGTAATGGTCCCTTATCACCACCAGTTAGTTAGCTACTTGTTAGGTAGTTAGCGCCCAGCCCACCGCACCGCAGTCACTGATTAGTCGCTGATTAGCGTCATCGCTGTCGCTAATCAGCACTAGTACTATATAGTATCTGTAAGTGATCAAGACTGATCGCAATCAGATCTATGTCAGTACATTAGGGTCACCTTAGGCTCTACAAAAAACGCAGTGTTCGCCCTATCAGGCATGATCTTGTGCCCACACTTGCGTTCAGTCCACCCCACCGCAGTGACAGAATATATTTTTTTCTGATCACTGCAAAACACCGTAAAATTGCAGCGCTATAAAGATCACTTTTGAGCTTTTTGGATCTTTATTAGCGATCACAGCTTTACTTCGCAAGCACTCCTTTTTACTAGGCAGGTGTGCTCTTTTTCCTGGGTAGTCTCAGAGGAATACGCCCTAAATTTAGTTAGCCCAAAATGTCAAAAAAGGGGTATTCCGCTGAAGAGGCCTACAGGATTCTGGCCCTGATGGATGAAAGTGATGGGGACGCCTCATCTGCTGAATCCAGTGGTTCAGAATATGAACCTGTGAAATCCTAAAGTTACTTATTGGAATTTGGTCCCCTTTGTGCACCTAGGCTGCAAAAAAGTGTCACACATGTGGCATTGCCATACTCAGAAGAAGTAGGGCAATGTGTTTTGGGGTGTATTTTTGCATATACCCATACTGTGTGTGAGAAATATCTCTGTAAATGACAGCTTTAAAAAAATAAATGGATACATAGTTGTCAATTTTAGAGATATTTCTCTCACCCAGCATGGGTATATGTAAAAATACATCCCAAAACACATTGCTCTACTTCTTCTGAGTATGGCAATACCACATGTGTGACACTTTTTTGCAACCTAGGTGCTTAAGGGGGTCGAAAGTCCAACGAGTACCTTTAGGCTTTACAGGGTTGCTCACAATTTAGCCCCGCCCAAAATGCCAGAATAGTAAACACACCCCACAAATGACCCCATTTCGGAAAGTAGACACCCCAAGGTATTCAGTGAGGGGAATAGTGAGTCCATGGGAGATTATATTTTTTTTGCCAGAAGTTAGCAGAAATGGAAACTTTTTTTTTTTTCTCCTCAGAAAGTGTAATTTTCCGCTAACGTGAAAAATAATAATAATCATACATGAACTCACCATTACTCACCATACTTTGGGGTGTCTTTCTAAAATTGGGTCATTTGGGGGGTATTTATACTATCCTGGCATTCTAGCACCTCAAGAAACATGACAGGTGCTCAGAAAGTCAGAGCTGCTTCAAAATGCGGAAATTCACATTTTTGTACCATAGTTTGTAAACGCTATAACTTTTGCACAAACCAATAAATATACACTTATTGGATTTTTTTATCAAAGACATGTAGAACAATAAATTCTGACACAAACTTGTATAGAAATGTAAATATATTTGAACACTTTTACCAGAAAAAGTTAAAAATACACTTTTTTTTAAAATTAATATCAGAAAAATGAAAAATCTCAGCAGCAATCAAATACCACCAAAAGAAAGCTGTATTTGTGAGAAAAAAAGGAGGTAAAATTAATTTGGGTGCCAAGTTGCATGACCGAGCAATAAACCGTTAAATTTGTGAAGTGCCGATTTGTATAAAAGGGCCTGGTCACTAGCGGGGTATAAACCTGTGGTCCTTAAGTGGTTAATGAACGTGAGCTTGTCCACATTGGCTGTGGACAGGCGGCGGTGCTTGTCTGTGATGACGCCCCCTGCCGTGCTAAACACACGTTCAGATAATACACTGGCTGCAGGGTAGGCCAGCACCTCAAAGGCGTAAAGGGCAAGCTCAGGCCATGTGCCCAATTTGCAGACCCAGAAGTTGAAGGGGGCAGACCCGTCATTCAGTACATGTAGATGTGTGCACACATACTGCTCCACCATGTTGGTGAAATGCTGCCTCCTGCTCAAACGTTCCATATCAGCTGGTGGTGCTGGTTGTTGTGGCGTGCTGACAAAGCTTTTCCACATTTCGGCCATGCTGACCCTGCCTTCTTAGGTGCTGGCAGTGCACCAGCTACATAGGAAAAAACTCAAAAATCTCTGTATAGGAAATTAGTCCCCCTCAAGCGCTGCACATCCTAGGACAATGTGGGAAAAAGTCAGTTGAATGAGGTAATAAGGAAAAAGGATTGCACTGCAAGAGAAGATTCTTTACAATCGGAAAAATCTTCAGTTAGATGGACCACAATCAATAATAATTTCTCAACGGTTGCATGGAAACCTAAAAGTAGCAACAAAAAAACGCACTATGGTGTAGTATGTACTGAACACCTATCGCATCAGGTGCATGCAATATACTCACAAAACTCGCTCGTGATGCGCATAGAAAAAGACCGGTGGGTCTTCAACCAAGGAGCTCTAGTTGTAAAACAGGCAGGGAACAGAAGCCGTCGATTCAGGAGATCTTTGTCAGAACCACGATCCCACCAGCAGAGCGTCGTTTTGTGGTATCACCCGTCTGACACTTCCATAGGACTCAAAGAGGAAGGAAGGGGAAAGTACGTGCGAGTGGTTGTAGATAATAATGGTTTATTGTACTTACAAGAATACAAGGATAAAATCGTATTTAAGAACAGTCTTAGTTGCCCGACCCGGGTTTCGCCATAATGCTTCGTCTGGGGCGTTGATTGCTAATTGGGAACTGCAGGATTTAAAATCACAAGGTTACCTCCCTTCTTGTCTACGTCACGGTGACCTATGAACCAGCTGCGTTGCTGTTCCTTGTCCTCTGCCTTCGCCTTGTGCTTCCACTGTGCCCCTGCTGTCAGGTGGGAATGCCATCAGCAGCGCGTCTACAAGCGTGCGTCTACCAGCGTGCGCTTGTACTCACGCATCTTACGATCACACTCCGGTGATGTAATTAAGGATGGTACGTTGTCCTTATAACGGGGATCCAGAAGCGTGGCCACCCAGTAATCAGCACAGGTTAGAATGTGGGCAAATCGGCGGTCGTTGCGGAGACACTGCAGCATGTAATCGCTCATGTGTGCCAGGCTGCCCAGAAGTAACGAAAAGCTGTCCTCTATGGGAGGTGTATCGTCTGTGTCCTCTGTATCCCCCCATCCACGCACCAGTGATGGCCATGAGCTGGTCTGGGTGCCACCCTGCTGTGAACATGGTTCCTCCTCCTCCATCTCCTCATCCTCCAACTCCTCATCCTCCAGAACTGTGCCCTGGCTGAACAATTGTGTACCTTATGAATGACTGGCCGAAAACCCTACGAAATGATCCCTCTTCCTCCTCCTGTGCCGCATCCTCTTCCATCATCGCCAGGAGCGTTTTTTCAAGGAGGCATAGAAGTGGGATAGTAACACTGAGAACGGCGTTATCGGCACTGGCCATGTTGGTGGAGTACTCGAAACAGCGCAACAAGGAACACAGGTCTCGCATGGAGGCCCAGTCATTGGTGGTGAAGTGGTGCTGTTCCGCGGAGAGACTCACCCGTGCGTGCTGCAGCTGAAACTCCACTATCGCCTACTGCTGCTCGCACAGGTTGGCCAGCATATGCAAGGTGGCGTTCCACCTTGTGGGCACGTCGCATATGAGGCAGTGAGTGGGAAGGCCGAAGTTACGCTGCAGTGCTGACAGGCGAGCAGCAGCAGGGTGAGAACGCCAAAAGCACGCACAGACGGCCCGCACTTTATGCAGCAGCTCTGACATATTGGGGTATTTTTTAAGGAATCTCTGCACCACCAAATTCAATACATACGCCAGGTAAGGGATGTGCGTAAAACCGGCTAGTCCCAGAGCTGCTACGAGATTTCACCCATTATCGCACACCACCAGGCTGGGCTTAAGGCTGACTGGCACAAACCACTCATCGGTCTGTTGTTCAAGGCCCATCCACCGCTCCTGCGCGGTGTGGGGTTTGTCCCCCAAACAGATAAGTTTTAAACCTGCCTGCTGTCATTTACCCCTGGCTGTGCTGAAGTTGGTGGTGAAGGTGTTACGCTGACCGAATGAGGAGCTGGTAGAGGATGAGGAAGCAGAGTATGAGCAGGAAGCAACAGGAGGCAAACTGAAGCGCCCTGCAACTCCGGTGGTGGATGGACATGCGCCAAACTGCTATTCCCCTCAGGCCCAGCTGCCACTGCATTTACCCAGTGGGATGTAATGGCGATATAACGGCCCTGACCGTGCTTACTGGTCCACGTATCCATAGTCAGGTGCACCTTGCCACAGATGGCGTTGCACAGTGCACACCTGATTTTGTCCCCTATTTGGTTGTGCAGGGAAGGGATGGCTCACCTTGAAAAGTAGTGGTGGTTGGGCACGACGTACTATGGGACAGCCACCGCCATAAGGCATTTAAAACTATCCGTCTCCACCAGACGGAATGACAGCATTTCAAAGGCCAGTAATTTAGAAATGCTGGCATTTGGGGCTAAGGATCGCGGGTGGGTAGGGGGTACTTCCACTTCCTCTCCAGCATTTGGGAGATGGAGAGGTAAATGATTCCTTGGGACATTGTGGAGATGCTTAGTGACCCAGGTGTTGGGGTGGCTGGCAGATCCTCTGTTTGAGGGGTGCCAGGTGGCACTGTCACTCCAGAGGTGGATGAAGAGGCCGCAACTGCAGCAGAAGAGGAAGCAAGAGGAGCCAGAGATCTTTCTTGGTTTTTGAGGTGTCTACTCCACTGCAGCTCGTGCTTTGCACTTAAATGCCTGGTCATGCAGGTTGTGCTCAGGTTGAGAATGTTTATGCCTCGCTTCAGGCTCTGATTGCACAGCGTGTAAACCACTCATGTCGTGTCGTCAGCACATTGTCTGAAGAACTGCCACGCCAGGGAACTCCTTGGAGCTGGCTTTGGTGTGCTTGGTCCCTTGCTGCGGTGGACAGTAGGAGGCGTACTGTCTAGAGGACGGCCGCTCCTATTTTGCACCCTGCTCCCTCTTCTGCTGTGCTGGTGGCTCTGTGTGACCACCACCTCTTCCTCCGAACTACATAGGTCACTCGCATGACCTTGCTTCCATGTAGGGTCGAGGACCTCATCGACATCCACATCATCTTCCACCCAGTCTTCACCCCTGACTTCCTTCAGTCTGCACACTTTTGAAAGCCCCAGCAGTTGGCACGTGTGTTTTGTCATCATCCCAGACGTGCTGTGATGGTCCTCCCATGTACTCATCTTGAAAAATAAGTGGTTGGGCATCAGTGCACTCAATCTCTTCCACTTCTGGGGCAGGGCTAGGTGGATGGCCCTGGGAAACCCTGCTAACAGAGTCATCAAAAAGCAGAAGAGACTGCTGCATGACTTGGGGCTCAGACTGCTTGGCTGATTTGCAAGGGGGTGAGGTGAAAGACTGATGGACATCAGCTGCAGGTGCTAACTGTGGTCTTTCAGCAGGAGACTGGGTGGGAGACAACGTGAAGGAACTAGATCCACTGTCAGCAACCCAATCTACTATCGCCTGTACTTGTTCAGGCCTCACCATTCGTAGAGCAGCATTAGGCCCGACCAAATACCGCTGCAGGTTTTGTCGCCTACTCGCACCCGAGAAAAGGGTTTCACTTGTGCGTGTAGCTGGCACAGATCGACCACAAACTCTCCCTGCAACAGGAACTCCACCAGCAGCAGCAACAATGACCTGGGCCATGTCCCTTTTTGATGCTCTCCTCATATTTTTTGAATTTAGGATCTTGCCCTAAATGGATGTTTAATAAATAGTAGAATAAAACAACAGTATGTAAAGCGTGTATTTCACACGGTCTGATCCACTGTCGGCCTAAATTAAATATTTATTTGCCCAAAATGGCTGTATTTCAAATCCCTGAATCAAACCCCTGTATGTAGAGGGAGTATCTCACAGGGCCTAAACAAGTGTAGACCTGAAGTAAATATATCTTTGCACAAAATGGCTGTATTTCAAATGGCTATATTTCTAATGCCTGATTTAAAGCCCTTTATGTAGGGGAGTATCTTTAGCGTAGGACCCGCCTGATCTGAGACCACCTTGGCGTTTGGTAGGCGGCCTTAGATGTGTTTTGATCAAAATACATTGACTAAGTGTCTCAGATATTATCATATCAGAGTGAGGACTTTGTCCATATATAGTGCTTGCATCTACTTTACTAAGTGCATTATTATCTTATTTCTGTGGTATGGCCAGGGACATCCGCACATTTGTATATAATATCGTTCAGGATGTTTTTATCTTAGTTTTTTTCTGTGGAATTTTTTTGTCTATGAAGTATAGAAGAATACAGCTAAAACAAAATTGTCTGCCAATCTGAAGAAACCCGCGAAAATTCCCCAAACTGATGAATTATCCGATGATGAATCAGTAGAGGCAGGTCAGGAGGCAGGCGAGGAAAGTCTCTCTGCACAAATGCAAGCCGCACAAATGCGAACTGAATATGACCCTTTAGTTTTGAATAAAATCTTGTGTGCCGTGGAAAATAACGGTACCTTAGTGCAAGGGATGTCTACTCAGTTGGGTTCAGTGCAGAGCGATATTGCCTTAATAAGAGAAGATCTAGTAAATATCCGGGACCGAGTTCATAATGTGGAAAAAACAGTTGACTCCTTGCAAACTGATATAGATATGACTTAAGGAGGTAAGATCATTTCCAGACTCTTCCCACCAACCACTCCCCCCTACCCCCAGTAAGCACGCAAAACCTGAATTCTTGGTGGAAAGGCCATAGCAGCCGTTTATTAAATAACAATATTTTATCCAACATTATTATAATGCAAACATGAGATATACATATATGCAAACATCAACAGTACAATGTCCCAACAATCCCTTTGCGGAAGGATCCTAGAAGGCAACCCAAGGAAGCTGCTATCTTCACTCCTCACATCTTATCCTTTTACCCTCGGCCGCACTCTCCGACCCAAGGGCACCGAATCCTCCAGAATCCATATCTTCCTCTACCCCTGTAGGCCTTTTAGCCCAACAGGAGCCCCCCAGCTTTCAGCTTACCAAACCACATAAGATGCACGCTCCAACGTGTCATGCACCTAATAAAACGTAGAATTGCCTTCCAGGACCCCCCGTTAACCTGCCCCCTGCTATGACATGAAAAAAGGTCCCCCGAAACAACCTAAAACAGGGCGGGTGGGTGGGCAACTCGCCTGAGCGCAACGGACACTGGTGCCGTTCCCGCCCCTAACCCTAGCCTAATATACTGCGCGCGAATTCCCTGCCACCCCCACAGACCCTCCCCAGAAACACTCCCCCTTTCCTAATCCATATTAACCCTAACCTGCCTGGACACTTCCCCCTTCCAGTCAATTTCCACTGCGCTACGTCTGCGCCTCGCTCCGCTGTCATACTGACTTAAGGAGGTAAGATCATTTCCAGACTCTTCCCACCAACCACTCCCCCCTACCCCCAGTAAGCACGCAAAACCTGAATTCTTGGTGGAAAGGCCATAGCAGCCATTTATTAAATAACAATATTTTATCCAACATTATTATAATGCAAACATGAGATATACATATATGCAAACATCAACAGTACAATGTCCCAACAATCCCTTTGCGGAAGGATCCTAGAAGGCAACCCAAGGAAGCTGCTATCTTCACTCCTCACATCTTATCCTTTTACCCTCGGCCGCACTCTCCGACCCAAGGGCACCGAATTCTCCAGAATCCATATCTTCCTCTACCCCTGTAGGCCTTTTAGCCCAACAGGAGCCCCCCAGCTTTCAGCTTACCAAACCACATAAGATGCACGCTCCAACGTGTCATGCACCTAATAAAACGTAGAATTGCCTTCCAGGACCCCCCGTTAACCTGCCATCGACGCACATAGGAGACACCTCACCTATGGACGTCCCGCCAAACCCTGAACGCTGACTCCAAACCCTCCTGAAGCCCCAGCGCCCACAAGTCCATCCCAATCTCATTAAGATGAACCCCATCAGCCCTGAGGAATTGAGGTGACGCAACCTCCAACTCCCGGTGACGCACCACCAAACCGCCCTGCCGCCGCACAAAGCGCCCCACCTCCTTGTTCACCTTCGCACGCGCCTTGTTAATGCGATCCACGGACCTCGCAAAACGCCATGAACTCCTTGCCACCACATCAGACCACACGACCAGCAAATCCGGGAACTCCTCAGCCAAACGCAGCAAATCCAACTTCACATCACGTATGACATCCCTCGAGCGGCGAACGCCCAAATCGTTCCCGCCCACATGCAGAACCACAATGTCAGGGCACCTATCCAGGGAAGCATACTCATGGAATACCGGCAACACACGCCCCCACAGCATACCCCGCACGCCAATCCACCGGACCTGCAAGTCCTCCGGCCGGAACCCCAACTGCCGCCCGTTCCTCCGCACGTCCGCTCTCAACGCTCCCCAATACACATAAGAATGGCCCAAAATCCAGGCCAAACAAGAAGGCGAACCTGCAAACAAACAAAAGAAATTAGCACCCAAACCAACAATAACAACTTACATGCAATCAACACACCCCCACCCACCGACCTCATAACATATGAGGACGAATATAGGAACGAAAGCAAGCGGACTCCCACCTGCCAATCCTCCTAATGGCCTCGTCCCCCAAACCCCATCTAGCTGCTTCAGTCGCCGCCCCAATACGAAATGAATGAGACGCAAACCCACTTGCCTCATAACCCGCCGCTGTCAAACATTGTCGAAAAACCGCAATAAATTGATAACGAGACAAAGCCGAACCGTCCACATGAACCAGCAACGAAGCCGGCCCGTCCGGCCGGACCGCCAGAAAAATCTCCAAACACCGCACAGGGCACAACACTGACCCCGGCAGAGGCCGCAACCAAACGCACACCCCTTTACCCACCTGGTCCGTCTTGGACCTACGCAACCTACACCGCAATCCAGCCTCACCAACACTCACATCCTCCCGCAGCAAACCACCGCCACTCACTCGACTGCCAGCCACCAGTTCCGAGACCCGAAAAGCCCCAAAGAAAGCCAAAGAAAACGCCGCCCGAAACAAACACACCTCATACCTGGACTTACACACCGCCTCCGCCCGGTCCCACAACGACTGCAACACCTGAAAAGAAACCGGACGACGGCCATCCTTCCGAACCCCACTACGACGATACCCCTTCAAAGCCTGCCGCACCAAAAAACTCCTGGAAACATCCGCCATGCCCCGCAACTTCAACCAAAAAGCCACCGCCGCCACCCGTTTTGCCGCCGCCGAAAACGACAAACCCGCACTAAACGACACACCCACAAAATAAACCAGCAACGAATGAAAATCATCAACCCCCTCGCACCCCCCCACCTGCTCTATCAAATTGTCACAACAAAAACGCACCCGCTTGTTCCTCAACAACTCTCCCCACAACTCAGTGGCCAAAACTATAGGGAACAACTCCAACAAAGCCAGATTCCCAAGCAAGCCAGCAACCCTCCATTCCTCCGGCCAAGCCCCCGCACTCCACTGCCCCTGACAAAAGGCACCATAACCACATGACCCCGACGCGTCCGTAAACAACTCCAAATCAACATTCGAAACGGGCGCCTCCATCCAAACAGAACGACCATTAAATTCCCTCAAAAAACACTCCCACACTTCCAAATCCGCACACACCTCACCCCCCAACCGCACAAAATGAAAGGGAGCCTTCACACCCGCCGTGGCCCTGGACAAACGCCTACAAAAAACCCGCCCCATGGGCAAAATCCTACAAGCAAAGTTCAATTTGCCCAAAACCGACTGCACCCGCCGGAGCCGCACCTTCCTCGCCCTACGCAAAAAACCCACCTCACTACACAAATCAACCACCTTATCCTCGGGCAGCCTACACTCCATAGCCACACTATCAATCACGATCCCCAAAAACTTCACAGTTGTAGATGGACCCTCCGTCTTCTCCCTCGCTAACGGAACCCCAAATCTCTCCGCCACCCGCTCCATGGTATGCAACAACACTGAGCACACCCTTGACCCCGCCAGGCCTAAAAACAAAAAATCGTCCAGGTAATGCAACACTGAACTCCATCCCGCCTCTCGCCGCACCACCCACTCCAAAAAAGAACTAAACATTTCAAACAACGAACACGAAATCGCACACCCCATGGGTAAGCAACAATCCACAAAAAACCGCCCCCCCCACTTAAAGCCAAGCAAACTAAAACTATCCGGATGAATCGGCAACAGGCGAAACGCCGCCTCAATATCAGTCTTAGCCAACAATGTCCCTTGCCCAAAACGCCGCACCCACCTAATCGCCTCGTCAAATGACGTATACGACACGGAGCACAAAACCTCATCAATTCCGTCATTCACGGAACCCCCAGCCGGGTAAGACAAGTTGTGAATAAGTCGAAATTTGTTAGGTTCCTTCTTAGGGACTACGCCTAAAGGCGAAACCCACAAATCCGGCAAAGGACAGTCCACAAAGGGGCCCACCACCCTACCGGCAGCCACCTCCTTTGTAATCTTATCAGACACAACCTCAGGACGCTGCAACGCGGAAGCTAAATTACGCGTCGCAACCACCGAACTCACCGCTGTGCACGGAATCCGAAAACCGTCCCGAAAACCGGCCAACAACACTGCCGCCGCCTCCCTATTTGGATAGCTCTCTAGAAACGGCTCCATCACGTCCACCCTCACCGGGGTCACCCCTCTTCTGCGTAACCTCCAATCCCCTCCCTCTACCGCGCTTGAAACACCGCGCAAAACTATGGGCGCCCCCACAACCGGAGCACTCATGTTTGAAACGGCACTCCGACAGGTACTTGCAGTGTCCCTCATTGAACTGCCAGCAACATCCCCTCTTGCTTCCTCCAGCCGCTTCGGACGCCGAGGGACCCCCGGCCGCCCCACGAAAGGGCTGGCTAGCCCCTTTTGGCGCCGCCATCAACCGCATCCACAGACCAATGTCCTTATGGTCCCAACGAATACTAGGCCTAACCGCCTTCCTCTGGCGAAACTGCTCATCGTACCTGAGCCACGCCACCCCACCATAGGTCCGATACGCTTCCCCTATGGCATCGATATAGCAAAAAAGGGCCAAACAGTGCTCAGGCACCTTTTCCCCCACCACACTGGCAAAAATAGCAAAAGCCTGCAGCCAATTAAAAAACGTACGCGGAATCAACCTGTACCTCCGCTTCTCCTCCTCCTCCTTTTTACTCTCATCCGGCTTTCCCCTATCCAAGTTAAATTTGTCCAAAGGAAGTAACGAGAATATCTCGACATACTCGTCCTTCCAAATCCTCTCCCTGACATCACTCTTCAAATGGGCCCCCAACGGCCCCTCGAAGCACACATATACCTCCCCTTTCGCAGCATCCGCCAACCGAACCTCGTCCACGGCAGCCCCCTTACTGCCTCCACTCCCGGCAGCCTCAACCACCGCAGACCCTGCCCCCACGACAGGGGTGTCACCAACTCCCGCCCCACTGAAACGCACACCCTCCCCAACCGCCGGCGCAGCAGCCCAAACAGCGGCCGGAGACGACCCCGCCCCGGTCTTCCACCGCGACAATAACGACCACATACCCGTCAACAATTCATGAGCCAACCCCTCCTCCCCTGGCACCGAAGTCCCACCCCCCCCAACAGGAACCGGACACGACGTCCCCTCACCTGGCCGTCCCTGGGGCATCCTCCCAGCAGCCGCCGACCTCACCGATGATCCTCTCTGCGTCGACCCAGCCGAGGACCTGGACGTCGAGGGACACGCGCCGTCCGCATCATCCATCCGACCACCGAACTCCCACGCCTCCTGGCTGACTTCTCCTTCCTCCAACGACCGATCGGCTGAGAAACCCCCGCCAGAATCCACGTGGCGTGGTTGCGCTGACGCCAACTCCCTGCACGCCGACCCACCGTCAAGTGGCCGCTGCGAAACTCCCGATCCAAGGACATCCCGCCCCAGCTCCACAGCCTGCCCACTGCGAGCCGCAACTTGCAATCCTGCAGAAAAAACGTTAACGTGCTGCACCGTGGGCGGAACGAAGTCCAACCCGCCGACCAGCGCATCATTCAGCAAACTTCTGCCTGGCACAGAGGACCGACCAGCAGGTGGCAGCATGGCATCACTCCTCAGACCACTGCCTAATACCAAGGATCGACCAGCAGGTGGCGACATAGAAGACCTCCTCATCCCTCTGCCTGGTGCCTAAGACTGACCAGCAGGTGGCAGCACCTCCTCATTCCCCTCACTGCTGCCTGATAGCGCATACCTACCAGCAGGTGGCGATGTTCCTGCACCCTCCCGACGAGACTGCACTTCAGAAGCCCGCCGCCGTCCCTCAGACCCGGACCTGGATGCCGCTCTCAGCCTCCTGCAATCCTCCCCAGCCGCCTGGCCACCACCGGAGGCATCAGGCCGGCCTCTCCCACCGCTGTCGGACCCACTATCAGCCCGGCCGCCCCCCCGCACATCGCGCCGAACCACAGGACCGCCGCGCAACCCCCCCCCCCGCCGGGACCGGGACACCCGCTGGGCACTAACCCTCGCCTCCACAGCAAGCGCACCACGCTGCGCCGAAGTCCTCCCACTGCGGCGGCTGGCAGGGACACTTGCCACCCCAGCCGATCGCAGCGGAGGGTCCCCTGAAGGGCTCCTCAAACGCCGCCGGGCCCGAGGGGTCGCCTCCGGGCTCAGACGCGCAGGCGGCTCCGACCTCCTAGCCCTCAACCTTCCCCCTGCCGCAACCGGAGGCACGCTAGGAGCCCCCGCTGCGGCCTGCAAACTACTCACCAGCCAAGCCGAACCATGCTGTTCGGCCGCTGCCCGCACCGCCGCCATTAAATCATCCAGAGACGCCATAACACTGCACTATCCCAACTCGCCTGAGCGCAACGGACACTGGTGCCGTTCCCGCCCCTAACCCTAGCCTAATATACTGCGCGCGAATTCCCTGCCACCCCCACAGACCCTCCCCAGAAACACTCCCCCTTTCCTAATCCATATTAACCCTAACCTGCCTGGACACTTCCCCCTTCCAGTCAATTTCCACTGCGCTACGTCTGCGCCTCGCTCCGCTGTCATACTTCTAAAATCTAAAACCGTGCTGCTAGCCTCAGAAAATCAATCACTACAAAATAAGCAGGAGGATCTGGAAAATAGGGCAAGGCGAAATAATGTTTGTATAATTGGTTTTCCAGAAGGAGTTGAAGGCCGACAGCTAGAGGAACAACTGTGGTCTTGAACAATCTTGGTAGTGATTATTTTTCCTCTACGGGAGGCCGCCGCGAGCAATTTTAATGAAATTATTATTGTCTGCCGATAAAGATATGATATTGGGAAGAGCAAGAGAGTGCACACCTATTGAATATCAGGGCACCAAACTGCTTTTTTTTCCAGACTTTGCCCGGCAGACTCAGGAAAAAAAGAAGAAACTTTATAGAGATAAAGAAATGCTTGGCGTCTAAGGACATTAAATATTCTCTACAATATCCAGCAAAACTAAGAGTGATTTATAACGGGACTTCCCAATTTTTTGAAAAACCACAACAAGTGCTAGATTGGATGGAGCAAATGGGCCTATGAAATTGTGCAACACCATTATGGAGGGGAGGTGGGGTTAGGGTAAGGGAGAATGGCCGGAGGTTAGAGGTTCGCTGACCAGATCGGGCGGACCAACGGAGAGGGGAGGGGGGAGGGGGGAACCCACCTTGCAGGTATGGGGCTGTGTTTTGTTTGTTTTTTCCGTTGCAGTGAAGGATGTCCACTAGAATTGTAACTTGGAATATCAGAGGGCTTGGGGAAAGGGTCAAAAGACAAGCTATTATGGATGCATTAAAGAGATACCTTCCAGCAATTATTTGCATGGTAGAAACTCATCTCACTAAAGAAACCGTGTTCCGCTTGACAACGGGATGGTATTCTCAATCTTATCACTCCACTTTTAGTAGTTCCTCTAGGGGCGTCTCAGTTCTGATTCATAATTCTGTGGACTTCACCCTCATAGAATCTTATATAGATGACCAGGGTAGGTTTATCTTTTTGCATGGTAAGCTGCATGGTTTCTCAATGTACCCACTGATCCAGGTAACACGTTTCTCTGAAGGGAGATCAGAATGCCGGCTAGTTCTGATGGGGGACTTTAATGCGGTCATGGACCCCAATAAAGATAGATTCACACTAGATGCAGAACGGGTGAGGAATGTATGTAATTCCCCGCTGTCACAGTTCTGTTCGGAGGTTGGACTGGTGGATATATAGGAATATCTTGGCGGAGGAAAGAGAGTATACTCTTGTGTTAGCAGGGGTGGTAGAGCAATGTCTAGGATTGATTTAGCATTTACCAATCAGAGTAATTTGAGTAATATCCGGAAGATACGATATGGGGTAAGAACAGTTTCGGACTATTCACCCGTACTGGTTGAGGTTTGCACTGGGAAGAATAAGGATAATAGGGGGCTAGGATTCAGGCTGAATCCATACTGGCTTACTATTATGGATAACCTTCAGACAATAATCACACAACAAGACAAGAAAAATCAATCTATTGTCTCGATTTGCAATATAGTGGGGGAAATTATAACAGACCCAGAAGGAATTAGGGACACCTTTTTACAATACTTTACTCAGATATATAGTCCCTCTTCTGGCTTGTCACCCGACCTGGCGACGCGGTTCCTGGAGAGGATTTCACTCTCTACTTTAAACGAAGCCCAAATAGAATATCTGGAAGAGGAGCTATCTCTTTCGGAGCTCCAGGAGGCTTTGGGATCTGTCTCGGGGAATTCGTCGCCAGGGATGGATGGCCTTCCATATGAGGTTTATCGTAAGTATAGCGATGTGATTCTTCCTCAGCTGCTAGAGGTTTTTTCCCAGGCAATACAGGGAGGGAGCCTACCATGCTCTATGATGGAGGCTCTTATTGTTCTAATTCCTAAAAAGGACAAAGACCCGATAGAAATGAGTTCTTATAGACCAATCTCGTTATTAAATACAGACGCTAAGTTACTATCAAAAGTTTTGGCTAGGAGGCTTTCACGGGTCATATCCACTATTATCCACCCAGACCAAAATGGCTTTATGCCAAAAAAGGGTACTCATCATAACCTGCATAGGCTATTTATGAATATTCAGTCCCCGGGATGTGGTACCCGCTCCATCCTGTCGTTGGATGCCACTAAAGCCTTAGACAGGGTGGAGTGGACCTTTCTTTGGGAGGTGATGAAAAAAATGGGCTTTGGCCCTAAATTTATGGCGATGGTTCAGTTATTATATAGCTCCCCAGTTGCTAGGATCAGGATTAATGATACGATCACAGAGAGCTTTATCCTAGGAAGAGCTACCCGTCGAGGCTGCCCTCTCTCCCCTCTCTTGTTCAATATCTACATTGAACCCTTAGCAGCTAGCATAAGGCAGGATCTGCAGGTGGCCGGCTTCGGCATAATGGGGAAGCATGACCGTGTTTCCCTCTATGCAGATGATATCTTGGTTTTTGTTCATCAAACAGAAACCACTCTCCCTCGTATAATGGATTTGGTTGGTTCCTTTTCTGTGCCGTCTGGTCTGGAGATCAATTGGGAGAAGACTGTTCTCCTTCCTATAGACGAGCTATGCTTAGAAATCAAAAACTTACGGACTTTAGGATTTTATAATAGCATACATGTTATATGGATATGTATTTTTGTATTACAAATAAAATATTTAAATAAAAAAATATATATATATTTCTTTGCACAAAATCCCTGATTCAAACCCCTGTATGTAGAGGGGGTATCTCACACGGTCTGAACCAGTGTAGACCTGAAGCAAATATATCTTTGCACAAAATGGCTGTATTTTAAATCCCTGATTCAAACCCCTGTATGTAGAGAGGGTTTCTCACATGGTCTGAACCAGTGTAGGCCTGAAGAAAATATATCTTTGCACAGAATGGCTGTATTTCAAATAGCTGTATTTTAATTCTTTGATTCAAACCCCTGTATGTAGAGGGAATATCTTACAGGGCATGAGCCAGTGTAGGCCTGAAGTAAATATATCTTTGCCCAAAATGGCTGTTTTCAAATGGCTGTATTTCAAATCCCTGATTCAAACTCCTGTATGTAGAGGGGGTCTCTCACACGGTCTGAACCAGTGTAGGCCTGAAGTAAATATATTGTTGCACAAAATGGCTGTATTTCAAATGGCTGCATTTCAAATCCATGATTCAAACCCCTGCATGTAGAGGGAGTATCTCAAAGGGCCTGAACCAGTGTAGGCTTGAAGTAAATATTTCTTTGCACAAATTGGCTGTATTTAAAATGGCTGTATTTCAAATCCCTGAATCAAACCCCTGTATGTAGAGGGAGTTTCTCACAGGGCCTGAACCAGTGTAGGCCTGAAATAAATATATCTTTGCACAAAATGGCTGTATTTAAAATGGCTGTATTTCAAACCCCTGTATGTAGAGGGAGTATCTCACACGGTCTGAATCAGTGTAGGCCTGAATTCAATAAGTCTTTTCCCCAAATGGCTGTATTTCAAATGGCTGTATTTCTAATACCTGATTCAAACCCCTGTATGTAGAGGGGGTGTCTCACACGGTCTGAACCAGTGTAGGCCTGAATTAAATATTTCTTTTCCATAAATGGCTTTATTTCAAATGGCTGTATTTCAATTCCCTGTTACAAACCCCTGTATGTAGAGGGAGTATCTCACACGGTCTGAACCAGTGTAGGCCTGAAGTTAATATATCTTCGCACAAAATGGCTGTATTTCAAATGGCTATATTTCTAATGCCTGATTTAAAGCCCTGTATGTAGGGACGTATCTCACACAGTCTGAAACAGTGTAGTCCTGAAGTAAATATATCTTTGCACAAAATGGGTATATTTCAAATGGCTTTATTTCTAATGCCTGATTCAAACCCCAGTGTAGTCCTAAAGTAAATATTTCTTTGCACAAAATGGCTGTATTTCAAATTCTTGATTCAAATCCCTTTATGAAGAGGGAGTATCTCACAGGGCCTGAGCCAGTGTAGGCCTGAAGTAAATATTTATTTGCACAAAATTGCTGTATTTCAAATCCCTGAATCAAACCCCTGTATGTAGAGGGAGTATCTCACAGGGCTTGAACCAGTGTAGGCCTGAAGTAAATATATCTTTGCACAAAATAGCTGTATTTCAAATGGCTGTATTTCAAAACCCTGATTCAAAGCCCTGTATGTAGAGGGAGTATCTCACAGGGCCTGAACCAGTATAGGCCTGAAGTAAATATTTCTTTGCACAAACTGGCTGTATTTAAAATGGCTGTATTTCAAATTACTGAATCAAATCCCTGTATGTAGAGGGAGTATCTCACACGGTCTGAATACGTTTAGGCCTGGATTAAATATTTCTTTGCCTGAAATGGCTGTATTTCAAATGGATGTATTTCTAATCCTGATTCAAACCCCTGTATGTAGAAGGGGTATCTCACACGGTCTGAACCAATGTAGGCCTAAATTAAATATATCTTTGTCCAAAATGGCTGTAATTAAAATGGCTGTATTTCAAATCCCTGAATCAAACCCCTGTATGTAGAGGCAATATCTGACAGGGTCTGAACCAGTGTAAGCCTGAATTCAATATTTCTTTGCCCAAAATTGCTGTATTTCAAATCCCTGAATTAAACCCCTGTATGTAGAGGGTGTTTTTACACGGTCTGAACCAGTGTAGGCCTGAAGTAAATATATCTTCCCTTACGTCCTCAACAGCAGCACAGATGGGGTTAACTGCCCCTGTGGACTGGTAGGACCGGCGGAATTTTAATGAGCCCAAGAACCAATAAACGATCTTCAGCTCCCTGAAAGGGAGGAGATCACCCCCCAGCCCACCGTGTTTTTTTCTGTCCTCTGGACAGGTGGACTGGCGTGTCGCTCCCTCTTTGGGAGCTGAAGATTGCTTAGGGGTTCTTTTTTCCCTCCTTAAAGCTTAGCTCGCTTTCTATGCATCTCAGTGCCTTTATTTTAGGCCTGATCATGGCGATTTCGGTCTGGGGTACCGTTGGGGAGGGGGGCGTCCCCTCCCCTCTTCTTTCATCATCTGTAGACGGTGCTCCGTTCCTCCGTTACCGCATGTGTGCGGCGCTATGGGCGCCGCCATTTCCCGGAAGTGACGCGCCTTAGGTGCGCTACGTCACTTCCGGTTTTCCGAAGCGATGCGGTGATGTATAAAACTCACCTTTTCTTAAACTGGCTCCCTAGAATGACATCCTGGACTTAGGATTAGTCTGGGGAGACAATTTTTCGTTTAGGTAGAGCCAGTATAGGCTCTGGTTTTTCTGAGTGCTTGCTTTGGCAGCACATATACAAAAAAAAAAAAAAAAGGGAGTGGTGCTGATCTCGTTTCAGGAACCCGCCCATTGGGCGGGGTTTCCTCCTTTTAAGCGCCCAGAGCCCATCAGTCAGTGCTCTGGTTGCGTTGCTTTCACAAGTTAGCTCCAGAGCTCTCCTGTGCTTTGTGATATTCCTGCAGTATTGCTTTGCTTGGGTTTTGTACTTCCTCTTCTTTCAGCTCTATTTCTTCTAGTGCTGGTGGGCCCCCTTAAGGTCTGGTTTTCTCCACCTCCTGATGTTGTAGGTGTTATGACCTGTTTTGTTTCTTCCATTACAGACTATGGCTTCCCCTAAGGAGGATCAGCGGAAGGCTGGGGCCAAGAGGAAGCATTTGGCATGTTACGAATGTAACACACCCCTAGTTGACAGCTGTCCTTACTCCAGATGTGAGAGTTGTCGCACGGCATCCACGGAACCCACGATGCAGGAGATGTTCCAATGGACCAAGACATACGTGGATGATTCCATCAAGGGGAGTAGTTCAGCTACTTAATGAGAGGCTACCAGGTCCCTCTCAGACTCCCATGGAGGTGGTCGCACCGGTCGAAAGACCTACCCCCTGTTCAGTGGGGTCTTCTTCTTCTGAGGAAGAAGAATCTACTTCTTGCTTTTTTCCTCCAGAAAAGACGCAGAAGTTACTCAAGTCCATCAGGTCGGGGGACCAGGATGTTGACATGGGGGAGTCCTCCGATCCCGCCGGTCGGACACAGCGTGTCTTTAGAGCGGATGAGACCCTCCTCTCTGTGATGCGCACAGAGTGGAAGAAGCCTGAGAAGGGTCCAGTGCTTACCAGAAAATTCTGACTCATGTACCCGATGGCTAAACCCTTGGTGGAATCGTGGGGTTCCGTTCCCAAGGTGGACATGGCTATAGCCAAGTTGTCCCGGCGCACTCTAGTCCCTGCAGACGATGGGTCTAGCCTGCAGGACCCCCTAGACCGGAGGGCAGAGTGCACCCTTAGGAGGGGTTACGCAGCGGCCGCCGCCTCCGCATCTACTTCCATTGCGGCCACTGAGGTAGCCACCTATCTACGCTCTAGGCTTAATCAAATCCAGACGGATGTGGATCAGAGCGTATCAAGAGACGACATCCTGGCAGCCTTCAAGTCAGCCAACCTGGCTATGGACTTTTTAGTTGATTCCTCCCAGATGCAGCTAAAGCTGGCCGCCAAAACTATGGCCCTAGTTTCAGCTGCCCGCAGACCACTCTGGCTGAAACCGTGGATTGCGGATAACGCATCTAAGTTTAACCTTTGTGGGCTCCCCTTCGAACCAGATAGGTTATTCGGGTCCGAATTGGACAAAATAATGGAGGGGCTCTCCGATAAAAAAGGGAAGAGCCTCCCCCAGCAGCCCTTTCGGGGACGCCCCAGACAGGAAAAGAAGGGCGGAGGTCGTTCTGGGCAGCAGTCTAGGCGCAGAGATTGGGGGGGGCCATCTCGTAAATATCCGAGACGCCCCCGCAAACCCACCAGGGAGGCAAAACCCTCCTGACTATGGGCCTCCTCGAGGCTCTTGGATAAGCCCTGCTGCCCCTGCAGTGTCTCCTCTAGATTTTCCCGTACCCCTCCCCCAGATTCCCGTGGGGGGCCGTCTTACCCATTTCAAAGACTCTTGGAGCCGGTTGATTGCAGACCCCTGGGTCCAGGACATAGTTTCCGCCGGGTACCGGGTAGATCTTATCTCTCTCCCCCCAGAGAGATTCATCGCCACACGAAGCTTCGGGTCTGCCAAACAGGTGGTCCTAGAATCTTACATTCAGGACTATATTTCCAAGGGAGCCCTGGAGGAGGTACCGGCAGGGGAGAGGGGCCTAGGGATTTATTCACCAGTGTTCCTGGTTCCCAAGAAGACAGGAGATCTCCGGATGATCATCGATTTGAGATTCCTCAATCGATTTATAAGGAAAACAAGGTTTCGCATGGAAACCATAAGGTCAGTCAGCCATATCCTCAATTCTGGGGACGTCATGGCTACTCTGGACCTCAAGGATGCGTACCTTCACATTCCGATCCATTCCGCTTCCCGGAAACTCCTCAGGATCGCGGTCCAGATCTCAGGGGTTTGCAGGCACTTTCAGTTCGCGTGCTTCCCTTCGGAATCTCTTCTGCCCCCCTCATCTTCACCAAGGTGGTGGTTTCGGTGGTGGCAGCTTTGAGACTCCAAGGACTGACTATTATTCCTTATCTGGACGATTGGCTTTTCATAGCCTCTTCAGTTCCGATCCTTACCCACCATCTTCAGGTCGCAGTCTCCTTTCTCTTCCGCCTAGGCTGGATTATCAACTGGCGGAAGTCGAATGTGAGCCCATCGACTTCAATCCATTACTTAGGATTCGTGGTCGACTCTGTGGAGATGTCCCTCCGGTTGACTCCAGAAAGGAGAGCGCGGATTCAGGACCTGGCAAAGGTCCTTTATGTCCCTCGTCGAGTCTCTATCCGGACTCTCATGAAGATGCTGGGGCTCATGTCAGCGGCTGCGGATGCGGTCCCTTGGGCGTTATGGCACCTCCGTCCTCTTCAGTCGGAGGTCTTACACCTATGGAACGGCAGCCCTGCGGGGCTGTGCTCCCTGTCCGGTCAAACCCGAAATTCCCTCAGATGATGGTTTCAGCTACCAGCAGGGAAGTCTATGACCCAACCAGCTTGGGTCATATTGACTACAGACGCGTCCCTTGTAGGCTGGGGCGCTCACCTGGACGGATCCCCAATTCAGGGATCTTGGTCTCCTCTGGAGCGGCATCTTTCCTCCAATCTTCGCGAGATGCGAGCTATCCGGCTAGCCCTCCTTCACTTTGCGCCTCAGATCCGGGGCAAAGCAGTGAAAGTCCAGTCAGACAATATGACTGCTGTCCTCTATATAAACAAACAGGGAGGCACAAGATCATTGCCCCTTCTGTCAGAGATCGGGGTAATTCTTCGGTGGGCAGAGCTGAACCTTTCCCATCTATCTGCCGTTCATATTCGAGGCTCCCTCAATATGATAGCGGACCGCTTAAGTCGAGGATTACCGACCATGGAGTGGTCTCTGCATCCGGAGATCTTCAGGCAGCTAGTTCACAGATGGGGTATGCCAGAAGTGGATCTCATGGCAACCAGGTTCAACGCCAAGGTGATGAGGTTCTGTTCCCTCTACAGGGAAGACAACCCCCTGGCGATAGATGCTCTGTCAATACCGTGGAGGTTCAGGCTGGCTTACATCTTCCCTCCCTTTTCCATGATACCGAGGGTATTGATGAAAATCCGTCAGGATCAGGCCTCGGTAATAGCCATCATACCGTTTTGGCCCAGAAGATCCTGGTTTACCCAGCTCATTCAGATGAGTCGGGGACAATACTGGAGACTCCCCCCGGAGCAGACCCTGGTGTCGTGGGACACTCACCTCTGCCCAGATCTGCACAGGTTCAACCTGACAGCCTGGAGGTTGATCAGTCCCTTCCCAACATAGAAGGGCTTTCCGAGTCGGTCCTGAGAACTTTGTCGCATTCCCGAGCAGAGTCTACAAAGAAGGCCTACTCCAGGATCATGAGAATCTTCGAGGCATGGTGTGATTCCAGACAGGTGGCGTCTGCAGATCCGCCCCTTCCTGCGATACTTCAATTTCTTCAGGATGGATTAGATAGAGGCCTATCTCCAGCTACCTTGAAGGTACAGGTTTATGCCATCTCGGCCTGTCTCAACAGGCCACATTCTCGGGACCCACTCATCAAACGCTTCCTGAAGGGAGCTGAAAGACTAAAGCCTACTATACTGAAACCTATCCCCCAGTGGGATCTTTCAGTAGTGCTCAGGGGGCTAGCATCTCCCCCCTTCGAGCCCTTGGAGGAGGTAAATTTTAAATTTCTGACTTTAAAGATGGTCTTTCTTCTGGCTATAGCTTCAGCCAAAAGAGTTTCTGAATTGCAGGCTTTTTCCGCAAATCACCCGTACATTATTTTTCTACAGGATAGAGTACTCCTGAAGTTTTTACCTTACTTCAGGCCTAAGGTGCCTACTTTCCAGAACATCAATCAGGTAATATCTTTACCAGTTTTGTTTACAGCCTCCTCCTCTGATACTCCAGCTAGAGACCCGCTGGATATTTCAAGATGCCTCCAGATCTATGTGGATAGATCTAGTGAGTTCAGGAAAGATGAGAATCTTCTTATCCTGTTTGCCGGTAAGTCTAAAGGCCGTAAAGCGTCTAAAGCCACCATTAGTCGCTGGATCAAGGAGGCCATTTTGGAAGCTTTCGTCTCCCAATCCTTAGATCCTCCCGAGTTTGTGAGGGCCCATTCTACTAGGACGGTCTCCACCTCGGTTGCGGAGAGAAGACTCCTCCCCTTAGAGTTGATCTGTAAGGCGGCCTCCTGGAGCTCTGAGTCAACCTTCATCTCCCATTATAGGATAGATGCTAGGATGGCAGAGTTTTCGGCTTTTGGGCAGACTGTTCTTAGTTCTGCCAGGCATGAGGACCCTCCCTAGGGGATTCTTCTTGCTATCTCCCCATCTGTGCTGCTGTTGAGGACGTAAGGGAATCGTTAATTTCTAACGATAATTTGTTTTCCCTTAGTCCTAACAGCAGCACACAAATATCCCACCCTAAATACATTATGCTTGTTAAAAACACGGTGGGCTGGGGGGTGATCTCCTCCCTTTCAGGGAGCTGAAGATCGTTTATTGGTTCTTGGGCTCATTAAAATTCCGCCGGTCCTACCAGTCCACAGGGGCAGTTAACCCCATCTGTGCTGCTGTTAGGACTAAGGGAAAACAAATTATCGTTAGAAATTAACGATTTGCACAAAATGGCTGTATTTCAAATGGCTGTATTTCAAATCCCTGATTCAAACCCCTGTAGGTAGAGGGAGCATCTCACAGGGCCTTAACCATGGTAGGCCTGAAGTAAATATTTCTTTGCCCAAAATGGCTGTATTTCAAATGGCTGTATTTCTAATGCCTGATTCAAACCCCTGTATGTAGAGGGGGTGTCTCACACGGTCTGAACCAGTGTAGGCCTGAATTAAATATTTATTTTCCGTAAATGGCTGTATTTCAAATGGCTGTATTTCTAATGCCTGATTTAAAGCCTTGTATGTAGGGGGGTATCTCACACGGTCTGAAACAGTGTAGTCCTGTAGTAAATATATCTTTGCACAAAATGGGTGTATTTCAAATGGCTTTATTTCAAATCCCTGATTCAAACCTCTGTATGTTGAGGGAGTACCTCACAGGGCCTGAACCAGTGTAGGCCTGAAGTAAATATTTATTTGCACAAAATTTCTGTATTTCAAATTCTTGATTCAAACCCCTTTATGTAGAGGGAGTATCTCACAGGGCCTGAGCCAGTGTAGGCCTGAAGTAAATATTTCTTTGCACAAAATGTCTGTATTTCTAATGGCTGTATTTCAAATCCCTGAATCAAACCCCTGTATGTAGAGGGAGTATTTCACAGGGCTTGAACCAGTGTAGGCCTGAAGTAAATATATATTTGCACAAAATAGCTGTATTTCAAATGGCTGTATTTTAAATCCCTGATTCAAACCCCTGTAGGTAGAGGGAGTTTCTCACAGGGCCTGAACCAGTGTAGGCCTGAAGCAAATATATCTTTGCACAAAATGGCTGTATTTCAAATAGCTGTATTTCAAATCCCTGATTCAAACTCCTGTATTTAGAGGGGGTATCTCACACGGTCTGAACCAGTGTAGGCCTGAAGTCAATATTTCTTTGCACAAAATGCCTGTATTTCAAATGGCTGCATTTCAAATCCCTGTTTCAAACCCCTGTATGTAGAGGAAGTATCTGAAAGGGCCTGAACTACTGTAGGCCTGAAGTAAATATATATTTGCCGAAAATGGCTGTATTTTAAATGCCTGATTCAAACCTGTATGTAGAGGAAGTATCTGAAAGGGCCTGAACTACTGTAGTACTGTAAAAGTACTGTACTGTAAAAATGGCTGTATTTTAAATGCCTGATTCAAACCCCTGTATGTAGAGGGGGTATCTCACACGGTCTGAACCAGTGTAGGCCTGAAGTAAATATATCTTTGCACAAAATGGCTGAATTTCAAATGGCTGTATTTCAAATCCCTGATTAAAACCCCTGTAGGTAGAGGAAGCTTCTCACAGGGCCTGAACCAGTGTAGGCCTGAAGTAAATATATCTTTGCACAAAATGGCTGTATTTCAAATGGCTGTATTTCAAATCCCTGATTCAAACCCCTGTATGTAGAGGAAGTATCTCACACTGTCTGAACCAGTGTAGGCCTGAATTAAATATTTCTTTGCCCAAAATGGCTATATTTCAAATTGCTGTATTTCTAATCCCTGATTCATACCCCTGTATGTAGAGGGTGTATCTCACAGGGCCTGAACCAGTGTAGGCCTGAATTCAATATTGATGCACCAAATGGCGGTATTTAAAATCTCTTAATGTAACCCAAATGTATTAAGGGTGTATCTCACAATGACATCTGTATCAAAGGCTGCCAACTAAATTTTTTGTGCCCAAACAAGTGTTTGTTTAACAACTGAATTTGACAGCAGTATATATGCCTGTAATTTCACATGTGCTGATGCTGCAAGGCCTGAAAATTGTGTTTTTTATCAAAAAAGTGTGTTTTTCAACCCCCAGAAAATGATGGGTGTATTTTTACCTTAAATTGCACACTGATTAATCAAGATGTTGTAGATTTCCAAAATTGTGTTTTTTTGGTAACAGAATATGAAAGCTGTATATATTTAACTTGAATTTAACACTTGAAGATCTGGAAAATACAGTTTTTTGGGAAAAAAAGTGTGTTTTTCAAACCACAGAAAATGATGGGTGTATTTCTACCTTAAATTGCACACTGACTAATACAGATGTTGTAGATTGCCAAATAGTATTTTTTTGCTAACAGAATATGAAAGCTGTATATAATTAACTTGAATTTAACACTTGCAGATATGGAAAATACAGTTTTTGAAAGAAAATAGTGTGTTTTTAAAACCCCAGAAAATTATGGGTGTATTTCTACCTTAAATTGCACATTGACTAATACAGATGTTGTAGTTTGCCCCCAAAAAATGGTGATTTGCAATGTCCCAAAAACTCAGATGGAGTGCTGGTGCACTGAGCATGCATAAAATGGCCGCCGCCACCCACCTAACTAACAGAATGATACAAGTTATTTTTTGGGGGGTCAATTGCCTCAGAGCAGGGAAAAACGATTGTGTCCTGCACCCATGCAACTATTTCTAGGTAGATCGCTGATTCAGATTCTCTCCTATTCTCTCCCTGAAATCACAAGTCCAGCAACATCCTCTCCCTACACTTGTAACAGCAGAGGGACGTGCAGCACTATACAAGCTTATATAGAGCCTGGGTCACATGCTGCTTTGGGCATTCACAGCATTCCATTAGTAGGCATGGCTGTGATGGCCTCTTGGGGCAAGCAGTATGACGCTTGTTGATTAGCTGCTGTGCAGCCTTTCAAAAAGCGCCAAGAAAGCGCTGAACCCGAACTTTTGCGGAAATGTTCGGGTTTGGGTCCGGAATCCAAAAATCCTAAAGTTCGGTACGAACCCGAACTTTACAGTTCGGGTTCACTCAACCCTAGTTCTGACGAATCAGAGGAAGGGCAAAATAATCAGTGAAGTCAAAACATACTTACTGCTGACACTCTCTCCACTCTGTCGAGGGGCTCTACTTGTATAAGCGTGTAATAGAACAGTTTCTGTAGACATCCATGTGGAATCAGCTGACGACGGTGTAAAAGGAGTGGGCTTCTTCTTGCCACTAACATCGATCTGTAAGGCTGAGTTCATACTTGAGTTATTTGGTCAGTTTTGGCCCCGTGACTGCCCAAATAAGTGAAGTTTGCAGTAATTCTAAGTGTGATGCCTGTCATCTGCATGTCATACGGACTCACAGTATTATTTCACTACCAAAGAAGACTCCCTATGCTTTTACTGCAAGGCACAGTGTTCTACACCACTATAAAGGCTCTGTACAGCCAGGAAATAGATGTTTTTTAACGTAATTTGGCGCAAATTTATTGGATCTAACCAATTTTTGGGAAAAAATTTGGCTAAACAGCGAATCAAATTTTTCAAAAATTCGCTCATCTCTATTCGTGTTAGTGAACACATTACTGCATCGGACCTAATAGCTCTACTTGCCCAGCTGGCCTCAAATGAATTCAGAAAGAGTATAACTATAAACTGCACTGCTAACTTAAAATCAGCCGTGGGAAAGATGAGTTTGGAAGTGCCCTGGGAATACACTTCCTTTTACAGGATGTGCTAACTAACTTTGTCTTTTGTTTTCCAGTGTTAACTAATAATTGCTTTGTGGGTTATCACTACTTGTCCTAAAGGCAGAGCAATTTAAATTTAGAAAATTTTAGATAATTTTTACAAATGTTTTGGATTCATTTTATCAGTAAAGGTAAAACATATCAACCCAAAACCTCTGGTTTCATAGGCAGAAAAAAGTTGAAAGTTTATTAAGTATAACACATTTACAAGAACGGTAAAAGAGATTAAGGGTGAAAAACTGGAAGAAGTTTTTATGCACAGAAAGCCAAATAGAGATGGTCAGGGCTCTGGCTTGTTGCCAAAGTTAAAATGCATCACTTGAGCTACAAATTTTTTTTATCTAAAAGTTAAGTCCTTGTCTCCGATCATCCTGCTACGTTATCTGCATCAGACCTTATACAGAAGACTGATGTCAGAATGACCATTTCAGGGTCTTGCTACAGATTTAATTCTAGCACATTTTGTTACAAACAGCCCTTCTTTAAATAAACTAAAGTTACTGTGCCTGGAAGGCATTAAACGTCTCATGTAGCAACAATGAAATTTTGTTGTAACAGTCCCACAGAGGTCCTGAAGGTAAAACGACACTATGCCACCATGCTTCAGTTGGGAAGCGCACATACAAGTGAATATGGTCTTCAGTTTAATCAGGCGGTCAATTTGCAGCAAACTTTGCTCGTTCGCAATTCGCCAAACATGCAAACATATGTTGATATTCGCACTTGCCATTTTTTTTTGTATAGCGCCAAACTTTGACCCATGACACATCCATCAGGTGGGTCAGGACAGCCAATTGAGAAGTTTCAGCACATGGACACACCCCCAACCTTATAACAGAACCTGATCTGGCAGCCATTTAACAGTATGTGTTTTGCCAGTGTAGGGAGAGGTTGCATTTTGGAGCAGGGACAGACTGTTAGGAACATAGGGACACCAACCGCTAGCTAATAGGGCCTTAAAATCCTTTTAAGGACTTTTATAGGTGTGCTATCAATAGGTGTTCTATACTGAGGGGTGTGATATACTTTTAATATACTTTCTAACATAGAAAGTATATTATAGTGCATTTGTATTGTGCAGCAGTTGTGTGCGGTTCTGTTGTGATAACACAGCTATATAGAGAGACAAACGTTATTGGAATAACTAATTGCAACTGGTGTGATACACCTGTTGCCCACAAAAAAAATTATTAAAGGGTGTCATATGCCTATAATATACTTTCTAACATAGAACGCATATTATACTGCATTTGTATTTCGCAGCAGTTGTGTGCGGTTCTGCTGCGATACTGCAGTTATATATAGGGACAAGCATTACACCGGCTTAAACAAAATGCTGATTTAGGGGTGCAATATACCTGCTTCCACCAAATATTGATTTAGGGGTTCTATATACCTGATTCCACTAAATACTTATTGAGGGGTGCAATATACCTGCTGTTACAAAATACTGATTAAGGGGTTCTATATAACGGCTTCCACAAAGTACAGATTTAGGGGTGCGATATACCTATTTACACCAAACATTGATTGAGGCCTGCGATACACCGACTTCAACAAAATACTGATTTAGGGGTGCATTATATCTGCTTCCACCAAATATTGATTCAGGGGTTCTATATATCTAATTCTACTAAATACATATTGAAGGGTGCAATATACCTGATTGAGAGGTTCTATATACCTGCTTCCACAAAGTACAGATTTAGGGGTGCAATATACCTGCCCTGCGATACACCGGCTTCAACAAAATACTCATTTAGGGGTACATTATACCTGCTTCCACCAACTATTGATTCAGGGGTTCTATATACCTGATTTCAGAAAATACTTATTTAGGGGTGCAATATACCTGCTATTACAAAATACAGATTAAGGGGTTCTATATACCTGCTTACACAAAGTACAAATTTAGGGGTGCAATATACCTGCTTACACCAAACATTGATTGAGGCCTGCAATAAACCGGCTTCAACAAACACTGCTCTTCTCTAGGGACTTTGGCACAGGGTCATTTTGAAAATGACAGTCAGAAGAAGAGGCAGGGCGTTCTGCAAGGGTGGTAGGGGTCGGGCAGGCGTACCAGGCCGGAGCCTAAGTGGAAAGTTGGAGAAGGTGCATATGATTACGTCAAAGGACGCACCACAGTTGTTTGAGTGGCTCACTCAGCCTTCCGCTTCTGCACCCTCCTCACCCTCTGTATCTGCACCCTCTTCACTCTCTGCTATGTACACCCCCAAAGACACCACCACCACCACCACCATAGCCTCTCCACTCGAGTTAGAGGAATTATTTTCCCATCCATTCCCAGACCTTACCGATGCACAGCTATTCTTGGCATCAGATGAGGAAGAGGAGGCAGCAACGGCTGCCACCAATCGGTCTAACGATGTTACCCAGATTAGCCCAAGGAAGGTGGTCCCCGCTGTTGCTGCCTACTCTGAGATCTCTAATGTCAGTGATGGTGAAGGTGACGATGATGACGTCTCAATGGACGTCATGTGGATGCCCACAAGAGAGGAAGAGGATTGGAGTTCAGAGGGAGATGGAGCAGCAGATAGGGAGGATAAGCAAGCAGAATTCACAGTGCATCCACCATGCACAGTCACATCTTGTGCTCCTAGGACGCCGGCACATGGCTCCACTGTGTGGGCTTTTTTTTTATGTGTCAGCTGCTGACAATAATGTTGACATCTGTAGCTTGTGCTGTCAATGCATAAGTCGCGGTAAGCCCAACACTCACCTAGGGACGACCGCCTTAGGAAAGCACCTGGCCTCCCATAACCGAGCCCAGTGGGAGCAACACCATGAGAACCCACAAAGCCACACTCCCGGCGCTCCACGTCCTGCCTTTTCTCCCTCTCTCCCCATTTGTCCTCCACTCCACCCTCCACCGTGCCATGGTCGCATTTATCTGGCAGGCTTCCGCGGCCCAAATGTTCGAGCGTAAAAAGTTGATGACGCCAGATAACCCTCTTGCCCAATGGCTGACCACTGGCTATTTGGAACTGCTAGCTCGCCAACTACTGCAATATTAACTGATGGACTCGGAGGCCTTTAAAAAAAATTGTGGCCATTGGCAAACTGCAATGGAAGGTCCCCGGAAGGAAATATTTCTCCCAGAAGGGCATTCCAGAGGTATATGGTAACGTTCAGCGGCAATTGAATATATCTCTGGCACCACTGTTGATGCCAAGATACATCTGAGCACAGAAACCTGGTCTAGCAAACACGGGCAGGGAATGTACATAACTTTTACAGCACACTGGGTGAACCTTATGACGGCTGTCAAGCATGCAACCCGTGGCACCCGTGTGGATTTGGTGTTACCGCCACGGATTGCATGCGGGCCTGCCTCTTCTTCTCCTCCTCCTACTCCATCCACCGTCTCCTCATCGGCTAGTTTCTAGAATGGGATCATTTTTGGGTGGTTTCTATTATATAAGCCTCACAAAGTGACTTCAGACCTGAACTGGTCCCTAAAAATTGGGTTTTTGAAAATTTCTGAAAAAATTCAAGATTTGCTTCCAAACTTCTAAGCCTTGTAATATCCCCAAAATATAAAATATAATTCTCAAAATGATGCAAACATGAAGTAGAGATATGGGGAATGTAAAGTAATAACTATGTTTGGAGGTATTACTATGTATTATAGAAGTAGAGAAATTGAAACTTGGAAATTTGCAATTTAAAAAAAAGAAATTGGTAAATTTGTTTTTTTTTATAAATAAAAATGTATTTATTTTTACTTCATTTTACCAGTATCATGAAGTACAATATGTGCCAAAAAAAACAATCTCAGAATGGCCTGGATAAGTCAAAGCGTTTTAAAGTTATCATCACATAAAGTGACACTGGTCAGATTTGCAAAAAATGGCCTGGTCCTTAAGGTGTTAGCGAAGTGAAATGGCTGCTGCACATGTTATAACATGGAGCTAAGAACTCTGGGAATGAGGGTTGACCCACAATGCCATGCATGCAGCCAGGGTCGGCGTTAGGGGGGTCAAAAAGGGCAATTGCCAAGGGCTCCCATTCCTATGTTGGTGAAATGCTGCCTCCTGCTAAAACGTTCCATATCAGCTGGTGGTGCTGGTTGTTGTGGCGTGCTGACAAAGCTTTTCCACATTTCGGCCATGCTGACCCTGCCTTCTGAGGTGCTGGAGGTACCCAGCTGCATTGTCGACCTCTTCCTCCTCCTCTGCCTTCGCCTTGTGCTTCCACTGTGCCCCGCTGTCAGGTGGGAAGGCCACCAGCAACGCATCTACCAGCATGCGCTTGTACTCGCGCATCTTACTATCACGCTCCAGTGAGGGAATTAAGGACAGTACATTGTCCTTGTAACGGGGATCCACCAGCGTGGCCACCCAGTAATCAGCACAAGTTAGATTGTGAGCAACTCGGCGGTCATTGCGGAGACACTGCAGCATGTAATCGCTCATGTGTGCCGGCTGCCCAGAGGCAACAAAAAGCTGTCCTCTGTGGTAGGTGTATAGTCTGTGCCCTCTGTATCATCCCTTCCAGGCACTAGTGAGCTGGTCTGGGTGCCAGCCTGCTGTGAACAAGGTTCCTCCTCCTCCATCTCCTCCTCCTCGTCCTCCACCTCGTCATCATCCAGAACTGTGCCCTTGCTGGACAATTGTGTATCTGGTGTTTGTGGGTGCAGGAACCCACCCTCGGAGCCACTTGTGAATGACTGTCTGGAAACCATACAAAATGATCCCTCTTCCTCCTATGCCACATCCTCTTCCATCATCGCCAGCAGCGTTTTTTCCAGGAGGCATAGAAGTGGGATAGTAACGCTGAGAACAGCGTTTTCCACTCTCTCCAATTGGTGGATACTTGGAGAATTTTAAACCCCTTAGGTAGAGATTACACTTTTTACTCCAATATGCACCATTCCTACCATAGATTGGATTATCTATTCATCTCGAAAGAACACCTCCAGTTTTGCACTAATGCCAAAATTGGATCCATACACCTCTCGGACCACTCCCCTATCTATCTATCTATCTAGCTATCGATTTCCACCCCCCAAAATACGCCAAAAACATTCAAATGGAGGTCAAACTAACAACTTATTACTATCCCTGATTTAAAAAAAAAAACAAATACAAAGCTCCCTGGAGGAATATTAAGCTTGGATCTCTACAAAAAAAAAAAAGAGAATGACGAGGATAGAACAGCTTCTTTCGGAAATCCAGAAGATAGAGGAAATCCACAAAAAGACTCTTCTAATTTCAAACCTCTCCCAACTTAATGATCTTAGATCAGAACTAAAAAACCTCCTCAACACAAAATCAGCCAAACTTTACTTACACTCACAATTTAAATACTTCGCTCATGGCAACAAAGCTTTCAAACTAATGATGAGCCTTATAAAAAAGAGGAAAGTCCAAAACCAAATTGGTAAAATTAATAAAAAAAGAGGGGGGAGTGGCCATAACCTCCAAAGATATTGCTCTTCAATTTCAAGAATATTACCAATCTCTATACAACATCCCACAAAGTAAGTTAAGAGACAAAGACTTATCAATTCCGGATACTATTGACTCCTTCCTTAATGCCATCACCCTTCCCAAACTGACTGAAAAGCAAAAGTCAGCCCTTATTGCCCCCTTCAACACAGAAGAACTCAATAGAACTATAAAAAATCTCCCGAACGGCAAAGCACCGGGCCCGGATGGTCTCCCGGCCCTCTACTATCGCTCCTTTAGTAACACCCTCATCCCACATTTGCTTCAGATATGTAATAGCTCCCTCCTAGGTCTACCCCTCACAGCAGACATGACTAAAGCCCATATTACCATGCTTCCCAAGGAGGGTAAAAACCCATCTCAGTGCTCTAGCTATCGCCCCATTTCTCTGTTAAATTTAGACTTAAAACTACTCGCTAAAATGTTAGCTAACCGTATTGCCCCATTCCTTTCGGATCTGATCCATAGAGATCAGACAGGTTTTGTAAAAGGCCGAGAAGGGAAAGATAACACTGCAAGAATTCTCAATGCCATCTACTACGCAAAAAAGAAAGGTATTCCCCCGACATTGCTAAGCACTGATGCGGAGAAAGCATTTGACAGGGTCAACTGGAATTTCATGCGCTGTGCAATGATCAAATTTGACATTCCTATATCATTTATAGAAGCCACCTTTGCTATGTATTCCAGTGCATCCGCATCAGTGCTGGTAAATGATACCATATCTCCCCCGTTTGCAATTAAAAATGGCACGAGACAAGGATGCCCCCTATCCCCCTTTTATTTGTATTAACAATGGAACCACTTTTACAAACTATCAGACAAGACCCAAAAATAGCGGGATTAAAAATGGGTAAGCAAGAACATAAAACCGCAGCTTTTGCGGATGATCTTTTAATCATCACCACAAACCCTCAAATTTCCTTAAAGGCCATATACAATTTACTAGAACGGTTCAGTCCTTTATCCAACTTCAAAATCAACATGAACAAATCTCAAGCCATGGGCATTGGCATCCCCATACCTATGATTAATTCCCTAAAAGCTAAATCTCCCTTTAACTGGGATAACCCTTTCATCACCTATTTGGGAATAAAAATAAGCTCTGATCCCAATAACCTTTTCAACCTTAATTATACCCCATTACTTCAGTCTATTTCTGATCAGTTACACCATTTAGACCTTCAGACACTGTCATGGTTTGGTAGGAAGAACTTAGTTACTTCCTTGATCATCCCAAGACTTAACTATCTGCAGCAAGTACTTCCAATTCCAATAAAAATAAATAACAAATTCAGGAGGTTGATGTCTTTGATTCGCAGATTTATATGGAAACAAAAAAGCCAGAGATTAGTGACAACTACTTTGCAAAAACCTAGGGACCTGGGGGGCATAGGCCTTCCCAACCCCCAACTCTACAACAAGGCTATTCATCTGACCAGAATTCTCAACTGGTTTCGGAAACCACTCCATAAATCCTGGGTGGAAATGGAATCCTCCATAACCCAACTCTCATACAGGTCACTTCTGACGGGTGATAGGGAAAAATTTGCATCCCTTACCAATACCAACCAGATTATAAATTCCTCGCTCTCAGTATGGAAGTGGTTTCAAGAATCCAGTTGGGGTTTCCCTTTACCCTCCCCCTTGATTCAAGTGAGGGACGTGCTAGAATTGGCCCCCTTAGAATTGAAACAGTGTCTCCCCAACTCACTTAAAACATCCCAAATCCCTATTATTTCACTGTTTGATGTAGAAGGAAAGTTAATAAATAAAAAAGAAATTGCCTCGCTACTCTCTACCTCGGACTCACTTCCTTCCCCAATATCTTTCCTTCACAATTACATTACTAAACACATCCCACTCCAAACACTTCTCAGGCCAATTACTTGGTTTGAAGGATGAATATGTAGCCAAACTACAATTAATAAGCCGATCTCTCAAATATACAAAAAATTAAATACCCCTTTTAATATGCCAAAACCAGCTTTTATTGGCTTATGGGAAAGAGATTTTGAAATCTCATTTTCACCACAAGACTTAATCAAACTATTTACTACCCCACACAAATCTTCAAGGTGTGTCCTAATCCAGGAAAATAGCTATAAACTACTAACAAGGTGGTACAAAACCCCTGACATTACATCCAAATATAGCTCTAGATCAGATAAATGTTGGAGGTGCAAGGATTCAAGGGGAACTTTTCTCCACATTTGGTGGCTCTGCCCCAACGTATTAAGTTGGTGGAAAGATATATTTGACAGGAGTAACAAAATATGCAAAACCTCAATACCACTGAATCCCCAGTTAGCCTTATTAAGTCTTCCACCATCAGACTTCATCTCTAAGATTCCTCCATTATTCCACACCCTTTTCATGGCTGCACGCCTTCCTCTACCTCGCTTTTGGCTCACATCACAACAGAACTTCCGCCCCCTGATCTTTGGAGAGATAAGATTGATAGTATATACAGATGTGAAGAATTGGCGGCTGCTGAAGAGCACAATCTCCAAAAATGTAGTGTTAGATGGGATAACTGGGTGAAATACAGCCACTCTAACCACAGGCAAACTACCTCTATCAAATAATCAACTCTTGCTAATAGGATTATACATAGTACCCTCCGGTCAGTAGAGAGATAGATTATAATCATCTATCTAATAGCCATCTATCCACTACTTGGAAAGAAAAAGAAAGGAAATACAAATATGCTCTCATTCCAGATTCCAATAGGAACGTATATATCCGATCGCACCTATTAACTAACACATGTGTCCTCTTTACAGTTTCACTTTTTTGTTACTGTTTACACCTATTACAGTGGGATGCAAAAGTTTGGGCAACCTTGTTAATCGTCATGATTTTCCTGTATAAATCGTTGGTTGTTACGATAAAAAATTTCAGTTAAATATATCATATAGGAGACACACACAGTGATATTTGAGAAGTAAAATTAGGTTTATTGGATTTACAGAAAGTGTGCTATAATTGTTTAAACAAAATTAGGCAGGTGCATAAATTTGGGCACCACAAAAAAAGAAATTAAATCAATATTTTGTAGATCCTCCTTTTGCAGAAATTACAGCCTCTAAATGCTTCCTGTAGGTTCCAATGAGAGTCTGGATTCTGGTTGAAGGTATTTTGGACCATTCCTCTTTACGAAACATCTTTAGTTCATTCAGGTTTGATGGCTTCCGAGCATGGACAGCTCACACCACAGATTTTCAATTATATTCAGGTCTGGGGACTGAGATGGCCATTCCAGAACGTTGTAATTGTTCCTCTGCATAAATGCCTTAGTGGATTTTGAGCAGTGTTTAGGGTCGTTGTCTTGTTGAAAGATCCAGCCCTGACGCAGCTTCAGCTTTGTCACTGATTCCTGGACATTGGTCTCCAGAATCTGCTGATACTGAGTGGAATCCATGCGTCCCTCAACTTTGGCAAGATTCCCAGTCCCTGCACTGGCCACACAGCCCCACAGCATGATGGAACCACCACCATATTTTACTGTAGGTAGCAGGTGTTTTTCTTGGAATGCTGTGTTCTTTTTCCTCCATGCATAACGCCCCTTGTTATGGCCAAATAACTCAATTTTAGTTTCATCAGTCCACAGCACCTTATTCCAAAATGAAGCTGGCTTGTCCAAATGTGCTTTAGCCCACCTCAAGCGGCACTTTTTGTGCTGTGGGCGGAGAAAAGGCTTCCTCTGAATCACTCTCACATACAGCATCTCCTTGTGTAAAGTGCTCTGAATGGTTGAACGATGCACAGTGACTCCATCTGCAGCAAGATGATGTTGTAGGTCTTTGGTACTGGTCTATGGGTTGACTCTGACTATTCTCACCATTCGTTGCTTCTGTCTATCAGAGATTTTTCTTGGTCTGCCACTTCGAGCCTTAACTTGAACTGAGCCTGTGGTCTTCCATTTCCTCAATATGTTCCTAACTATGGAAACAGACAGCTGAAATCTCTGAGACAGCTTTCTGTATCCTTCCCCTAAACCATGATGGTGAACAATCTTTGTATTCAGGCCATTTGAGAGTTGTTTTGAGACCCCCATGTTGCTACTCTTCAGAGAAAATTAAAAGAGGAGGGAAACTTACAACTGACCCCCCTAAATACTCTTTCTCATAATTGGATTCACCTGTGTATGTAGGTCAGGGGTCACTGAGCTTACCAAGCCAATTTGAGTTCCAATAATTAGTTCTAAAGGTTTTGGAATTAATAAAATGACAACAGTGCCCAAATGTATGCACCTGCCTAATTTTGTTTATACAATTATAGCACACTTTCTGTAAATCCAATAAACTTCATTTCACTTCTCAAATATCACTGTGTGTTCCTCCTATATGATATATTTAACTGACATTTTTTTATCGTAACAACCAACGATTTATACAGGAAAATCATGACGATTAACAAGGTTGCCCAAACGTTCGCATCCCACTGTATATACTTTGTACAACTTATTATTGACTATGTACGATTCCTTCTCCTCTCATGATTAACAAAAAATAAATAAATAAATAAATAAAAAGAATAGCGTTTTCGTCACTAGCCATGTTGGTGGAGTACTCGACACAGAGCAAAAATGAACACAGGTCTCGCATGGAGGCCCAGTCATTGGTGGTGAAGTGGTGCTTTTCCGCCGAGCGACACACCCGTGAGTACTGCAGCTGAAACTCCACTATCGCCTGCTGCTGCTCGCACAGTCTGGCCAGCATGTGCAAGGTGGATTTCCACCTTGTGGCCACGTCGCATATGAGGCGGTGAGCGGGAAGGCTGAAGTTACGCTGCAGCGCTGACAGGCGAGCAGCAGCAGTGTGAGAATGCCGAAAGCACTCACAGACAGCCCGCACTTTATGCAGCAGCTCTGACATATCGGGGTAATTTTTAACGAATCTCTGCACCACCAAATTCAGCACATGCGCCAGGCAAGGGATGTGCGTCAAACCGGCTAGTCCCAGAGCTGCTACGAGATTTTGCCCATTATCGCACACCACCAGGCTGGGCTTGAGGCTCACTGGCACCAACCACTCATAGGTCTGTTGTTCAAGGCCCGTCCACAGCTTCTGCGCGGTGTGGGGTTTGTCCCCCAAACAGATAAGTTTTAAAACTGCCTGCTGTCGTTTACCCCTGGCTATGCTGAAGTTGGTGGTGAAGGTGTTACGCTGACCGGATGAGGAGCCGGTAGAGGATGAGGAAGTGGAGTAGGAGGAGGAAGCAACAGGAGGCAAACTGAACCACCCTGCGATCCTCGGTGGTGGAAGGACATGCGCCAAACTGCTATCCGCCTCAGGCCCAGCCGCCACTGTATTTACCCAGTGTGATGTTATGGAGATATAACGTCCCTGACCGTGCTTTCTAGTCCACGTATCCGTAGTGAGGTGCACCTTGCCACAGATGGCGTTGCGCAGTGCACACCTGATTTTGTCCCCCACTTGGTTGTGCAGGGAATTGATGGCTCGCCTTGAAAAATAGTGGCGGCTGGGCAAGACGTACTGTGGGACAGCCACAGCGATAAGGCCTTTAAAACTAAAGGCCAGTAATTTAGAAATGCTGCCATTCGGGGCTAGGGATAGTGGGTGGGTAGGGGGGTACTTCCTCTTCCTCTCTAGTGTTTGGGAGATGGAGAGCTGATCTCTTCCGTGGGACATTGTGGATATGCTTGGTGAACTAGATGGTGGTGTTGCTGGCAGATCCTCTGTTTGCGGGATGACAGGTGGCACTGTCACTCCAGAGGTGGATGAAGAGGCTGTGACTGCAGCAGAAGAGGAAGCAGGAGGAGCCAGAGACCTTTCTTGATTTTTGAGGTGTCTACTCCACTGCAGCTCGTGCTTTGCACTTAAATGAATGGTCATACAGGTGGTGCTCAGGTTGAGAACATTTATGCCTCGCTTCAGGCTCTGATTGCACAGCGTGCAAACCACTCGTGTCTTGTCGTCAGCACATTGTCTGAAGAAGCGCCATGCCAGGGAACTCCTTGGAGCTGGCTTTGGTGTGCTCGGTTGCTCGGTACCCTGCTGCTGTGGGCTTTGGTGTACTGTCTAGGGGATGGCCACTCCGCTTTTGCACCCTGCTCCCTCTTTTGCTGTGATGGTGGCTATGTGCGACCACCGCCTCTTCCTCCAAACTACACAGGTCACTCGCATGACCTTGATTCCATGTGGGGTTGAGGACCTCATCGTCCTCTGCATTATCTTTCACCCCTGCCTTCCTTGTCGGTCTGCACACTTTCAAAAGCCCCAGCAGTTGGCACCTGTGTTTCTTCATCATCCGAGTCATGCTGCGATGGTCCTCCCATGTACTCATCTTGAAACATAAGTGGTTGGGCATCTGTGCACTTTTTTCTTCCACTTCTGGGGCAGGGATAGGTGGATGGCCCTGGGAAACCCTGCTAACAGAGTCATCAAAAAGCAGAAGAGACTGCTGCATGACTTGGGGCTCAGACTGTTTGGCTGAATTGCAAGGGGGTGAGGTGAAAGACTAATGGACATGGGCTGCAGGTGCCAACTCTGATCTTTCAGCAGGAGACTGGGTGGGAGACAATGTGAAGGAACTGGAGGCACTGTCAGCAACCCAATCTACTATCACCTGTACTTGTTCTGGCCTCCCCATTCGTAGAGCCGCATTTGGCCCAACCAAATACCGTTGCAGGTTCTCTCGCCTACTCGCACCTGTGGAAGGAGTTTCACTTGTGTGTGTAGCTGGCAAAGATCGACCACGTCCTCTTCCTGCAACAGGAGCTCCACAGACAGCACCACGACCTGGGCCACGTCTCTTATTTGACGCTCTCCTCGTATTTCTCAAATTTAGGATCTTGCCCAAAATTGGGTGTTTTGTTAATAGCAGGATAGAACCACAGTATCTAAAGGGTGTATTCACACGTACAGATGTAGACTAGGCCGCAATTAAAGTTTTTTGCCCAAAATGGGTGTTTTGCTAATAACAGAATAGAATCACAGTATGTAAAGGGTGTATCTCATACATGCAGATTGTCAGGAAGCAGGGGGTGTTACCCCTACTCAGGGACCACGGGCACGGCGCAGGGCACGGGTTCCCCTTCAGCTCGTTAGAACACCTGGTGCCCGAGGTGCGGGTGCGTGGCGTGTGCGCGTGCGCAGTACGCAGGCTGCATGCGCATTCCCAGGTGCATAGCATTCCTGCATTATCTGGCTGTCAGGTGTGAGCCTTGCTAGGGGAGGTTCCCAGTACACACCTTCCACCTTCCTCGCCTGCCATTGGTTACTGGGGAGGGTGGTTCCTACCTCCCCTGGCTATAAAGACCTGGTCTGAGCTCTGGCTCATTGCTGAGTTATTCCACCTTATGGTGAACACCTAGCCTCCCTGCAGATCCTCCTATTGCCTGTTGATTCTTTGTATCCTTCCCGGCTACTGACCCCTGGACTGTCTTCCGCCTTGAACCTTCACTGCCTGCCTCGACCCGGATTGGACATTGACTACCCCTCTTGGATTATCCCTAAACTTGTACCGCGTTCTGGGCTGTCAGCTGCTTACTGCCAGTGGGTTCCTCATCCCACTACTGGCTCCCTAGGAGGTTTGACACAGATGTAGACTAGGCCGCAATTAAAGTTTTTTGCCCAAAATGGGTGTTTGTTTAACCTCTTCCGGACACAGGGCGTACAGGTACGTCCTTATGTCCTGGTACTTAAGGACACAGGGCGTACATGTATGCCCTGTGTATTTTCGATCACTGCCATGCGGCTGGCGGTAGTCGCGACCCGGTGCCTGCTCAAATAATTGAGCAGGCAACTAGGCTAAATGCGCAGGGGGGGTCCCGTGATCCCCCATGTCGGCAATCCCCCCCTGACCGCGGGGATCAGAAACTTTAGTATTCCTAAAATATATCTTTATCTCTGCACCCCTGAGTGATTTTATCCCGGTGGGAGGTGCAGGGGGAGGGTTGCGGGCGGTGCGGGAGGCGTGCGGTGTGGCAGGCGGGATCGCGATCCCCCGCCCGCCTCCCCTTGAATAATCGTTGGTGTGCAGTGGGTATACCAGGGTGTCAGCACAATGCTGACACCGTGGTATAAACGGCTGACATCTGTGATGCGATATCAGCCGTTTAACCCTTTCCGTACCGCGGTCCGTACGGACCGGTATGGAAAAGGTTAACAGTAAGAGGGGGCTCCCTCTCCCATCGGGGGGCTGCTGTACCTTTGCAGCCCCCCGATGGGAGAGAGAGAGAGCCCCCAGACAGATCCCCTCCTTACCCTTCCCCGTCTGCGAAGTTTTGGCAGACGAGGAAGGTTCCCATGGCAACAAGACGCCTTCTCAGGCTTCCTGCTGTCCATGGTGCTGAACAGATTTGTGCTAAAGGCATAGATCTGTTCAGACAAAGTGTAAGTAAAATACAGTACAGTACACTTGCTTTTTTACACCGTTTTTATTTTTATTTTTTTACGGTGGTCACCTGAGAGGTTAGGTCATGTGATATTTTTATAGAGCCGGTCGATACGGACGCGTCGATACCTAATATGTATACTTTATTTATATTTATGTAAGTTTTAAACAATGATTTCATTTTTGAAACAAAAAAAAAATCATGTTTTAGTGTTTCCATAGTCTAGAGCCATAGTTTTTTCAGATTTTGGGAGATTATCTTGAGTAGGGTCTCATTTTTTGCGGGATGAGATGACGGTTTGATTGGTACTATTTTGGCGTACATGCGACTTTTTTGATCACTTTTGTTACCTTTTTTGGGAAGTAAGGTGGGCAAAATTACAATTTTCTCATAGTTTTAATTTTTTTATTTTTATAGCATTCACCATGCGGGCAAAGTAACATGGCTGTTTTATAGATCAGATCGTTACGGACGTGGCGATACCTAATATGTGTAGTGTATTTTATTTATTTTTAATCAGTGATAAATGTTTTTTTTATCTTAACTTTTTTCACTTTTTTTTAAATTTTTTTTGACCCAGACCCACTCGGTTCTTGAAGATCCAGTGGGTCTGATGTCTGTATAATTCAGTACAGTACAATATATATTGTACTGTACTGTATTTTAGTTACACTTTGTCTGAACAGATCTATGCCTTTAGCATAGATCTGTTTAGCACCATGGACAGCAAGACGGGGCAGACGGGGAACCTTCCACTCTGACACTCTGGTATACCACTGTACACCAACAAATTTTCAATTTGCGCCTCCCGCAACGCCCCCACCGCAACGCCCCCACCGCCCACAACCCCCCCCTGCACCACCCACAACCCCCCCCTGCACCACCCACAACCCCCCCTGCACCACCCGCCAGGATAAAATTGTGCAGGGGGGGTTCAAAATCTGCAAAAAGCACAGCAAACCGCAGGTCTGAATTGACCTACAGTTTGCTGCGATCGCCGACATGGGGGGGTTCCCATGACCCCCCTGGCGTTGTGACAGGATGCAGGCTGAATGATTTCAGCCGGCATCCTGTTCAGATTAACCCCTGGGGCGCCGGAATCACTATTTAAACTTAGGACGTACCAGTACGCCCTGAGTCCTTAAGGACTCAGGAAATAGGGCGTACCGGTACGCCCTAAGTCCTTAACCTCTTAAGGACATAGGGCGTACAGGTACGCCCTTGTGCCCTGGTACTTAAGGACACAGGGCGTACATGTACGCCCTGTGTATTTCTGATCACTGCCGTGCGGCTGGCAGTGATCGGAACCCGGTGCCTGCTCAAATCATTGAGCAGGCACCTAGGCTAAATGCGCGGGGGTTCCCCCCGTGACCCCCCCATGTCGGCGATCGCGGCAAACCGCAGGTCAATTCAGACCTGCGGTTTGCTGCGATTTCTGCAGTTTCTGATCCCCGCGTTAGGATTCCAAAAATGTTCCTGCATCCCTCCCCCCTGCACCCCTGAGTTATTTGAGCATGGTGGGAGGTGCAGGGGGAGGGTTGCGGGCGGTGCGGGCGGTGCGGGCGGTGCGGGCGATGCGGGAGGTGCGGTAGGCGGGATCGCGATCCCCCGCCCGCCTCCCCTTGAATAATCGTTGGTTTCTAGTGGGTATACCAGGGTGCCAGCACATTGCTGGCACCCTGGTATAAACGGCTGACATCTGTGCTGCGATGTCAGCCGTTTAACCCTTTCCATACCGCGGTCCGTACGGACCGCTGTATGGAAAAGGTTAACAGCGCAGGGAGCTCCCTCCCTCTCCAATCGGGGGGCTGCTGTGCCTTTGCAGCCCCCCGAATGGAGAGGGAGAGAGCTCCCAGGCAGCCCCCCCAGAGCCCCGTCCTTACCCTTCCCCGTCTGCGCAGTTCTGACCATAACTGAGCAGACGGGGAAGGTTCCCATGGCAACAGGACGCCTTCTCAGGCGTCCTGCTTTCCATGGTGCTGAACAGATCTGTGCTGAAAGGCATAGATCTGTTCAGACAAAGTGTAAAATACAGTAAAGTACTATATATTGTACTGTATTGTATTATAATATATAAAATAAAGTAAAAATAAAAAAACACATTTATCACTGATTAAAAATAAAAAAAAATTAATTCCCTACACATGTTTGGTATCGCCGCGTCCGTAACGACCTGATCTATAAAACGGTCATGTTACTTTACCCAAACGGTGAACGCCATAAAAATAAAAAATTAAAAACTATGATGAAATTGAAATTTTGCCCACCTTACTTCCAAAAAAGTTAATAAAAGTGATCAAAAAAGTTGTATGTACTCCAAAATTGTAACAATCAAACCGTCATCTCATCCCGCAAAAATCATACCCTACCCAAGATAATTGCCCCAAAACTGAAAAAACTATGGCTCTTAGACTATGGAAACACTAAAACATCATTTTTTGGGTTTCAAAAATGAAATCATTGTGTAAAACTTACATAAATAAAAAAAAGTATACATATTAGGTATCGCCGCATCCGTATCGACCGGCTCTATAAAAATATCACATGACCTAACCCCTGAGGTGACCACCGTAAAAAAAAAAAAAAAAAAACGGTGTAAAAAAAGCAATTTTTTGTCATCTTACTTCACAAAAAGTGTAACAGCAAGCGATCAAAAAGTCATATGCACCCCAAAATAGTGCCAATAAAACCGTAATCTCATCCCGCAAAAAATGAGACCCTACTTGAGATAATCGCCCAAAAACTGAAAAAACTATGGCTCTTAGACTATGGAGACACAAACTTTTTTTTGTTTTAAAAATGAATTCATTGTGTAAAACTTACATAAATAGAAAAAATTGTATACATATTAGGTATCGCCGCGTCCGTGACAACCTGCTCTATAAAATTACCACATGATCTAACCGGTCAGATGAATGTTGTAAATAACAAAAAAAAAAAACTGTGCCAAAAAAGCTATTTCTTGTTACCTTGCCGCACAAAAAGTGTAATATACAGCAACCAAAAATCATATGTACCCTAAACTAGTACCAACAAAACTGCCACCTTATCCCGTAGTTTCTAAAATGGGGTCACTTTTTTGGAGTTTCTACTCTAGGGGTGCATCAGGGGGGCTTCAAATGGGACATGGTGTCAATAAAACCAGTCCAGCAAAATCTGCCTTCCAAAAAACGTATGGCATTCCTTTCCTTCTGTGCCCTGCCGTGTGCCCGTACAGCAGTTTACAACCACATATGGGGTGTTTCTGTAAACTACAGAATCAGGGCCATAAATAATGAGTTTTGTTTTGCTGTTAACCCTTGCTTTGTAACTGGAAAAAAAATATTAAAATGGAAAATCTGCCAAAAAAGTGAAATTTTGAAATTGTATCTCTATTTTCCATTAAATCTTGTGCAACACCTAAAGGGTTAACAAACTTTGTAAAATCAGTTTTGAATACCTTGAGGGGTGTAGTTTCTTAGATGGGGTCACTTTTATGGAGTTTCTACTCTAGGGTTGCATCAGGGGGCTTCAAATGGGACATGGTGTAAAAAAAACAGTCCAGCAAAATCTGCCTTCCAAAAACCGTATGGCATTCCTTTCCTTCTGCGCCCTGCCGTGTGCCCGTACAGCAGTTTACGACCACATATGGGGTGTTTCTGTAAACTACAGAATCAGGGCCATAAATAATGAGTTTTGTTTTGCTGTTAACCCTTGCTTTGTAACTGGAAAAAAAATATTAAAATGGAAAATCAGCCAAAAAAGTGAAATTTTGAAATTGTATCTCTATTTTCCATTAAATCTTGTGCAACACCTAAAGGGTTAACAAACTTTGTAAAATCAGTTTTGAATACCTTGAGGGGTGTAGTTTCTTTGATGGGGTCACTTTTATGGAGTTTCTACTCTAGGGTTGCATCAGGGGGGCTTCAAATGGGACATGGTGTCAAAAAAACTGTCCAGCAAAACCTGCCTTCCAAAAACCATATGGCGCACCTTTCACTCTATGCCCCGCTGTGTGGCCGTACAGTAGTTTACGGCCACATATGGGGTGTTTCTGTAAACTGCAGAGTCAGGGCAATAAAGATACAGTCTTGTTTGGCTGTTAACCCTTGCTTTTTTAGTGGAAAAAAATTGGTTAAAATGGAAAATTAGGCAAAAAAATGAAATTCTCAAATTTCATCCCCATTTGCCAATAACTCTTGTGCAACACCTAAAGGGTTAATGAAGTTTGTAAAATCAGTTTTAAATACCTTGAGGGGTGTAGTTTCTTAGATGGGGTCACTTTTATGGAGTTTCTACTCTAGGGGTGCATCAGGGGGCTTCAAATGGGACATGGTGTCAAAAAAACAGTCCAGCAAAACCTGCCTTCCAAAAACCATATGGCGCACCTTTCACTCTACGCCCCGCTGTGTGGCCGTACAGTAGTTTACGGCCACATATAGGGTGTTTCTGTAAACGGCAGAGTCAGGGCAATAAAGATACAGTCTTGATTGGCTGTTAACCCTTGCTTTGTTAGTGGAAAAAATGGGTTAAAATGGAAAATTAGCCCAAAAAATTAAATTCTCAAATTTCATCCCCATTTGCCAATAGCTCTTGTGCAACACCTAAAGGGTTAACGAAGTTTGTAAAATCAGTTTTGAATACCTTGAGGGGTGTAGTTTATAGAATGGGGTCATTTTTGGGTGGTTTCTATTATGTAAGCCTCGCAAAGTGACTTCAGAGCTGTAGTGGTCCCTAAAAATTTGTTTTTTGTAAATTTCTGAAAAATTTCAAGATTTGCTTCTAAACTTCTAAGCCTTGTAACATCCCCAAAAAATAAAATATCATTCCCAAAATAATTCAAACATGAAGTAGACATATGGGGAATGTAAAGGCATCACAATTTTTAGGGGTACTACTATGTTTTACAGAAGTAGAGAAACTGAAACTTTGAAATTTACAAATTTTTCCAAATTTTTGTTAAATTAGGTATTTTTTGGTGCAAAAAAAATATTTTTTTTTACTTCATTTTACCAGTGTCATGAAGTACAATATGTGACAAAAAAACAATCTCAGAACGGCCTGGATAAGTCAAAGCGTTTTAAAGTTATCAGCACTTAAAGTGACTCTGGTCAGATTTGCAAAAAATGGCCTGGTCCTAAGGTGCAAAAAGGCTGTGTCCTTAAGGGGTTAAGGGGTTAATCTTTGACAATGAAATTGCTCCAGCTACTTAGCAGAAGCAAGTTGGAAGCTATATTCAGGCTACTCAATCCATTCCTCAGCAAGTTCACGACAATTTTCTTTTTTATGTGTGACAAAAAGGTCTAGTCCAGCCCAGGTGTAGCCCAGTCTTGGCCTACATTGTATTTAATTGCATAACTGTTGATTAAAGATGAGTGAATTAAAGTTGACAAAGTGGAATTCAATCCGAATTTCAGAAAAAAATTGATTCATGCCAAAGTCGAATTTTCTAGAGCTTTGTGGTAACGAATCAATTTTTTTTATAAAATGGCTGCTGCACACGTTACAAAGTGAAAGTATGAAACCCCGGGAAAATGGGAGCACCCATAATGCCATGCAGACAGCCAATTAGCAGATAACCAGCCCCTGTGATATCACAGCTCTATAAAAAGCCTCTTCATGCCCGATCTTCTCCATTTTACAGGGAGACACGTTGCAGGCACTAAGGACAGTAATTAGGAAAGAATTTATAAAAAAATAAAAACACGATTGAGCTGTTCAGGGAAAGATTATTCATAGTGTAGGGAAAGGAAAGGGAGGCACTATCCACACTGTAAGGAGAGATCAGTGACCGATAGGAGAGTGTAAATCCTGGGTAATAGGAGCTATTCTATTACATCTTGCTGCACTAATTGGGTATACTAAAAGTGATTTTAGGTTGTTTTAAACAGTAATTGCAGTAATACTAGCATCTGTTATTGGGTTGAAAGTGCTGTCTGATACAAGCAGTTTTGGGGTTGATTTATTTTAAATATATAAAAGTACAACCAGGGGCGTTGCTAGGGTCTGAAGACATCCGGGGCACGAGCCCACATGAAGCCATGCCCCCACCCCATGAAGCCACACCCCCATCGTCACCGGGAGGGCCTTCACAGTAGTTATTAACCCCTTTCAGCAGTCCCCCCTTCCGTGAATGTGGGAATGCTGAATGGGGTTAATAACTACAGTGAAGGGCCTAGCCATCTGGGCAACCCCACAGATCATCCTAACCTATGGTCAGCCTAATTTAAAATTAAGCAACCCCCCCCAACTATAAACTAATCACAGAAGTTGGAACCCATCAACCCCCCTTGTACTTGTTCTGCTACTTGCAGGCTGTGTGGGCATGAGTTCAGAACTTCAGTCACTTCGGTCCGCAATTCTGTTCTGCAGCGCGTGATCCCGCAATACTCGTGACCTCCGGCGTCGGGTCTCGCGGGATCACACGCGGCAGAACAGAATTGCAGACCAAAGTGACTGAAGTTCTGAACTCATGCCCACGCAGCCTGCAAGTAGCAGAACAAGTACAAGGGGGGTTGGGGGATGATCTGTGTGGCTGTGCCACTGTGGGGTTGCCCAGGACCAGGTCCACTCAATATAATAGCCAAAAATGCTACCAGTGCCGCACCAGCATACAGGATTGTGCCATCCACAGATCCCCCATAACAGTGCCACTCACAGATCCCCCTCCCCATAACAGTGCCATCCACATATCCCCCTCCCCATAACAGTGCCATCCACAGATCCCCCTCCCCGCAGCTCACAGGAGTATACATTTTAAACTGTAATCCTAATCCATATCCTGCAACTTTAACTTTAAATCAGCGCTCATCTCTAGTCTTTACTGTCTTACTTTTAGCTAGTCAGCTCCAGTAACAGGCAGTGCGGGCGGTGCTCACTCACTGACGTCACGTGCCGGTGCCGCCTAGTGGGATGAGCAGGTGCCTGATGACAGTGAGCAAGCGCTGCCTGCACTGTTTGCTGTTACCGGAGCTGAGTAAGAATCTAGTAATGAGATGAGCGCTGATTTCAAGTTAAGTTAAGTCTGCAGGTAGATTAGGATTACAGTTTAGAGTTTATAAAAATATGTGAGCGGTGGTGCTGGTGTATCGCAGGAGAGTCAGAGCGCCGGCCGGCCCTGCCAGTGCCAGCATAACATTCGGGCACTGGTCAAAACATCCGGGGCTCATGCCCCGAATGTTTTGACATAACGACGCCCCTGAGTACAACCATTTATCCTTGCTTTTGGGGTGAATTTGCAGGCAGATACAACCATTTTGGGGTGAATTTAGTTGATATATAACTACTTCTATTCACCCTTGCATCTGTACTGAAAGTGCTGTCCGAGACAACCAGTTTTGGGGTGTTGATACATAAGTACATCCATTCCTCCTTGATTCTGGGGTGAAATTGCAGTCTGATACAAACAGTTTAGGGATTTATATAGTATATATACAGTTGCAAGAGTATGTGAACCCTTTGGAATTATATGGATTTCTGCACAAATTGGTCATAAAATGTAATCTGATCTTCATAACAATAGACAATCGCAGTCTGCTTAAAGAGGACCTTTCACCTAAAAAAAAAAAAATGTAACTAAGACTATAGCGTTACTTACATGCCCCCATGATTTCTTGAACGTTAATTCTTTTTTCATTCTGTGCCCCCGTTTGTCCGCTATGCCCCCCAGAATAATTCCCGCCGTTTATGCTAATGAGCCAGCCTCAAATGGGCTGGCTTTAAAAGTTCTCCCGGATGACAGCCTAATGCTCTCCCCCAGCAGATGATATCAGAAGGGTCTGACCACGGCTCTGTCCCCATTGAATACACCTACACGTTCAGCCGATCCGAACATGTGTATGGCCGAGCGATCTTCTGGAATGTGTTTGGCTGCCTTTAGAACTGTTGTGCCTCTCCATTGTAAGCTGTTATAGATGATAGATGAAATCGTTCCAGTTCTCTAAAGTCTCGCGAGAACTGGAGCGTCTTCTCCCTGGCTAAGAGCGGAGCGCGCTGATTGGATGCGCTCCGTTCCAGGGAGAAGATGGAAGGCACGCCCGCGAGAACTTTTAAAGCCAGCCCATTTGAGGCTGGCTCATTAGCATAAACGGCGGGAATTATTCCGGGGGGCATAGCGGACAAATGGGGGCACAGAATGAAAAAAGAATTAACGTTCAAGAAATCATGGGGGCATGTAAGTAAAGCTATAGTCTTAGTTAAAAAAAAATTTGGGGTGAAAGGTCCTCTTTAAACTAATAACACACAAATAATTTATTGTTACCATGTTTTTATTGAACACACCATGTAAACATTCACAGTGCAGGTGGAAAAAGTATGTGAACCCTTGGATTTAATAACCGGTTGAACTTTCTTTGGAAGCAATAACTTCAACCAAACATTTCCTGTAGTTGCAGATCAGACGTGCACAACAGTCAGAGTAATTCTTGACAATTCCTCTTTACAGAACTGTTTCAGTTCAGCAATATTTTTGGGATGTCTGGTGTGAATCGCTTTCTTGAGGTCATGCCACAGCATCTCGGTTGAGGTCAGGACTCTGACTGGGCCACTCCAGAAGGCGTGTTTTCTTCTGTTTAAGCAATTCTGTTGTTGATTTACTTCTATGCTTTGGGTCGTTGTCCTGTTGCAACATCCATCTTCTGTGGAGATTAAGCTGGTGGACAGATGGCCTTAAATTCTCATGCAAAATGTCTTGATAAACTTGGGTATAAATTTTTCCCTTCGATGATAGCAATCTGTCCAGGCCCTGACGCAGCAAAGCAACCCCAAACCACCCCCAAACCATGATGCCCCCACCACCATACTTCACAGTTTGGATTAGGTTTTGATGTTGGTGTGCTGTGCCTCTTTTTCTCCACACATAGTGTTGTGTGTTTCTTCCAAACAACTCAACTTTGGTTTCATCTGTCCAATATTTTGCCAGTACTGCTGTGGAACATCCAGGTGCTCTTGTGTAAACTGTAAATGTGCAGCAATTTTTTTTTGGGACAGCAGTGGCTTCCCCTGTGGTATCCTCCCATGAAATCCATTCTTGTTTAGTGTTTTACATATCGTAGAGTCGCTAACAGGGATGTTAGCATATGCCAGAGACTTTTGTAAGTCTTTAGCTGACACTCTAGGATTTTTCTTCACCCCATTGAGCAGTCTGTGTTGTGCTCTTGCAGTCATTTTTACAGGACAGCCACTCCTAGGGAAAGTAGCAGCAGTGTTGAACTTTCACCATTTATAGACAATTTGTCTTGCCGTGGACTGATGAACAGAAAGGCTTTTGTAGATACTTTTATAACTCTTTCCAGCTTTATGTAAGTCAACATTTCTTAATCGTAGGTCTTCTGAGAGCTCTTTTGTGCGAGGCATCATTCAGATCAGGCAATGCCTCCTGTGAAAAGCAAACCCATAACTGGTGTGTGTTTTTTATAGGGCAGGGCAGCTGTAACAAACACCTCCAATCTCATCTCATTAAGTGGACTCCAGTTGGCTGACACCTCACTCCAATTAGCTATTGGAGATGTCATTAGTCTAGGGGTTCACATACTTTTTCCACCTGCACTGTGAATGTTTACATGGTGTGTTCAATACAAACATGGTAACATTTAATTCTTTGTGTGTTGTTAGTTTAAGCAGACTGTGATTGTCTATTGTTGTGACTTAGATGAAGATCAGATCACATTTTATGACCAATTTGTGCAGAAATCCATATAATTTCAAAGGGTTCACATACTTTTTCTTGCAACTGTAAGTACTTGCGGTCTGGCATGTTGCATGGGTAAAGAAAGCATGCTCCTCGAGCTTAAGAAAAAAGAAAAACTATAGGTGATCACACCATAAAGGCCGAGAACAGATGACACGAAAAGGATTAGCCGCCGAGGAAGCCGTTCGATGAAGCAGAACACCTCTCTACACACTTTTAGGGTGGTCCAATTCTTTTACACTTAATTTGATGCCCTAATCAGTAGTTGCAGAGTTGGTGTAAAATAGCAGCCTGATACTACACACTTTAGGGTTCACACTTCAGTTATTTGATCAGTTATTACTAACATTTTTTGTGAGCCAAAATTAGTAGTGAAGCTTGTTTAGAGATAAGGTGTAATGGAAAGATCTGCACTTGTTCTGTGTTTTTGCCCCAAACCTGGTTTGATACTGCACATTTTAGGGTGTTCAAATTCTTTTACACTTAATTTGATCATGCATCAATCAGTAGTTGTGGAATTGTTGTGAAATTGCAGCCTGATATTATTGCTCTTTTACCCTTGCAGTTAATGTTATAGCACAGTATGTCCGATAGACAGGTGAAGAGGAGAGATCCGCTGCTTCCTCCGGTAGGTGGGCAAGTAGCAACGATGATACACTGTGGGAGCTGGTGTTGCGAGCGGTCAAGCACGTGGGCCTGAGACTGGTGAGGGTGACATCAGTGACGTGCAGACAGTGGCGGACAATGATGTGACCGACCGCACGTGGGAGCCGAGTGAGAAGGTGGCTTCATCATAATCATCATAAGGAGAAGAGGGTGGCAGCTGGAGGAAGTAGCTGATCCAGCAGGGTGGTAATGTGGCCGTGAGTCAGCAGGGTGGCATCTGTAACCAAACATGCCCGGGGTAGACCGCCTGCTACGCAGGAGCCTACCTGTCTTGAATGAAGTAGCTGTGCACAGGTTCACAGAAACTGCAGTAGCGGTTAGTCAGTACGGACTGGTGGGGGTAAAATGCCATACTTGACGGTGTGGGACTATTTCATCAAGCCGCAAGGACAATCAGCATGGCCCACTCTGTGACTGGGCCACTGTGTTGACGACTCATGCAATTCTTTATGCAATTCCTCATGTGATTCCCACTCACACCACTCTGTGACTTGGCCTTTGTGTTGGCAGCTCATGCGATTCATCAAGCGATTCCCACCCTCAGGACTATGTGACTGGGCCACTGTGTTGATGACTCATGTGATTTTTTATGCAATTCCTCATGCGATTCCCACTCTCACCAGTCTGTGTGTGACTGGGCCACTGTGTTGACTCTTCATGCTGTTGTCACCTCACCACTCGGTCATGGGGGCACTACTTGTTTCAGCGTGTAACAGAACAGGTTCTGCAGACATTTATGTAAAATCAGCTGATGAAGGTGTAAAAGAAGTGCGCTTCTTCTTGACACTAACATTGACCTGTAAGGCTCATGCTTCAGTTATTTGGTCAGTTTTGGCCCCGTAAGTGACCAAATAAGTGAAGTGTGAAGTGATTCTATGAGTGACACCTGTCATTTGTGTGTTATACTGACTCACAGTAGTGTTTCTTTAGGACAACGGACTGCCTATGCATGTTTCTGCAATGCACAGTGTTCTACACCACTATAAGGCTCTCATCAGCCTGAAAATAGATGTTTTATAGCGTGAGTCGTCACAAATGAATTTGGATCAAATCAAATCTTTTTGGGAAATTTGGCGAACCGTCTGAATTGGGTTTTTGAGAAATTTTCTGATCTCTACTGTTGATCGCTATAGCAATTAGCCCAAATAGGGCATATGGACCTCATGGTGAGGTGCTCCCCGCTTAAGTTGCTTCTCTATTAACAACAGCTGTAAGCTGCTAAAGAGAGAATCTGTCACTTCACTAAACTCAGCACAATCATATGAATGCTCATTGAAGGGGCGACATTTAATAGCTGCTTTAGGAGCAATGCATGTTTGTGCACAGCTTTTAGCTGGGAATATACTCTAATTGGGCATACAGTACATGCTGTACCACAATACATTTATATGATCCTTTTAGCTGACCTGCTTGTCAGAAGGCCCCCAGCTATACAATATATACAGGCCACTGCCAAGGCCACCACTTCCCTGGGAAGGAAAATAGTGGCGGTGACGTGGTTCAATCACGACTGCTTTCTTAGCCAACCACAGCAACATTCTCTTTTGTGTAGACACTGGACTAGTTTAACTACTATACAGCATCTGTGCAGAAGAGGATGTGGCTAAAGAGGAAATATAAGGCTTTGTTCACACATCAGTGTTTTACATCAGTGTTTTAAAGCCAAAAACAAGTATGAGTCAATAAGACAGAACGTGTGCTAATCTTTTCATTATACCTTATCTTGATGCAGGCTCCTCTTCTGGTTTTGACTCGCAATCATTGATGTAAATCACTGACCAAATCACTAAAGTTAATGAGGCCTAGAGGAATGGCTTTACTTATTCTTTCTGTTGGATCTACTTCTAGCTTTTTCTCAAAAACTAGATGAAAAGCAGTATGTGTGATCCCAGCCTTAAAGGGATGAATCAATGTATTATTTTATCTCTAGAACCATCAATAACTATCAGTCCCATTTTCATAAAATATTAGACATTTAATACACATTGCTTGCTGAAATGCACTTATAAGTGAACTTGCTCATGTATTCATAAAGCTGAACATCCATATGTAGCATTTAAGTGACAAGAGTGTATATGTAATCCAAACTGTAGTAAAAACTAGAGCACACACAGTAATAGTTTATCTGTACAGTATTAATTCTCATGTTCTTTGTCACTGGATGATTCATCAAACACAGTCTCTTTCACGTAGTGGAAACTGTTGCTCTGAAGAAAATATCCCTTTGTACATAGAGCTGTCTGTATGCTTCTCCAAAGTTCTTTGAATTTTCTTGTACTGGCTCTTTGACTTGTAACCAAAAATCTTCTTTATGACCAACCAAAGTTTCCTGTTGTACACAAAGGCCTGGAGAAAATAATCAATAATCAGTAATATTACATCACTATTCACTGTCATAACTCTTAAAAGAAAGTATGATATTTTGTAGTCTGCACAAATAGAGTTCAGGTTTGTTAAAAATCAAACACTACTCACATAAAGTAAGTACTGTATAAACTATTATAGTTAAAGTGTACCTCCAACTATTAAGATTATTTTATTAAAGGGGTTGTCCTATCTGGCATATCCTGTGGAAAGGTGCAAGTCCCACGCTACAGAGGCGGTGCTACCATAAGGCCGACCAAGTGGCTGCCTTAGGGTGCACCCTGGGGAAGGGCGGAAAAATTATCCTTCTTTTTTATTTTAAATCACTTACTTGTGAGTTGCGCCGCCGGCCGCCCGCCCCAGCCTGCGTGCGCCGTATGGCCCCGGCCCTCACTCACAGAGTGGCACTGGCCCGGCAACACGGTCATGGGGTCAGGCCAGGGGGGTGTGACTGGCGAGTGATGTGGCGGGTGGCAGCAGGGACTAGAGCTGACTGTGTCTGTAAGTCTGACTCACACACAGCCAGATTGCCATAGCAGCAGGACAGGTGGTCACTGATGCGCGAACTAGTACCAGAGTGCACGGCATAAATGTGTTTTAAAAAAATTATTCAATCATAAATGGAGGGAGGGGGATGGTGACCGTGATATGATGGGAGGGGGGACAATGTCTGTAGTCTGTGACATGGGGATGGGGCCAGGGCCGTCCGGGGGGGTATATGATGTGCCATGGGGGGGACTTAAATGTGACATGATAGGGGGTAATGATGTGACACGAAGGGAGTGATGTGACATGGTTTGGAGGGGGTGAAATGTGACAAGGAGGGGGAGAAATGTGAAATGGAGGGGGAGAAAGCTGACATGGGGGGATAAATCTGACATGTGGGTGATGTAACAAAGGGGATTATGTAAAAAGGAAGGGGAGAAATGTGACATGGAGGGCTGATGTGACATAGGGGGTGATTTGACATGGAGGGGGAGAAATGTGACATGGGGGGCTGATGGCTGACATGGGGGCATAATGGCTTACATGGGGGGCTAATGGCTGACATGGGAGACTAATGGATGACATGGGGGCATGATGGCTGACATGGGGGCATGATGGCTGATATGGGGGCATGATGGCGACATGCTGGGCTGATGGATGAGGGCTGATGTCTGACATGGAGGTCTGATCTGAAGCATTGGGGGTTTGATATGAGGTCTGATTAACATTATTGTCCTCCTCTAAAACCTAAAAGTGTGTCTTATGGGCCGATGCGTCTTATAGGGCGAAAAATACGGTATATATTTTTATGAGACAACACTGAAGATATGACACTTTGATACAATATAAAGTAGTCAGTGTACAGCTTGTATAACTGTAAATTTTGTTTGCCCTCAAAGTAATTCAACACACAGCCATTAATGTCTAAACCGCTGGCAAAAAAAGGGAGTACACCCCTAAGTAAAAATGACCAAATTGTGCCCAATTAGCCATTTTCCCTCCCTGGTGTCATGTGTCTCAGGTGTGAATGGGGAGCACGTGTGTTAAATTTGGTGTTATCACTCTCAAACTCTCTCATACTGTCACTGGAAGTTCAACATGGCACTTCATGGCAAAGAACTCTAAGGATATGAAAAAAAGAATCGTTGCTCTACATAAATATGGCCTAGGCCAGTGATGGCTAACCTTGGCACTCCAGCTGTGGTGAAACTACGACTCCCAGCATGCTCCATTTATTTCTATGGAGTTCTGAGAGCAGCCAAGCAAGGGGGGCATTTTGGGAGTTGTAGTTTTACAACAGCTGGAGTGCCAAGGTTAGCCATCACTGGCCTAGGCTATAAGAAGATCGGAAACATCCTGAAACTGCAGCCCCCATAATGCCTCCAGCAGCCCCCATTATGCCTCCAGCAGCCCCTATTATGCCTCCAGAAGCCTCAGGTTTAATAAATAAAATAAAACTCCTCTCCTGCTCCTGGATGCCCCCGCTTCTCACCGCCCGCGATCCCCTGTCGACTGTGCTGTGACCTGATGTGCACAGCGTGAGGTCACAGAGCGCCCTCAAGCTGTGCGCAGCCTTCACAGCCGACAGCCGAGGACCAGGAAGCAGTGAGTACAAAGCCTTCACCGCTTCCTGGTCCTCCGGTACTAATAAGTGCTTCCATAATGGAAGCGCTCATTAGTATTCACCCCATAAGACGCAGGGGCATTTTCCCCCCACTTATGGGGCAAATAATACAGTGATAAAATATTTTTAAAATGTAAGGGGTGTACTTACTTTTGTGAGATACTGTATATTTATTCATTTATGTATTTATATAGCGTCAACATATTCCACAGCACTTTACAGAAATTGTCATCACTTACTGTCATATACAGTACACAAAATATTTCGTAATTACATGATATATGAGAGTTTCAACTCTGTTCTACCTGAACAGGTGGAACACGGTTAGGGGACCCACATTCATGAAACTGTTGCAATTCCCAGAGGTGGAACCTGCATCCATTAGACATTAAAGGCATATCATGAGGGTCTGCAATAAATATCTAAGGTGGGAATTCCCCCTCAAATAACACCTGAAGCCACCACTAGGGAGAGCTTTGTTTTACATTAGTAAGGCCGGGTTCACATCACTGTTTGTTTTTCTGTTTTTCTGATCCGTCAGACGAACAGAAAAATAAAGAGAAAAATTGATCCTGTATTTTAAGCATTTAATATGCTCATTTATGCACATTTTGCATCTGCATCAGTATTCATATTAGCTTGAACATTTGCTTTATTCTCTATATACATGAATATAAAGGACTTAGAAAATATATTTTATTCAAAATTATATCAACCTTGTATCAAACACAGTAGCTTCCCATACAGAGAGAGGTCACCTTGCCTTAGTGGATAGGTATAAATAATTTTGACTATTAGTAGTGTTGATCGAGCACCGTAGTTCTCGGGTGCTCAGGCCGAACACATTGTGATATTCGGGTGCTTGACCGAGCACCCAAGTATAATGGAAGTCAATGGGAGAACCCGAGTGTCACGGATGATCCGCGAGAATATTGAACTGTCCTCCCAATATTATCAATATTACTCTCCCTTGTTGATCAGTAGTTCTATTAAACAGTATTTATTTCCCTAGGCCCCAGAACCTACAATTTGATTACTCAGAGCGTCTCCTCCTGTGTACCCAGAGAACAAAATGGTCCTTTTGTTCAAGCCAGTCAATAGATGCCCAGCAGATAACGCAATTACAGCTGGCTTCCTTAGGTTGACAAAAGAACTTCCCTTTCTGCAGAGATATCACAGCTAGGTGTGAAGACTGCACCTGGGGGGAACCATTTAGTGTTGCTGCCATAAGGGGTTTGTAAGATAGCTTGATTCAGACAGGCTGGCACCAAGGTTCCAAGATTGACACATGAATCTGAGATATGATTTTTACCTTTTTAGGAGAGACCATGCATCTTACGGATGTAAGAATTACATCATCGTGTCACTCAGAATTCACTGGACGTTTACATAGGACAAACATAACTCTAGGAGGTGCCCAGGTAAAGTTATGGTGTTACCCCATCATAGAACCAGGTATAATAGTCATATTTGGTATCCCTGGACTCCATATTTTGTGGGGAAGGTGAATATGTGCTTGTTACTTGTGTACCCCCGATATATTTATACATAGTAATTAGATCTCCCCTCAGTTGTCTTTTTTCTAAAGTGAATAAGGGTACTTTCACACTAGCGTTTTTATTTTCCGGTACTGCGTTCCGGAAAATAATACCGGAAAATGACTGAATGGAGAGAAATCTGTTCAGGATACATCAGGATATCTTCAGTTCAGTCACTGAACGGCGTTTTGGACGGAGGAAATACCGTAGCATGCTGTGCTATTTTCTTGGTCCAAAATTCCGGATCAGTTGCCGGAATGCCAGATCCGGCATTAATTTACATTGAAATGTATTAGTGCCAGATCCAGCATTAAAAATTCAGCAATGCCGGATCCGTCCTTTAAAAATGTGGAAAAAAAAAATAGAAATGGATCAGTTTGTCCGTATGACAAACAGAGATACAAATCTGTTCTTGCTATGCATTTGTAGACGGATCCGCATCCGTCTACAAATGCTGTCCATTTGCATGCAGATTGCCAGATTCGGCAGGCAGTTCTGGCGACGGAACTGCTTGCCGGATCACTGCCACAAGTGTGAAAGTAGCCTAACCCTAATTTTGATAATCTTTCAGGGTACTGTAGTTCCCTTATTCCAGTTATTACTTTAGTTGCCCTCCTCTGAACCCTCTCCAGCTCTGCTATGTCTACCTTGTTTACAGGAGACCAGAACTGTTCACAGTACTCCATGTGTGGTCTGACCAGTGATTTGTAAAGTGGTTGGACTATGTTCTCATCACGGGCATCTATGCCCCTTCTGATGCAACCCATTATCTTATTGGCCTTGGCAGCAGCTGCCTGACACTGGTTTTTAAAGCTCAGTTTGCTGTTCACTAAATTCCTAGGTCCTTTTCCATGTCAGTGTTACCTAGTGTTTTACCATTTAGTATGCACGGCTGACTTGCATTATTCCTACCCATGTGAATAACCTTACATTTGTCAGTGTTAAACCTCATCTGCCACTTATCTGCCTAAGCTTCCAATCTATCCAGATCCCTCTGTAGCAGTATACTGTCCTCTTCAGTGTAAATTACTTTACACAGTTTAGTGTCATCTGCAAAAATGTATATTTTCCTGTGCAAGCCTTCTACAAGATCATTAATAAATATATTGAAGAGGATAGTGCCCAGTACTGACCCCTGAGGTAGTCCACTAGTGACAGTGACCCAATCTGAGTCTGTACCATTAATAACCACCCTCTGTTTTCTATCATTGAGCCAGTTACTTACCCACATACAGATGTTTTCTCCCAGTCCGAGCATTCTCATTTTATATACTAACCTTTTATGCAGTACAGTGTCAAATGCTTTGGAGAAGTCCAGATATACAACATCCATTGATTCGCCGCTGTCAAGTCTAGAATTTACCTCCTCATAGAAACTGATTAAATTAATTTGACATGACCGATCCCTCATGAAGCCTCATGCTGCAAGATAGCATCTCTTAGAAAACCTTCAAACAGTTTACCCACTACGAATGTTGAACACTCCCTGTCAATATAGAGTCCTTAAATATTAGAAATAAGGGTCTGGCTATGACATCACTGAATTATCTTAGGATACGGGGGTGTATGTCATCTGGTCCTGGCGATTCGTCTATTTTAATCTTTTTAAGATGCCACAGTACTTCTTCCTGGGTCAGACAGGGCGCTTTTAATGGGGAATTAGCTTTTACATTCTGCATATCATCTGACAGTTTATTTTCTTCAGTGAATACAGTGGAGAAAAAAATATTTAATAGCTTTGCTTTTGCCTCATTGAGTTGTCGTGGAGAAAACCATGATTTGATTTCTTGCTGAAAGACATGGAGCAGTTCCTCCCCTGTGTGACTCCGTTCGCCCAGGCAAACGAGGTGCAGAACAACGTGACACTGCCATGTTGCGCACATATGGTATTCTGGATGGGCACTGTGAATTGTCCCTGCAGTGAAGGCTGAGGACACAGTGGAGGATGAGGAAGAGGCAAACATTTACCTTGTACCAACAGCGTGGCAACGTGGATGCAGAAGCGGCATCACCTGGCCAAGTTGCTGGTGTGGCTGTGCAGGAACCAGATTCAACAAGTGGGCCGTAAAGGACATGTACTGTCCCTGACCGTACAGATCCACACATCAGCGCTGCCATGCACTTTTGCAAACACCGACAGGCTCAAGGACTGGCCCACCTTCAGTTCTCCATATTTGTGCAGGGCTGGTACTGCCATTTTGGCAAAGAAATGGCTTGGACAAACATCAATTGTTCGCGAAACGCGCGTTCGCATTGCGCTCATTGACTTTAATAGCGGGCAAAACTGAAAAATCTTCAGGTTATATTTGCGGCCACCAAACATAAACTATGAGTGCACAAATAGTCCCACAACATGAACAGTGACATACCAGAGGGGGATCGTTGACAAAAATTCCCACAAAAAATATGTATTTTAATCAGGGGCCATTTTTATGCGTCTTAAAGGGAAACTCTCAAAAATGTGAGTCCATTAAAAAAATGCATATGTTAACGTAAATTAATTTTTCTACTATGGAACTGTATGGTGAACGGACGCCACTGTACATCATCAGTCTGAGGCATCTGAAAACGGAGATATTTTTGGTATGCATTAAATGGATGACAAAAATACAGATGGAGTAGAGTTAACGCTCCTGTTTTCTGAGATTTCTGAGTTGTGTTATCTAATCTAAGCAAACACCTTCAATTTCTTTTCAATGGCTTTTGTCTCAAGATAACGGGATGAGTTAAGAAATTTGAGTTAAGAGCTGGAGTGCTAACCCTGCTACATCTGTAGGATGTGAACCCAGCACTACTGTCAGAATAAGCACCAGTACACAGCAGAGCAGCATGGTGGAGAGAGGAGGCCGCCATTTACTGACAGAGCTCTACCTAGTTATGGTGGTCAGGGACTGTGTTTCTCAAGGATCATTTACTACTGGAAAATTCAGGGCACAGTATAATACACTGGAATCTATATAATATAAAGATATTAGCCCTACCCCCGAATAGTAATACAATTAGGTGGTCATTTATTATATAGGAATACGTCTATGTTAGGCGTATTTCTGACACAGATTGTGGTGCAAAGGTCCTTAGCAGCACAATCTGCATATTTTTATTGCTCAAGCCAGGTATAAAATAGGATGGCATGGGCAGGGAAAGAGATACAGTTATTGGATACCACTGCCATACATTGACCGGATAACACCTCTGTACAGTGACCGGATAACACCGCCATACAGTGACCGGATAAAAGGGCACAGTACAGGGAATGACTAAGGGCACTGCACAGGGTGTGGTAACAGGGCACAATGCAGGGTATAAGGGGGCACAGTATGGGGTGGAGGGCACAGTCACATGACCCTGTGACATTAGAAGGTCTTTATGGTGAATGCGGTTCATTCACTACCATAATGAGATTGAGAGGAGTGAGACAGTTGTGTGATTATGTAGCTAGAGATAAAAATTAGCCAATAGGCATTCACCTGACAGAAAATAACTTTGGATTCTGTGGCTAGAGGTACATTAGGGGGTCAGAGGATAAAAATGTAACTCTCGGACAGTACAGGCCCCAAAAATTAGGCAAAAGGAATTCACCTGACAGCAAAGAAGTTTGGATTCTGTGGCTAGAGGTACATTAGGCGGCCACAGGATAAATATGTAACTGTCGGCCAGTAAATTAGGCAATAGGCATTCACCTGACAGCAAAGAACTCTGTTGGCCAGTACAGGCCCCTAAAATTAGCCAATAGGCATTTTCCTGACAGAAGACAACTTTGGATTCTGTGGCTGGAGGTACATTAGGCGGTCGCAGGATAAGTATGTAACTGTCGGCAGGGCTGGTGCAAGGATTTTTGCCACCCTAGGCAAAAGCTAATTTTGCTTCCCCCTTGATTCCACCCATTGACCACGCCCTTTGGCCCGCCCCTTTTTCACGGGATAGGAATGTGCCCCCCCCCTCCCCCCCCCCAGTGTACAGGGACTGAGCTGGCAATGTAATCCTGGTGAAGCCAGTTGAAGAAGAACTGAACATGGTCTCCATGGCACATGTGGAGGCACACTACACCCACAAACAGTAGTAGGGGTCCTCCCCTATTCCTCCTGTCACAGGAGCCTGCTGCCTTACTTACCGTGTCTGAGCCAGAGCTCATATGCTGAAAAGCGAGGGCGCAAACACGAACCCTGACATGAGCGCTCTGGTGCTCTCCCCTGCCATGGTGCCCGCTGCTCACCCCCTGCAACCTGTGGTATCTCCGTCTCCGTACGGACTGCTGGCTGCATGCGGAAGTATCTCCGACTCCTCACACACAGCAGAGAGTGGGCTGTGGGCAGATAGGCATGTATAGTGCGACACGAGAAGAAACAGTGATCTCTACTGGACAAAGCCCATACTGCGCCTAGGAGACAGGGAAGTTGTGTTGCACTATACATGCCTATCTGCCCGCAGTCCGCTCTCTCTGCTGTGTGTGAGGAGTCAGAGACACTTCGCCAGCGCAGCCAGCAGTCCGTACCCCATAGAGACGGGGATGCCACAGGTTGCAGGGGGTGAGTGGTGTGCAGGGTGGGCACCACCCATAAGCAAAGTAGGCCACCGCGAGTGCCCCCAGCATGAGTGCGCTCTACGCGGTGGCCTACTTTGCCTATGGGTGGCACTGGCCCTGACATGCCCCAAAAATAAGCCAATAGGCATTCACCTGATAGCAAAGGACTTTGGATTCTGTGGCTGGAGGTACATTAGATGATTACAGGATAAATATGTAACTGTCGGCCAGTACAGGCCCACAAAATTTGCCAATAGGCGTTCACCTGACAGCATAGAACTTTGGATTCTGTGGCTGGAGATGCATTAAGCGGTCACAGGATAAATATGTAACTGTTGGCCAGTACAGGCTCCAAAAATTAGGCATTCACCTGACATAAAAGGCCTTTTATGCCGCTGTATATACATAAGGCAAGAACAATTCTTTGTCCTGGGTGGTGGCGGATGTGTGGGCTGGCATGAGTAAATTCAATTAATTGTGTTCATCACAGGTGTTGAATTCCTCAGAGATCCATGCCTCATTCATTTTAAAAATTGTGAGGTAGTCCACACTGTTGTGAGTGCGCATATCGGTCACGATCCCCCCTGCTGCGCTGAACGTCTTTTCGGACAGGACACTCGACGAGGTCCAAGCAAAGAGTTCCATGGCAAATCGTGCCACAGGTCAAGCCTGCACACCCAGTAGTCAAGGGTTTCCTCGCTTCTCAAAGCGTTCACATCGGCCGTTAACCCGATGTAGTCAGACACCTGTCGGTCTAGGTGTTTCCTGAGGCTGGATCCAGAGGGCTGTTGAAGGGTTGGCCGCAAGAATAATCTCATATCCGAAGTGATGTTCAAACCGCCCTCTTTTTGCAGGTGTTGTAGGATTGGTACCCACACCTGTTTCGCTGTGGGTGGAAATTCCTCCGCCAGTGCATGCAACAGCAGAATGCAGCATCTTTCGCAGCAAGGCCTCGAAATGCTGCATTCTGACAGCACTCTGTGATGCTGGTAACATGTCCAACATTTTGTGTTTGTACCGGGGGTCTAAGTACATTGCCACCCAGTACAGGTCCTTAATCTTTATGTTTTTTATATGGGGTCCCTCTTCAAACAGTGGAGCATGAAGGCCCCCGTTTGCACTAAATTGGAAGTGGTGGAACACCCTGGCTCCTGCTCATCGCCCAGCCACGGGCAACACTAGTGATCCCTGAAAAGTTGAAAGCCTGGTCTCCTTGCTCCTCCGCCTCCTCCTCCCCCCAGCCACCATCCTCCTCTGACTCCTCTTCAGACTCCTGCTGACTTGTCTCAGATGGAGTAGCCCCCCCTGGGAATTCATTCAGCATTGCGACTTCCTAATTTTCCAGCTCCTGCTCCTCGATGGCTTCATCAATGACACAACGCAATGCACGCTCCATAAAGAAGGCGTAAGGTACGATGTCACTGATGGCACCCTGGTTGCGACTGACCAGTTTGGTGATCTCATAAAATGGCCGCAGTAGTCTGCATGAAACGTGCATGAGCGGCCACTGGCGCGGTGAAAAGATACCAAGCTCCCCAGAACCTGTTCTGCCGCAGATTTCTTACAGGTAGTCGTTAACTGCACATTTCTGCTGGAGCACCCTATCAAGCATATATAAGGTGGAGTTCCAGTGCGTCGGGCAGTCACAAATCAGACGTCTGACGGGCAAGTGGTGTTACCGCTGACCGTCAGCCAGGCGAGCCATGGCCGTGTAAGATCTATTAAAATGGCCAGGAAAATCTTTCCTGGCCTGCCACAAGACATCCTGGCCCCCGGGGGATTTGGCAACTAATCGCTGCACGACTAAGTTCAGGACGTGTGCCATGTACGACACGTGTGTCAGTTTGCCCTGTTTCAGCACGCTCAGCAGATTGGCACCAATGTCACACACCACTTTACCAATTGTCAAATTGAGAGGGATTAGCCACTGATCGACCTGTGACAGCAGAGCTGAAAGCAGTGCAGGACCGGTGTGGCTCTTGGCTTCCAGGCACAACAACCACAGCACAGCATGGCAATGTCTCACCTGGCAAATCAAATAGGTTCTGGGGAGCATGTGGGGTGCAGCGGAAGAGGCGGTAACCAGTGGAAAAGAAGGGGTCCGCTGAGGAGGAGACGGAGGATGGAGTAGGAGAAGGAGAAGAAGAGGCAGGCCTGCATGCAATCCGTGGCAGTAACACCAAATTCACACAGGTGCCACAAGTTGCATGCTTGACAGCTGTCAGAAGGTTCACCCAGTGGACAGTAAAAGTTATGTACCTTCCCTGCCTGTGTTTGCTAGACCAGGTGTCTGTGGTCAGATGTATCTTGGCACCGACACTGTGTGCCAGAGATATATTAACTTGCCGCTGAACGTGGTCATATAGTTTAGGGATGCCCTTTGGGGAGACATATATCCTTCCGGAGACCTTCCATTGCGGTGTGCCAATGGCCACAAATTTTCGAAAGACCTCCGAGTCCACCATTTTATATGGCAGTAGTTGGCGGGCTAGCAGTACCGATAAGCCAGCGGTCAGCCATTAGGCAAGAGGATTATCCAGCGTCATCATTTTTTATGCTCAAACATTTGGAAGTCTGCCTTGTGCCAGATAAATGCGATGACTGCACAGTGAAAGGTGGAGTCGAGGACAAATGAGAGGAGAGAGGAGAAGGAGAAAAGGCAGGACGAGGAGCACCGGGAGTGTGGCTTTGTGGTATCTGCCATATATCACCCTCAATCAGTTGTTAGTTGAAGCTGGTATATCACCCTCAAGCAGTAATTTTGTGGACGCAAATATATGGAAAACCTATATCACTATTTTGTGGAAGCTGATATATGAAAGGCCTCAATCAGTTCTTAGTTGAAGCTGGTATATCATCCACAAGCAGTAATTTTGTGGATGCAGGTTATGGAAAACCTCTATCACTATTTTGTTAAAGCTGATATATGGCAGGCCTCAATTAGTTGAGGCAGGTATATCAAAACCCGCAATCTTTATTTTGTGGACGCAGGTATATGGAAAACCTCTCACTATTTTGTGGAAGCTGATATATCGCAGTCCTCAATCAGTTGTTAGTTGAGGCAGGTATATCAAAACCCGCAATCTTTATTTTGTGGACCCAGGTATAGGGAAAACCTCTCACTATTTTGTGGAAGCTGATATATGGCAGGCCTCAATCAGTTGCTAGTTGAAGCTGGTATATCACCCTCAAGCAGTAATTTTGTGGACGCAGGTATATTTAAAACCTATATCACTATTTTGTGGAAGCTGATATATGGAAGGCTTCAATCAGTTTTAAGTTGAAGCAAGTATATCTCCCTCAAGCAGTAATTTTGTGGATGCAGGTATATGGTAAACCTTTATCACTATTTTGTGGAAGCTGATATATGGCAGGCCTCAATTAGTTGAAGCAGTTATATCAAACCTCTCAATGAGTATTTTTGGGAAGCTGATATATGGCATGCCTCAATCGGTTGTTAGTTGAACCAGGTACATCACCCTCAGGAAGTAATTTTGTGGACTTAGGTACATGGGCAACCTCTATCACTATTTTGTGGAAGCTGATATATGGCAGACCTCAATCAGTTGTTAGTTGAAGCAGGTTTATCAAAACCTGAAATCTGTATTTTGTGGACACAGGTATATGGAAAATCTCTATCACTATTTTGTGGAAACTGATATATGGCATGCCTCAATTAGTTGTTAGTTGAAGCTGGTATATCATCCTCAAGCAGTAATTTTGTGGACGCAGGTATATGAAAAACCTCTATCACTATTTTGTAGAAGCTGATATATGGAAGGCTCAATCAGTTGTTAGTTGAAGCTGGTATATCACCCTCAAGCAATAATTTTGTGGATGCAGGTATATGTAAAACCTCTATCACTATTTTGTGAAAGCTGATATATGGCAGGCCTCAATCAGTTGAAGCAGGTATATCAAAACCCGCAATCTGTATTTTGTGGACGCAGATATATGGAAAACCTGTATCACTATTTTGTGGAAGCTATTATGGGGTGGGGGATATGTGGATGGCACTGTTATGGGGTGGGGGGATCTGTGGGTGACACATATATATCAGTGCCATCCACAAATCCACCCCCTATAACAGTGCCATCCACAGATCCTCCTCCATAACAGTGCCATCCACAGATCCCCCCATAACAGTGCCATCCACAGATCCCCCCATAACAGTGCCATCCACAGATCCCCCCATAACAGTGCCATCCACAGATCCCCCCATAACAGTGCCACCCACAGATCCCCCATAATAGTGTCATGCACAGACCACTATCAGTTCAAAACCCACCAAAAGCACACTTTTTGGTTAAAAATATATTTTTTCTTATTTTTCTCCTCAAAAACCTAGGTGCGTCTTATGTGCCGGCGCGTCTTATAGGGTAAAAAATACAATATATTTTTATTTCACCACTTATACATGGCAAACTGGGATATTTAAGATATTTCACTGCATCGCTGAGTGGCAAATATATTTTTCCTTTTTCCACTAATACACGCAAAAAGGGCTTTAAAACAGATAACTGCACCGCTGAACGGCAAATATATTTAACTTTTGCAACTAATACATGACAAAAAAGGGCTTTCATTTTCGCAAGTCACCACACAACAGATAATAAGCCCTTTTTTCCCACTAATACAAGCCCAAAAATGCTTTAGAACATATAACTGCACCGCACTAGGGCAAATAAAACGTAGAAATATTTCCTTGTAATAACCCCTGTTAATCGCTGTATCAAACATCACTTGCACCATAATAAGAACGGTTTGCTGGAATTACAGAGCTGTATAATGGCAATTCGGATAAAAAGTCAGTGCTGCAAGGTGTAATAGGATTGTTCCTTGTAAATTTAAATTTTATTAATTTTTTGAATAATAAAAGAGAAAATAATTTTTTTTACAACATTGTAAAACAGGAAAACAAAGGATAAGCAGGTCCACAGGTAAATATAGATATATAGAAAATCTCGTTCTGTTAGGATGATACCCCTAAAGAGGGCGAAGTCTTATATGAGGGATATCCCAATAAGGCACTTAATAATTTATTTATTAATCGGACAAATTTGTCTATCAAACCCTGTGTCTTAAGGTGGAAAATTTGATTATCGAGCATAGTCAAAGCTGGTCTTGAGATCTAAAAAACAACATCAGTGGTGTTTCACGCAATTTAAAGAGCATTAATAAGTATCAATAAGAGAATTCCCAATAGTGGAGGAACATCTGGTTAATAGTCCAGAAAGCGACCTATTTTAGGTGTTTTCAGATGTTTTCCCACTATGTGAGGTTGGTAATGTTAAACGGTGTAAATGACGTCATAGCCTTGAGGTGAAATATAAGGTTAAAATCGGAGGAAAAGAGAGAGTAGCTGATGGACCTAATACTTGAAACCTATTGTCAAATCCTCTAATTCCTCCATTTGTGTATTGGATGGCCCATATTACCTGCTAATCCAGGACTATGGGGGGAGGTAAGGAGGGGAGGAAGGGGGGGAAAGGAGTGTTAGTTATGGGTAAGGAAAGTTACCCAGGCTGTAACCTCCCCTACTGAACCCTGTTCAACATAATTGCTGTGGAATGAGTCCTCCCTATCCTTTCCCTACACCTTGAATAATCTTTCCCTGCACTTGTAAATCTTTTTTTTTTTTTTAGCACAATTAACTTTTTTCTATCAATGGCCCTAGCGCCTGCAGACACGTCTCTCCATGCGCTAAGTACGCTGGTGAATGGCAGAATCTAAGATGGCTGCTGCTATTTATAGAACTGTGACATCACAGGGCTGGCTGCCTCCTATTGGCTGCATGCATAGCATTCTGGGTGATCCCGCCTTCCCAGAGTTTCTTTCTCCAAGTTTCTTACACTTGCAGCAGCCATTTTAGGAAAAAATGTTATTCGTTACCACAAAACGCAAGGAAATTCGCATTCCGGGCAAATCAAATTTTTCCTGAAATTTGGATTTGTCAGCTTTGATTCGCTTATCTCTAATTCTGATACAGACACTTTTTGTGTGTATTAATAGGAAATATAAGTACATCCACTCGCCCTTCTGCGATAAAATTACATTGTGATACAGCCCGTTTTCGGGTGTATTAATAGGAAATATAAGTATGTCCACTCGCTGGTCTGCGGTGAAAGTACATTGTGATTGTGAGAGTAACTAAGGGGTTACAGAAGATTCTTCAGATGTTTCTTGTGTTAACTCTGGGTAATAAAATCCTGCTTCCCAAGGGTTAGATAAGATCAGTCTGCAGAATCCTGTTCTCCAAGGGTTATATAAGATCACTCTGCCAGATCCTGTTCTAGAAAGGTTAGATAAGATCATTCTACCAGGTCCTGTTCCTCAAGTTTCAGATACGCTGACAGGTTGGACAAATGCCAATGTAACAGTTATGATGTATTCATACACTATAACCATAACTGTGGTTTATACTAGTTTTACTAGTTTAATGACTTGTTACATAACTAGAAGTATAATTTAAACTTGATATCTAAACCTACAAAAAATGCTCACAAAGGAGCACAAAGACACCATGCCCAAAAATTTATAAATAAATGTATCCTCAATTTATTGAATAGATAATCAAACACATGATAAAAAAGACATAAAAAAATGGAACAAAACATCAGTGACAATATAATGTAGCTGTACTGAATCACTGACCACTGGTTCCAATGCACCCGAAAAAGGTACAAAATATGTCAACTATAAGTACAGCCACTCGCCATTCTGCGGTGAAATTACATTGTGATACATCCAGTTTTGGGGTGTATTAATAGGAAATAGAAATATGTTCGAAATTTTGCGGTGAAATTACATTGTGATATAGCCAGTTTTGTGGTGTATTAATAGGAAATAGAAGTACGCCTACTCACTGTTTTGTGATGAAATTACACTGTGATACAACCAGTTTTGGGGTGTATTAATAAGAAATAGAAACATGTTTATTTGCCGTTTTGCAGTGAAATTACACTGTGATATAACCAGTTTTGGGGTGTATTATTATGAAATATAAGTATGTCTTTTTGCCATTTTGTGGTGAAATTTCATTGTGATACAGCTGATACAGGTGTGTATTAATAGGAAATATAAGAACATCCACTTGCAATTCTGCGGTGAAATTACATTGTGATATATCCAGTTTCAGGATATATTAATAGGAAATATAAGTACTTCCCCTCGCCGTTCTGTGATAAAAGTACAGTACATTGTGATACAGCCAGTTTTTGTGTGCATTAATAGGAAATATAAGTACACCCACTCGCCCTTCTGTGGTAAAATTACATTGTGATACAGACAGTTTTGAGGTGTATTAACCCCTTCACGCAACATCACGTACATGTACGTGGAGAAATGTAGTGCCTCACCGCATCCTCACGTGCATGTACGTGATCGGCTTTCTCTGTCAGCACAGGGAGCGAAGCGCTGAAGGTTCAGTGAAGCCGGTGTGCTGGGGTTGCTAGGCAACGAGAGACACTGGTGGGAACTGCATCTGAGCTCTGACCCGCCCGCGATCGCTGTGATTGGTCCAATACTGCAGAGGGACCAATCGCAGCGCATCGGGGCAGGTAAGTGGGAGGGTAGGGAGGGACTATATGCTTCTCCTTCTCTGATTGTCCCAATTCCTGTCAGGGAAGCGATCAGAGAAGGAGAGAGTGTGAAATGCTGTTGTACATTAATACTTACCAGATCAAATTGACCCCTTTTGTGCCAAAAAGCTGCTTCTGTGCCCCAGTCAGTGACACAGATCAGTTCTGTGCCTCATCAACAGCCTGCCGTCTGTCATCTGTAGTCAGTTCTGTGCCTCATCCCCTGCCTCATACATAATTAACCCCTAACTAACCCCTTCAGTACCGATTTGCCACTCTTCTGTGCCTGATTTGCCCCAGTCAGTGAGATTAGTCCTGTCATCATCACCTCATCCAGACACCTGTCACTACTGTCCGTCCGTTAAGACAACTGTTTGCCCGTCAAGACACTTGTCACTACAGCCTATCCGCCCATCAAGACACCTGTCCGTCCATTAAGACACCTTTCACTCCAGCCTGTCCGTCCGTCAAGACACCTGTCAGTCCAGCCTGTTCATCCGTCAAGACACCTGTCAGTCCAGTCTGTCCATCCATCAAGACACCTGTCACTCCAGTTTGTCCTTTCAATAAAGACACCTGTCACTCCAGCCTGTCCGTCCATCAAGACACCTGTCAGTCCAGTCTATTCGTCCGTCAAGACACCTGTCACTCCAATCTGTCCGTCCATCAAGACACCTCTGACTCTAGTCTGTCTGTCAATCAAGACACCTGTCACTCCAGTTTGTCAGTTCAATAAAGACACCTGTCACTCCAGCCTGTCCGTCCTTCAAGACACCTGTCACTAAAGTTTGTCCATTCAAGACACCTGTCACTTCAGCCTGTCCATCAATCAAGACACCTGTCACTCCAGTCTGTCCAACCATCAAGACACCTGTCACTCCAGTTTGTCCATTCAATAAAGACACCTGTCACTCCAGTCTGTCCGTCCATCAAGACACCTGTCAGTCCAGCCTATTTGTCCGTCAAGACATCTGTCACTCCAGCTTGTTCATCCATCAAGACACCTGTGACTCCAGTCTGTCTGTCAATCAAGACACCTGTGACTCCAGTTTGTCCGTTCAATATAGACACCTGTCACTCCAGTCTGTCCTTCCATCAAGACACCTGTCACTTAAGTTTGTCTGTCCATCAAGACACCTGTCAGTCCAGTCTGTGCATTTAATAAAGACACCTGTCACTCCAGTCTGTCTGCCCATCAAGACACCTGTCAGTCCAGTCTGTCCGTCCATTAAGACACCTGTGACTCCAGTTTGTCTGTTCAATAAAGACACCTGTCACACTAGCCTGTCCGTCCATCAAGACACCTGTGACTCCAGTCTGTCCATCCAATAAAGACACCTGTCACTCCAGCCTGTCCGCCTATCAAGACACCTGTCAGTCCAGTCTGTCCGTTCAATAAAGACACCTATTACTCCAGTCTGTCCGACAATCAAGAAACCTGTGACTCCAGTTTGTCCGTTCAATAAAGACACCTGTCACACTAGCCTGTCTGTCCGTTAAGTCACCTGTCACACACCAAGTTAGATATTTTTTTTTTTTATTAAACCGTCAATAGGTGTGCCATCCTCTTGTATGTATATACTCATATCATCATGGGTGACTTCAACATCCCTATTGACACATGCCACTCGGCCACCTCTAAACTCCTGTCGCTCTCTTCCTCCTTCGGCCTATCACAGTGGTCTTCAGCTCCCACCCACAGAGATGGTCACACTCTGGATCTGATCTTTACCCGCTTTTGCTCCCTATCTAACCTTTCTAACTCGCCTCTCCCGCTATCCAACCACAACCTACTCACCTTCTCTTTACTGGTCTCTTCTGTAGCCCCCCCGGTCCACACACCAGCACACCCCCGCAGGAACCGTAAACATCTCGACTTTCGCTTGCTTTCTGACTCTCTTCTCCCACTCTCTACCATCTGTTGCCTCCAAGACCCAGAAGCTGCTACCACCCTATATAACACCACAATAAGTACAGCTCTGGACACTGTTGCCCCCCTCACACACAACAAAATCCGTAAAATCAACAGACAACCCTGGCACACCAACCTGACCAAGAAACTCAGACAAGCTTCCAGGACTGCTGAGCGGCGATGGAAAAAATCCCCTTCTAAAGATCATTTCACTGCATACAAGCAATCCCTTCTCATATTCAAATCCTCACTCATTGATGCAAAACAGGCCTACTTCTCATCTCTCATATCTTCCTTGTCACACAGCCCTAAACAACTTTTTAGCACTTTTAACTCCCTTCTCCGCCCCCCAGCGCCCCCACCCTCTCCTCTCTTCTCAGCTGAGGACTTTGCCAAATATTTCAAACAAAAGATAGTCCACATCAGAGAAAGCTTTACTACACAGTCCCCACAGACCCTCTACACAACTGCTCGGTCCTCTCCCCCCAAAACCCGCTTCTCCACCATTACAGAAGAAAAACTCTCCACTCTACTCTCCAGATCACATCTCACCACCTGTGCACTTGACCCAATCCCATCCCACCTCATCCCTAACCTCACCGCAGTGTTCATCCCTAACTCATCTCTTCAATCTATCACTAAACTGGCATCTTCCCCTCTGCTTTTAAATATGCTACCATTACACCCATCCTCAAAAAGCCTTCACTTGACCCATCTTCCTTGTCCAGTTATCGCCCCATATCACTTCTTCTGTATGCCTCAAAGCTACTTGAACAACATGTCCATTCAGAACCGTCCTCCCACCTCTCCTCCTGCTCCCTCTTTAACCGCCTACAATCTGGCTTCCGAACCCACCACTCAACCGAGACTGCCCTTACCAAAGTCACCAATGACCTACTGACAGCCAAAATCAAGAAACAATACTCTGTCCTCCTTCTCCTTGACCTGTCCTCTGCCTTCGACACTGTTGACCACTCCCTTCTGTTGCAAACTCTCTCATCTCTTGGCATCACTGACCTGGCCCCTCTTCTGGGTCACATCATACCTCACAGACCGGACGTTTAGCGTCTCCCACTCCCGCACCACCTCCTCGTCTCATTCCCTCTCTGTTGGTGTCCCGCAAGGCTCTGTCCTAGGACCCCTGCTCTTCTCAATCTACACTTTTGGCCTGGGACAGCTCATAGAGTCCCATGGCTTTCAGTATCACTCCTACGCTGACGATACACAAATCTACCTCTCTGGTCCAGACATCACCACCTTACTATCAAGAATCCCACAATGTCTATCTTCTATATCTTCCTTCTTCGCCTCTCGCTTTCTTAAACTTAACATGGATAAGACAGAATTCATAATCTTTCCCCCATCTTGTTCAACCCCCCCAACAGACCTATCTATCACGATCAATGGCTGCACATTATCCCCAGTCAACAAAGCCCGCTGCCTTGGAGTGACCTTAGATTCTACCCTTTCCTTCCGACCGCACATCCAAGCCCTTTCCACCACCTGCCGCCTCCAACTCAAAAACATCTCCCGCATCCGTGCTTTCCTTAACTTTGAATCTGCGAAAATGCTCGTACATGCCCTCATTATCTCCCGCCTAGACTACTGCAAAATTCTCCTCTGTGGCCTTCCATCTAGCACTCTCGCACCCCTCCAATCTATCCTCAACTCTGCTGCCTGACTAATCCACCTCTCACCTTATTACTCCTCTGCCTCTCCCCTCTGCCTATCCCTTCACTGGCTCCCCATTTGCCCAACGAATCCACTTCAAAGTACTAACAAACACATACAAGGCCGTCCATAACCTGTCCCCTCCCTACATCTCTGAGCTACTTTCCCGATACACCCCCACACGCGCTCTCCGATCCTCACAAGACCTCCTTCTCTCCTCTCCTCTTATCGCCTCTTCCCACAATCGACTCCAAGATTTCTCCCGTGCATCCCTCATACTCTGGAACTCGCTACCCCAAAATATCAGACTCTCACCTACAGTGGAATCCTTCAAAAGAAACCTGAAAACCCACCTCTTCAGACAAGCCTACAACCAGTGACCCTGCTGCCTCTATACCGCCATGACCAACTTAACCCGCACCTACTGTGTCCTTCTCCCATACCATGTAGATTGTAAGCCCTCACGGGCAGGGCCATCTCTCCTTCTGTACCAGTTTGTAACTCATCTTGTTTATGATTAGTGCAATTGTCTGTGTTATGTATGTGCACCGCTTATCATATGTACAGCGCTATGGAATGAATGGCGCTTTAATAATAAATAATAATAATAATGTCCTGTGGTCGAGTGGCACCATTCTGTAAAATATAATTCTCTTATGCCCCATGTAGATTTGTGCCACCTAACACTGTAAAATAATACATTAATTAACCCCTTTTCTGCCCCAGTAAGGATATTGGCACTACTCTTTGCTGCATACTAGACCCCTGGCTCATCGCCAGCCATCTGTGCTACCTGTGACACCTGTCAATAATTTCCAAGTTACTCTGGGAGTTTTTATCCTATCCTAAAGGATATACAGTATTTAAGTCTGTTGTTCTATTTTTTTATTTTATTTTTTAACCGTCAATAGGTGTGCCATCCTCCTGTGTGTATATACTCGTGTCCTGTGCTCGAGTGGCACCATTCTGTAAAATATAAGTCTCTTATGCCCCGTGTGGATTTGTGCCACCTAATACTGTAAAATAATACATTAATTAACCCCTTTTCTGCCCCAGTAAGGATATTGACACTACTCTTTGCCCCATACTAGACCCCTGGCTCATCGCCAGCCATCTGTGCTACCTGTGACACCTGTCAATAATTTCCAAATTACTCAGGGAGTTTTTATCCTATCCTAAAGGATATACAGTATTTTAGTCTGCTGTTCTATTTTAAAAAAAAAATAAGAATAATCTACTTTAGTTTACAGTTTAAAATGACTAAACGGCTTTTCACTGCCGAAGAGGCATATGCCGTGCTTTTTGAGGACACTGACTCCAACAGTGGAGATGAAGTGACATTTTTAGTTTCATCTTCCTCAGATGATTCATCTAATGATGAACCCCCTCGTAGGCGTCCTAGGGGTAGTGCGCAGTCGCAGCCCTGTACAAGTTACTCTTCAGGGATCCCCACAGATAACTATGTGCCCAGGTGCCTGAATTTACAGCCACTCCAGGCATCAATGTAGATTCAACAGGTTTCAGTGAAATTTATTTTTTCCAATTATTCTTCACTAATGACCTAATTAACTTGATGGTGGAACAAACAAATATATATGCAGAGCAATTTATTGCCTCCCATCCAGACAGTTATCTCTCAAGGCCCCGCCAATGGACCCCTACTAACATGACTGAAATGCAAAGGTTTTGGGGACTTCTCCTAAGCATGGGCATTATAAAAAAACAACAACAATACGTTCCTATTGAAACAAAGATATTTTATATTACACCCCTCTTCACTGTCTTGCCATGTCCTGGGCCTGTTTCGAAGCTCTTCTAAGATTTCTACACTTCAGCAATAATAATAAATGCCCACCCCCAAGCGACCCCAGTTATGACAGACTCTTTAAAATTAGGCCAGTGGTTGACCACTACAATTCCAAATTTGGTCAAGTATATACCCCCCAAAAAATGTCTCTCAGTGGATGAATCATTGGTCCACTTCAAAGGCCAATTACATTTCCGCCAGTACCTGCCCAATAAAAGGGCTAGGTATGGCGTGAAGTTGTATAAGGCCTGTGAAAGTGTATCTGGGTATACATTGCGCTTTCGTATTTACGAGGGAAAATATTCAAAAATTAAGCCACCCGATTGTCCCCCGGTTCTGGGTATAAGTGGGAAGATAGTATGGGATTTAGTCCACCCCCTGCTGGACCATGGATACCATCTGTATTTGGACAACTTTTACAGTAGTGTCCTTCTCCTGAAGTGCCTTGCTGCCAGAGGCAAAGGGACATGTGGCACAATTAGAAGAAATCAAAAAGGGCTCCCTAAATCCTTTATAGATCAGACAGTGCGTTGTGGGGAAAGCAGGGCTGTTTGCTCAGAAAATTTGATGCTGCTAAAATACAAGGACAAACGGGATGTTCTTGTGTTGACTACCATCCATGCAGATCAGTCCAACCCAGTCCCAGTCCGAGGAACCACAGAGCAGAACATCAAGCCTGTGTGTATCCAGGATTACAACAAGTTCATGGGTGGAGTGGATATTTCAGACTAGGTACTACAGCCCTACAGTGCCTTAAGAAAATCTAAGGTGTGGTACAAATAATTAGCTGTGTACCTAACTCAAGTGTCCCTATATAATGCCTTTGTCATCCACAGAACAGCTGGACAAGGGGGGACCTTCTTGGAATTTAAGGAAAAATAAAAATTGATTTATGGCGTTTAGGAAGGAGAGGGCAGTTTTTCATCCATAATGCTTCTGGGGTATCAAGAATAATACGTGGGTAGCATTTCCCTGGAGTACTTCCTCCCACAGAAAAAAAAAGGCAACCCCAAAAAAAGTGTTGAGTTTGCTTGGTTAAAGAGATTAGGAAAGACACCACTCACTACTGTCAGACCTGCCCCTCTAAACCAGGCCTCTGCATTGGACAGTGCTTTCAAGTTTATCACACCTCCACTGATATCCATTAAGTCCATTTCAATAATTTCTTAATTAATCCATGGCAAGACATTTTCAGTTGAGCATTTTTCCATTTGGCAAAAAAAAATAAAAAATTAAAAATTCCCATTATACCCCTAGATTAATACATTGAAAGTGTATTTTTTTTTTAAATGAGGCATTTCTTCAATTTCCTTTTATGTTCTAGCACCCCTAGAGCCTAATTTTTACGTTTTTCACTGTTGGGGTGCCTCAGAGTGTCTTCAAATGCGACATGGTGCTTGGAAATTATTGCAGCAAAATCTGCCTTCCAAACGCCACACGGTGTTCCTCCCATTCTGAGCCCCGCTGTGTGCTCATACAGCACTTTACAACCACATATGGGGTGTTGAAGTGCTCAGGAGAAAATTGGTAACAGATTATGGGGTTCCTCAAGTTTCAGATACACTGACAGATTGGGCAAATGCCAATGTAACAGTTATTATGATGTATTCATACACTATAACTGTGGTTTATACTAGCTTTACTAGTTTAATGACTTGTTACATAACTAGAAGTATAAATAAAGCTTGATATGTAAACCTACAAAAAATACTTGAATAGAATAGATAATCAAACACATGATAAAAAGACATAAAAAATGGAACAAAACATCAGTGACAATATAATGTAGCTGTACCAAATCACTGACCACTGGTTCCAATGCACCCGAAAAAGGTACAAAACATGTCAACTATAAGTACAGCCACTCGCCATTCTGCGGTGAAATTACATTGTGATACATCCAGTTTTGGAGTGCATTAATAGGAAACATAAGTACATCCACTCGCAGTTCTGCAGTTAAACTACATTGTAATACATCCAGTTTTGGGGTGTATTAATAGGAAATAAAAGTATGTTAATTCACCTTTCTGCAGTGAAATTACATTGTGATACAGCCAGTTTTGGGGTGTAATAAAAGGGGATATGAGTATGTCCACTCACTTGTTTGCAATAAAAGTGCATTGTGATTGTGAGAGTAACTAAGGGGTTACAGAAGATTCTTCAGATGTTTCTTCTGTTAAGGCCTCATGCACACGACCATGCCGTTTTTTGCTGTCCGCAAACCACAGATCCGCAGGCAATATAAATGCCTATTCTTGTCTGCAAAGCGCGGACAAGAATAGGACACGTTATATTTTTTTTAGCAGGGCCGCGGAACGGAGCCATGGATGTGGACAGCACACGGAGTGCTGTCCGCATCCTTTGCAGCCCCATTGAAGTGAATGAGTCCGTATCCGAGCCGCCAAGACGGCGGCTTGGATGCGGACCCAAACAACGGTTGTGTGCATAAGGCCTAACTCTGTTTAATAGAATCCTTAGTCCCAAGGGTTAGATAAGATCAGTCTGCCAAATCCTGTTCTCCAAGGGTTTAATAAGAACACTCTGCCAGATCCTGTTCTACAAAGGTTAGATAAGATCATTCTACCAGGTCCTGTTCCTCAAGTTTCAGAAAAGCTGACAGGTTGGGCAAATTACAATGTAACAGTTATTATGATGTATTCATACAATATAACTATAACTGTTGTTTATACTAATTTTATTAGTTTAATGACTTGTTATATAACTAGAAGTATAAATAAAGCTTGATATGTAAACCTACAAAAACTACTCACAAAGGAGCACAAATACACCATGCCCAAGAATTTATAAATAAATGCATCCTCAATTTATTGAATGGATAATCAAACACATGATTAAAAGACATAAAAAATGGAACAAAACATCAGTGACAATATAATGTAGCTGTACCGAATCACTGACCACTGGTTCCAATGCACCCAAAAAAGGTGTAAAATATGTCAACTATAAGTACAGCCACTCGCCATTCTGCGGTGAAATTACATTGTGATACAGCCACTTTTGGGGTGTATTAATAGGAAATATGAGATTGTGAGGGTAACTAAGGGGTTACAGAAGATTCTTCAGATGTTTCTTCTGTTAACTCTTTTTAATAGAATCCTTAGTCCTAAGGGTTAGATAAGATTAGTCTGCAGAATCCTGTTCTCCAAGGGTTATATAAGATCACTATGCCAGATCCTGTTCTACAAAGGTTAAATAAGATCATTTTACCAGGTCCTGTTCCTCAAGTTTCAGATACGCTGACAGGTTGGACAAATGCCAATGTAACAGTTATTATGATGTATTCATACACTATAACTATAACTATAACTGTGGTTTATACTAGTTTTACTAGTTTAATGACTTGTTACATAACTAGAAGTATAATTAAAACTTGATATCTAAACCTACAAAAAATGCTCACAAAGGAGCACAAAGACACCATGCCCAAGAAATTATAAATAAATGTATCCTCAATTTATTGAATAGATAATCAAACACATGATAAAAAGACATAAAAAAATGGGACAAGACATCAGTGACAATATAATGTAGCTGTATCGAATCACTGACCACTGGTTCCAATGAACCCAAATAAAGTGTAAAACATGTCAACTATAAGTACAGCAACTCGCCATTCTGCGGTGAAATTACATTGTGATACATCCAGTTTTGGGGTGCATTATTATGAAATAGATAATAGTTTGCAGACTGTAGGACATAACACTATGGATCCAATAGATGGCGCTGTCCATGAGGAAATTGATAATAGTCTGCAGACTGTAGGACATAAGACTATGTATCCAATAGATGGCGCTGTTCATAATGGAAAGTAGGCTAATATGCATATTTATGCAAATTAGTGTGCATAACAAAACAGCATAGATGGGTTATTAAATATATATTAGAACAATTAGAAAGCCGTAAATTTTTATACAGCCTTCCTAAACAGTTAGAGAAGAATTAGCTAGCAATAAAAAAATAAAAAATAAAAAAAATAAAAAAATATATTATCATTTTGTCACCCTAATTGATAAAGATTTAGGTGCATGGTCCCCCAAGCTATCCAAAAGCTCTTAGTCAATTTTGAGATTTACTGACTCTCATTTAGATGAGAGATGGTTTTAAATATCTCATAGTGCACCAGGCTGCCATTGTAAGGTATCCTAGTTACCTGTTTTATGAATAGGTGCTGGCTTGCATTATGCCTGGCTTTTGGCATATAGCCTGTGTGTTTATTTGTTTTGTGAGTTAATAATGTTTTCAAATAAAACAATTTTATAGTATAAAATAGATGTAATTTAGTAGATGTAATTTAGTTAAAACGGTTACTATGGTTTTAATTAAGATTGGATAATGCTGCCATCTACTGGCTTTGTTATGAATTGCAGGTTAGAATCGCGATTTGTTTCTTTCCTTATGAGAAAAAAGGGATCGCTAACGTTGCTACATCTGTAAGTACTACTATTTGCAGTTTCGCTGTAAAATTACATTGTGATACAGTCAGTTTTGGGGTGTATTAATAGGAAATATAAGTATGTCCAATCGCTGTTCTGCGCTGAAATTACATTGTGATACAGCCAGTTTTGGGGAGTATTAATATGAAATATATGTACATCTATTTGCCATTTTGCGGTGAAATTACATTGTGATACAGCCAGTTTTTGTGTGTATTAATAGGAAATATAAGTACACCCACTCGCCGTTATCTGGTGAAATTACATTGTGCTAGATCTTCTTTTGCACCTGCCATTTGCTCAGGCCCTATGAGGAGACATTATTTGACAGTCGCCAGGACTATGGGATGAACAACGTCATTCCACTGCTTCATGTCTTGGAACTGATGCTGCAAAATATGGCTGGCCAGGGCACAGGAGACGTGGTGCCTACATCCCATGGCCACATGACCCCTATGGGGGCTGAACTGGAGGAGGAGGACATTTGCGTATAAGCAATGTGTAGTGAAATAGGTGGGTTTTTTGCACAGGTGACAGGAGAGGAGGAGCAGGAGCAGCAGGAGGAGCTACAGGGTGATAAGGAAGACCAGGCACATGACCCAGACACAACATGGCAATATGCAGTGGAGATGGAGGCAGAGAGTCCCTCTGAGTCACTTGCGTAAATAGCCTGATGCATGCTCAGTTGCTTGTGTAGTGATAGACGAATTGTCACCATTCGGCAGAGGGATGACTACTGGCTCTCCATCATGTATACCCTCGCTACCGGTCTAAAGGGGGGGCCTTTTTCCACCCGCTGAGAGGACAGACAAACTGAACTACTATCGAGACATCCTATGTAGTCCGTTGACCGCTGCCCATGTGCAACATCGCCCATCCTCATGAAGGTCTGACTGGGGAGGGGCCCTCTGAGCTGAAGTTCCACTGCCATGGCTGCTGGGGGGGTGGGCCCTCTGAGCTGAAGTTCCACTGCCATGGCTGCTGGGGGGTGGGCAGGAGCAGTACAAGCTCGATCAGCAGCAACTTAAGTCTAGAGTCTCTGATGAGCAGTTTTTTTCACCTGTCTAGTGAAGAAACTACTCACCAGCAGCAACAGCAGCTAGACATGGAGCAGAATCTGAACCAGCAGGTGGTGGCATACTTGGACTGCACCCTTCCACCCCACATCAAAGATCCCCCTGGATCACTGGATAGCCAAATTTGATTTGTGGCTGCAACTGGCCGAGTTTGCCATGGACAAACTTTCCTGCCCGGCCAGTGGTGTGTCATCAGAGCAGGTGTTTAGTTTGGTGGGTGGCGATAGTTGCCCCAAGGAGAACTTGACTTTCCACCTAAAATGTTGAGAGACTGACCTTTGTGAAGATGAATCAGGCATGGAACAGCCAATATTTCCAAACACTAGTGCCTGATGCATCAGAATAGATCATCCAAACTTTGTCAAAAGAGACCTCTCTATTCTGGCTACCTGCTTCCGCTACTATTCTGATTCTGCCACCTGCCTGATGCCACACACCTGCTACCAGATGATCCTTCTGCCACACACCGTCTTGTGGTGGTACTGGCTAGGCTTTTGCCCCCCACCTCCCCACTTTCTCACTGGTACACTCTGTGGTATCCTCATGCTGCTGCCATCTCACCACTCTGTCACTGGGCCACTCTGTGATCTTCCCATGCTGCTGCCTCCTCAACACTCTGTGGTCTCCTCATGCTGTTGCCAACTCACCACTGTCATTGGGCCACTCTGTGGACTTCCCATGCTGTTGCCACCTCACCACTCTGTGGTTTTCTCATGCTGCTGCCAACTCACCACTCTGTGGTCTCCTCATGCTGCTGTGGCTGGAGGTCTATTAGACGGGCAATGGATATCAATTTTACTGAAGTCCAGTACCAATATAGGTCAAATATATATGTTTAAAAGAACTAAAAATATAAAATTGGATTAAAAACATGGCTCCCCTCTTGAAAAAAAAACCTAATAATAATAGTTGAAACACGTGGTGGTCACAGGTCCAAGGCCCAAAACATTAGTCATTCAATGGTTAGAAAAGGCATTTTATGCCGCTGAATTTACCTAAGACAGGGACTATTATTTGTTCTGGGTGGTGGCAGATATTTGTGGGCTATCATTAGGAAATTCAATTAAACATGGTTGACTCGTCACATGTGTTAAATTCCTCCGAGATCTATGCCTCATTCATTTTTAGAAAAGTGAGGTAGTCCACACTGTCATGAGCTAGGCGAATGCTCTTATCGGTCACAATCTCCCCTGCTACGCCGAATGTCCTTTCGGACAGGACACTTGACGAGGGGCAAGCCAAGAGTTCCTTGGCAAATTGTGCCAACTCTGGCCACAGGTCAAGCCTGCACACCCATTAATCCAGGGGTTCCTCGCTTCTCAGAGCGTCCACATCGGCCATTAACCCGATGTAGTCGGACACCTGTCGGTCTAGGCGATCCCTGAGGCTGGAACCGGAGGGCGGCTGTCGAAGGGTTGGCTGCAAGAATGATATCATATCTGAAGTTACTAACACATCTTCAAAGCGCCCTCTTCTTGCATGCATTGTTGGATTGGTACCAGTAACTGTTTCTCTGTGAGTGGAAATTCCTCTGCCAGCGCCCGCGACAGCAGAATGCAGCATTTATCGAAGCAAGGCCTGGAAGTGCTGCATTCTAACAGTCCTCTGTGATGCTGGTAAAATGTCCGCCATTTTGTTTTTGTACCGGGGGTCTAAGTACGTTGCCACCCAGTGGGGTCCCCCTTAAAACATTGGAGAATGAAGGCCCCCATTTGCATTAAACTGGAAACGGTGGAGTGGCCTGGCTCTTGCTCATCATCCAGGAAAATGTTGTCCTTGGTCTCCTACCCCCAGCCACAGACAACACCAGGGATACCAGAAAAGTTTAAAGCATGCTCTTCTTGCTCCTCCTCTGCCCCGACACCATCCTCCTCTGACTCCTCTTCAGACTCCTGCTGACTTGTCTCAGATGGAGTAGACCCCCCTGGGAATTCATTCAGCATTGCAACATCCTCATCTTCCTGCTCCTCCGGTTTGATCAATGACACAACGCAATGCACGCTCCAGAAAGAAGGTGTAAGGTACGATGGCACTGATGGGCGCCCTAGCTGGGACTGACCAGTTTGGTGATTTCATCAAATGGCCGAAGTCTGCATGCGTCGCGCATAAGCAGCCACTTGCGCAGTGGAAAAAAAAAAAAGCTCCCCAGAACCTGTCCTGCCGCAGAGTTCGCACAGGTAGTCGTTAACTACATGTTTATGCTGGATCAGCCTATCAAGCATATACATGGTGGAGCTCCATCACATTGGTCAGTCACAAATCAGACGTCTGACGGGCAGGAGGTGTCGCCGCTGAATGTCAGTAAGGCGAGCCATGGCCATGTAAGATCTTCTAAAATGCTCAGAGATTTTCCTGGCCTACTGCAAGATGTTCTGGACCCTGGGGTATTTGGATAAGTTCAGGGTGTGTGCCATGCACGGCACGTGTGTCATTTTGTCCTCTTTCAGCACGCTCAGCAGATTGGCACCGTTGTCGCATACAACTTTACCAACTGTCAAATTGAGCAGGGTTAGTCACTGATCAGCCTGTGACCGCAAAGCTGAAAGGAGTGCAGGATCGGTGTGGCTCTTGGCTTCCAGGCACAACAGCCGCAGCACATCATGGCAACGTCTCACCTGGCATGTCAAATAAGTTCTGGGGAGCTTGGGGGGCACAGCGGAAGAGGCGGTAGCAGTGGAAAAGGAGGAGTCAGCCGAGGAGAAGACGGAGAATAGAGTAGGATGCAATCCATGGCAGTAAAACCAAATCCACACGGGTGCCACTGGTTGCATGCTTGACAGCCTTCAGAAGGTTCACCCAGTGAGCAGTAAAAGTTATGTACCTTCCCTGCCCGTGTTTGCTAGACCACGTGTCTGTGGTCAGATGCATCTTGGCACCAACACTGTGTGCCAGAGATACATTCACTTGCAGCTTAACGTGGCCATATAGCTCCGGGATGCCATTCTGGGAGAAATATTTCCTTCTCGGGCTCTTCCATTGCGGTGTGCCAATGGACACAAATTTTCTAAAGGCCTCCGAGTCCACCTGTTTATATGGCAGTAGTTGGTGGGCTAGCAGTTCCGACAAGCCATCAGTCAGCTGTTGGGCAAGAGGGTTATCCAGTGTCATCATCTTTTTTCGCTTGAACATTTGGGCCACGGAAGCCTGCCTTTTGCCAGATGAATGCGATGACGGCACAGTGGAAGATGGAGTGGAGGACAAATGGGAGGAGAGAGGAGAAGGAGAAGAGGCAGGATGCGGAGCGCCGGGAGTGTGGCTTTGTGGGTTCTGACTGTGTTGCTCCTACTGGTCTCAGTGATGGGAGGCCAGGTGCCTTCTTAAGGCTGTCATCCCTAGGTGAGTGTTGGGCTTACGGCGACTTAGGCATTGACAGCACAGGCTGCAGATGGCAACACTATTGTCAACAGCTGACATGTTGTAAAAAGCCCACACTTCAGGAGCCATGTGCCGGTGTCCGGGGAGCGCCAGATGTGACCGTTCATGGTGGATGGCTCGTTCCAGATACATTAGCAGTCTGCTTTTTGCCTCCTGTGCACTGTAAGTTCTGCCTGCTTCTCCTCCCTATCTGCTGCTCCATCTCTCCCTCTGAACTCCCCTCCTCCTTCTTTCTTGTGGGCACCCATGTTATGTCCCTCGACATGTCATCATCGTCACCTTCACCACCACTGACATTAGAGATCTCGGAGTAGGCAGCAACAGCAGGGACCACCCTCCTTGGGCTGATCTGGGTACTGTCATCAGACTGCTTGGTGGCGAACGTTGATACCTCCTCTTCCTGATTCGATGCCAAGAATGGCTGCGCATCTGTAAGGTCTTAGAATGGATGGGAAAATAATTCCTCTGATTCGAGCGGAGGGGATATGGTGGTGGTGTCTTTGGGGTGCACATAGCAGAGTGTGAAGAGGGTGCAGATAGAGAGGATGAGGAGGGTACAGAAGCGGAAGGCTAAGTGAGCCACTCAACCAAATCTGGTGCTTCCTTTGACGTAATTGCACGTACCTTCTGCAACTTCCTAAATGCACTATGTAGAAAGTATATTATTGGTATATAACACCCCTGCTTCAATCAGTTTTTGGGGGGGTCAACTGGTATATTAAACCAGTTGAAATTATTTGTTCCAATAGCGTTTATCACTCTGTGTAGCTGAGTTAACGCAGCAAAACCACAAACAAATGCTGCACTACCTAAATGCACTATATAGAAAGTATATTATTGGTATTTAACACCCCTGCTTTAATCAGTTTTTTGGGGGGGCAACTGTTATATAAATCCAGTTAAAATTATTTGATCCAATAGCATTTATCACTCTTTGTAGCTGAGGTAACCCAGCAAATCCGCAAACAAATGCTGCACTGCCCAAATGCACTATATGGAAAGTATATTATTGGTATATAGCACCCCTGCTTCAATCAGTTTTTTGGGGGGGAAACTGGTATATCACACCAGTAGAAATTATTTGTTCCAATTGCATCTGCAGTATCGCAGCAGAACCGCACACAACTGCTGCACAATACAAATGCACTATAATATACTTTCTATGTTAGAAAGTATATTATAAGTAAATTACCCCCCTCAGTAAGTCACACCTATCGTTAGCACACCTATACCAGTCCTTAAAGGGACTTTTGTCACCCTATTAGTGTCCCTAACAGTCTGTCCCTGCTTCACACAGCAACCTCTCCCTACACTGGCAAAATACTGAATGTAAAATGGGGGCCAGATCGGGTTTATTTATAAGGTAGGGGGTATGTCCATGGGCTGAAACGTCTCAATTGGTTGTCCTGTACCACCTGATGGATGTGTCATGGGTAGGGATGAGCGAACTCGAACTGTATAGTTCGGGTTCGTACCGAATTTTGGGGTGTCCGTGACACGGACCCGAACCCGGACATTTTCGTAAAAGTCCGGGTTCGGGTTCGGTGTTCGTCGCTTTCTTCGCGCTTTTGTGACGCTTTCTTGGCGCTTTTTGAAAGGCTGCAAAGCAGCCAATCAACAAGCGTCATACTACTTGCCCCAAGAGGCCATCACAGCCATGCCTACTATTGGCATGGCTGTGATTGGCCAGAGCACCATGTGACCCAGCCTCTATTTAAGCTGGAGTCACATAGCGCCGCCCGTCACTCTGCTCTGATTAGCGTAGGGAGAGGTTGCGGCTGCGACAGTAGGGCGAGATTAGGCAGATTAACTCCTCCAAAGGACTTGATTAACTGATCGATCTGCAGCTGTGGATCATTGAGCTGCTGATCCTCAATTGCTCACTGTTTTTAGGCTGCACAGACCGTTTGTCAGTCTCATTTTTCTGGGGTGATCGGCGGCCATTTTGTGTCTTGTGGTGCGCCAGCACAAGCTGCGACCAAGTGCATTTAACCCTCAATGGTGTGGTTGTTTTTTGGCTAAAGCCTACATCAGGGTGAAGCTGTCACACCAAGTGCATTTAACCAGCAATAGTCTGTTCATTTTTTGGCCATATACAAAATCAGGGGCAAGCTGCGCCTGTCACCAAGTGCATTTAACCCTCAATGGTGTGGTTGTTTTTTGGCTAAAGCCTACATCAGGGTGAAGCTGTCACACCAAGTGCATTTAACCAGCAATAGTCTGTTCATTTTTTGGCCATATACAAAATCAGGGGCAAGCTGCGCCTGTCACCAAGTGCATTTAACCCTCAATGGTGTGGTTGTTTTTTGGCTAAAGCCTACATCAGGGTGAAGCTGTCACACCAAGTGCATTTAACCAGCAATAGTCTGTTCATTTTTTGGCCATATACAAAATCAGGGGCAAGCTGCGCCTGTCACCAAGTGCATTTAACCCTCAATGGTGTGGTTGTTTTTTGGCTAAAGCCTACATCAGGGTGAAGCTGTCACACCAAGTGCATTTAACCAGCAATAGTCTGTTCATTTTTTGGCCATATCCCAGTCTAATTCTGTCACTAAATCCATACCAGGTCACCCAGCGCCTAAATACTAGGCCTCAAATTTATATCCAGCTAAATCTGTCCCTAGTGCTGTAGCTGGGCGAGTTATTTAGTGTCCGTTCAAGCACATTTCTTGTTCTGGGTTGAAATACAATTCCCAATTTAGCAATTTCATAATTTAGTGGTTCCTGCTATATCAGAGCTATTTGAAATCTATCCCAAAAAGGGTATATAATATTGAAGGTGCACATTGGGTCATTCAGAATAACTTCACACACACCCGCTACTGTGTATTTCCAAGTCTAATTCTGTCACTAAACCCATACCTGTCACCCAGCGCCTAAATACTAGGCCTCAAATTTAAATCCCTCTAAATCTCTCGTTACCCACCGCTGTACTGTTGTTGCTGGGCAAGATATTTAGTGTCCGTCAAAGCACATTTTTTGTTCTGGGTTGAAGTACAATTCCCAATTTAGCAATTTTATAATTTAGTGGTTTCTGCTATATCAGAGCTATTTGAAATCTATCCCTAAAAGGGTATATAATATTGAAGGTGCACATAGGGTCATTCAGAATAACTTCACACACACGCTTCTGTGCATTTCCAAGTCTAATTCTGTCACTAAATCCATACCGGTGACCCAGCGCCTAAATACTAGGCCTCAAATTTAAATCCCTCTAAATCTCTCGTTACCCACCACTGTACTGTTGTTGCTGGGCAAGATATTTAGTGTCCGTCAAAGCACATTTTTTGTTCTGGGTTGAAGTACAATTCCCAATTTAGCAATTTCATAATTTAGTGGTTTCTGCTATATCAGAGCTATTTGAAATCTATCCCTAAAAGGGTATATAATATTGAAGGTGCACATAGGGTCATTCAGAATAACTTCACACACACGCTTCTGTGCATTTCCAAGTCTAATTCTGTCACTAAATCCATACCGGTGACCCAGCGCCTAAATACTAGGCCTCAAATTTAAATCCCTCTAAATCTCTCGTTACCCACCGCTGTACTGTTGTTGCTGGGCAAGATATTTAGTGTCCGTCAAAGCACATTTTTTGTTCTGGGTTGAAGTACAATTCCCAATTTAGCAATTTCATAATTTAGTGGTTTCTGCTATATCAGAGCTATTTAAAATCTATCCCTAAAAGGGTATATAATATTGAAGGTGCACATAGGGTCATTCAGAATAACTTCACACACACGCTTCTGTGCATTTCCAAGTCTAATTCTGTCACTAAATCCATACCGGTGACCCAGCGCCTAAATACTAGGCCTCAAATTTAAATCCCTCTAAATCTCTCGTTACCCACCGCTGTACTGTTGTTGCTGGGCAAGATATTTAGTGTCCGTCAAAGCACATTTTTTGTTCTGGGTTGAAGTACAATTCCCAATTTAGCAATTTCATAATTTAGTGGTTCCTGCTATATCAGAGCTATTTGAAATCTATCCCAAAAAGGGTATATAATATTGAAGGTGCACATTGGGTCATTCAGAATAACTTCACACACACCCGCTACTGTGTATTTCCAAGTCTAATTCTGTCACTAAACCCATACCTGTCACCCAGCGCCTAAATACTAGGCCTCAAATTTAAATCCCTCTAAATCACTCGTTACCCACCGCTGTACTGTTGTTGCTGGGCAAGATATTTAGTGTCCGTCAAAGCACATTTTTTGTTCTGGGTTGAAGTACAATTCCCAATTTAGCAATTTCATAATTTAGTGGTTTCTGCTATATCAGAGCTATTTGAAATCTATCCCTAAAAGGGTATATAATATTGAAGGTGCACATAGGGTCATTCAGAATAACTTCACACACACGCTTCTGTGCATTTCCAAGTCTAATTCTGTCACTAAATCCATACCGGTGACCCAGCGCCTAAATACTAGGCCTCAAATTTAAATCCCTCTAAATCTCTCGTTACCCACCGCTGTACTGTTGTTGCTGGGCAAGATATTTAGTGTCCGTCAAAGCACATTTTTTGTTCTGGGTTGAAGTACAATTCCCAATTTAGCAATTTCATAATTTAGTGGTTTCTGCTATATCAGAGCTATTTGAAATCTATCCCTAAAAGGGTATATAATATTGAAGGTGCACATAGGGTCATTCAGAATAACTTCACACACACGCTTCTGTGCATTTCCAAGTCTAATTCTGTCACTAAATCCATACCGGTGACCCAGCGCCTAAATACTAGGCCTCAAATTTAAATCCCTCTAAATCTCTCGTTACCCACCGCTGTACTGTTGTTGCTGGGCAAGATATTTAGTGTCCGTCAAAGCACATTTTTTGTTCTGGGTTGAAGTACAATTCCCAATTTAGCAATTTCATAATTTAGTGGTTCCTGCTATATCAGAGCTATTTGAAATCTATCCCAAAAAGGGTATATAATATTGAAGGTGCACATTGGGTCATTCAGAATAACTTCACACACACCCGCTACTGTGTATTTCCAAGTCTAATTCTGTCACTAAACCCATACCTGTCACCCAGCGCCTAAATACTAGGCCTCAAATTTAAATCCCTCTAAATCTCTCGTTACCGCTGTACTGTTGTAGCTGGGAAAGTTATTTAGTGCCCGTCAAAGCACATTTTTTGTTCTGGGTTGAAGTACAATTCCCAATTTAGCAATTTCATAATTTAGTGGTTCCTGCTATATCAGAGCTATTTGAAATCTATCCCAAAAAGGGTATATAATATTCAAGGTGCACATTGGGTCATTCAGAATAACTTCACACACACGCTTCTGTGCATTTCCAAGTCTAATTCTGTCACTAAATCCATACCGGTCACCCAGCGCCTAAATACTAGGCCTCAAATTTATATCCCGCTGAATTTGAATACAATACATTGGGCCAAATAATATATTTGTTGTTGTGGTGAACCATAACAATGAGAAAAACATCTAGTAAGGGACGCGGACGTGGACATGGTCGTGGTGGTGTTAGTGGACCCTCTGGTGCTGGGAGAGGACGTGGCCGTTCTGCCACATCCACACGTCCTAGTGTACCAACTACCTCAGGTCCCAGTAGCCGCCAGAATTTACAGCGATATATGGTGGGGCCCAATGCCGTTCTAAGGATGGTAAGGCCTGAGCAGGTACAGGCATTAGTCAATTGGGTGGCCGACAGTGGATCCAGCACGTTCACATTATCTCCCACCCAGTCTTCTGCAGAAAGCGCACAGATGGCGCCTGAAAACCAACCCCATCAGTCTGTCACATCACCCCCATGCATACCAGGGAAACTGTCTCAGCCTCAAGTTATGCAGCAGTCTCTTATGCTGTTTGAAGACTCCGCTGGCAGGGTTTCCCAAGGGCATCCACCTAGCCCTTCCCCAGCGGTGAAAGACATAGAATGCACTGACGCACAACCACTTATGTTTCCTGATGATGAGGACATGGGAATACCACCTCAGCATGTCTCTGATGATGACGAAACACAGGTGCCAACTGCTGCGTCTTTCTGCAGTGTGCAGACTGAACAGGAGGTCAGGGATCAAGACTGGGTGGAAGACGATGCAGGGGACGATGAGGTCCTAGACCCCACATGGAATGAAGGTCGTGCCACTGACTTTCACAGTTCGGAGGAAGAGGCAGTGGTGAGACCGAGCCAACAGCGTAGCAAAAGAGGGAGCAGTGGGCAAAAGCAGAACACCCGCCGCCAAGAGACTCCGCCTGCTACTGACCGCCGCCATCTGGGACCGAGCACCCCAAAGGCAGCTTCAAGGAGTTCCCTGGCATGGCACTTCTTCAAACAATGTGCTGACGACAAGACCCGAGTGGTTTGCACGCTGTGCCATCAGAGCCTGAAGCGAGGCATTAACGTTCTGAACCTGAGCACAACCTGCATGACCAGGCACCTGCATGCAAAGCATGAACTGCAGTGGAGTAAACACCTTAAAACCAAGGAAGTCACTCAGGCTCCCCCTGCTACCTCTTCTGCTGCTGCCGCCTCGGCCTATTCTGCTGCTGCCGCCTCGGCCTCTTCCTCCGCCTCTGGAGGAACGTTGGCACCTGCCGCCCAGCAAACAGGGGATGTACCACCAACACCACCACCACCACCTCCGTCACCAAGCGTCTCAACCATGTCACACGCCAGCGTTCAGCTCTCCATCTCACAAACATTTGATAGAAAGCGTAAATTCCCACCTAGCCACCCTCGATCCCTGGCCCTGAATGCCAGCATTTCTAAACTACTGGCCTATGAAATGCTGTCATTTAGGCTGGTGGACACAGACAGCTTCAAACAGCTCATGTCGCTTGCTGTCCCACAGTATGTTGTTCCCAGCCGGCACTACTTCTCCAAGAGAGCCGTGCCTTCCCTGCACAACCAAGTATCCGATAAAATCAAGTGTGCACTGCGCAACGCCATCTGTAGCAAGGTCCACCTAACCACAGATACGTGGACCAGTAAGCACGGCCAGGGACGCTATATCTCCCTAACTGCACACTGGGTAAATGTAGTGGCAGCTGGGCCCCAGGCGGAGAGCTGTTTGGCGCACGTCCTGCCGCCGCCAAGGATCGCAGGGCAACATTCTTTGCCTCCTGTTGCCACCTCCTCCTTCTCGGCTTCCTCCTCCTCTTCTTCCACCTGCTCATCCAGTCAGCCACACACCTTCACCACCAACTTCAGCACAGCCCGGGGTAAACGTCAGCAGGCCATTCTGAAACTCATATGTTTGGGGGACAGGCCCCACACCGCACAGGAGTTGTGGCGGGGTATTGAACAACAGACCGACGAGTGGTTGCTGCCGGTGAGCCTCAAGCCCGGCCTGGTGGTGTGTGATAATGGGCGAAATCTCGTTGCAGCTCTGGGACTAGCCAATTTGACGCACATCCCTTGCTTGGCGCATGTGCTGAATTTGGTGGTGCAGAAGTTCATTCACAACTACCCCGACATGTCAGAGCTGCTGCATAAAGTGCGGGCCGTCTGTTCGCGCTTCCGGCGTTCACATCCTGCCGCTGCTCGCCTGTCTGCGCTACAGCGTAACTTCGGCCTTCCCGCTCACCGCCTCATATGCGACGTGCCCACCAGGTGGAACTCCACCTTGCACATGCTGGACAGACTGTGCGAGCAGCAGCAGGCCATAGTGGAGTTTCAGCTGCAGCACGCACGGGTCAGTCGCACTACAGAACAGCACCACTTCACCACCAATGACTGGGCCTCCATGCGAGACCTGTGTGCCCTGTTGCGCTGTTTCGAGTACTCCACCAACATGGCCAGTGGCGATGACACCGTTATCAGCGTTACAATACCACTTCTATGTCTCCTTGAGAAAACACTTAGGGCGATGATGGAACAGGAGGTGGCCCAGGAGGAGGAGGAGGAGGATGAGGAAGAGGGGTCATTTTTAGCACTTTCAGGCCAGTCTCTTCGAAGTGACTCAGAGGGAGGTTTTTTGCAACAGCAGAGGCCAGGTACAAATGTGGCCAGCCAGGGCCCACTACTGGAGGACGAGGAGGACGAGGATGAGGAGGAGGTGGAGGAGGATGAGGATGAAGCATGGTCACAGCGGGGTGGCACCCAACGCAGCTCGGGTCCATCACTGGTGCGTGGCTGGGGGGAAAGGCAGGACGATGACGATACGCCTCCCACAGAGGACAGCTTGTCCTTACCCCTGGGCAGCCTGGCACACATGAGCGACTACATGCTGCAGTGCCTGCGCAACGACAGCAGAGTTGCCCACATTTTAACCTGTGCGGACTACTGGGTTGCCACCCTGCTGGATCCACGCTACAAAGACAATGTGCCCACCTTACTTCCTGCACTGGAGCGTGATAGGAAGATGCGCGAGTACAAGCGCACGTTGGTAGACGCGCTACTGAGAGCATTCCCAAATGTCACAGGGGAACAAGTGGAAGCCCAAGGCCAAGGCAGAGGAGGAGCAAGAGGTCGCCAAGGCAGCTGTGTCACGGCCAGCTCCTCTGAGGGCAGGGTTAGCATGGCAGAGATGTGGAAAACTTTTGTCAACACGCCACAGCTAACTGCACCACCACCTGATACGCAACGTGTTAGCAGGAGGCAACATTTCACTAACATGGTGGAACAGTACGTGTGCACACCCCTCCACGTACTGACTGATGGTTCGGCCCCATTCAACTTCTGGGTCTCTAAATTGTCCACGTGGCCAGAGCTAGCCTTTTATGCCTTGGAGGTGCTGGCCTGCCCGGCAGCCAGCGTTTTGTCTGAACGTGTATTCAGCACGGCAGGGGGCGTCATTACAGACAAACGCAGCCGCCTGTCTACAGCCAATGTGGACAAGCTGACGTTCATAAAAATGAACCAGGCATGGATCCCACAGGACCTGTCCGTCCCTTGTCCAGATTAGACATTAACTACCTCCCCATAACCATATATTATTGGACTCCAGGGCACTTCCTCATTCAATCCTATTTTTATTTTCATTTTACCATTATATTGCGATGCTACCCAAAGTTGAATGAACCTCTCCTCTGCCTGTGTGCTAGGCCTAAATATATGCCAATGGACTGTTGCAGTGGTGGCTGACATGAAGCCTGATTCTCTGCTATGACATGCAGACTAATTCTCTGCTGACATGAAGCCAGATTGTCTGTTACGGGACCTCTCTCCTCTGCCTGGGTGCTGGGCCTAAATTTATGACAATGGACTGTTGCAGTGGTGGCTGACGTGAAGCCTGATTCTCTGCTATGACATGCAGACTGATTCTCTGCTGACATGAAGCCAGATCGTCTGTTACGGGACCTCTCTGCTCTGCCTGTGTGCTAGGCCTAAATATATGCCAATGGACTGTTGCAGTGGTGGGTGACGTGAAGCCTCATTCTCTGCTATGACATGCAGACTGATTCTCTGCTGACATGAAGCCAGATTGTCTGTTACGGGACCTCTCTGCTCTGCCTGTGTGCTAGGCCTAAATATATGCCAATGGACTGTTGCAGTGGTGGGTGACGTGAAGCCTCATTCTCTGCTATGACATGCAGACTGATTCTCTGCTGTCATGAAGCCAGATTGTCTGTTACGGGACCTCTCTGCTCTGCCTGTGTGCTAGGCCTAAATATATGCCAATGGACTGTTGCAGTGGTGGGTGACGTGAAGCCTCATTCTCTGCTATGACATGCAGACTGATTCTCTGCTGACATGAAGACAGATTCTCTGTTACGGGACCTCTCTCCTCTGCCTGTGTGTGTGCTGGGCCTAAATATATGCCAATGGACTGTTGCAGTGGTGGCTGACGTGAAGCCTCATTCTCTGCTATGACATGCAGACTAATTCTCTGCTGACATGAAGACAGATTCTCTGTTACGGGACCTCCCTCCTCTGCCTGGGTGCTGGGCCTAAATATATGCCAATGGACTGTTGCAGTGGTGGGTGACGTGAAGCCTGATTCTCTGCTATGACATGCAGACTAATTCTCTGCTGACATGAAGACAGATTCTCTGTTACGGGACCTCTCTCCTCTGCCTGTGTGTGTGCTGGGCCTAAATATATGCCAATGGACTGTTGCAGTGGTGGCTGACGTGAAGCCTCATTCTCTGCTATGACATGCAGACTAATTCTCTGCTGACATGAAGACAGATTCTCTGTTACGGGACCTCCCTCCTCTGCCTGGGTGCTGGGCCTAAATATATGCCAATGGACTGTTGCAGTGGTGGGTGACGTGAAGCCTGATTCTCTGCTATGACATGCAGACTAATTCTCTGCTGACATGAAGCCAGATTCTCTGTTACGGGACCTCTCTCCTCTGCCTGTGTGCTAGGCCTAAATATATGCCAATGGACTGTTGCAGTGGTGGCTGACGTGAAGCCTCATTCTCTGCTATGACATGCAGACTAATTCTCTGCTGACATGAAGACAGATTCTCTGTTACGGGACCTCTCTCCTCTGCCTGGGTGCCGGGGCCTAAATATCTGAGAATGGACTGTTCCAGTGGTGGGTGACGGGAAGCCAGATTCTCTGCTATGGAACCTCTCTCCAATTGATTTTGGTTAATTTTTATTTATTTAATTTTTATTTTAATTAATTTCCCTATCCACATTTGTTTGCAGGGGATTTACCTACATGTTGCTGCCTTTTGCAGCCCTCTAGCCCTTTCCTGGGCTGTTTTACAGCCGTTTTAGTGCCGAAAAGTTCGGGTCCCCATTGACTTCAATGGGGTTCGGGTTCGGGACGAAGTTCGGATCGGGTTCGGATCCCGAACCCGAACATTTCCGGGATGTTCGGCCGAACTTCTCGAACCCGAACATCCAGGTGTTCGCTCAACTCTAGTCATGGGTCAAAGTTCTTCACAATGTAAAAGAATATGGCGCCGGCGGACATCGCCATATTGAGCAAAGTTAACCGCAAAAGGAACGCCGGGTGAACCACAAGGCCATCTCTATCAATAATACCTTCAATTTGTTGTACTTGTTGAGCATATTTGCAGGACATACAACATAGATTAACAAGTACAGACCCCGAAGAGTGACCCCGAAGAAGAACACACGCTTGTTGCAGAATTTGGGCCAGAGTTTTGACCTGTGTGAATACATTTATTCACAATTTCGTATATATGAATACTCTGCACTTTGTTCAGCCTCTTTTTTTCTTTATTATTTGCAGACAATAGGTTTTCTCTTTTTATTAATGTTATTGACACTTTTTTATTTCCTTGATAGATGCTGTATTAGTTGAGCAAATTATTTTTGCTCTCAAACGTTAACCTACTGAAATACTCATAATGTTATGGCAAGGGTGACACGATTTAGCATGTAAAATCGCAGTACGTTCAGTAGGTTTTTGATAACTGCAGGTGTGAACAGCCATCTGATCCTTGCCAACTTCAAATCCAAGAAAAATCTGGAATACTTATAAAACTTAAATGTAAAAAATAAACCAAATGGATAATTGTTTAGGTAATCAATAAAACCTGGTATGGCCACCTCATCGCCAGTCCAAATGACCAGGATAGACAATTGACAAAAGGATTGGATCCTCAGGAAGGCCAGAGTGATTATACAAATGAAAACCGTCAATATGGCAAGCTTGAGGGATGCATAAATACAACGACTCAATGTCTGCCGTCAACCAGCATAAGTCACTGCTGCAGACCAAGCCATCGTACGTTTACAGCGGAATTCATCTTTTTTTAAATATGACACTGGATTTCTGCTGTTTCATACAGTAGACACCTAGGGCTATTAACGTCTTCAATTGGCGATAGCAAGCATTTAACCCCTCAGATGCCATGTCCAATTGCGACCAAGAGAGTGTGGGATAATATGGGAGAATAGAAATGACAATCTATTGATTGCTTATTATAGTTGCTTAGGGTGACAAAAATGTAAAACAAAGCAACAATAAAAGTTTTTAAAAAATATATAGAAATTCCTATTAATGCCCTTTCTTCAAATTTAAAAGGAAAATAAATAACAAAAAACAAGCACTATAGGCATCATCACACCCAAAAACTAGTTAAATTACTAAAAGTACTATTAACCCCTTAAGGACCTTGCCATTTTTCACCTTAAGGACCAGGCCATTTTTTGCTAATCTGACATGTGTCACTTTAAGTGTTGATAACTTTAAAACGCTTTTACTTATCCAGCCATTCTGAGTTTGTTTTCTTGTCACATATTGTACTTTATGACAGTGGTAAATTTGAATCAAAATATTTCATTTTTATTTATAAAAAAATGTACCAAAAATGTGGAAAAATTAGTTATTACTTTACATTTCCCATATGTCTACTTCATGTTTGGATAATTTTGTAAATTACATTTTCTTTTGAAGAAGTTTAGAAGCAAATCTTGAAATTTTTCATAAAATTTCCAAAAGCCACTTTTAAAGGACCAGTTCAGGTCTGAAGTTAATTTGTGAGGCTTAAAGGGACACTGGCAGGCACAATAACCATAATTAGCTATATATATGCATGCACAGGTCTTCTAATGTGCATTAAAAACATATAAGTATAACCCCTGTCCACCTTATGAATACAGTAAACTCATGTTTTATAACCTGAAGTAATCGCTTTTCTTTCTGCCCAAGGGGCCAGCCGCCCCCCAACCACCGTTTTGAAGCGCCACCCAGCTCATCAATATTCACTTCGCTGGGCGGCTTCTGCTGTCCCCGACCTTCCGAGATCCGGCGCATGCCGAATAGAAAGCATGGGCGCCGGGCGCATGCGCAGAAGCTGAAAGTGAGTCCAATGCTCATAGCTTTCTATTGGGCATGCGCCAGATCTCAGAAGGTCGGGGACAGCAGAAGCCGCCCAGCGAAGTGAATATTGATGAGCTGGGCGGCGCTTCAAAACAGTGGTTGGGGTGAGGCTGGCTGGGCGTAAGTGGAGCTGAAACCCCGCCCCTTGGGCAGAAAGAAAAGCGATTACTTCAGGTTATAAAACATGAGTTTACTGTATTCATAATGTGAACAGGGGTTATACTTATATGTTTTTAATGCACATTAGAAGACCTGTGCATGCATATGTACAGCTAATTATGGTTATTGGGCCTGTCAGTGTCCCTTTAACCGCCTCCGGACCGCCTAACGCAGATGTGCGGTCCGGAGGCGGCAGCCCTGCGCTCAGCGACGCATATACGCGTCATCTCGCGAGGGCCGGGATTTCCTGTGAACGCGCGCACACAGGCGCGCGCGCTCACAGGAACGGAAAATAAGCGAGTGGATCTCCAGCCTGCCAGCGGCGATCGCTCGCTGGCAGGCTGGAGATCTGATTTTTTTAACCCCTAACAGGTATATTAGACGCTGTTTTGATAACAGCGTCTAATATACCTGCTACCTGGTCCTCTGGTGGTCCCTTTTGTTAGGATCGACCACCAGAGGACACAGGTAGGTCAGTAAAGTCGCACCCAAACACTACACTACACTACACCCCCCCGTCACTTATTAACCCTTTATGAACCCCTGATCACCCATGATCACCCCATATAAACTCCCTGATCACCCCCCTGTCATTGATCACCCCCTGTCATTGATCACCCCCCTGTCAGGCTCCGTTCAGACGTCCGTATGATTTTTACGGATCCACGGATACATGGATCGGATCCGCAAAACACATGCGGACGTCTGAATGGAGCCTTACAGGGGGGTGATCAATGACAGGCGGGTGATCACCCCTATACACTCCCTGATCACCCCCTGTCATTGATCACCCCCCTGTAAGGCTCCATTCAGACGTCCGCATGATTTTTACGGATCCATGGATACATGGATCGGATCCGCAAAACACATGCGGACGTCTGAATGGAGCCTTACAGGGGGGTGATCAATGACAGGCAGGTGATCACCCATATACACTCCCTGATCACCCCCTGTCATTGATCACCCGCCTGTCATTGATTACCCCCCTGTAAGGCTCCATTCAGACGTCCGCATGTGTTTTGCGGATCCGATCCATGTATCCATGGATCCGTAAAAATCATACGGACGTCTGAATGGAGCCTTACAGCGGGGGTGATCAGTGACAGGGGGGTAATCATCCTGATCACCCCCTGTCATTGATAACCCCCCTGTAAGGCTCCATTCAGACGTCCGCATGTGTTTTGCGGATCCGATCCATGTATCCGTAAAAATCATACGGACGTCTGAATGGAGCCTTACAGGGGGGTGATCAATGACAGGGGGTGATCAGGGAGTCTATATGGGTGATCACCCCCTTGTCATTGATCACCCCCCTGTAAGGCTCCATTCAGACGTCCGCATGTGTTTTGCGGATCCGATCCATGGATCCGTAAAAGTCATACGGACGTCTGAATGGAGCCTTACCAGTGGGGTGATCAATGACAGGGGGGTGATCCGGGAGTCTATATGGGTGATCACCCCCCTGTCATTGATCACCCCCCTGTCATTGATCACCCCCCCCTGTAAGGCTCCATTCAGACATTTTTTTGGCCCAAGTTAGCGGAAATTTTTTGTTTGTTTTTGTTTTGTTTTTTCTTACTAAGTCTCATATTCCACTAACTTGTGTCAAAAAATAAAATCTCACATGAACTCGCCATACCCCTCACGGAATCCAAATGCGTAAACATTTTTAGACATTTATATTCCAGACTTCTTCTCACGCTTTAGGGCCCCTAAAAAGCCAGGGCAGTATAAATACCCAACATGTGACCCCATTTCGGAAAGAAGACACCCCAAGGTATTCCGTGAGGGGCATATTGAGTCCATGAAAGATTGAAATTTTTGTCCTAAGTTAGCGGAAAGTGAGACTTTGTGAGAAAAAAACAAAAAAGATCAATATCCGCTAACTTATGCAAAAAAAAATAAAATTCTATGAACTCGCCAGGCCCCTCATTGAATACCTCGGGGTGACTTCTTTCCAAAGTGGGATCACATATGGGGTATTTATACTGCCCTGGCTTTTTAGGTGCCCGAAAGTGTGAGAAGAAGTCTGGGATCCAAATGTCTAAAAATGCCCTCCTAAAAGGAATTTGGGCACCTTTGCGCATCTAGGCTGCAAAAAAGTGTCACACATGTGGTATCGCCGTACTCAGGAGAAGTTGGGGAATGTGTTTTGTGGTGTCATTTTACATATACCCATGCTGGGTGAGATAAATATCTTGGTCAAATGCCAACTTTGTATAAAAAAATGGGAAAAGTTATCTTTTGTCAAGATATTTCTCTCACCCAGCATGGGTATATGTAAAATTACACCCCAAAACACATTCCCCAACTTCTCCTGAGTACGGCGATACCAGATGTGTGACACTTTTTTGCAGCCAAGGTGGGAAAAGGGGCACATATTCCAAAGTGCACCTTTCGGATTTCACAGGCCATTTTTTACACATTTTGATTGCAAGCTACTTCTTACACATTTGGGCCCCTAAATTGCCAGGGCAGTATAACTACGCCACAAGTGACCCCATTTTGGAAAGAAGACACCCCAAGGTATTCCGTGAGGGGCACGGCGAGTTCCTAGAATTTTTTTTTTTTGTCGCAAGTTAGTGGAATATGAGACTTTGTAAGAAAAAAATAAAAATAAAAAATCATCATCATTTTCCGCTAACTTGTGACAAAAAATAAAAAGTTCTATGAACTCACTATGCCCATCAGCGAATACCTTAGGGTGTCTACTTTCCGAAATGGGGTCATTTGTGGGGGTTTTCTACTGTTTGGGCATTGTAGAACCTCAGGAATCATGACAGGTGCTCAGAAAGTCAGAGCTGCTTCAAAAAGCGGAAATTCACATTTTTGTACCATAGTTTGTAAACGCTATAACTTTTACCCAAACCATTTTTTTTTGCCCAAACATTTTTTTTTTATCAAAGACATGTAGAACTATAAATTTAGCGAAAAATTTATATATGGATGTCGTTTTTTTTGCAAAATTTTACAGCTGAAAGTGAAAAATGTCATTTTTTTGCAAAAAAATTGTTACATTTCGATTAATAACAAAAAAAGTAAAAATGTCAGCAGCAATAAAATACCACCAAATGAAAGCTCTATTAGTGAGAAGAAAAGGAGGTAAAATTCATTTGGGTGGTAAGTTGCATGACCGAGCGATAAACGGTGAAAATAGTGTAGTGCAGAAGTGTAAAAAGTGCTCTGGTCATGAAGGGGGTTTCAGCTAGCGGGGCTGAAGTGGTTAAATAATAGAAACCACCCATAAATGGCCCCATTTTAGAAACTACACCCCTCAAGGTATTCAAAACTGATTTTACAAACTTTGTTAACCCTTTAGGTGTTACACAAAAATTTCACTTTTTGGGCATAATTAACATTTTTATCAATTTTTTCAAAAAGCAAGGGTTAACAGCCAAACAAAACTCTAGAACTTAGAAGGAAAACAATGCCATTTGGTTTTTGTTATAATATAAAAAAACCTACGGGGGTTAGGATATGGCATAACGGAAACGGTATGGATCCATTTTGCAGCCCATAGACTTCTATTTTGACGGAATTAATAACGGAATGCCTCTAAAAGTATTCTGTTATGTATTCCATCATAGAATTGTGTTATGGTCCGTGGTAACAGCATCCATAACGCAATTCACCTTTTACCAACAAACAAAGTGTGAACAAATTTAAAAAAATGAAATTCGCTCTTCTCTAATTACAATTTTTTTAGCACATATATACTGTTATGTTGTTATATATAGTATTTGCACACCTTTCTGTGTTTTACTCAGTGATTGAGAGGTGTGTCCTTGTGAAGGTTTGTAACCCATTGCACTTATCTATGATTAAAAGGTTTTTTCTGAGACTTTTCTACTGATATTCTATCCTCTGAATAGGTCAACAACATATCTGATCAGCGTGCATCCAACACCCAGGACCCCCACCAATCAGCTGTTTGAGGAGGCACAGATGATCTCAGTAGTGCCGCCGTCTTCTCTCTGGTTGCTAAGAACAACTCTGTTGATAATAGCTATGCTGGATATCGCAACTCGGCCCCATTCGTTTCAGTGGAGCTGAGATGTGCTTAGGCTATGTGTCCGATGTATGTGACATCACTTTTAGAGATAAGCGAAGTTCTTAAAAATTTGATATATTCTGCTTCTCCAAATTTTACAAAAAAAATTGTTTTGTGATTAATTACTTTGCACCACACCCATCATTGAACCAACTCCTCAGGTGTCGCTTTCATCGCTGATCACGGCATCTGGGATCAATATTAAAGCATTTTAAAGGTTGCTCATGAAAAAATAAATAAATAAATATATATATATATATATATATATATATATATTAAATTGTACTTAGCTCATCCATTTGATTGCGAAGAGGGTGTTGCTGCCATCTTGCTTAAAGATCCAGCGTGTAATGATGTCATCACAACAGCAGTTGTGGTGATGTCATATGTCACAGTGTATGAGATTTTGCACTGGATTTTCAAGTAAGATGGCCCCAGCAGCCTCTTTGCGTTCAAATGGATCAGACAAGTTTGATTTTATTTTATTTTTTTACTGCCATTTCAGGGAAAATAAATCCGTTACCATGAAGTACGAGGAAATTCGGCTTTGAGGCAAATCAAATTTTTCCTAAAATTCTAATTGAAGTCCACTTTGTTAACTGTGATTCGCTCAACACTAGTCACATTGCCTAAACTGAGAGAAGGCCATGGGCTACTGTGAGTGCCGATGCCTTCTCAAACAGCTGATCGTAGGGGGGCCCAGGTGTCTGACCCCCACCATCAGTGGAAAAGTCTTGTTAAGGGCTTATTTACACGACCGTGTGAAGCCTGTGCCCATGCTGTGGACCGCAAGTTGTGGTCCACAATCCACGAGCACCGACCGTGGCCCAGTCGCATGGGGATCGTGGACCCATTCACTTGACTGGATCCGCAATCCCTCTGTTCCGCAAAAAGCATATTCTATCTTTTTGCGGTGCAGAGGCACGGAACGGAGCCCCAGAAAGCTCCGCGGCCTTCTCACTGTTTAGCGCCGGCCCACTGACGTCACAACTAGTATCAACTAGCGTGGGCGGGGCTAAGCTCTGTTCACTTGAATGGAGCTTAGCTCTGCCCACGCTAGTTGATACTAGTCGTAACGAGGATAGATCATTAGTTAAATGAAAGTGCAGAACCCCTTTAAGCCACATCAAAATAGAGAACCACACATACTGTATGCATCTACAACTCTTCTTGGACATATGCCACAATTAAGTCACATTATTGTGACCAATTCCTACTTCCGACATCAGCAGAGCATAGCTCATGAAGGAATCCACGTGTGGAGAGCTGGCTTAGTGGGTGTATAAGGTAATAGGCTGTCTGAATACACATCCTTTGTTGCAGTCATGGGTAAAAGGGGCAATTTATCAGTTGCAAAAAGGGATCATTATTGGCTTTGGCGTGGCAGTATTTTTGAAACTGTACAGTTTGTGAACTGTTCGAATGCTGCCATGGTGAAAGTTGGTAGTGGCAGCATTATGGTCTGTATGGGAATGTTTTTGTAGCATTCTCTGGGCCCACTCATCCATGTGGAAGGCAGTGTCAATCAGTTTGGGTATGAATCCATCCTTACACTTATCACCTGCTGATTGTATTCCCTGGGACAAATGGGATATTCTAATACGATAATGCAACGTCACATGGCTAGAAATGTCTGAGTATGACAAGACTTTTAAGTACTACCCTGGCCCCAAAATTCCCCAGACATGAACCCTATTGAGAATCTGTAGGACCACCTTGATCATCACGTTCGCTCTATGGAACCTCCTCCCCGGCAGCTGTGGGAGTCAATATAGCTCCTGATACCTGCAACCTAGCTGCTGTCTGTGCAGTTACTCTGGATATTAGCTGGTGGTCATAATAGTGTGACTTGACTGTATATATTTACTGAAGATCCATTAGAACAAGGATTAGCAACCTCCGACATTCCAGCTGTTCTGAAACTACAACCCCCAGAATCCTCCCTTTCACTTCAATGAAAGTTACAAAAATAGCAGAAGAATTGTGCAAGCTGTGAGTTGTGGCTTCACAGCAGCTGGAGTGCTGGAGGTTGCTATACTGAGCTTTAGAAGATTCTTGTTTTCCTTGGGGCTCTAGAGATAGACAGTGTACAGTATATATAAACTGCCTGGTGAGTAACGAGAAAATACTAAGCCACATAGCAATCCTTTGGCAGGGCCAACTTTCTGAATTTATGGTCCTTTTAAATTTTGTTTCAGGCCTTCACTCCTTAGTGCAGCCCAGTAGGTCATTTAATTTAATTGATAGATACCTTTTTAAAATCATTTAGGTTTTTATGCAAGAGATTACAGTGATGAAAAATGACTTACCTCTACACTGTAAGAAGCAACAAAAAGTATGATAAGCATTCCTAATGTTTCAAATCTCCAGTAATAGGGTGTGCAGACAAGCTAGAAGAGGAGATAAAATGCAGTGATCTAGTGAACAATGTTGAATGATATATAATATTCTCAGCCCTTCTCTATGCTTAGTAATTGAAAATAAATATATTTATTGCCTTAGATACGTTTGCCATACATTTACAGAATAATGACAGCAGTAAACCAGGATCAGATATAACTCCAATCCCGGTCATTTAACTCCTCAGTAGCCAAGGTCAGAGACTGCAGCATCTGAGTATTTCATGAAAATGATGGGGCTTCTTCTAACATTTAATGGCCCTCTTCCTCTGGTGAAATTGTAGGGTGCCAATCAGTTGTGTAATGCATCCATAGCCTAACTGAATCATGAAGTGTTGAGCGAATTAAGCTTTGAATCATAGATCTGAAGTCGCTTTGGTCAAACTTCATTTGGGTCTGTCTCCGTACAGCATTCAAATGTAAGGGCTCAGCAGAAGTAAAATTTGTTATCTCCAAGTCTCACGAGACTTTGGTGAATAACTTCAGACTTTGATTTTTCAACTTCAAAACAATTTTAAAAATGGGATCCGAAGTCTGCTTTGGTTCCTATTGGTATCTGGGTACGGAAGCCAACTTCGGATGCCAGTTTTAAAATTGTTTTCCAGCTGAATAATCTATGTCCAAAGTTATTCAATAAAGTCTTATACAACTTTGGAGAGAACCGTTTCACTTTGGCAGAGCCCATACAGTTGAATGCTGTACGGAGACCGATCTCCATACAGTATTCAAACAAAGTTTTGACCGAAACGACTTCAGATCTATGATCCGAAGCTCACTTCCCTCAACACTAGAATCACGGCATCATTCATGTGACACCCTTCATATCATGTGCCCCATGACATTCAGTAAGCAATAGTGTTAAATGACATACATGTCACAAGGGAATAGGACTAGAGGTGAAATTATGTTTTTATTGTGGTTATTACAATAACTTTTATGGCTGCCTCTCTTTATGTGAGTTGTGAAATGGCTCCCTGTCTCTAGGTGATGTTGTCATGTTGTTAATGAAGTTAAGTGGAAGAAAAACACAATACAAAGTAGATACAGCGAGAACAATGTGAGAGATTCTTCTCAGACTCTGAAAGACATGATGCACAAATAATATCATATACTGTATATATTGTGTTCATCAGTAAACTACTGTTCACTTGGGCAATTAACTGAATGCCAGAGGTCAAATGACATATGTGAAGGTCACATGACTGTTGCCATATTTATTCTAATTGAAACCTTCTATGGATGCAATACAGAGTATTTAAATGGGCCATAACATTTTATTTATTTAAAGAATGCTAATGTGCAGATATAATAAAAGTCTGCAAGCAAAATGTTAAATACTTGTATATTAGAACATTGTATGACTTCCTATTCTCTAAACAATAAATTGAAACTTTCAAACCAGAACACTCTTTCATTGGTAACAGCCAGAATCAGACAGTTTCAACCAAAACTAATAAGATCTTGAGGTGCGAAAAAATAAGCACAGTTGCACATGACTAGAACATAGCACTTCACTAGTCAGTCCGAATTGGATTGCATATTCTGTACTATTTTGGGCACCAATGTACAAGCAAGAAAATAGAGCTTAAGCAGATTCAGGCAAATAAAGTAATATATGGAATAGGTGGACTACAGTACTCAGAAAGATTGTAAACTTAGGTTATTTAGTTAAGAGAAAAACTGCTGAGGGGAGATTTAATAATTATGTATAAATATATCAAATCTCAGTGCAGAGATCTCTCCCATCATCTATTTATAAGCAGGACTTGGACTGTGACGAGGGGACATCCTCTGCATATAGAGGAAAGAAGGTTTTTACATTAACATAGGATTCTTTACTGTATGATTAAAGAGGCTATGGAACCTCCCTTCCAGAAGAGGTTGTGATGAACTCACTAAAAGACTTCAAGAGGGGCCTTGATTTCTTTATGGAGTGTGATGATATTGCAGGTTATAGTTACTAGAATTCTGGCGAGGGGTCCAGGGAGTTTCCAGATTAGGAGCTGAGAAAGATTTTTCCCCTAAAATGAGGAAACTCGGCTTCTAACTCACAAGAAATCTATGCTTTCTAAGAATTAACTCTGCAGTAAAATTAAAAAGAACATGATGTTTGTACTATATGCAGTTGTTGAACCTTACAAGTTGTGTTTCTATGTTGCTAAAGTTTAATTGCATATCTTGAAAGATCTGGTATCTTTTTAATATCAGCATTCAATGATACACAATCCAAATCATATACAATGTGGTTAGAAATTTGTCACAGTGTATAAAATGTACAATACAATAAACAAGTGACTGGGCCTCGTAAATGTACTGTTTAGCATGAACTGGACACATATACAGTCAGGTCCATAAATATTGGGACATCAACACAATTCTAACATTTTTGGCTCTATACACCACCACAATGGATTTGAAATTAAACGTACAAGATGTGCTTTAACTGCAGACTGTCAGCTTTAGATTGAGGGCATTTACATCCAAATCAGGTGAACGGTGTAGGAATTACAACAGTTTGCATATGTGCTTCCCACTTGTTAAGGGACCAAAAGTAATGGGATAGAATAATAATCATAAATCAAACTTTCACTTTTTAATACTTGGTTGCAAATCCTTTGCAGTCAATTACAGCCTCAAGTCTGGAACGCATAGACATCACCAGACGCTGGGTTTCATCCCTGGTGATGCTCCGCCAGGCCTCTACTGCAACAGTCTTCAGTTCCTGCTTGTTCTTAGGGCATTTTCCCTTCAGTTTTGTCTTCAGCATGTGAAATGCATGCTCAATTGGATTCAGGTCAGGTGATTGACTTGGCCTTTGCATAACATTCCACTTCTTTCCACTTAAAAAATCTTTAGTTGCTTTTGCAGTATGCTTTCGGTCATTGTCCATCTGCACTGTGAAGCACCGTCCAATGAGTTCTGAAGCATTTGGCTGAATATGAGCAGATAATATTGGCTGAAACACTTAAGAATTCATCCTGCTGCTTTTGTCAGCAGTCACATCATGAATAAATACAAGAGAACCAGTTCCATTGGCAGCCATACATGCCCACGCCATGACACTACCACCACCATGATTCACTGATGAGGTGGTATGGTTAGGATCATGAGCAGTTCCTTTCCTTCCCCATACTCTTCTCTTCCCATCACTCTACTACAAGTAGATCTTGGTCTCATCTGTCCATAGGATGTTGTTCCAGAACTGTGAAGGCTTTTTTAGATGTTGTTTGGCAAACTCTAATCTGACCTTCCTTTCTTTGAGGCTCACCAATGGTTTACATCTTGTGGTGAACCCTCTGTATTCACTCTGGTGAAGTCTTCTCTTCATTGTTGACTTTGACACACATACACCTACCTCCTGAAGAGTGTTCTTGATCTGGCCAACTGTTGTGAAGGGTGTTTTCTTGATCAGGGAAAGAATTCTTCGGTCATCCACCACAGTTCTTTTCCGTGGTCTTCTGGGTCTTTTGGTGTTGCTGAGCTCACTGGTGCGTTCCTTCTTTTTAAGAATGTTCCAAACAGTTGTTTTGGCCATGCTTAATGTTTTTTCTATCTCTCTGATGGGTTTGTTTTGTTTTTTCAGCCCAATGATGGCTTGCTTCACTGATAGTGACAGCTCTTTGGATCTCATTCCAAATGCAAATAGCACACTTGAAATGAACTCTGGACTTTTTATCTGCTCATTGTAATTGGGATAATGAGAGAATAACACACACCTGGCCATAGAACAGCTGAGAAGCCAATTCTCCCATTACTTTTGGTTCCTTAACAAGTGGGAGGCACATATACAAACGGTTGTAATTCCTGATTTGGATGTAAATACCCTCAAATTAAAGCTGACAGTCTGCAGTTAAAGCACATCTTGTTTGTTTCATTTAAAATCCATTGTGACGTATAGAGCCAAACATTTTAGAATTGTGTTGATGTCCCAATATTTATGGACCTGACTGTATATTATTGTTAAAATACAATAATATTTATAATACCACTCCTACTGCCTTTAATCCACATCCTTTCTACTTCCCTGGCTCAACTGGATGGGTCTATTTCAAACCATAATAAGTAAGTATATGATACTGTACATTAATAGAACAAGTCAACTGGTTCAGTTATCATTCATACATACCTCCATGGTATAATAAACAGATTCAAAATCAGCAAACAGCATGAATAAAAAGGCAGCCAGTTGGACTAAAACGAGTGTGCAAAATATATCTGCAGAAATAAAACCCAAAAAAACATCTGTTATACACTAATATTTCTCTTACCCGCCAAAACATATTTTGGAACAGTTTATACACTATTGCAAAAGAGCCTATTAGGAGAGAGTGCTGTATTCTCCAACGTGGTGCTATTAAAAATACTGACTCTGAGGTTAAAGGAAACACTGCGCATTGCAAATACATTTCATATCTCATAGTGACGTACCAGATGTATTGATTGGTGGAGGTTTGAGTGCCAAAAACCTCACAATCGCTGTAACAAACAGTTGGAAGTTCTCAGCTTAGAACACTCACCTCACTGATGAAGATGTTCTCAGCAGAAAGTCTATGAAGCCATCTTGATAGTGCTCAGAAACTCTTCATTACAGCTATCAGTAGGGATTTTCACACTCAAACCCCCACCAATCAAAATATGTGATATGTCATTAGGTAATATCAAAAGTTTTAGTTATTCTTTAAATATAGAGTGCAATGGTCTGTACCATGTACCAATGGCCTATACCATTTCAGCACTTACTTTGGAAACAACCAAAACCACTAGGCCAGTGATGGCTAACCTCTGGTACTCCAGCTGTGGTGAAACTATGGCTCCCAATATGCTCTACTCATTTCTTTGGAGTTCTGAGCACAGCCAAGCAAGTGTACATCTTGGGAACCAAAGTTTTATCACAGCTGGAGTGCCGGAGGCTAGCCATCACAGCACAGACTTCCTAAAAATGTATAGAACAGGCCAAGTCTGCTTCTTTTTGAACAGGAGATAGGATGAAGACAAAACAGGTATCCTTTCTGGGCTTGAAGTAGAAGGAGCTTCAGACAATGAGAACTTGAACTGCAATAATTATGGGGATAAAGGAACTACAGTACCCTGAAAGATTATCAACATTAGGGTTATTCACTTTAGAAAAATGACAACTGAGGGGAGATCTAATTACTATGTATAAATATATCAGGGTTCAGTACAGCGATCTATCCTATCATCAATTTATCCCCAGGACTGTGACGAGGGGACACCCTCTGCGCCTGGAGGAAAGAAGGTTTGTACACAAACATAGAAGAGGATTCTCTACGGTAAAAGCAGTGAGACTATGGAACTCTCTGCCTGAGGAGGTGGTGATGGTGAGTACAATAAAGGAATTCAAGAGAGGCCTGGATGTATTTCTGGAGTGTAATAATATTACAGACTATAGCTACCAGAGGGTTCGTTGATCCAGGGAGTTATCTGATGGAGCCTGAATGAAGTCGGGAAAGAATTTTTTTTGTCCCCCTTAAAGGGAACCTGTCACCCAAAAATCGCCTATTAAGCTGTTTACAGTACCTTATAGTGCTGTATAGTCGTTTCCTGATGCACTTTTTGTTAGTTTTGCAGCATGTATGCTCAGTCAGAAATCGATGTTATATTCAGCTGCTGCCCCGGGCATCTGGGCGCGGGCGCGTTTGATACAGGATGTCGGGCGCATGCGCAGTGCGGCGAAAGTAAGACGGCGCGTAGTACGCGCGGCAGCCGGGACCGCGCTCCTGCCGCCCTTTACTGCGCATGCGGCCGTTGAGCGCGGTCCCGGAATCGGATTTCGGCTGTCAGTCACAGAGGCAGGGGGCGGGGAGAGGGCCATGTAAGACGCCGAGGCCGCTGCCCCCGTGACTTCAAGCCTGACTTGAAGCACGGGGCAGCAGCTGAATATAACATCGATTTCTGACTGAGCATACATGCTGCAAAACTAACAAAAAGTGCATCAGGAAACGACTATACAGCACTATAAGGTACTGTAAACAGCTTAATAGGCGATTTTTGGGTGACAGGTTCCCTTTAATTAAGGAAAATTGGCTTCTACCTCACAGTCTTTTTTTTGCCTTCCTCTGGATCAACTTGTAGGATAACAGGCCAAACTGAATGGACAAATGTCTTTTTTCGGTCTTATATACTATGTTACTATGTCAATATGGCAATAATTCACAGTCACTGCCACCTGCTGATCGTCACTCCGGATGTTGTGGCTAACAAAGCATTCCAATGCACAATGGGGAGATTTAATAATCAAAATAAGACAATAAACTGGCATGCTTTGTGCCACAATTTTTATCTAATTTTAAGTACGTTCTAATGTTTCTACCACTCACCCAACAAGGGGGCATGGCTTAGAAAAAAGGGTGTGGTCTCACAGAAAGGGCATGACTTACTTGGTGACCTGTGCCAAAAAAATGTATCAAACTTTTGGCTAATTTTTTTGGAGTAAAGTTAGCTAACAAGTGGCATAACGTTCTACTAGACTCTACTAGATTACTCTATTTTTCAGCACCAGTCACTGTGATGGTACAGCTGCCAGGAAATTTCTCAGCCCCAAAATACATCCCAAACTAGAGTAAGCCATGTATAGTGTAAATGATGACGGGTCTGGTTACGTAATTGCATTATGACACCGTGATACAATAAATGAGTAATACAATGCATTGCGAGGACTCCTCTTTGAGTCTTCTTCATTATGTCCCTAAGCACGGAGTCCTCTCAATTCATTTTCCTGCTCATTTGTTGGAGCACAGAGTTGGAATGCAAATGAGTGTGAAGACTAAAATTACATAGTCGGACTCAGCAACATACACCATTTACTCGAGTTTGGGGGGTGTTTTGGTTCTGACAGATTCTCTTTAACCACCTCCGGACCGCCTAACGCAGATGTGCGGTCCGGAGGTGGCAGCGCTGCGCACAGTCACGCATATACGCGTCATCTCGCGAGACGCGAGATGACGCGAATATGCGCGCGCGCATGCGCAGTTCGCGCCGGCATTTCGCACAGAAGTATTTCGTCAGCAACCTGCCAGCCAATGATCGTGGCTGGCAGTTTGCTGATTTTTAAAAAATCCAATCAAAGTGCCAGATAGCAGATCATATTTGTAAATACGATCTGTTATATGGCTGCCTGCTCCTCTGCTGGTTCTTTTCGTCGGTTGGATCCAGCAGAGGAACAGGCTTCACAGTGAGTACACCAAACACTACACTATAGCCCCTGATCACCCCCCTGAACCCCAATTAACCCTTTGATCACCCCTTTGATCACCCCTGTCAATCACAAGTGAAAAGAAAAAAGTGATCAGTGCAAACTGTCACTTTTTTTTTTCACTGTTATTGACCGTTAGGTTTTAGGTATAGTTTAGGTCCCTTGGTTAGGTAGTTAGCGATCAGTTAGCGCCCAGCCCACCGCACCGCAGTCCGTTATTCGCTGATTAGCGTATCGCTAATCAGCATTTGTACTTTTATAGTATCTGGAAGTGATCAAAACTGATCACGGTCAGATCTATAATAGTACTAGTGTCACTTTAGTTCGCCCTCCACCCAAAACGCAGTGTTTGCCCGATCAGGCAAAAAATTTTTTTTTGATCACTGAACATTCACTTTACACGCACTGCGGCGATAAAAAAATCTGTTTTGATATTTTTTATCAACCGCAGCGGCCTCCGGTACTTCGCTAGCCTCCCCTTTGTAAGACTGGCTTGCTTTTTTTTTCTTGGGTAGTCTCAGGGAATACCCCTAAATTTAGTTGCCCACATGTCTAACGGGGGTATTCTTCTGAAGAGGCCTACAGGCTTCTGACCCAGTCGGATGAGGAGTGGGAACCCTCATCTGATGAATCCAGCGGGTCAGAATACGAACCTGTAGAAAGCAGTGGCTCTCTGACCCAAAGTTCGGACGAGGAGGCTGAGGTCCCTGATACCACCAGGCGCACCCGGCCCCGTGTCGCTAGACCGCAGGTTGCGCAGGATCCGCTTCAAGAGCAGCAGAGTGGGGCTGGTGCTGTCGGATTACGTGGTGAGGCATACACCAGCAGCCCAGCCCTCCCTGGACCTAGTACCAGCACTGCCGTACAACCTGGTGAAGTAGCGAGCACCAGAAGGGCAGTTGAAGCTGGTACGGTGGCACGTGCAGACCCCGTCGCAGCCACCGCAAAGACGTGCCCGTAGAGCCCCTAGAATCCCAGAGGTGCTGGCAAACCCTGATTGGCAGTCCCCAACTTCAGCCGCACCTGTAGTTTTCCCTTTCACTGCCCAGTCTGGAGTTCGGGTTGAGACGGCTCAGATCGGTTCGGCCCTGGGATTTTTTGAGCTGTTCTTGACTGCGGAGCTTTTAGACATAGTTGTGGCCGAAACAAACAGGTATGCCACACAATTTATCACCGCTAACCCGGGAAGCTTTTATGCCCAGCCTTTCCGGTGGAAACCAGTCCAAGTTTCCGAACTTAAAACTTTTCTGGGCCTCCTCCTCAACATGGGCCTGACAAAAAAGCATGAATTGCGGTCATATTGGTCCACGAACCCGATTCATCACATGCCCATGTTCTCTGCTGCCATGTCCAGGGCACGTTTTGAGGCCATCCTGCGGTTCCTGCACTTTAGTGACAACACCGCCTCCCGTCCCAGGGGCCACCCTGCTTTTGACCGGCTCCACAAAATTCGGCCCCTCATAGACCATTTCAATCAGAAATTTGCAGATATTTATACCCCAGAGCAAAACATCTGCATAGACGAGTCCCTGATACATTTTACCGGGCGCCTTGGCTTCAAACAATACATCCCAAGCAAGCGCGCCCGGTATGGGGTCAAATTGTATAAGCTCTGTGAAAGGGCCACAGGCTATACCCACAAATTTCGGGTCTATGAGGGAAAAGATCAGACCCTGGAGCCGGTCGGTTGCCCTGACTACCTGGGGAGCAGTGGGAAGACAGTTTGGGACTTGGTGTCACCCTTATTCGGCAAGGGGTACCATCTTTATGTGGACAATTTTTACGCAAGTGTGGCCCTCTTTAGGCATTTGTTTCTAGAACGGATTGGCGCCTGTGGTACCGCGCGAACTAGTCGCGCGGGCTTCCCCCAACGGCTCGTTACCACCCGTCTTGCAAGGGGGCAGAGGGCCGCACTGTGTAACGAAGAACTGCTCGCCATGAAATGGAGAGACAAGCGTGACGTTTACATGCTCTCCTCCATTCACGCAGACACGACAATACAAATTGAGCGAGCAACCCGTGTCATTGAAAAGCCCCTCTCAGTCCACGACTATAACCTCCACATGGGAGGGGTCGACTTCAATGACCAGATGTTGTCTCCGTATTTAGTTTCCCGACGCACCAGACGCTGGTATAAGAAGGTGTCTGTATATTTAATTCAATTGGCTCTGTACAATAGTTTTGTTCTCTACAGTAAGGCTGGGAGAACTGGATCCTTCCTCAAATTTCAGGAAGAGATCATCGAGAACCTCCTGTATCCAGGAGGTTCCGTGGCCCCAACCACCAGTGTAGTTAGCCGTCTACACGAGCGACATTTCCCCAATGTCGTTCCTGGTACCTCAACCCAACAGTCACCCCGAAAAAGATGTCGTGTCTGTAGCAGGAGTGGAATAAGGCGTGACACCCGCTATTTCTGTCCTGACTGTCCGGACCACCCTGCCCTATGCTTTGGAGAGTGTTTCCGGAAGTACCACTCACAGGTACACAATTAGCATAGGGATCATCTCACCAGGACAGGCACACAGGGCTATTAGGGCCCATTCACTCACTGCTGCTGCAAACGTCTCCTTTCACATGGGACAAAGTGCATAACGCACTTCGCCACATCTTTGGGCGATTTGCGCTTTGCACATTGACCCATGGGGAAGGAGAGGTTTGTTCTATAAAGGTAAAAAAAAACAAAAAAAAAAACACACCAGTAAGCAAACACGTTAATGTTCAGTTAAAAAAGTTAAAGTTTATATGTTCTGTTGCAAAGTTAATAAAATTATTGCGTTGCGGCCTGGTTTTTTCTTTTTTTTTTCTTTTTTTACCTTCCAGGTGGACCAACCGATCTACTAGCTGCAGCACCGATGTGCATTCTGACAGAAGCATTGCGCTGCTGTCAGATTACACGCAAGTCGGTGTATGCGGCGCTGCAAGACGGGATTTTCTCCTCTGCAGTGACAGATACGTTTGCCGAGGCATACGAGCTGAGGAGGAGGCGGCGTTCCTATGCTTTGGCAAGCACTTTGTATATATATATATATAAAAAAAAAAAATAATCCCGGCAATGATTTATTCATCCACATCGATTGATGTGAATGGAGAAATCTGGTTTGCCAGGGCATACGAGCTAAGTGGGTATGGATGTAGGGCGGAGCTCCTATGTCCTGGCAGACGCCTTTCCCCTCCATTTTTTTTTTTTGGCAGAGATTTTTTCATCCACATTGATCGATGCGAATGAAGAAATCTGTGCCGTTCATTTTTTTCTTTCAGCCCAGAGGCTGAACGGAAAAAAAAATCTCATTACCTGTATGCTCAATATAAGGAGAATAGCAGAAACTCCTAATGCTGGCCATACATGTAATGATTGCGGAGACCCTCAAATGCCAGGGCAGTACAAACACCCCACAACTGACCCCATTTTGGAAAGAAGACACCCCAAGGTATTTGCTGAGGGGCATATTGAGTCCATGAAAGATTTAAATTTTTGTCCTAAGTTAGCGGAAAGTGAGACTTTGTGAGAAAAAAAATAATAATCAATTTCCGCTAACTTATGCAAAAAAAAAAAAAATTCTATGAACTTGCCAGGCCCCTCATTGGATACCTTGGGGTGTCTTCTTTCCAAAGTGGGGTCACATGTGGGGTATTTATACTGCCCTGGCTTTTTAGGGGCTCTAAAGCGTGAGAAGAAGTCTGGGATCCAAATGTCTAAAAATGCCCTCCTAAAAGGAATTTGGGCCCCTTTGCGCATCTAGGCTGCAAAAAAGTGTCACACATCTGGTATCGCCGTACTCAGGAGAAGTTGGGGAATGTGTTTCGGGGTGTCATTTTACATATACCCATGCTGGGTGAGAAAAATATCTTGGTCAAATGCCAACTTTGTATAAAAAAATGGGAAAAGTTGTCTTTTGCCAAGATATTTCTCTCACCCAGCATGGGTATATGTAAAATGACACCCCAAAACACATTCCCCAACTTCTCCTGAGTACGGCGATACCAGATGTGTCACACTTTTTTGCTGCCAAGGTGGGCAAAGGGGCACATATTCCAAAGTGCACCTTTCGGATTTCACCGGTCATTTTTTACAGATTTTGATTGCAAAGTACTTCTCACACATATGGGCCCCTAAATTGCCAGGGCAGTATAACTACGCCACAAGTGACCCCATTTTGGAAAGAAGACACCCCAAGGTATTCCGTGAGGGGCATGGCGAGTTCCTAGAATTTTTTATTTTTTGTCGCAAGTTAGTGGAATATGAGACTTTGTAAGGAAAAAAGAGAAAAAAAAAAAATCATCACTTTCCGCTAACTTGTGACAAAAAATAAAAAATTCTAGGAACTCGCCATGCCCCTCAAGGAATACCTTGGGGTGTCTTCTTTCCAAAATGGGGTCACTTGTGGCGTAGTTATACTGCCCTGTCAATTTAGGGGCCCAAATGTGTGAGAAGTACCTTGCAATCAAAATGTGTAAAAAATGGCCTGCAAAATCTGAAAGGTGCACTTTGGAATATGTGCCCCTTTGCCCACCTTGGCAGCAAAAAAGTGTGACACATCTGGTATCGCCGTACTCAGGAGAAGTTGGGGAATGTGTTTTGGGGTGTCATTTTACATATACCCATGCTGGATGAGAGAAATATCTTGGCAAAAGACAACTTTTCCCATTTTTTTATACAAAGTTGGCATTTGACCAAGATATTTTTCTCACCCAGCATGGGTATATGTAAAATGACACCCCAAAACACATTCCCCAACTTCTCCTGAGTACGGCGATACCAGATGTGTCACACTTTTTTGCTGCCAAGGTGGGCAAAGGGGCACATATTCCAAAGTGCACCTTTTGGATTTCACCGGTCATTTTTTACACATTTTGATTGCAAAGTTCTTCTCACACATTTGGGCCCCTAAATTGCCAGGGCAGTATAACTACCCCACAAGTGACCCCATTTTGGAAAGAAGACACCCCAAGGTATTCTGTGAGGGGCATGGTGAGTTCCTAGAATTTTTTATTTTTTGTCGCAAGTTAGTGGAATATGAGACTTTGTAAGAAAAAAAATAAAATAAAAATCATCATCATTTTCCGCTAACTTGTGACAAAAAATAAAAAGTTCTATGAACTCACTATGCCCATCAGCGAATACCTTAGGGTGTCTACTTTCCGAAATGGGGTCATTTGTGGGGGTTTTCTACTGTTTGGGAATTGTAGAACCTCAGGAATCATGACAGGTGCTCAGAAAGTCAGAGCTGTTTCAAAAAGCGGAAATTCACATTTTTGTACCATAGTTTGTAAATGCTATAACTTTTACCCAAACCATTTTTTTTTTTTGCCCAAACATTTTTTTTTTATCAAAGACATGTAGAACAATAAATTTGGCGAAAAATTTATATATGGATGTCGTTTTTTTTGCAAAATTTTACAGCTGAAAGTGAAAAATGTCATTTTTTTGCAAAAAAATCGTTACATTTTGATTAATAACAAAAAAAGTAAAAATGCCAGCAGCAATGAAATACCACCAAATGAAAGCTCTATTAGTGAGAAGAAAAGGAGGTAAAATTCATTTGTATGGTAAGTTGCATGACCGAGCGATAAACGGTGAAAGTAGTGTAGTGCCGAAGTGTAAAAAGTGCTCTGGTCATGAAGGGGGTTTCACCTAGCGGGGCTGAAGTGGTTAAAAGAGACACTAAACCTAGAATAAACAACAACAAAAAAAAAGAGCAACTAACAAAGCACAACATAATCTCCTATGTTCTCTTGCTATTTGCTCTTGTTTTCATGCAGTCCATGAAAAGTATAACAGATTACCAGTGTATGCTTTTCTCAGGCTGCAGCTATGTCTTCTCCCCCCTATCTCTCCCCCTCTGATGCCAGTACACACGAGTCAGGAAGTTTTGCAGGAGGAGACTAGGGTTAGGATGAATAATTTTTGTTTAGACCATGAGCGTGGCCATTTTGTTGTAAGAAATCTACTAGTTAGTAATAGTACAAAATAGATTTGGTAACAGTGTCAACCATAGTGCCAATAGTACCAGCAGTAGTACACAAATAGTACCGCAGCTAACCTGCCTAGTTCTGCAGTGATATTTCCTCCCTTCAATACATAATTGTGTAGATTTGCCTTTTAGCAACTTTGGAAAGATGGGTAGCATATGGAGTTATGCTGGAGATCAAACGGAATATATAGTATATACTTACAGTTGACCTGATATTATATTTATCAATGTAATTATGGATGTAATTTATCATTTAGTTTGTGCTAGGAAGGTAGCTTTAAAAGGTCATAAAGTATGCATTAGCAATTTTTTTAATGCAACTTCTGAAAAAATAGTTGCAAGTGTCAGTTTTTACATGCCCTCACCAATTTTTTGGAACGAGCACATAGAATGGGCATTAAAAAGGCACGGCCAGCAGCCGCAACAAATTTATCTTCATTTATGCCAGTTTTCTGGTACAAATGAAGTCCGAAATCTACAGCAGGTCTGTGCTGTCCTAGATTTTTTTCTAGGCACAAGGACTGCTGGTTAATGCGTCTATTGTATGACGAGGCGTGAGCTTCAGCATATATTAAGCACATCCTCCAGCAGAGCAGGGTCTATCAAGGGTCTATACAGAACAGTTGCAGATATTTTTATGATACATCATCTGAGAGTAGGATTTGCTCCTGATTTTTTCCGTGCGGATTTTGACCTGTGGTGCGGATTTTAAAATCCGCGACATGTCAATTTTTTATTTTTTTTTCCTGACCGGATTTTCTTAATTCACTTAGTGAAATCCGCACCGAATCCGCATGCAAATCGGCACCAATTAATGAGGATTGACCACACGGATTTGCCTGTGAACACTTGCGGATTTCAGTGCGGATTCTCCGCACATGAATCCTGAACGTGTGCATATAGCCTTATTGTCACACAGTGGATTGGCAGAAATGCTTTCCTGCCTTTTCATCAGGATTACATAGCAAAGCTAGAAAAAATAGTCAAGCCAGCCTCATATCAGCAACTTGTTCTTTCAGGACAAAAGCCCTTTATCAGAGAAATGCAGATAAGAACAACATCTTTAGATGCACGGCCTAAGGAGGAACCTCTGGGTTGGTACTGTTTCTATTATGGAGACCAGTTTATATGTGTGACAACGCTCTTCTGGATTCTTGGGTAACATATATACAGATTATCATGTCTAACATCTGCCAGTGTCAGATAGGTTTAGGAAAGCTAATTTGAATATTGTTAAAACTTTTTCAGACTTTCGGACTTAATCCTGCACCTGGTTTTGGCTCACAATAACTCATGGAATTAACTTACCAAATAACTGAAGTGTGAACTCAGCCTAATAGGTATTGATGAATGAATGTTTGCCTAGACAGGCAGTGAAAATCTCTCCTGCCTATATAGGCAAACAACATTGAGGCACCTAGGAAAGTTGGGTAGCACTTTCTGTAGTATGAGTTGTAGTTTTACTGCCCTGGTACTATATAGTATACTTGCACAAATATAGTGGAGCTAAGTCCCTCCCCCTCCCCTTTCCCTAGCACAGAGTCAGTCCCTAGTCAAAGATGGAGGGGCTGGAATAAAATAGGCTCTTCTCTGGCTGCAGGAAATCTGCTAAGAGTATGTTCACAACTGCTTTGGAAGCTCCATTCTGCCCCTCAGCAGATAGAATGCATGCAAGACTTTGTTCTCATCTATAAAGCATTCTCCCAGATGGAAGTCAAATGGATCCCATTATAATAATTGGGGTTTTCTCCATTCATGTTAGTTATGTGCCATATACAGCACTTACTGTACACTATTTTGGTTGTTCTGCCCCAATAATAGATCAGAGCAATGGAAATCAATAATGATGACATAAAAGAGCCCTGAAACTGCTTTGTGTAGAATCCTGCAGATATCCATGCAGAAACAGCTAAAGAAAAACTGCTACTAGGCAACTTTCACACTAGCGTTTTTTGCGGAACCGTCATGGATCTGCAAAAAAGCTGCTGTTACTAATAATACATCTGCATGCATCCATCATGACCAGATCCGGTTGTATTATGTCTTCTATAGTCATGACGGATCCGTCTTGAACACCATTGAAAGTCAATGGGGGACGGATCAGTTTTCTATTGTGCAAGAGAGATCCGTTTTCTCTGACACAATATGGCACAATAGAAAACTGATCCGTCCACCATTGACTTTTGGACCGTTTGGTTCTGCTTCGTCAGGCAGACAGCAAAACGCTGCAGGCAGCATTTTGTTGTCCGCCTCCAGAGCGGAATGGTGACTGAACGGAAGCAAACGAATGCATTCTGAGCGGATCATTTTCCATTCAGAATGCATTAGGGCAAAGCTGATCCGTTTTGGACCGCTTGTGAGAGCCCTGAACGGATCTCAGAAATGAAAAGCCAAAACACGAGTGTGAAAGTAGCCTTAGCAGGTTATGCTTTTTCTTCTTGTTTTTGGACTTTATTGGCTCTTTAAGACAGTCAAATAATATTTACACATACTCTATATTTACTTAGCATTATCCAAGCATGTACAAGTTTTTGTTTATAGATATTCTATGAAACATTGAGTGTTGTTGGCGCAATTTGTATAGGGGAACTTTTGTCATTATCGATTAATAAAATGTGTCAGACATTTTTTTTATTCAGGACCTGTGCTTTCTTTGGTTGTTGTTGGTATCTTTAAGACTGTCAGTCTAAGTGGACACTGTCTTACAGTATTGGTATATGTGGACCTATTTGTATATACAATATATGGTACATTCTGATACAGCATACATGGCCATAACTACATTATAGTGGTTGTAGCTATAGCAGTTGGCTTCTAGGTCCCCAAGGGGCTCAAATTTACCAGTATTATAAATGACACTTGGAAGTTGCGGGGCTCTTGCCACCTATTTTGCATTACAGCCCATGTAGATGCAATTGTAGTTAGTTGTAACAGCATAATAATACTTAAAATAAAAATTGAATGTAAAATGGTGAATAATTAATTGTTTTCAGAGTATAGGTACATACAGTAGCATCAGCACTTACAGTTTGTGTACATTGGCTTTCTGAATGGCCTTCCTTTCGAAAATACAAATTCCAAAATGACGAGGTTTATAGCACTCACGGGCCACAGAGTTGTGGTCATGAAGTTCTGAGAGTGACTGCGTGGCATCATCATTGTTTGGTTGACAGAAGTTTCATTAGGAAGACAAGCACTGAATAAGGAGAAACATAGAATACAATGTATTATTCATTAGCCAATATTCCAAAATTATGTGAAGTCTAGTAAAATATTTGATAAGCATCTGAATCTATTTTAAGGTTAGTAGATCTATGTTTGTAGGCAAGATGGTCGCATAAAGTGACATGATTTTTATTTTTTCTACACAACATACGCACCTAGTTATGTAAAGCTTAAAGGGGTTTTCCAACAGTAGAATATTGATGACCTATCCTCCGGAAGGCATGGGGAATGTATAGGCACCGCAACAGTTCCATGGTAACAGTGTAATTTTTGTGTAATTTTGTGATCCTCACCACTTTTCTGGATTATGGCTCATTTACTATATACGGCTTTTGCAAAAGTCACAAAAGAGTCACAACCCACTCCAGGCAACCCCCTGTTTTACTTCTACACCTAAAGGTGTAAACCACATTACACTCAAGTCACATATATTATTTAGTTGCACCAGTTCATACATTTTGTGCAGACACACAAAGCCAGACTTAAAACTGACAGAAAAACTATTTTAAATGATAAATGACCCCCTATATCTACAATAGAGATGAGCGAATCGAAGTTGATGAAGTAGAATTCGATCCAAATTTCAGGAAAAATTTGATTTGCACCGAATCCGAATTTCCTCACGCTTCGTCTTAACGAATCAAATTTTTTCCTAAAATGGCTGCTGCATGTGTTAGGATATGGAGCAAGGAACTCTGGGAACGAGGGATCACCCACAATGTCATACATGCAGCCAATCAGCAGCCAGCCAGCCCTGTGATGTCACAACCCTATAAATAACCTCAGCCATATTGTATTCAGCCATTTTCCAGTGAACTTAGTGCAGGGAGAGACATCAGCAGGCCCTAGGGACAGTGTTAGAAAATATTTTAAAAAAATGATTTTGCTGTATAGAAATTCAGGAAAAGGATAGGTAGGTATCATTCCACAGTATTGAAGCAGAACAGGGTTCAGTAGGGGAGTTTACAGCCTGGGTAATAGGAACAATTTTATTTCACCTTGCTGCTCTGACTGGGGATCCAAATTGCCATTATACAGCTCTGTAATTCCAGAAATATTTCTATATCTTATTTGCCCTTGTGCGGTGCAGTTATATGTTCTAAATAATTTTTTGGCTTGTATTAGTGGGAAATAAGGTCTTATTAGCCGTTGTGTGGTGAAGTGAGAAAATTACAGCCCTTTTTTGCGTGTATTAGTGGCAAAAAAATATATTATTTGCTGTCCAGCGGTGCAGTTATATGTATTAAAGGCCCTTTTTGGCGTGTATTAGTGGCACAAAAATATATATCATTTGTTGTTCAGTGGTGCAGTTATATGTTCTAAAGCCTTTTGTGGCATATACCATATAAGTGGAAAAAAATAAGTGCCTATTGGCCATTCAGCGATGCAGTTGCCCTTTTTGGCGTGTATTAGTGGGAAAGATAGGGCTTATTAGCCGTTGTGTGGTGAAGTGAGAAAATTTCAGACTTTTTTGGGGTGTTTTAATTTCCTTTTAATTTATTTATTTGATCTAATAGTATGTCAGACAGAAAAGTGCCAGGCCCTGCACAGGGAAGAGGCAGAGGCCTAAATGTTTCTGGTGCAGGCCGCAGCATAGTAAGGGTGGTGTAGCAGCAGGAGTCGCAGCGTGAGGCCTAAGTTCCCGGTGTCATCTAGTTGTCGTGTCTTGACCATCAACCCAGCAGTTCTTGAATGGTTGACTCTGTCAACCACGTCATAGCAAGTGACATCATACACCCCAGCCAAGAGTCGGTGGGTTCGTCAGACACAACCCTTAGTTGGCATGGCCCGGGAGCAGGCCCTGTGAGCTCCCCTGTCCTCAACCTGTCTCTGTCCTTTTCTGTTCCCTCACCGCAGGAAGTATTATATGCTGTGGGCTCAGCAACACTATACAGTGAGGGCGAGCTACTAGAGGACACTCAGCAGCTACTGACCAGTCAAGATGTGGAGGAGACATCTGCTGCTTCCTCCGGTAGGCGGGCAAGTAGTGATGAGTAGATTGGCATGGGAGCTGGTGTTGTGAATGGTCAGAGACCGTTGAGGAGGACATCAGTGACATGCAGACAGTCCTCGATGATGATGATGTAGCTGATTGCACTTGGGAGCCAGGTGAATTAGGGGCTTCATCATCATCGGGAGAAGAGGGTGGCAGCTTGCCCCGTGAGACAGCGGTAGAGCTAGCAAGGAGTCAGCAGGGTGGCAGCAGTGGGAGGTTGGGAGCCAAACACAGGAGCCTACCTGCCTGAAAAGTAGGGGTGCAGGGTTTCACGGAAGCAGCAGCGGTAGCAGTGCGAAGTTTTGGGGGTAAAATCACCTATTCGGCGGTGTGGCAGTTTTTTTGTAAGCCGCTGGAGGAGGTAAACATGGCCATTTGCCGAGTGTGGGGGCAATCGTTGAAGTGTGGCCAGGGTGCCAATGTTGGCCCCACGGCCCTGTGCCAACATATGCAGCGTCACCATAAAGTGCCCTGGGAGAACCGTGGAACTGATGTGGTGGTCCAGCCTTCTGCAGCAACCGCTGCATCACCCAGTGGCACGCACCCAATTTCAGGCAGTCAAGGCTCCAGCAACTCAGCCGAAGGGAGCTGTCTGTCTTTCCCATCATCTGCTGGTCCTGATACTCCTGCTCTTCCTCCTACTCCTCGTCAGTCATTCCGTCAGCAATCGATCACCAAAGCGATTGTCAAGAGACAACAGTTTGCACATGGCCAACGGCGCAGAAGCTGAATGTGCTCTTGGCCAAGTTGCTGGTGCTGCAGTCCCTCCCTTTCTATGTGGTGGACTCTGCACCTTGCAGAGAACTGATGGGTTGTGCCGAGATGAGGTGGAGAGTCCCAAGCTGTTATTTCTTTGCCAAAAAGGCAATACCAGCCCTGCACACGTATGTAGAACAGAAGGTGGGCCAGTGGGAGGAGCTGTGTTTCTGCTTGTGTGCTGAAGCTCTGAGAGAGGACCGAGAGGCTACCAACGTGAGCCAGGGGAAGCGCTGCCCTTTCACCAGGGGGTAGTGTGTTCTCCTGGTATGGAACCCCGGCCTCCGGTGGCTGGCGTTTCTCAACACGTCCCGGCAGCCATGGTGGAGCCCAGCAAATGGCCCCTGAGCTTGGAGACTCAAGTCTCAATGTCCCGACGTTGTTACACCGGAGATAGGAAACCTACAGGCCGGGAGAAGATGCAGAGAACCACGCAGCATGCGATCGCAAGGAGTTGGTGACAGCCCTGCAATAAATGCGGGCAGAAGAGGTCCTGCGACAAGGAGCAGCTGCGATCCCTGGAGAGGACCCAGCAGTGCATCGGGTGGGGTCCGGAAAGGTTCTGGGAAGACAACCAGCCTGGGATCATCTCTGCCTTGTTGTTAGAAAAGTTTGATCAACACCTGGAAAAGCTGGGTGCTGAGGAAAGGCCTGCTACTGAACAAGCAACAGGTGAATTCATGGCAATGTCAGCGAGTCAAGCTGCTGTGCAAGCTGTAGGACAAGCTTCAGGACAAAGGATGACTGTAGAGACAGATTTAATGGTTCCAAGGGTCGAGGTATGTGATATTACTCATAATGTTTCTGTGCCTCGGCCCAGTAGTGGTAACGTTGTCTCTAGGGATGAGCGAACTCGAACTGTATAGTTCGGGTTCGTACCGAATTTTGGGGTGTCCGTGACACGGACCCGAACCCGGACATTTTCGTAAAAGTCCGGGTTCGGGTTCGGTGTTCGTCGCTTTCTTCGCGCTTTTGTGACGCTTTCTTGGCGCTTTTTGAAAGGCTGCAAAGCAGCCAATCAACAAGCGTCATACTACTTGCCCCAAGAGGCCATCACAGCCATGCCTACTATTGGCATGGCTGTGATTGGCCAGAGCACCATGTGACCCAGCCTCTATTTAAGCTGGAGTCACATAGCGCCGCCCGTCACTCTGCTCTGATTAGCGTAGGGAGAGGTTGCGGCTGCGACAGTAGGGCGAGATTAGGCAGATTAACTCCTCCAAAGGACTTGATTAACTGATCGATCTGCAGCTGTGGATCATTGAGCTGCTGATCCTCAATTGCTCACTGTTTTTAGGCTGCACAGACCGTTTGTCAGTCACATTTTTCTGGGGTGATCGGCGGCCATTTTGTGTCTTGTGGTGCGCCAGCACAAGCTGCGACCAAGTGCATTTAACCCTCAATGGTGTGGTTGTTTTTTGGCTAAAGCCTACATCAGGGTGAAGCTGTCACACCAAGTGCATTTAACCAGCAATAGTCTGTTCATTTTTTGGCCATATACAAAATCAGGGGCAAGCTGCGCCTGTCACCAAGTGCATTTAACCCTCAATGGTGTGGTTGTTTTTTGGCTAAAGCCTACATCAGGGTGAAGCTGTCACACCAAGTGCATTTAACCAGCAATAGTCTGTTCATTTTTTGGCCATATACTAAATCAGGGGCAAGCTGCGCCTGTCACCAAGTGCATTTAACCCTCAATGGTGTGGTTGTTTTTTGGCTAAAGCCTACATCAGGGTGAAGCTGTCACACCAAGTGCATTTAACCAGCAATAGTCTGTTTATTTTTTGGCCATATCCCAGTCTAATTCTGTCACTAAATCCATACCGGTCACCCAGCGCCTAAATACTAGGCCTCAAATTTATATCCAGCTAAATCTGTCCCTAGTGCTGTAGCTGGGCGAGTTATTTAGTGTCCGTTCAAGCACATTTCTTGTTCTGGGTTGAAATACAATTCCCAATTTAGCAATTTCATAATTTAGTGGTTTCTGCTATATCAGAGCTATTTGAAATCTATCCCTAAAAGGGTATATAATATTCAAGGTGCACATTGGGTCATTCAGAATAACTTCACACACACCCGCTACTGTGTATTTCCAAGTCTAATTCTGTCACTAAACCCATACCTGTCACGCAGCGCCTAAATACTAGGCCTCAAATTTATATCCAGCTAAATCTGTCCCTAGTGCTGTAGCTGGGCGAGTTATTTAGTGTCCGTTCAAGCACATTTCTTGTTCTGGGTTGAAATACAATTCCCAATTTAGCAATTTCATAATTTAGTGGTTTCTGCTATATCAGAGCTATTTGAAATCTATCCCTAAAAGGGTATATAATATTCAAGGTGCACATTGGGTCATTCAGAATAACTTCACACACACCCGCTACTGTGTATTTCCAAGTCTAATTCTGGCACTAAACCCATACCTGTCACCCAGCGCCTAAATACTAGGTCTCAAATTTATATCCCGCTAAATCTGTCCTTAGTGCTGTAGCTGGGCGAGTTATTTAGTGTCCGTTCAAGCACATTTCTTGTTCTGGGTTGAAATACAATTCCCAATTTAGCAATTTCATAATTTAGTGGTTTCTGCTATATCAGAGCTATTTGAAATCTATCCCTAAAAGGGTATATAATATTCAAGGTGCACATTGGGTCATTCAGAATAACTTCACACACACCCGCTACTGTGTATTTCCAAGTCTAATTCTGGCACTAAACCCATACCTGTCACCCAGCGCCTAAATACTAGGCCTCAAATTTATATCCCGCTAAATCTGTCCTTAGTGCTGTAGCTGGGCGAGTTATTTAGTGTCCGTTCAAGCACATTTCTTGTTCTGGGTTGAAATACAATTCCCAATTTAGCAATTTCATAATTTAGTGGTTTCTGCTATATCAGAGCTATTTGAAATCTATCCCTAAAAGGGTATATAATATTCAAGGTGCACATTGGGTCATTCAGAATAACTTCACACACACCCGCTACTGTGTATTTCCAAGTCTAATTCTGGCACTAAACCCATACCTGTCACCCAGCGCCTAAATACTAGGTCTCAAATTTATATCCCGCTAAATCTGTCCTTAGTGCTGTAGCTGGGCGAGTTATTTAGTGTCCGTTCAAGCACATTTCTTGTTCTGGGTTGAAATACAATTCCCAATTTAGCAATTTCATAATTTAGTGGTTTCTGCTATATCAGAGCTATTTGAAATCTATCCCTAAAAGGGTATATAATATTCAAGGTGCACATTGGGTCATTCAGAATAACTTCACACACACCCGCTACTGTGTATTTCCAAGTCTAATTCTGGCACTAAACCCATACCTGTCACCCAGCGCCTAAATACTAGGCCTCAAATTTATATCCCGCTAAATCTGTCCTTAGTGCTGTAGCTGGGCGAGTTATTTAGTGTCCGTTCAAGCACATTTCTTGTTCTGGGTTGAAATACAATTCCCAATTTAGCAATTTCATAATTTAGTGGTTTCTGCTATATCAGAGCTATTTGAAATCTATCCCTAAAAGGGTATATAATATTCAAGGTGCACATAGGGTCATTCAGAATAACTTCACACACACGCTTCTGTGCATTTCCAAGTCTAATTCTGTCACTAAATCCATACCGGTCACCCAGCGCCTAAATACTAGGCCTCAAATTTATATCCAGCTAAATCTGTCCCTAGTGCTGTAGCTGGGCGAGTTATTTAGTGTCCGTTCAAGCACATTTCTTGTTCTGGGTTGAAATACAATTCCCAATTTAGCAATTTCATAATTTAGTGGTTTCTGCTATATCAGAGCTATTTGAAATCTATCCCTAAAAGGGTATATAATATTCAAGGTGCACATAGGGTCATTCAGAATAACTTCACACACCCGCTACTGTGCATTTCCAAATCTAATTCTGTCACTAAACCCATACCTGTCACCCAGCGCCTAAATACTAGGCCTCAAATTTATATCCCGCTAAATCTCTCGTTACCGCTGTCCTGTTGTGGCTGGGAAAGTTATTTAGTGTCCGTCAAAGCACATTTTTTGTTCTGGGTTGAAATACAATTCCCAATTTAGCAATTTCATAATTTAGTCGTTTCTGCTATATCAGAGCTATTTGAAATCTATCCCTAAAAGGGTAGATCATATTGAAGGTGCACATAGGGTCATTCAGAATAACTTCACACACACGCTTCTGTGCATTTCCAAGTCTAATTCTGTCACTAAATCCATACCGGTCACCCAGCGCCTAAATACTAGGCCTCAAATTTATATCCCGCTGAATTTGAATACAATACATTGGGCCAAATAATATATTTGTTGTTGTGGTGAACCATAACAATGAGAAAAACATCTAGTAAGGGACGCGGACGTGGACATGGTCGTGGTGGTGTTAGTGGACCCTCTGGTGCTGGGAGAGGACGTGGCCGTTCTGCCACATCCACACGTCCTAGTGTACCAACTACCTCAGGTCCCAGTAGCCGCCAGAATTTACAGCGATATATGGTGGGGCCCAATGCCGTTCTAAGGATGGTAAGGCCTGAGCAGGTACAGGCATTAGTCAATTGGGTGGCCGACAGTGGATCCAGCACGTTCACATTATCTCCCACCCAGTCTTCTGCAGAAAGCGCACAGATGGCGCCTGAAAACCAACCCCATCAGTCTGTCACATCACCCCCATGCATACCAGGGAAACTGTCTCAGCCTCAAGTTATGCAGCAGTCTCTTATGCTGTTTGAAGACTCCGCTGGCAGGGTTTCCCAAGGGCATCCACCTAGCCCTTCCCCAGCGGTGAAAGACATAGAATGCACTGACGCACAACCACTTATGTTTCCTGATGATGAGGACATGGGAATACCACCTCAGCATGTCTCTGATGATGACGAAACACAGGTGCCAACTGCTGCGTCTTTCTGCAGTGTGCAGACTGAACAGGAGGTCAGGGATCAAGACTGGGTGGAAGACGATGCAGGGGACGATGAGGTCCTAGACCCCACATGGAATGAAGGTCGTGCCACTGACTTTCACAGTTCGGAGGAAGAGGCAGTGGTGAGACCGAGCCAACAGCGTAGCAAAAGAGGGAGCAGTGGGCAAAAGCAGAACACCCGCCGCCAAGAGACTCCGCCTGCTACTGACCGCCGCCATCTGGGACCGAGCACCCCAAAGGCAGCTTCAAGGAGTTCCCTGGAATGGCACTTCTTCAAACAATGTGCTGACAACAAGACCCGAGTGGTTTGCACGCTGTGCCATCAGAGCCTGAAGCGAGGCATTAACGTTCTGAACCTGAGCACAACCTGCATGACCAGGCACCTGCATGCAAAGCATGAACTGCAGTGGAGTAAACACCTTAAAACCAAGGAAGTCACTCAGGCTCCCCCTGCTACCTCTTCTGCTGCTGCCGCCTCGGCCTATTCTGCTGCTGCCGCCTCGGCCTCTTCCTCCGCCTCTGGAGGAACGTTGGCACCTGCCGCCCAGCAAACAGGGGATGTACCACCAACACCACCACCACCACCTCCGTCACCAAGCGTCTCAACCATGTCACACGCCAGCGTTCAGCTCTCCATCTCACAAACATTTGATAGAAAGCGTAAATTCCCACCTAGCCACCCTCGATCCCTGGCCCTGAATGCCAGCATTTCTAAACTACTGGCCTATGAAATGCTGTCATTTAGGCTGGTGGACACAGACAGCTTCAAACAGCTCATGTCGCTTGCTGTCCCACAGTATGTTGTTCCCAGCCGGCACTACTTCTCCAAGAGAGCCGTGCCTTCCCTGCACAACCAAGTATCCGATAAAATCAAGTGTGCACTGCGCAACGCCATCTGTAGCAAGGTCCACCTAACCACAGATACGTGGACCAGTAAGCACGGCCAGGGACGCTATATCTCCCTAACTGCACACTGGGTAAATGTAGTGGCAGCTGGGCCCCAGGCGGAGAGCTGTTTGGCGCACGTCCTTCCGCCGCCAAGGATCGCAGGGCAACATTCTTTGCCTCCTGTTGCCACCTCCTCCTTCTCGGCTTCCTCCTCCTCTTCTTCCACCTGCTCATCCAGTCAGCCACACACCTTCACCACCAACTTCAGCACAGCCCGGGGTAAACGTCAGCAGGCCATTCTGAAACTCATATGTTTGGGGGACAGGCCCCACACCGCACAGGAGTTGTGGCGGGGTATAGAACAACAGACCGACGAGTGGTTGCTGCCGGTGAGCCTCAAGCCCGGCCTGGTGGTGTGTGATAATGGGCGAAATCTCGTTGCAGCTCTGGGACTAGCCAATTTGACGCACATCCCTTGCTTGGCGCATGTGCTGAATTTGGTGGTGCAGAAGTTCATTCACAACTACCCCGACATGTCAGAGCTGCTGCATAAAGTGCGGGCCGTCTGTTCGCGCTTCCGGCGTTCACATCCTGCTGCTGCTCGCCTGTCTGCGCTACAGCGTAACTTCGGCCTTCCCGCTCACCGCCTCATATGCGACGTGCCCACCAGGTGGAACTCCACCTTGCACATGCTGGACAGACTGTGCGAGCAGCAGCAGGCCATAGTGGAGTTTCAGCTGCAGCACGCACGGGTCAGTCGCACTACAGAACAGCACCACTTCACCACCAATGACTGGGCCTCCATGCGAGACCTGTGTGCCCTGTTGCGCTGTTTCGAGTACTCCACCAACATGGCCAGTGGCGATGACACCGTTATCAGCGTTACAATACCACTTCTATGTCTCCTTGAGAAAACACTTAGGGCGATGATGGAAGAGGAGGTGGCCCAGGAGGAGGAGGAGGAGGAGGAGGAAGAGGGGTCATTTTTAGCACTTTCAGGCCAGTCTCTTCGAAGTGACTCAGAGGGAGGTTTTTGGCAACAGCAGAGGCCAGGTACAAATGTGGCCAGCCAGGGCCCACTACTGGAGGACGAGGAGGACGAGGATGAGGAGGAGGTGGAGGAGGATGAGGATGAAGCATGGTCACAGCGGGGTGGCACCCAACGCAGCTCGGGTCCATCACTGGTGCGTGGCTGGGGGGAAAGGCAGGACGATGACGATACGCCTCCCACAGAGGACAGCTTGTCCTTATCCCTGGGCAGCCTGGCACACATGAGCGACTACATGCTGCAGTGCCTGCGCAACGACAGCAGAGTTGCCCACATTTTAACCTGTGCGGACTACTGGGTTGCCACCCTGCTGGATCCACGCTACAAAGACAATGTGCCCACCTTACTTCCTGCACTGGAGCGTGATAGGAAGATGCGCGAGTACAAGCGCACGTTGGTAGACGCGCTACTGAGAGCATTCCCAAATGTCACAGGGGAACAAGTGGAAGCCCAAGGCCAAGGCAGAGGAGGAGCAAGAGGTCGCCAAGGCAGCTGTGTCACGGCCAGCTCCTCTGAGGGCAGGGTTAGCATGGCAGAGATGTGGAAAACTTTTGTCAACACGCCACAGCTAACTGCACCACCACCTGATACGCAACGTGTTAGCAGGAGGCAACATTTCACTAACATGGTGGAACAGTACGTGTGCACACCCCTCCACGTACTGACTGATGGTTCGGCCCCATTCAACTTCTGGGTCTCTAAATTGTCCACGTGGCCAGAGCTAGCCTTTTATGCCTTGGAGGTGCTGGCCTGCCCGGCAGCCAGCGTTTTGTCTGAACGTGTATTCAGCACGGCAGGGGGCGTCATTACAGACAAACGCAGCCGCCTGTCTACAGCCAATGTGGACAAGCTGACGTTCATAAAAATGAACCAGGCATGGATCCCACAGGACCTGTCCGTCCCTTGTCCAGATTAGACATTAACTACCTCCCCATAACCATATATTATTGGACTCCAGGGCACTTCCTCATTCAATCCTATTTTTATTTTCATTTTACCATTATATTGCGATGCTACCCAAAGTTGAATGAACCTCTTCTCTGCCTGTGTGCTAGGCCTAAATATATGCCAATGGACTGTTGCAGTGGTGGCTGACATGAAGCCTGATTCTCTGCTATGACATGCAGACTAATTCTCTGCTGACATGAAGCCAGATTGTCTGTTACGGGACCTCTCTCCTCTGCCTGGGTGCTGGGCCTAAATTTATGACAATGGACTGTTGCAGTGGTGGCTGACGTGAAGCCTCATTCTCTGCTATGACATGCAGACTGATTCTCTGCTGACATGAAGCCAGATTGTCTGTTACGGGACCTCTCTCCTCTGCCTGTGTGCTAGGCCTAAATATATGCCAATGGACTGTTGCAGTGGTGGCTGACGTGAAGCCTGATTCTCTGCTATGACATGCAGACTGATTCTCTGCTGACATGAAGCCAGATCCTCTGTTACGGGACCTCTCTCCTCTGCCTGTGTGTGTGCTGGGCCTAAATATATGCCAATGGACTGTTGCAGTGGTGGCTGACGTGAAGCCTCATTCTCTGCTATGACATGCAGACTAATTCTCTGCTGACATGAAGACAGATTCTCTGTTACGGGACCTCTCTCCTCTGCCTGTGTGTGTGCTGGGCCTAAATATATGCCAATGGACTGTTGCAGTGGTGGCTGACGTGAAGCCTCATTCTCTGCTATGACATGCAGACTAATTCTCTGCTGACATGAAGACAGATTCTCTGTTACGGGACCTCCCTCCTCTGCCTGGGTGCTGGGCCTAAATATATGCCAATGGACTGTTGCAGTGGTGGGTGACGTGAAGCCTGATTCTCTGCTATGACATGCAGACTAATTCTCTGCTGACATGAAGACAGATTCTCTGTTACGGGACCTCTCTCCTCTGCCTGTGTGTGTGCTGAGCCTAAATATATGCCAATGGACTGTTGCAGTGGTGGCTGACGTGAAGCCTCATTCTCTGCTATGACATGCAGACTAATTCTCTGCTGACATGAAGACAGATTCTCTGTTACGGGACCTCCCTCCTCTGCCTGGGTGCTGGGCCTAAATATATGCCAATGGACTGTTGCAGTGGTGGCTGACGTGAAGCCTCATTCTCTGCTATGACATGCAGACTGATTCTCTGCTGACATGAAGCCAGATCGTCTGTTACGGGACCTCTCTGCTCTGCCTGTGTGCTAGGCCTAAATATATGCCAATGGACTGTTGCAGTGGTGGGTGACGTGAAGCCTCATTCTCTGCTATGACATGCAGACTGATTCTCTGCTGACATGAAGCCAGATCGTCTGTTACGGGACCTCTCTGCTCTGCCTGTGTGCTAGGCCTAAATATATGCCAATGGACTGTTGCAGTGGTGGGTGACGTGAAGCCTCATTCTCTGCTATGACATGCAGACTGATTCTCTGCTGTCATGAAGCCAGATTGTCTGTTACGGGACCTCTCTGCTCTGCCTGTGTGCTAGGCCTAAATATATGCCAATGGACTGTTGCAGTGGTGGGTGACGTGAAGCCTCATTCTCTGCTATGACATGCAGACTGATTCTCTGCTGTCATGAAGCCAGATTGTCTGTTACGGGACCTCTCTGCTCTGCCTGTGTGCTAGGCCTAAATATATGCCAATGGACTGTTGCAGTGGTGGGTGACGTGAAGCCTCATTCTCTGCTATGACATGCAGACTGATTCTCTGCTGACATGAAGCCAGATTGTCTGTTACGGGACCTCTCTCCTCTGCCTGTGTGCTAGGCCTAAATATATGCCAATGGACTGTTGCAGTGGTGGCTGACGTGAAGCCTCATTCTCTGCTATGACATGCAGACTAATTCTCTGCTGACATGAAGCCAGATTGTCTGTTACGGGACCTCTCTCCTCTGCCTGGGTGCTGGGCCTAAATTTATGACAATGGACTGTTGCAGTGGTGGCTGACGTGAAGCCTGATTCTCTGCTATGACATGCAGACTGATTCTCTGCTGACATGAAGCCAGATCCTCTGTTACGGGACCTCTCTCCTCTGCCTGTGTGTGTGCTGGGCCTAAATATATGCCAATGGACTGTTGCAGTGGTGGCTGACGTGAAGCCTCATTCTCTGCTATGACATGCAGACTGATTCTCTGCTGACATGAAGCCAGATTCTCTGTTACGGGACCTCTCTCCTCTGCCTGTGTTTGTGCTGGGCCTAAATATATGCCAATGGACTGTTGCAGTGGTGGCTGACGTGAAGCCTCATTCTCTGCTATGACATGCAGACTAATTCTCTGCTGACATGAAGACAGATTCTCTGTTACGGGACCTCTCTCTTCTGCCTGTGTGTGTGCTGGGCCTAAATATATGCCAATGGACTGTTGCAGTGGTGGCTGACGTGAAGCCTCATTCTCTGCTATGACATGCAGACTAATTCTCTTCTGACATGAAGACAGATTCTCTGTTACGGGACCTCTCTCCTCTGCCTGGGTGCCGGGGCCTAAATATCTGAGAATGGACTGTTCCAGTGGTGGGTGACGGGAAGCCAGATTCTCTGCTATGGAACCTCTCTCCAATTGATTTTGGTTAATTTTTATTTATTTAATTTTTAATTTAATTCATTTCCCTATCCACATTTGTTTGCAGGGGATTTACCTACATGTTGCTGCCTTTTGCAGCCCTCTAGCTCTTTCCTGGGCTGTTTTACAGCCTTTTTAGTGCCGAAAAGTTCGGGTCCCCATTGACTTCAATGGGGTTCGGGTTCGGGACGAAGTTCGGATCGGGTTCGGATCCCGAACCCGAACATTTCCGGGATGTTCGGCCGAACTTCTCGAACCCGAACATCCAGGTGTTCGCTCAACTCTAGTTGTCTCTAGTACTAGTAGCAGTGTTTCCTCTGATATATCTCCCGGAGGGGCCAGAAGATTATTTAATTGGAGGGTAATGGGCCCCACAGAATCACCCGGCTTTGTATTCATCTACAGTGGCGTATTTCTTAAATATGTATGAGGAAGTTAAAAAAGACTTAAAAAAGCTGAAAATGGAATATAGCAATTTGAATGCACGGGACAGTATGCTGCCAAGATGTAAAAAGGCAATGCTCTCCTCCAGGCTGGAAAAGCTGGAGAAGGAGATTGCAGTTTTGGAGGAGAGAAAAGCCTCCATAGAAAATTGTATTTTGAGAACATGTCTGGTTCTAGTCTGCCAGGGCTGCAGACTGTGAGCCAGGGGTAAGTGATGCAGACGGCAAATGAATCAGAGGTTGACTCATTGCCAGGTGGCCAAGGGGACCCCTCGGATCTAGTTATGTTGTCCTCTGGGAATGAAGGTATGCCTGGGGGCAAGTTGATTAAATAAATCAGGCGGCTGGAATCTTCGGTGGGCAAGTTGTATTTTGGAGATCAGGAGGTCCCTGAGGATGAGGTGGTAAAAAGGAAGAGGAAAACCATCAAGGAGGAGGTTTTGAGATATGTACTGTCTGAACCCACTGCTGAGCCCAGCCCAGTTCCTGCAGTGTAACTGGGACAAACAGTGCGGGAGATTGACCTAAAGGAGGTGGCGGCTGGTGTCCCCCTTTTGTGTAGTGGAAAGGGATATGCAAGATGAATCAGGCGTGGATCAGCCAGGATTTCCACCCACAAATGCCTGATGCATCAGACTAGATCATCTATGGTGCCACACCAACACTTTGACAAAAGAGAACGCTTTTTTTTCTGCCTAACTGCCTAAGCTACTATTCTGATGCTGCCATGCACCTGATGCCACACATCTGATGCCTAGTGCTCTTTCTTTCACCCACCATCTTCAGCTGGTAGTGGTATTGCCACCCACCTCCCCACTCTGTCACCAGTTCACTCTGTGTTCTCCTGATGCTGCTGCTACCTCAACACTATGTCACCTTGCCACTCTGTTGTCTCCTGATGCTGCTGCCACCTCCACTCTGTCACCTTGCCACATTGTGGTCTCCTCATGCTGCTGCCACCTCCACACTATGTCACCTTGCCACTCTGTGGTCTCCTGATGCTTCTGATACCTCAACGCAATGTCACCTTGCCACTCTGTGGTCTCCTGATGCTGCTGCCATCTCCACACTGTCACCTTGTCAATCTGTGGCCTCCTGATGATGATGCTGCCACCTCCACACTGTCACTGTGCCACCCTGTGGCCTCCTCCTGAAGCTGCTGCCACCACCTCCACACTGAAAAGGGGAGCTAGTGGCGTGCTCTCTCCCTGCAGCGCCGCCAGCATCACATGCATCAGGAGGAGTGAGGACACAGCCGGCGTCCTCGTCTCCATAGTAACAAGGAGTAGGAGAGGACTCGGCCGTGCACGTTTCACTTGACCTATCAATTAGACCTATTTAAACAGGTAACCTACTGGCCACAGGTTGCCTGTGATTGGTCTTGCTATCTCACTAGCATTCCCTGCATGTGTGACTTCCTTTGTTTGACCCTAGCTTCTATTTGACTTTTGACCTTGTGATACCCCTGGTAATGACGCAATCTCTTGGCTCCTGACCTCGGCTTCTATTTGACATTTGACCTTGTGATACTCCTGGTACTGACGCGATTTCCTGGCTCCTGTCCTTGGCTTGTATTTGACTCCAGTTGCGGTTCTTACCCATCCTGGGAAGCCCTTGCTTCTGTGTTTTCTGTCTGTGTCCTTTGTTACCTCCCTTTATTGTTACTCCCTTGAGGCCCCTGCATGTATGCAAGCTAGTGACTGCCGCTGCCAGTTGTAATCCATCGGTTAGGACGGACCATGCAAGTAGGTAGAGACAGAGGTGTGGGTGGAGAGTAGGGCTAAACTTAGCCCTACCTTTTCGTGACACACACTCTGTGGCCTCCTGAAGCTGCTGCCACTTCCACACTGTCATTGTGCCACCCTGTGGCCTCCTCCTGATGCTGCTGCTGCCATCACCTCCACCATACAAAAAAAACTGTGAAGAACAGTTCCATGTGAAATGCCCTGAAAAGACGAGGGGGCACTCTCCAGAACCTTCAGTCTCCAGAAGCGTCAAAGCTTCTTTACTGTAAGAAATGTGAATCTGTGAAATAGATTTCCTCAGGACGTGGTCACAGCAGGAACAGTGGACAGTTTTAAGAAGGGTTTAGATGAATTCTTAAAAGTAAATAACATGAATGCTTATGAAAATGTGTAGAAATCTGAGTCTCACTTCCTTCTGGGATTCGCGTTCCCACCTATCCCTTGGTTGAACTTGATGGACTTATGTCTTTTTTCAGCCATATTAACTATGTAAGAATTAGGCCTAGAAAATGGCCTAAATGTAAGACAGCTAGGAAGCTGTCTTACATGTAGAAGCGGCATTGAATCTGCCGAAATTATGTAGAGGCCGGCGTCTCTACATAACTCCGGCGGATCTACCCCCAGCTATATGGGTTATTAATATTGGTGTCTAAAATGGTGATCCTAATTAATGTGCCCCATAGGACAGATGTGAATTTTAGGAAAAGGAAGGGAGAACAGGCGTCTACACATTTTCATAAGCATTAATGTTGTTTAATTTTAAGAATTCATCTAAGCCTGTCCATGGTTCCTGTTATGGCCATTTGATTTTTAATATTGGATGAATTTTAGTTAATTTAAACTAATTTATTGATTAATTGATGTTTGTCTTTATTTATTTATTTAATTGCTTCTAATGACTATGTGACTTGGGCCACCATGGAAAAGAGCAACGGAAAAGCTCTTGTGAATCCCGCCTAACAGTAAAACCTGTATTTAGGGGTATAAAACAATTGGAAAAAACTTTGCTGTTTGCACTGTACATCTTTCCCCTTCTCTCAGTGCATAGTGAAGGTGCTGTCCATGCATATGACCACATATAGATCTATAATTAAGTTATACTGTACATGTAGTGAGAGTTTGTGAATATGTACATTATGTACAGTTATGTAGAAGTTATTATATCTATCATACAAACTTGTCAACACTCCTGGAACATCCAGGAGACTCCTATAAAAAATTGGAGACCTCCTGATCTCCCAGAGTTGGTAAATCCCCACACAGGGCATGGAGGACACATCACGAAAGGGGTGGGGCAAACACAGAAGTGGGTGGAATGTCAGGAAAAGGGGTGTCTCTGCACCTGAAAAAAAAACTAAAAACTTTCCTCTCAACAGACTGACTTGCTCATGTTGGCAGGTAAGCTACAGTATGGTGCACTCTGCACTGAAAGTTCCTCTTGGTTTACACCAAAGCAGTGTTTGAGTCTTGCTCAATGTTGTGCAATATGTGGTGGAAGAGAGGTTTACATTAGCTGGGAAGCCCCTAATGAATGGAGTGCTCTGTACTCCTGGAACCATTAATCTGACCCTGTGTATGGGTCATTTATATATTTATATACGTTAATCAGGTCCCCCTATAGATTTCTATTCTTAAAACTTCTTAAGTGTTTTTTGTACTTTTTGCAGATCCAGGGCATCCTTTCTACGGACTGGTGCTCAGAACTGAATTGAATATTGCAGATGAGGCCGTACCAAAGCTTTGCAAAGTGGCAATATTACATCCCTAACCCTAACCCACATGTCCAAACCTCATTTAATACACGACAATATCCTTCTGTTTTACATTTAAAACAAATATTCTCACCTGAAAAAATGTCTTTCACTGTACCATGGTTGCTGCTGCAGAAGGAAGAAGGCACTGGTTTGTATAATGACGGTGATTGAAATTTGCAAAGCCAGTGAGAGCAGTAGAGGTGGAGAAAGAAGACTCATAGCAGGTCTGTAAGGGGCTAGCTTTGAATAGGGCCCAGTTAAACTCACTGTAAGAAAAGAAAAAAAAAAAGAGGGGCGTTTATCAAACCATATGATGCGTCAGTTTTTTGTTTTAAAAATATTGCATGAGAATCCAATTGCAGCGTTTTCTGCAACATTTTGCGTTTCTCACCAGTTTTCAGGAGGTAGGAGGATGCCAGACTGTGCCCCAAAGAAAATAATCAGTGCACCCTTCCCGTCACCGCACGAGCCCAGGGAACATCAGAACAATGAGTATGACTACTACTACATCCATCCAGCCACATCTGCCGTCATGCACACCCCTGCGGCAAACTAGATACTGTATATATTGTGACTTAGTGAGGGGTTGTGTCTGGCAAGGCAGGTATTTTCCTCCCAGCATGTGCGGTCAAATACCGGATCGGATTTTAAGCGCTGGTCCGGGTTTTGGCAGCACCTATCTGTCCTTAAATAGGAACCTTGTCTCAGCAGAGAGGTCTCTGTTTTGGGGATCTGAGGCTTTGTGCCGTGCTGGAGGACTTAGAGCCGCATGCTGGGAAAACAAGCACCCTAAAGCCTGCTGTGGAGGCAGAACTGCCAGCAAGGTGACTTGCGTTATAGGAACTTTCCATTGTGTGTGAATTAACACCAAGACTGCAAAGTTATGTGCTATTTTGTGCAATTGCCTCAAGTGTGAATAAACACTGATGTTTTGAGTAGTATTTTGCAATCTACTAGAGCGAAACCCCACAATATACATATATATTATACATATTGTATTGACAAGAAAATCAGCAGTCACTACTAGTAGCTACTAATACATGGGTGAATAAACTGATTTGTGGAGTGCTGCTGATTTTCTTGTTAATATTTTGGCCCTGTCTGCGTTTTAAATCTCGCGCCGGTCTTCAGTGGTGCAGGCGCACTCAGAGGACGCTCGCTCGGTCGCTCCATCCTCAGTGCGCCTGCGCCGGGTGTACATGTGACGTCATCGGCGCAGGCGCACTGAGCATGGAGCGACTGCGGGAGCGTCCTCCTCTGAGTGCGCCTGCGCCAACTGAAGACCGGCGCGAGATTTAAAATGCAGACAGGGCCAGTCAGAGAACGAGCGCGTCCACTGGCCCTGTCAATCAACATGAGGAGGGGGCGTCATTATGAATGGAGGATGCGGCTGCTAGCAGCAGGTAGCCGCCCTACCTGCTGCTAGAGAGGTAATTTGCATAATATAAAAGTCAGTTTTTTTATAGAACTACTGAACCAAACAGTGTAATAGCTATATATATTGAGAAATCGCAGCATAAGGATTGTAGGGAGACCGAAAAAAATAATGAGTTTAGTGGAGTGACAGAAGCCCTTTAACTTCCCAGTCCGCCCCTGACCACATCCAAAGTAAAGCAGATCAGATAGTGAGCAGAGTGCTAGCAACTTGAGTCTAAAACCACAGCCCTTGAATATTCTAAATGAAAAATGATGCAGCACGCTTATTCTTCCGTCTACAAAAACATAGCAATGTTTTCAGTCCTATCACAGGACCTTTCTTAAGCCTGAGAAGTTTGAGAAAGGTCCTGTGATATGACTGAAACATTGCATTTTTTTTGCACATGAAAGAATAAACAGTCTAATATATCCATTGACTATATATACATATAGTCACTGGAAACATCCATTTCACTTATCTCATATATATATATATATATATATATATATATATATATATACACACCAGGCAAAACTAGAAAAAGAATTTATTTCAGTAGTGTAAAAGGTGAAACTAATATATGAGATGGACTCATTACATGCAAAGTGAGATATTTTAAGCCTTTATTTGTTATAATTTGGATGATTTTGGCTTACAGCTTATGAAAACCCCAAAGTCACAATCTCAGGTACCCTTTGCTCAGGGGGTATGGATAATTTGCTGACTAGAGTGTGGGACTTTGAGCCTAGAATATTGAACCTTTTCACAATATTCTAATTTTAAGTTGCATTAATGAAACTCCTTTTAAGTTGCATTAGGCCTCATGCACACGTCCGTGTTCCGCGGCCGAGAGCGGACTGTGGAAACCCGGCTGGGATTCCTCCTGACAGCATGAGCGCAAGGCGTCATTGGTTGCTATGACGCCATGCGCTTCATGCAGCCGCTGCTGTACAGTAATACACTAGTAACTAACACGGCCGTGTGCATGAGGCCTTACTGAAATAAATGAGCTTTTGTAATATTCTCATTTTTCTGTGTTTCACACATATATATATATATATATATATATATAAAATATACACATACACTGACCAAAAATATAAACATAACACTTTCGGTTTTGCTCCCATTTTGCATGAGCTGAACTCAAAGATCTAAAACATTTTCTACATACACAAAAGACCCATGACTCTCAAATATTGTTCACAAATCTGTCTACATCTGTGTTAGTGAGCACTTCTCCTTTGCAGAGAAAATCCATCTAACCTCACAGGTGTGGCATAACAAGGTGCTGATTAGACAGCATGAATATTGCACAGGTGTGCCTTAGGCTACTTTCACACTTGCGTTCAGAGCGGATCCGTCTGGGGTCTGCACAGACGGATCCGCTCATATAATGCAGACGATGGGATCCGTTCAGAACGGATCCGTCTGCATTATATTTTAGAAAAATTTCTAAGTGTCAAAGTAGCTGCAGACGGATCCGTCCAGACTTTACATTTAAAGTCAATAGGGGACGGATCTGTTTGAAAATTGAGCCATATTGTGTCAACTTCAAATGGATCCGTCCCCATTGACTTACATTGTAAGTCTGGACGGATTTGTTTGCCTCCGCACGGCCATCTGGACACCTGAACACTGCAAGCAGCGTTCGGGTGTCCGCCTGCGGAGCGGAGGCCAAACGCTGCCAGACTGATGCATTCTGAGCGGATCCGCATCCACTCAGAATGCATTAGGGCTGGACGGAAGCGTTCGGGGCCGCTTGTGAGAGCCTTCAAACGGAACTCGCAAGCGGAGCCCCGAACGCTAATGTGAAAGTAGCCTTAGACTGCCCACAATAAATGGCCACTCTGGTCAGAAAACCAGTCAGTATCTGGTGTGGCCACCATTTGCCTCACGCAGTGCAACACATCTCCGTCGCATAGAGTTAATCAGGTTGTTGATTGTGGCCTGTGGAATGTTGGTCCACTCCTCTTCAATAGCTGTAGGAAGTTGCAGAATATTGGCAGGAACTGGAACACACTGTCGTATACACCGATCCAGAGCATCCCAAACATGCTCAATGGGTGACATGTCCGGTGAGTATGCTGGCCATGCAAGAATTGGGATGTTTTCAGCTTCCAGGAATTGTGTACAGATCCTTGCAATACGGGGCCATGCATTATCATACTGCAACATGAGGTGATGGTCATGGATGAATGGCACAACAATGGGCCTCAGGATCTCGTCACGGTATCTCTGTGCATTCAAAATGCCATCAATAAAATGCACCTGTGTTCGTTGTCCATAATATACACTTGCTCATACCATAACCCCACTGCCACCATGGGCCACTCGATCCACAACGGTTTCTGAAAGTTTGTGAAGAAATTATTTGGTTATGCAAACAGATTGTGGCTGCAGCTGTCCGAGTGGCTGGTCTCAGATGATCATGGAGGTGAACATGCTGGATGTGGAGGTCCTGGGCTGGTGTGGTTACACATGGTCTGCGGTTGTGAGGCTGGTTGGATGTACTGCCAAATTCTCTGAAATGCCTTTGGAGACAGCTTATGGTAGAGAAATTAACATTCGTTGCATGGGCAGCAGCTCTGGTAGACATTCCTGCAGTCAGCATGCCAATTGCGCGATCCCTTAAAGGGAGTCTGTCACCAGATTGTGATCTTATAGACCGCTTACATAACGCTGTAGCATAGCAGTCTATGATTCTAAAGGTACCTTTGATGTTTGATTCTGAAGTTCCCCCAAGGCAAAAACTGACTTTTATTCATATGTAAATTAGGGCTTCCAAGTGCCCAGGGAGGGGTTCACCTCATTGGTGCCCAGGCTGTTCTGCCTCTTTTCGTCATATCCCCGCCCCAGCCTCTTCCTCTGCCCGCCCCGCTCTTCCTTTGCGTCCTCCTTCTCTGCAGCCGAATCCCGCGCCTGCGCTATCCATTGCTTGGCCGGGGCATGCGCACTGCGATGCCCATTGTGGGTGTCTCTGGTCCGCCTCCTCGCCGCTGTTTCTCGCCGTTGGCCAGCGCATGCGTAGTAGCTACTGCAATGCCGTGCCCACAATGGGCATCGCAGTGCGCATGCCCCGGCCAAGCAATGGATAGCGCAGGCGCAGGATCCGGCTGCAGAGGAAGAGGCTGGGGCGGGGATATGACGAAAAGAGGCAGAACAGCCTTGGCTCCAACGAGGTGAACCCCTCCCTGGGCACTTGCGAGCCCTAATTTACATATGAATACAAGTCTGTTTTTGCCTTGGGGGAACTTCAGAAGCAAACATCAAAGGTACCATTAGAAACGGTTATTAAACGTTGTGACATCTGTGGCATTGTGCTGTGTGATCAAACTGCACATTTCCGAGTGGTATTTTATTGTGGGCAGTCTAAAGCACACCTGTGCAATATTCATCCTGTCTAATCAGCACCTTGATATGCCACACCTGTGAGGTAGGATAGATTATCTTGGCAAAAGAGAAGTACTCACTAACACAGTGAGTTTTAGACAGATTTGTGAACAATATTTGAGAGTCATGGGTCTTTTGTGTATGTAGAAAATGTTTCAGATCTTTGAGTTCAGATGATGCAAAATGGAAGCAAAACCAAAAGTGTTGTGTTTATATTTTTGGTCAGTGTATATATATATATATATATATATATATATGTTCTTATAGGGCAGTTACACTAGTATATATTTATTATTATGAGCCATATAATGTCTCTTGTTCCACCTCAGTAAATGCATGTCTTACCCCTCCAAGCCCTGGCCCATCTTCCCCGCATTTAGAGATGAGCAAAGTTTTAAAAAATTTGATTAGGTAAGGGCTACACAAAGACATTGGTTGCGAGACACCTGTCATGGCCAGGATCGCTGAGCAGCGGTGATCCCATAGAAATAAATGGTATCACAGCGTCAGTCGCAAGATATCCAACACAGCTGGTGTTGCGCAACAAGTGTCGCCGTGTAGCCCTTGCTTAGGCAACTTTGCCGAAGTTTAGCAAGAAATACTGTATGATTCGTTCTGAAATAATTTGTCACAAATCGCTATAAATTAGGTATACCCAGGCCACTCTGCCTCAGGATATGGCCACACGGAGTGAAGCATTTATTAATGAAGACTGCATTGTATAGTCAGAGCACAATATGTAAATTATTGCTGTTCTTGTCTGCAACTTCTGCAGGTTATTTGACAGTGAACACCATATATTAAAATATAAGAAATATTGAAATATTACAAATATTATTCAGCTCTGGCATACCCATTTCTCTAACCCTAACAGCTGGGAGCCCTTCTTCTGCCATCTGCTTTTCCTCCTTTTCCAAATCATCTAATATTGATGAGAATATGTCATCAGGAACATCAAGCTCTTCTTCTATCTGCATCTTGCTGACTTTTCTAGGACATCTACACTTTGAAGGATGATTTGGAAGACGTAAACCCAGCAAAAGATGAGGATGGTCATCATTAAGACCTCCCCCCCCCCCCCCCCCCCCTAAGAGGTAAAGACTGGATGGTATCTTAGTTTATGGTTGACATAGGAATAAGTAAATGTAGGAAAAAATAAAAAATAAACTGGCGAAGCATAAGTGTCCCCGCATTCTCCCTGCATTCTCCCTCCAACATTCTTCCATTAAGCATTTTCAGCAACATGGTCCCAACTGCATGAGTGTAATGTCCTGGAGAGCCATTACCACTCCTTTTGGCACCTTGCTACCTTCTCCTATGTGCTAATTCATGTCATCAATTGCATTTGTATCATGTCCTTCACAATGTGCATATTTATTGAAACTGGTTATGTTAATGTAATTACCTGGTCTACCAGCAGATAGAGGCAATGTTAGTTTCCCTGGAGAGGAACCTCCCAGTTCCCTACCAGCCCCCTTTAGAGCGGGAGGAGTTAGTTAGTGTGGGTCAGTCTTACCTACCCCCTTGTGGGGAGAGGTTGTGTCGGCCAGCAAATCACTGTCTGCTTTGCTGGGCCTGCAGGCCCTGCTTGCAAGTTCTACATGGTTGCTTGTCCCCTCGCATTGCCTTAATAAAGATAAGTAGGACATAGCTATAGGTCAATATACTGAACTCATCATCAACATTTACTGGGTGCTATAAAACTATGATAATTACCACCAAAATAATCTAGTCAAATACCGCAAGCCTCAAAAAAAAAAAATCATGGACACATTTATTTATTTATTCTTCACGCAAAAGGAAAATAGTCGCCTATTTTTACGGTTGGACGATTGGCAACCCTACCATGTAGCCCTACCATGGGACTTGAGCCTCTGCATTCTTTTCTCTGCTCCTTCATTCTGCTGCCTGACCTTTCAGCTCTTGTGGCCTGACCTGTCAGCTTTTGTGGCCTAACTCTTTTCCACAACTGTCAGATTGGCCAAGTAGCTGAATGACAGTGGTGTGGGGCAGAGTAGGGGCCACCCTTTTGCGATAGGGGCTCTGGGCAATTGCCCAGTTTGACCCCCACAACAACAGCCCTGCCTGTACAACAGAACACTGGTTTCAGAAAGTCACCAATGGGGTAATTTATCAAACTGGTGTAAAGTAGAACTGCTTAGTTGAACATAGCAACCAATCAGATATCACCTTTTATTTTTGACAGGTGGACTCTGATTGGTTGCTATGGGCAACTAAGCCAGTATTAATTTACACCAGTTTGATAAGTGACCCCAAAAGTTTGGCTGTATGCCATGGTTACATAGTTAATGCGGTTGAAAAAAGGCATAAGTCCATCAAGTCCAACCAAGGGATAGGTGGGGTTTAGAGTCACAGCCGAGAGGGGCAACAATAGCCAGCTTGATACATTTTTTGTAATCTATGCCAATAAATTGCTGTAGAGTAGGCATTTCCTAGTGTTTCCAGGGTGTCAGGTCAAAACAGTAAGTGCAGAGCCGCACTGCCGTATCTAGGGCAGTATCAGAGCAGTGGTAGATCATGGAGGTGAGTGAATCTTCTTTAGTTTCAACTTGTTCTGACTCCATTTTATTTTCAGAGGTATTTTAAATAATACCTCTATACAGCATCTACATAATACTACTATATAGTACCAATATAACACTGCATTTGGGTCTTTTAATGCTGAAATAAAATAGTCATTCAGTATTAATACTGTTATACAATGGTTAAATAGTGAAGCTTAATAGTAGTTTCTGGTGGTCCAGGGCAGTGAAGGTTTATATTCTCAACTCTCAAGCTTTTGTGTGGATCCTGTGCTTGGAAACAAAGGATAACTGTATTTTTTATTTTTTTATTTTTTTATTTGCCAGTTTATTAGAGCTAGGCATGTATACCTGAGTTAGTCTATCAATGATTGCTAAAAGATCTAATTATCTTGTAATAACAGCTTTCAGTAATGTCTCCTGTTCATTGCCACTGCTCCCTTAAAAGACCGTTGCTATGGCTCATCTGTCTCCAGCTAGGAAGACAGAGGGACGGTCCTTTACACTGCATGCCTGCATTGGGCTTTAGAGTGAGGAGGCATGTCTCTCAGTAATCCAATCTGATTGGCTGGCAGGAAGCTGCTGGCTACAGCAAGTTTGTATGTGACCTGAGGGCATGCAGTTTTGGCCTCAGAGAACTGGCAGAGGAGCTATCTTGAGAAGATCCTCATAATGTAGGATTCAAAACAGCCGTAACTAAGGGGAAAACTCAAGGAAAACACGGGTAAGTGAAGAAACTAAAGACTGCTTTATGCATAATGCTGCTGCAGCAGTAAAATGTGCTGAAATTGATTTTTTTATGAAACTATGACAGTTATCCTTTAACGTGTCAGCCCCAAAAGTCCTGCTGCACAATGTCTTCTATGGACTAAAAAACAATACTGATAGTGATCTGTAATATGCAAGTGTGAATAAGCGTAGATGCATAGAAATGTCTGTCAATCACAATATTATCATACTCACTTGTTAGCATGACTGTGATAGAAATGATAAAGTCCTGCATCATGTATTGGTAATTTCCAAAAATTGTTCGTTTCTGTAGAGAAAGTAAATGTTAACTGTTTTATCAGTGTCCTTAAAGGGCATATGTCATCAGATTTATGAGCATGCGAGGTGTGCGTATGTCAGCTGAATGTAGTACTTTTAGTCCTATTTCTTAATGTAGGTTTATTGTGAAGAAAAACAATCTTTTACAATATGTAAATGAGCTGGTGCAAAGTGGGTGGTGCCATTGCAACCAGAGGCTCAACTTGCAGCCTTTATTGCCACACCCCAGCTGCTAATTCTAGGTGGTGAAAACATCATCATGCCTGGCCCTGAAGTTTCAAGGGTCATATTATACTGTACAGTTACAAAATGAAAGTGTTTGCTAAGCTTTCTCAGGATACGTTATTAATATCCAATCAGTGAGGGAATCTCACATCACATCGGTGGCGTACATAGATAAGTAAGGGCCCTATAGCAAGCATCAAACACAGGACAGAAGGGTTTCTGCCTAAATCCCTTTTAATGACCTTTGGAACATTTTTCCACGGCCTCATTTGCTAAAAGTAGTTCCTTTAGTAGGTAGAGTCCTGACCAAGTTTTCACCTATCATGACCGGCGTGCCGATCACATACGTGACGCAAAGGGAGGGAAATGGGAAGGCCCTGTCCAAGGGAGAGGGAAAGGTGGTGACCCTTAACTCACCTTGAGGCTGTCACTTGACTACCCTGACGTCCCTAGACGGGTTCCTCACCCGTACGCAGATCACGTGCCTAAACCCTGGCTTTCCCTGAAATGAGCCCTACGTAGTGAATAGGGTAGTGGGAACACTAGTCAGCACCACTAACACTAAAGGAAAACACCAGGGAGAGGACAGACAATACTGACAAAACATATAATACCAGGTGGGCGACAACAGAAGACAACAAACAACCAACGGGGATCCGGAGGGTAACACTCTGGAACAACAACCAGGAATCACAGAAACTCAGCTCCAGTGGGTCAGTATAAAAGTCCAGGCAGGAAGCTCTATATCTGGCAACCAGAGAAGTGGGAGAGGGGAATATAAGGAGGTTGGGATTGCTGGACAAGAAACAGCTGAGGAGAAGAAGTTACGGATCTCTGAGTGAGCCAAAAAGGATTGTAAGGCAAACCCAAAAGCTACCATTAAGAAACAGCACTAGCTTTAGATATAGAGCGCGCAGCCATCCGCTGCGACCCCAGAGTCAGACGTGGCTCTTGACACCCTCGTGACATCACCCCTAGTAGAAGAGGCGAACACCCCAACTGGGCCCCCTCGTGCCCTGGGCCCCATAGCAGTTGCATGGTCTGCCACTATGGTAGTTATGCCTGTGTCACACCCTGACTAATCAGTTGTTCTCTGCAGCCTTCACTACTGGCACTAGCACTCTGAACAGAGCCAAATGAGCAGCTCAATTCAAAATCTATTTGCCGTGTCTGTTACTGCAGCTCAGCTCCCATTAAAGGGGATAACCGAGAATTTATATTGATGACCCATCCTCTAGATATGTCATCAATGTCAGAACAGTGGGGTCCCACACCCAAGACCCTCGCCGATCAACTGTTAGAAGAGACCGGCACTCCACAAGTGCCCAGGCCTCTTCCTAGGCCATGTGACATCACTGTCCTTGTTGCAGCTCAGCCCAATTCAAGTCAATGGGTCTGAGCTGCAATACCAAAGACAGCCAATATACAATGTATAGCGCTGTGCTTGGAAAGCTGCCAGGAGCCAGCTGCACTCACCAGAGCTCCAGTGAGCGAAGTTGCTCTATGAAACAGCAGATCATGGAGGTGTGGGGGCTCAGAACCCCATTGATGGGATTATGATGACCTGTCTTGAGGATAGGTCATTATTATCAATTCCTGGATGACCACTTTAACTTCAATGGGAGCTGAGCTGCAATAACCCGGCACAGCCACTATATTTTACACTGAGCTGTGCTTCCTGTTCCAGCACCAGAGGCTGCAGCTAACAGCTGGTCGGTAAGGGTGTGGGGTATCACAGCCAATCAGATATTGATAACCTATTCTGAGGATAGGTCAGCAATGTCAGGGGTCTGGAAAATGCCTTTCTTGAAGGCCAGTCCATTTTTGGCTTTAACATCTTAATTTTTCTGTCAATGTAACTAAATGAGGACTTGTTTTTCAGGATATTTTTCAATTACATAATTTTGGGGTACGTCTAATGTATTAACTAGATTTTGTTATTTTTCTGCAGGATGAAAATGTGATTCTAGGATTGTTTTTCTTTTGTTTAAATTTTTTGCATTAAGATGTCATATTAACTTTACATGTTAGTAATAATTTCCCAATAAAACATATTTATAGCTTATTTAAAGTTTTTGTACTTTTTAATAGTAAAAACAGGTTTCTTGGAAAAAAAAATTTTTTTGGTCTTGCTACATTTCAAGACCCATAAATTATATATAATTTTTACATTTATGCATGTGTTATATAAAGATGTATCTTATGAGGGCTTGTTTTTATGGAATGGTTTGTAGCTTTTAGTACTACTTTAGTGTAAATAGAATTTATTGATTAGCTTTTATTAATCTTTTTGGAGGTGAAATGCAAAACAAAATCCTGTGCACTGTTCAATATAAATAATAAAATATTTTTATTCCATGTAGCAAAAAATTAGGAAACTATTGTAAAAAAATAATTTCTAATAAAAGGCTTTTTTGTTGTTATTTCTGACAGATAACGATGGCATGCCTGCACTCATATGTAACAGGGCCCCGTCAGAGTGCTCAACGCCTACAGCAGTACTGGGAGTAGTGGCGGACTGGGGGACACTACTCGGGGCAGTAGGGGACATTACTAAGGGTAGTGAGGGGCACTACTTGCTGGATCAGTAGGAGATATTACTAGTAGCGGTGGGGGACATTACCGGAGGAAGTGGGGGACATTACCAGGGACACTATTGGGGGCAGTAGGAGAACATTACTGGGGCAGTGGGGGGAACTACCTGCTGGGTCAATGGGGGACATACTGTAACCAGGGGCAGTGGAGAACATTACTCGGGGCAGTGGGGAACATTCCTGGGGCATAACTGAGGGATCAGGGACCAGGGGTGTAATGGTTGTGGTCACAGAGGGGGGAGGGGCGATCCAAAGTTTGCCCTAGGGTCCAGAGCACGTTATGCCAGTGGTTCTGCTGCTAATTGTGTGAGCACATTAACATAATAGTATAGCACAGGTCTTCTGAGACACCCTACCTGCACCTTACCATTACATCATGGGTCTTTATGGGGTTATTAAAACACTTTAGGTGTTAAAATATTGCAGGCAGAAGTATTTAAAATGCACTGCATGTGAATCATTTTAGTACTGTTTTTGGTTGAATAACCCAAATTAGAAATGTGTTTGCAGATTTCTTAAGTTAGAATTCTACAGAGTCAGTCACCCCCCTGTCATTGATCACCCCCCTGTAAGGCTCCATTCAGACGTCCGTATGTGTTTTGCGGATCCAATCCATGGATGCGTGGATCCGTAAAACACAAACGGACGTCTGAATGGAGTCAGTGATTTACAGTAAAAATTATGTTATTGCAACTTGCAGGAGACTTCAAAATTGATATATTCCTTGCAATTTTCTTATTCATAGGGAAAGATCACAGTCACCTACAAATCATGATACTGATTGAAATTTGCAACAAAAAAAATCACAGGTGTATCCATGACTTTGTACAGCCCTAAATTTAATCTTTATTGCCTTTAGTGAACATTTTCTTTAAAAGCCGGTTCAGATAAAAAGCACATGTGCACATATTAAAGGGCCTTTTTTCAGAGGATTGGCCATTGCTACCTGAGCAGTGGGGTCTGACACAGTGCAGCTAAACAATCAGTTGTTCTCTGTAGCTCCATCAGAAGTTGGAGCTGGAGTTAGAATGTACTGTCAACATTGCAGTGGACAATGCTCGTCACTACAGCATTGCCTCCATTGTCCAGCTTAGGATGGGGCTAAATGGCTACATGTGTCTTGTGTAAGTAGGTCACAGAAAAGTTGTGGGACAAAAGAATATGTGAGACTTGTCTGCAACTTGCTTTCGCACAACAATTTTAGGGCTGCGATTTGGCAGTAAAAACACAGCAAGTCACAGGAAAGTTGCAGGCGTTTAGCATGCAAGACTTACATTAACCACCTCAGCCCCCCTAGCTTAAACCCCCTTAATGACCAGACCACTTTTTACAATTCTGCACTACACTACTTTTACCATTTATTGCTCGGTCATGCAGCTTACCACCGAAATTAATTTTACCTCCTTTTCTTCTCACTAATAGAGCTTTCATTTGGTGGTATTTCATTGCTGCTGACATTTTTACTTTTTTTGTTATTAATCAAAATTTAACAAAATTTTAGCAAAAAAATGACATTTTTCAATTTCAGTTGTACATTTTTTTTAAAAAAAAATACATCTATATATAAATTTTTCTCTAAATTTATTGTTCTACATGTCCTTTATAAAAAAAAAATGTTTGGGTAAAAAAAAGAAAATGGTTTGGGTAAAAGTTAAAGCATTTACAAACTATAGTACAAAAATGTGAATTTCCGCTTTTTCAAGCAGCTCTGACTTTCTGAGAACCTGTCATGTTTCCTGAGGTTCTACAATGCCCAGACAGTAGAAAAACCCCACAAATGACCCCATTTCGGAAAGTAGACACCCTAAGGTATTCGCTGATGGGCATAGTGAGTTCATAGTGAATTAGCAGAAAATGATGATTTTTTTTTATTTTATTTTTTTCCTTACAAAGTCTCATATTCCACTTGACTTGTGACCAGTGGCGTAGGGATAGCCATAGCAACCATAGCAGTGGCTATGGGGCCCTACGCCACTGGGGGCCCGTCCCGGACGGCATTCATTCATTTTTTTTTTTTTTTTTACACAGCCGGGCAGCCAGGTGGGCGGGGCTTGGGCGGGCCGCGGCTGTAGTAGGCGTGGCTTGGGCGGGCCGCGGCTCGGGCCTGGCTGGGGGGAAGCCAAGGAAGCAGAGGAGTAGTCAGGTCAGGACTGGAGTAGGCTGGCCCGAGGCGCACTGCTGCACGAGCAGAAGATGAGGTAGGCCAGTGAAGGGGGGATCTGTGGAGGACACTGGGGGGGGATCTGTGGAGGACACTGAAAGGGGGGGGATCTGTGGAGGACACTGAAGGAGGGATCTGTGGAGGACACTGAAGGGGGGATCTGTGGAGGACACTGAAGGGGGGATCTGTGGAGGACACTGAAGGGGGGATCTGTGGAGGACACTGAAGGGGGGATCTGTGGAGGACACTGAAGGGGGAATCTGTGGAGGACACTGAAGGGGGATCTGTGGAGGACACTGAAGGGGGGGATCTGTGGAGGACACTGAAGGGGGGATCTGTGGAGGACACTGAAGGGGGATCTGTGGAGGACACTGAAGGGGGATCTGTGGAGGACACTGAAGGGGGATCTGTGGAGGACACTGAAGGGGGATCTGTGGAGGACACTGAAGAGGGGATCTGTGGACGACACTAAAGGGGGGATCTGTGGACGACACTAAAGGGGGGATCTGTGGACGACACTAAAGGGGGGATCTGTGGACGACACTAAAGGGGGGATCTGTGGACGACACTAAAGGGGGGGGAATCTGTGGACGACACTAAAGGGGGGATCTGTGGACGACACTAAAGGGGGGATCTGTGGACAACACTAAAGGGGGGATCTGTGGACGACACTAAAGGGGGGATCTGTGGACGACACTAAAGGGGGATCTGTGGACGACACTAAAGGGGGATCTGTGGACGACACTAAAGGGGGGATCTGTGGACGACACTAAAGGGGGGATCTGTGGACGACACTAAAGGGGGGCTCTGTGGACGACACTAAAGGGGGGATCTGTGGAGAACACTAAAGGGGGGTACTGTGGACGACACTGAAGGGGGGGAATCTGTGGACGACACTTAAGGGGGGGAATCTGTGGACGACACTTAAGGGGGGGATCTGTGGATGACACTTGGGGGGGATGTTGGGGTGGGAGGTCCTGGAGGGGTGTTTGGGTGGGAGCTCTGGAAGGGGTGGGAGGTCCAATAGGTATGTGGGGGTGGGAGATCCGGGAGGGGGGGCCCATAATTTTTTTTGCTATGGGGCCCAGTCATTTCTAGCTACGCCCCTGCTTGTGACAAAAAATAAAAACTTCCATGAACTTACTATGCCCATCATGAAATACATTGAGGTGTCTTCTTTCCAAAATGGGGTCACTTGTGGGGTAGTTATACTGCCCTGGCTTTTTAGGGGCCCTAATGCATGAGAAGTAGTTTGAAATCAAAATGTGTAAAAAAAGCCCTGTGAAATCCTAAAGGTGCTCTTTAGAATTTGGGCCCCTACTCAGGAGAAGTTGGGCAATGTGTTTTGGGGTGTCATTTTACATATACCCATGCTGGGTGAGAGAAATATCTCGGCAAAAGACAACTTTTCAAAAAAAAATTATACAAAGTTAGCATTTGACCAAGATATTTATCTCACCCAGCATGGGTATATGTAAAAAGACACACCAAAACACATTCCCCAACTTCTCCTGAGTACGGCGATACCACATGTGTGACACTTTTTTGCAGCCTACATGCCATGCGCAAAAGGGCCCAAGTTCCTTTTAGGAGGGCATTTTTAGACATATAGTATATAGATACTTGATACTGATATATATAAATACATGGGAAACTATTACTGAGTTTTTTAGCCATAATATAGCTGCAGCAGTTGAACATTGGGCTCTGTAGCACAGCGGATAAGGCTCTTGCTTTTAATGTAGATGGTTTGTTCAAATCCCAGCAGAAACACTTCAAAAATAGTAGCAATGTGACAATGACAATGCTTGGGGATACCCCCTGCATCTCCATAGCACTGACTCCATACATGGACATACTGTAGGGCAGGGACTCCCAAGCCATATAACGAGTCAGAGCATGGACTCCTAAGCAGCTGGGATGCCGACACCTGCTGTGCTCTGTTCCTTCAACCTCACCTCAGCCGGTAACGGCAATCTCGGCACAATAAAAACCACACCTGCACAGCTTAGAGGGAACACTGCCCGCGTCCCGGCTCCATCACTTCCTCAAGTTTAATCAGTTGGCTGTGATTCTGCAGTTTAAAGTGCAGCCTTGTCTTTGCCAGCAAATCGGAGTCCTGAACTTTACCCTAACAAAGAGGAGGAAGAGGCAGGACGGTTCAGGTCCTCAGGCTTTGTCTAGCAGAGCATAGAAATGCCTTGATCCAGTATGTGGCCATACGGATTGGATTCCGCCATTCCGATGTAATCTGGGGCATGGGCCTGGCCTGGGTGTTGAATCTGTGCAGCCGTGGCCTACTAATATATGGAGTGTCACATGGGCAAGGTAGTGGTGCTGCTCATCAATAGACTCTTCATCTTTGGACATGACTAAAACCAGAACAAGCATACAGCGCTCTTTGATACCCTCCCATCCCTTATAAGCTTCCTATTTCCTTTTTCCTTCTCATTCTATGTAGGTAAATAAAAGATATTCAAACTATCTCCTAGCGAACTAAAGCCACTTGATATGCCTGCCCCAATAGATTGCTCCTATTCCAAATAGTTAACAAAATGACCATATTGGAATTATTGGCATGTGTTCCAGTAATATATTTTAAGTATTGCATGACATTGAATATATTGATTGAAATTAATACAGACTTTTTTTTTTTAACATTCCCCATTTCCCATCAAATGTCTAAAAGGCATCCACGTTCTTTTCCTCACCATACCCATCTCTTGAAAATGTCTAGAAGAAATAAGGTTTGTACACAAACATAGAAGAGCATTATTTACGCTAAGAGCAGTGAGACTATGGAACTCTCTGCCTGAGGAGGTGGTGATGGTGAGTACAATAAAGGAATTCAGGAGAAGTTGGGCAATGTGTTTTGGGGTGTCATTTTACATATACCCATGCTGGGTGAGAGAAATATCTCGGCAAAAGACAACTTTTCAAAAAATTTTTATACAAAGTTGGCATTTGACTAGGGATGAGCGAACTCGAACTGTATAGTTCGGGTTCGTACCGAATTTTGGGGTGTCCGTGACACGGACCCGAACCCGGACATTTTCGTAAAAGTCCGGGTTCGGGTTCGGTGTTCGTCGCTTTCTTGGCGCTTTTGTGATGCTTTCTTGGCGCTTTTTGAAAGGCTGCAAAGCAGCCAATCAACAAGCGTCATACTACTTGCCCCAAGAGGCCATCACAGCCATGCCTACTATTGGCATGGCTGTGATTGGCCAGAGCACCATGTGACCCAGCCTCTATTTAAGCTGGAGTCACATAGCGCCGCCCGTCACTCTGCTCTGATTAGCGTAGGGAGAGGTTGCGGCTGCGACAGTAGGGCGAGATTAGGCAGATTAACTCCTCCAAAGGACTTGATTAACTGATCGATCTGCAGCTGTGGATCATTGAGCTGCTGATCCTCAATTGCTCACTGTTTTTAGGCTGCCCAGACCGTTTGTCAGTCACATTTTTCTGGGGTGATCGGCGGCCATTTTGTGTCTTGTGGTGCGCCAGCACAAGCTGCGACCAAGTGCATTTAACCCTCAATGGTGTGGTTGTTTTTTGGCTAAAGCCTACATCAGGGTGAAGCTGTCACACCAAGTGCATTTAACCAGCAATAGTCTGTTCATTTTTTGGCCATATACAAAATCAGGGGCAAGCTGCGCCTGTCACCAAGTGCATTTAACCCTCAATGGTGTGGTTGTTTTTTGGCTAAAGCCTACATCAGGGTGAAGCTGTCACACCAAGTGCATTTAACCAGCAATAGTCTGTTCATTTTTTGGCCATATACAAAATCAGGGGCAAGCTGCGCCTGTCACCAAGTGCATTTAACCCTCAATGGTGTGGTTGTTTTTTGGCTAAAGCCTACATCAGGGTGAAGCTGTCACACCAAGTGCATTTAACCAGCAATAGTCTGTTCATTTTTTGGCCATATACAAAATCAGGGGCAAGCTGCGCCTGTCACCAAGTGCATTTAACCCTCAATGGTGTGGTTGTTTTTTGGCTAAAGCCTACATCAGGGTGAAGCTGTCACACCAAGTGCATTTAACCAGCAATAGTCTGTTCATTTTTTGGCCATATACAAAATCAGGGGCAAGCTGCGCCTGTCACCAAGTGCATTTAACCCTCAATGGTGTGGTTGTTTTCTGGCTAAAGCCTACATCAGGGTGAAGCTGTCACACCAAGTGCATTTAACCAGCAATAGTCTGTTTATTTTTTGGCCATATACTACATCAGGGGCAAGCTGCGCCCGTCACCAAGTGCATTTAACCCTCAGTAGTGTGGTTGGTCAAGCTGTGACACCAAGTGCATTTAACCAGCAATAGTCTGTTCATTTTTGGCCATATACTACATCAGGGGCAAGCTGCGCCCGTCACCAAGTGCATTTAACCAGCAATAGTGTGGTTATTTTTTGGCCATATCCCAGTCTAATTCTGTCACTAAATCCATACCGGTCACCCAGCGCCTAAATACTAGGCCTCAAATTTATATCCCGCTAAATCTCTCGTTACCGCTGTCCTGTTGTAGCTGGGAAAGTTATTTAGTGTCCGTCAAAGCACATTTTTTGTTCTGGGTTGAAGTACAATTCCCAATTTAGCAATTTCATAATTTAGTGGTTTCTGCTATATCAGAGCTATTTGAAATCTATCCCTAAAAGGGTATATAATATTCAAGGTGCACATTGGGTCATTCAGAATAACTTCACACACACCCGCTACTGTGTATTTTCAAGTCTAATTCTGTCACTAAACCCATACCTGTCACCCAGCGCCTAAATACTAGGCCTCAAATTTATATCCTGCTAAATCTCTCGTTACCGCTGTCCTGTTGTAGCTGGGAAAGTTATTTAGTGTCCGTCAAAGCACATTTTTTGTTCTGGGTTGAAGTACAATTCCCAATTTAGCAATTTCATAATTTAGTGGTTTCTGCTATATCAGAGCTATTTGAAATCTATCCCTAAAAGGGTATATAATATTCAAGGTGCACATTGGGTCATTCAGAATAACTTCACACACACCCGCTACTGTGTATTTTCAAGTCTAATTCTGTCACTAAACCCATACCTGTCACCCAGCGCCTAAATACTAGGCCTCAAATTTATATCCCGCTAAATCTCTCGTTACCGCTGTCCTGTTGTAGCTGGGAAAGTTATTTAGTGTCCGTCAAAGCACATTTTTTGTTCTGGGTTGAAGTACAATTCCCAATTTAGCAATTTCATAATTTAGTGGTTTCTGCTATATCAGAGCTATTTGAAATCTATCCCTAAAAGGGTATATAATATTCAAGGTGCACATTGGGTCATTCAGAATAACTTCACACACACCCGCTACTGTGTATTTCCAAGTCTAATTCTGTCACTAAACCCATACCTGTCACCCAGCGCCTAAATACTAGGCCTCAAATTTATATCCTGCTAAATCTCTCGTTACCGCTGTACTGTTGTTGCTTGGAAAGATATTTAGTGTCCGTCAAAGCACATTTTTTGTTCTGGGTTGAAGTACAATTCCCAATTTAGCAATTTCATAATTTAGTGGTTTCTGCTATATCAGAGCTATTTGAAATCTATCCCTAAAAGGGTATATAATATTCAAGGTGCACATTGGGTCATTCAGAATAACTTCACACACACCCGCTACTGTGTATTTTAAAGTCTAATTCTGTCACTAAACCCATACCTGTCACCCAGCGCCTAAATACTAGGCCTCAAATTTATATCCTGCTAAATCTCTCGTTACCGCTGTCCTGTTGTAGCTGGGAAAGTTATTTAGTGTCCGTCAAAGCACATTTTTTCTTCTGGGTTGAAATACAATTCCCAATTTAGCAATTTCATAATTTAGTGGTTTCTGCTATATCAGAGCTATTTGAAATCTATCCCTAAAAGGGTAGATCATATTGAAGGTGCACATAGGGTCATTCAGAATAACTTCACACACACCCGCTACTGTGTATTTCCAAGTCTAATTCTGTCACTAAACCCATACCTGTCACCCAGCGCCTAAATACTAGGCCTCAAATTTATATCCCGCTAAATCTCTCGTTACCGCTGTCCTGTTGTAGCTGGGAAAGTTATTTAGTGTCCGTCAAAGCACATTTTTTGTTCTGGGTTGAAGTACAATTCCCAATTTAGCAATTTCATAATTTAGTGGTTTCTGCTATATCAGAGCTATTTGAAATCTATCCCTAAAAGGGTATATAATATTCAAGGTGCACATTGGGTCATTCAGAATAACTTCACACACACCCGCTACTGTGTATTTCCAAGTCTAATTCTGTCACTAAACCCATACCTGTCACCCAGCGCCTAAATACTAGGCCTCAAATTTATATCCTGCTAAATCTCTCGTTACCGCTGTACTGTTGTTGCTTGGAAAGATATTTAGTGTCCGTCAAAGCACATTTTTTGTTCTGGGTTGAAGTACAATTCCCAATTTAGCAATTTCATAATTTAGTGGTTTCTGCTATATCAGAGCTATTTGAAATCTATCCCTAAAAGGGTATATAATATTCAAGGTGCACATTGGGTCATTCAGAATAACTTCACACACACCCGCTACTGTGTATTTTCAAGTCTAATTCTGTCACTAAACCCATACCTGTCACCCAGCGCCTAAATACTAGGCCTCAAATTTATATCCTGCTAAATCTCTCGTTACCGCTGTACTGTTGTTGCTGGGCAACATATTTAGTGTCCGTCAAAGCACATTTTTTGTTCTGGGTTGAAATACAATTCCCAATTTAGCAATTTCATAATTTAGTGGTTTCTGCTATATCAGAGCTATTTGAAATCTATCCCTAAAAGGGTATATAATATTCAAGGTGCACATTGGGTCATTCAGAATAACTTCACACACACCCGCTACTGTGTATTTCCAAGTCTAATTCTGTCACTAAACCCATACCTGTCACCCAGCGCCTAAATACTAGGCCTCAAATTTATATCCTGCTAAATCTCTCGTTACCGCTGTACTGTTGTTGCTTGGAAAGATATTTAGTGTCCGTCAAAGCACATTTTTTGTTCTGGGTTGAAGTACAATTCCCAATTTAGCAATTTCATAATTTAGTGGTTTCTGCTATATCAGAGCTATTTGAAATCTATCCCTAAAAGGGTATATAATATTCAAGGTGCACATTGGGTCATTCAGAATAACTTCACACACACCCGCTACTGTGTATTTTCAAGTCTAATTCTGTCACTAAACCCATACCTGTCACCCAGCGCCTAAATACTAGGCCTCAAATTTATATCCTGCTAAATCTCTCGTTACCGCTGTACTGTTGTTGCTGGGCAACATATTTAGTGTCCGTCAAAGCACATTTTTTGTTCTGGGTTGAAATACAATTCCCAATTTAGCAATTTCATAATTTAGTGGTTTCTGCTATATCAGAGCTATTTGAAATCTATCCCTAAAAGGGTATATAATATTCAAGGTGCACATTGGGTCATTCAGAATAACTTCACACACACCCGCTACTGTGTATTTCCAAGTCTAATTCTGTCACTAAACCCATACCTGTCACCCAGCGCCTAAATACTAGGCCTCAAATTTATATCCTGCTAAATCTCTCGTTACCGCTGTACTGTTGTTGCTGGGCAAGATATTTAGTGTCCGTCAAAGCACATTTTTTGTTCTGGGTTGAAATACAATTCCCAATTTAGCAATTTCATAATTTAGTGGTTTCTGCTATATCAGAGCTATTTGAAATCTATCCCTAAAAGGGTATATAATATTCAAGGTGCACATTGGGTCATTCAGAATAACTTCACACACACCCGCTACTGTGTATTTCCAAGTCTAATTCTGTCACTAAACCCATACCTGTCACCCAGCACCTAAATACTAGGCCTCAAATTTATATCCTGCTAAATCTCTCGTTACCGCTGTACTGTTGTTGCTGGGCAAGATATTTAGTGTCCGTCAAAGCACATTTTTTGTTCTGGGTTGAAATACAATTCCCAATTTAGCAATTTCATAATTTAGTGGTTCCTGCTATATCAGAGCTATTTGAAATCTATCCCAAAAAGGGTATATAATATTCAAGGTGCACATAGGGTCATTCAGAATAACTTCACACACACGCTTCTGTGCATTTCCAAGTCTAATTCTGTCACTAAATCCATACCGGTCACCCAGCGCCTAAATACTAGGCCTCAAATTTATATCCCGCTGAATTTGAATACAATACATTGGGCCAAATAATATATTTGTTGTTGTGGTGAACCATAACAATGAGAAAAACATCTAGTAAGGGACGCGGACGTGGACATGGTCGTGGTGGTGTTAGTGGACCCTCTGGTGCTGGGAGAGGACGTGGCCGTTCTGCCACATCCACACGTCCTAGTGTACCAACTACCTCAGGTCCCAGTAGCCGCCAGAATTTACAGCGATATATGGTGGGGCCCAATGCCGTTCTAAGGATGGTAAGGCCTGAGCAGGTACAGGCATTAGTCAATTGGGTGGCCGACAGTGGATCCAGCACGTTCACATTATCTCCCACCCAGTCTTCTGCAGAAAGCGCACAGATGGCGCCTGAAAACCAACCCCATCAGTCTGTCACATCACCCCCATGCATACCAGGGAAACTGTCTCAGCCTCAAGTTATGCAGCAGTCTCTTATGCTGTTTGAAGACTCCGCTGGCAGGGTTTCCCAAGGGCATCCACCTAGCCCTTCCCCAGCGGTGAAAGACATAGAATGCACTGACGCACAACCACTTATGTTTCCTGATGATGAGGACATGGGAATACCACCTCAGCACGTCTCTGATGATGACGAAACACAGGTGCCAACTGCTGCGTCTTTCTGCAGTGTGCAGACTGAACAGGAGGTCAGGGATCAAGACTGGGTGGAAGACGATGCAGGGGACGATGAGGTCCTAGACCCCACATGGAATGAAGGTCGTGCCACTGACTTTCACAGTTCGGAGGAAGAGGCAGTGGTGAGACCGAGCCAACAGCGTAGCAAAAGAGGGAGCAGTGGGCAAAAGCAGAACACCCGCCGCCAAGAGACTCCGCCTGCTACTGACCGCCGCCATCTGGGACCGAGCACCCCAAAGGCAGCTTCAAGGAGTTCCCTGGCATGGCACTTCTTCAAACAATGTGCTGACGACAAGACCCGAGTGGTTTGCACGCTGTGCCATCAGAGCCTGAAGCGAGGCATTAACGTTCTGAACCTGAGCACAACCTGCATGACCAGGCACCTGCATGCAAAGCATGAACTGCAGTGGAGTAAACACCTTAAAACCAAGGAAGTCACTCAGGCTCCCCCTGCTACCTCTTCTGCTGCTGCCGCCTCGGCCTATTCTGCTGCTGCCGCCTCGGCCTCTTCCTCCGCCTCTGGAGGAACGTTGGCACCTGCCGCCCAGCAAACAGGGGATGTACCACCAACACCACCACCACCACCTCCGTCACCAAGCGTCTCAACCATGTCACACGCCAGCGTTCAGCTCTCCATCTCACAAACATTTGATAGAAAGCGTAAATTCCCACCTAGCCACCCTCGATCCCTGGCCCTGAATGCCAGCATTTCTAAACTACTGGCCTATGAAATGCTGTCATTTAGGCTGGTGGACACAGACAGCTTCAAACAGCTCATGTCGCTTGCTGTCCCACAGTATGTTGTTCCCAGCCGGCACTACTTCTCCAAGAGAGCCGTGCCTTCCCTGCACAACCAAGTATCCGATAAAATCAAGTGTGCACTGCGCAACGCCATCTGTAGCAAGGTCCACCTAACCACAGATACGTGGACCAGTAAGCACGGCCAGGGACGCTATATCTCCCTAACTGCACACTGGGTAAATGTAGTGGCAGCTGGGCCCCAGGCGGAGAGCTGTTTGGCGCACGTCCTTCCGCCGCCAAGGATCGCAGGGCAACATTCTTTGCCTCCTGTTGCCACCTCCTCCTTCTCGGCTTCCTCCTCCTCTTCTTCCACCTGCTCATCCAGTCAGCCACACACCTTCACCACCAACTTCAGCACAGCCCGGGGTAAACGTCAGCAGGCCATTCTGAAACTCATATGTTTGGGGGACAGGCCCCACACCGCACAGGAGTTGTGGCGGGGTATTGAACAACAGACCGACGAGTGGTTGCTGCCGGTGAGCCTCAAGCCCGGCCTGGTGGTGTGTGATAATGGGCGAAATCTCGTTGCAGCTCTGGGACTAGCCAATTTGACGCACATCCCTTGCTTGGCGCATGTGCTGAATTTGGTGGTGCAGAAGTTCATTCACAACTACCCCGACATGTCAGAGCTGCTGCATAAAGTGCGGGCCGTCTGTTCGCGCTTCCGGCGTTCACATCCTGCCGCTGCTCGCCTGTCTGCGCTACAGCGTAACTTCGGCCTTCCCGCTCACCGCCTCATATGCGACGTGCCCACCAGGTGGAACTCCACTTTGCACATGCTGGACAGACTGTGCGAGCAGCAGCAGGCCATAGTGGAGTTTCAGCTGCAGCACGCACGGGTCAGTCGCACTACAGAACAGCACCACTTCACCACCAATGACTGGGCCTCCATGCGAGACCTGTGTGCCCTGTTGCGCTGTTTCGAGTACTCCACCAACATGGCCAGTGGCGATGACACCGTTATCAGCGTTACAATACCACTTCTATGTCTCCTTGAGAAAACACTTAGGGCGATGATGGAAGAGGAGGTGGCCCAGGAGGAGGAGGAGGAGGAGGAGGAAGAGGGGTCATTTTTAGCACTTTCAGGCCAGTCTCTTCGAAGTGACTCAGAGGGAGGTTTTTGGCAACAGCAGAGGCCAGGTACAAATGTGGCCAGCCAGGGCCCACTACTGGAGGACGAGGAGGACGAGGATGAGGAGGAGGTGGAGGAGGATGAGGATGAAGCATGGTCACAGCGGGGTGGCACCCAACGCAGCTCGGGTCCATCACTGGTGCGTGGCTGGGGGGAAAGGCAGGACGATGACGATACGCCTCCCACAGAGGACAGCTTGTCCTTACCCCTGGGCAGCCTGGCACACATGAGCGACTACATGCTGCAGTGCCTGCGCAACGACAGCAGAGTTGCCCACATTTTAACCTGTGCGGACTACTGGGTTGCCACCCTGCTGGATCCACGCTACAAAGACAATGTGCCCACCTTACTTCCTGCACTGGAGCGTGATAGGAAGATGCGCGAGTACAAGCGCACGTTGGTAGACGCGCTACTGAGAGCATTCCCAAATGTCACAGGGGAACAAGTGGAAGCCCAAGGCCAAGGCAGAGGAGGAGCAAGAGGTCGCCAAGGCAGCTGTGTCACGGCCAGCTCCTCTGAGGGCAGGGTTAGCATGGCAGAGATGTGGAAAACTTTTGTCAACACGCCACAGCTAACTGCACCACCACCTGATACGCAACGTGTTAGCAGGAGGCAACATTTCACTAACATGGTGGAACAGTACGTGTGCACACCCCTCCATGTACTGACTGATGGTTCGGCCCCATTCAACTTCTGGGTCTCTAAATTGTCCACGTGGCCAGAGCTAGCCTTTTATGCCTTGGAGGTGCTGGCCTGCCCGGCAGCCAGCGTTTTGTCTGAACGTGTATTCAGCACGGCAGGGGGCGTCATTACAGACAAACGCAGCCGCCTGTCTACAGCCAATGTGGACAAGCTGACGTTCATAAAAATGAACCAGGCATGGATCCCACAGGACCTGTCCGTCCCTTGTCCAGATTAGACATTAACTACCTCCCCATAACCATATATTATTGGACTCCAGGGCACTTCCTCATTCAATCCTATTTTTATTTTCATTTTACCATTATATTGCAAGGCTACCCAAAGTTGAATGAACCTCTCCTCTGCCTGTGTGCTAGGCCTAAATATATGCCAATGGATTGTTGCAGTGGTGGCTGACGTGAAGCCTCATTCTCTGCTATGACATGCAGACTGATTCTCTGGTGACATGAAGCCAGATTGTCTGTTACGGGACCTCTCTCCTCTGCCTGGGTGCTGGGCCTGAATTTATGACAATGGACTGTTGCAGTGGTGGCTGACGTGAAGCCTGATTCTCTGCTATGACATGCAGACTGATTCTCTGGTGACATGAAGCCAGATCCTCTGTTACGGGACCTCTCTCCTCTGCCTGGGTGCCGGGGCCTAAATATCTGAGAATGGACTGTTCCAGTGGTGGGTGATGGGAAGCCAGATTCTCTGCTATGGAACCTCTCTCCAATTGATTTTGGTTAATTTTTATTTATTTAATTTTTATTTTAATTAATTTCCCTATCCACATTTGTTTGCAGGGGATTTACCTACATGTTGCTGCCTTTTGCAGCCCTCTAGCCCTTTCCTGGGCTGTTTTACAGCCGTTTTAGTGCCGAAAAGTTCGGGTCCCCATTGACTTCAATGGGGTTCGGGTTCGGGACGAAGTTCGGATCGGGTTCGGATCCCGAACCCGAACATTTCCGGGATGTTCGGCCGAACTTCTCGAACCCGAACATCCAGGTGTTCGCTCAACTCTACATTTGACCAAGATATTTATCTCACCCAGCATGGGTATATGTAAAAAGACACACCAAAACACATTCCCCAACTTCTCCTGAGTACGGCGATACCACATGTGTGACACTTTTTTGCAGCCTACATGCCATGCGCAAAAGGGCCCAAGTTCCTTTTAGGAGGGCATTTTTAGACATTTGGATTCCAGACTTCTCACGCTTTAGGGCCCCTCTAAAAGGACAGGGCAGTATAAATACCCCGCATGTGACCCCATTTTGGAAAGAAGATACCCCAAGGTATTCAATGAGGGGCATGGCGAGTTCATAGAAGATTTTTTGGGGGGGGCACAAGTTAGCGAAAAATGATTTATTTTTGTTTTTTCTCACAAAGTCTCCCTTTCTGCTAACTTGGGACAAAAAGTTAAATCTTTCATGGACTCAATATGCCCCTCAGCGAATACCTTGGGGTGTCTTCTTTCCGAAATGGGGTCACATGTGGGGTATTTATACTGCCCTGGAATTTTAGGGGCCCTAAAGCATGAGAAGAAGTCTGGAATATAAATGTCTAAAACATTTTATGCATTTGGATTCCGTGAGGGGTATGGTGAGTTCATGTGAGATTTTATTTTTTGACACAAGTTAGCGGAAAGGGAGACTTTGTAAGAAAAAAACAAAAAAAATCAATTTCCGCTAACTTGTGCCAAAAAAAATGTCTAAATGGAGCCTTACAGGGGGGTGATCAATGACAGGGGGGTGATCAGGGAGTGTATATGGGGTGATCACCCCCCTGTCATTGATCACCCCCCTGTAAGGCTCCATTCAGACGTCCGTATGTGTTTTGCGGATCCGATCCATGGATGCGTGGATCCGTAAAACACATACTGACGTCTGAATGGAGTCTTACAGTGGGGTGATCAATGACAGGGGGGTGATCAGAGAGTGTATATGGTGTGATCACCCCCCTGTCATTGATCACCCCCCTGTAAGGCTCCATTCAGACATCCGTATGTGTTTTGCGGATCTAATCCATGGATGCGTGGATCCGTAAAACACATACAGATGTCTGAATGGAGCCTTACAGGGGGGTGATCATCCCATGTAGACTCCCTGATCACCCCCTGTAATGCTCCATTCAGATGTCCGTATGTGTTTTGCGGATCCGATCCATGGGTGCGTGGATCCGTAAAACACATACGGATGTCTGAATGGAGCCTTACAGGGGGGTGATCAATGACAGGGGGGTGATCAGGGAGTGTATATGGTGTGATCACCCCCTTGTCATTGATCACCCCCCTGTAAGGCTCCATTTAGACGTCTGTATGTGTTTTGCGGATCCGATCCATGGATGCGTGGATCCGTAAAACACATACGGATGTCTGAATGGAGCCTTACAGAGGGGTGATTATCCCATATAGACTCCCTGATCACCCCCTGTAATGCTCCATTCAGACGTCCGTATGTGTTTTGGGAATCCGATCCATGGATGTGTGTAAAACACATATGGACGTCTGAATGGAGCCTTACAGGGGGGTGATCAATGACAGGGGGTGATCAATGACAGGGGGTGATCAGGGAGTGTATATGGTGTGATCACCCCCCTGTAAGGCTCAATTCAGACATCCATATGTGTTTTGCGGATCCGATCCGTGGATGCGTGGATCCGTAAAACACATACGGACGTCTGAATGGAGCCTTACAGTGGGGTGATCATCCCATATAGACTCCCTGTGTGCGCGCGTTCACAGGAAATCTCGCGTCTCGCGAGATGAAGCGTATATGCGTCACTGTGCCTGGGACAGCCGCCTCCGGACCGCGATCCTGCGTCAGGTGGTCCGGAGGCGGTTAAAGTCAATGCAGTAAAAGTCATATGTGGTACAAAATCCATCAGGTTTGTATTTTTGCGACTGTTGTGTAACACTTGCGACATGCCAGGTGTTGCTCTACAACACCACTTGAAAACGTCACAGTAGATCCAATGTTGCGTGCAGTGTAGCCCCAGTGAGATCCTTATATCATGTTATTATACATTTGATATACGCCACTGTGCCTTCATGCATTTTGTACGATTTCTAAAATGTTGCTAAATATGCACTATGCTAAAATAAAGTTACTTATATTGATAGACTAGTTTTTTCTTACCCAAAATAGAAGTATCAGGATACTAAACGCACTCACGGTATACATCATGATGAATTTGAACAAACAAATGGCAGTAACGAATGCATTTCTTCCTTCTCTGTGTGCCAGAAGAAAAAAAAAAAAGTTAGAGTCCATTTTTTTTAAATATTATAAGAACCTAATAAAAGTTCTACTTCTTTGCTTAGTAGCATCTGAAAATAGAGAGTTCTTTTCTAGAGGTGGCCTCTCTTAATTGGGGATAGGAAATAATAACAGTTGTCTTGCATCAGATGTCCAAGGTCACAGTTCTCGCTGCCCCCCTCCTACCTATTGCTATGAGCAGACCAAGTTAGGGACATAATTGCCTATGCAAAAAGACATTGCATGGGCTAACAGGTCTAACTAGTGGGAGGCATATTGCTAGCCTCCAAGCGGGCCCAGTCCATGATGGTGCCAAAGAGGGGCGCTATCTATCTTGAACTAAAGCATAAAACAATCTCCAGCTGTGGCACTTTAGTGCATCAGAGTCCTTGAGATCAACAGAGGGGTAGAATACTTGAGTCTGCAGCTCTTCTCCAGAGTGCCAGAAACAGATTCCAAGCACACATCCACTTAGGTGTATTTGAGTACTGGAAGTGGGCAATAATCCTAAAAACAAGTCCCCTGCTTGTAGTTCTGAAAGGAGAGTCCTGAAAACACAAGTGAGGGCCACAGGGAGCTCAGATACTCTTTGTGCTTCTCTTTTTAAAGCGTTGCACCCCTTCCTATTGACAAGGTGGATTAAAAAAAGGAGAACCAAACCAATTGCAACTTGGATAAAAGGAGTCCCATAAAGGGCCTAGAATGTGGACCTGAGCAAAATCAAAAGTGGGGCCCTAAAATCTTGTAATAATGTACCAACAGCACAGTCACATTCCGTTGATTCCAGCCCTCCCTCACAGATTTAAATCCCATAAAGTCCCCCACACAGATCTGCACCCTCATGGCCCCAGAATACACCAAATGTCCCCCTTTCCTCACAAATGTACACCCCATAATGCCCCACACACATATCCGCACCCCTTATGGCCCCAAGAATATTCCAGATTTCCACCCCATAAAGCCTTCCTCAACAGATCTGCACCATCAAGACCCTCAGAATACGACACATGTCCCCTCATGACACAGGAATGAGTTCCCCTCCCTCAGTAAAAGCTACAGCAATGGAATGCGTCTTGCAGGCATACAGAACCCCTCTCTCCCAAAGTACCTCCACAAGCTCAAGAAGTACATGTGGAAAGAAAGCTCTGTCCTATACACATTTGGTCATGTGATCATTGAGGAGAATGTGACCAGTGACTTCACAAACCATTCTAGCTTCTACCCTAACGCAGCAGTGTGGTAAGAAGAAGGAGGAGGCAGCACCAGGTTCGCACTCCTCACAGAACATCCTGAATCTAGCATCCTGACATTTTGAGCACTGGGCTTGCTGCAGTGAGTGGGCCTATAGAGGTCCTGAAAGGAAGTGCTGTTAGGGTTCAACCTTTCTCAATAAAATTTACTGGCCAAGTTTACACAGGTTAAAAAGGTTGGTGTGGTTTTGAGTGTGGCTTAAAATCTAACTTTTCACAGTTTGGGACACCCTGTTTATTTAAGGCTTATTTAATGGAAAGAGCTGAGCTATAGAGTTCAATGCTAAAATTCTGCAGAGATATTATGGCTAAAAGCCTCATTAGTAGTTCATGTGTTTTATGTATTCATATATATCAGAAGTATCAATTGAATTTTTTTTTGTAATTGCAAAAAAAATGTATGGAACAAAATAAATTTGGAACAAAAAAATGCAATTGCTAAAACTAATATAAATCTTAAAAACAAGTCCACTGCTTGCAGTTCTGAAAGGAGAGTCCTGGAAACAAGTGAGGGCCACAAACAGCTCAGATAATTGCGAATCTATTCTTTGGGTGCTTCTCTTTTTAAAGCGTTGGCAAGATGGATCTAAAAACACAAGAAAGAAAGAAAGAACGAGCATAACAAGTGCAACTTGGATGAAAGGGAATACCATATAGGCCTATAATGCGGCCCTGGTCAAAATCAAAGGTGGGGATCCAAATCTTGCAATAATGTGCAAACAACACAACAAATTTATAGCACAAAACAAATTTAGAATTACAAAAAAAAATGCAATTGCTAAAACTAATATAAAATGATACTTGATACTGATATATATATATATATACAGGTCCTTCTAAAAAAATTAGCATATTGTGATAAAGTTCATTATTTTCTGTAATGTACTGACAAACATTAGACTTTCATATATTTTAGATTCATTACACACCAACTGAAGTAGTTCAAGCCTTTTATTGTTTTAATATTGATGATTTTGGCATACAGCTCATGAAAACCCAAATTTCCTATCTCAAAAAATTAGCATATTTCATCCGACCAATAAAAGAAAAGTGTTTTCAATACAAAAAAAGTCAACCTTCAAATAATTATGTTCAGTTCTGCACTCAATACTTGGTGGGGAATCCTTTTGCAGAAATGACTGCTTCAATGCGGCGTGGCATGGAGGCAATCAGCCTGTGGCACTGCTGAGGTGTTATGGAGGCCCAGGATGCTTCGATAGCGGCCTTAAGCTCATCCAGAGTGTTGGGTCTTGCGTCTCTCAACTTTCTCTTCCCAATATCCCACAGATTTTCTATGGGGTTCAGGTCAGGAGAGTTGGCAGGCCAATTGAGCACAGTAATACCATGGTCAGTAAACCATTTACCAGTGGTTTTGGCACTGTAAGCAGGTGCCAGGTCGTGCTGAAAAATGAAATCTTCATCTCCATAAAGCTTTTCAGCAGATGGAAGCATGAAGTGCTCCAAAATCTCCTGATAGCTAGCTGCATTGACCCTACCCTTGATAAAACACAGTGGACCAACACCAGCAGCTGACATGGCACCCCAGACCATCACTGACTGTGGGTACTTGACACTGGACTTCAGGCATTTTGGCATTTCCCTCTCCCCAGTCTTCCTCCAGACTCTGGCACCTTGACTTCCGAATGACATGCAACAGTCCAGTGCTGCTTCTCTGTAGCCCAGGTCAGGCGCTTCTGCCGCTGTTTCTGGTTCAAAAGTGGCTTGACCTGGGGAATGCGGCACCTGTAGCCCATTTCCTGCACACGCCTGTACACGGTGGCTCTGGATGTTTCTACTCCAGACTCAGTCCACTGCTTCCGCAGGTCCCCCAAGGTCTGGAATCGGTCCTTCTCCACAATCTTCCTCAGGGTCCGGTCACCTCTTCTCGTTGTGCAGCGTTTTCTGCCACACTTTTTCCTTCCCACAGACTTCCCACTGAGGTGCCTTGATACAGCACTCTGGGAACAGCCTATTCGTTCAGAAATTTCTTTCTGTCTTACACTCTTGCTTGAGGGTGTCAATGATGGCCTTCTGGACAGCAGTCAGGTTGGCAGTCTTACCCATGATTGCGGTTTTGAGTAATGAACCAGGCTGGGAGTTTTTAAAAGCCTCAGGAATCTTTTGCAGGTGTTTAGAGTTAATTAGTTGATTCAGATGATTAGGTTAATAGCTCGTTTAGAGAACCTTTTCATGATATGCTAATTTTTTGAGATAGGAATTTTGGGTTTTCATGAGCTGTATGCCAAAATCATCAATATTAAAACAATAAAAGGCTTGAACTACTTCAGTTGTGTGTAATGAATCTAAAATATATGAAAGTCTAATGTTTATCAGTAGATTACAGAAAATAATGAACTTCATCACAATATGCTAATTTTTTGAGAAGGACCTGTATATATATATATATATATATATATAGATACTTGATACTGATATATATAAATACATGGGAAACTATTACTGAGTTTTTTAGCCATAATATAGCTGCAGCAGTTGAACATTGGGCTCTGTAGCACAGCGGATAAGGCTCTTGCTTTTAATGTAGATGGTTTGTTCAAATCCCAGCAGAAACACTTCAAAAATAGTAGCAATGTGACAATGACAATGCTTGGGGATACCCCCTGCATCTCCATAGCACTGACTCCATACATGGACATACTGTAGGGCAGGGACTCCCAAGCCATATAACGAGTCAGAGCATGGACTCCTAAGCAGCTGGGATGCCGACACCTGCTGTGCTCTGTTCCTTCAACCTCACCTCAGCCGGTAACGGCAATCTCGGCACAATAAAAACCACACCTGCACAGCTTAGAGGGAACACTGCCCGCGTCCCGGCTCCATCACTTCCTCAAGTTTAATCAGTTGGCTGTGATTCTGCAGTTTAAAGTGCAGCCTTGTCTTTGCCAGCAAATCGGAGTCCTGAACTTTACCCTAACAAAGAGGAGGAAGAGGCAGGACGGTTCAGGTCCTCAGGCTTTGTCTAGCAGAGCATAGAAATGCCTTGATCCAGTATGTGGCCATACGGATTGGATTCCGCCATTCCGATGTAATCTGGGGCATGGGCCTGGCCTGGGTGTTGAATCTGTGCAGCCGTGGCCTACTAATATATGGAGTGTCACATGGGCAAGGTAGTGGTGCTGCTCATCAATAGACTCTTCATCTTTGGACATGACTAAAACCAGAACAAGCATACAGCGCTCTTTGATACCCTCCCATCCCTTATAAGCTTCCTATTTCCTTTTTCCTTCTCATTCTATGTAGGTAAATAAAAGATATTCAAACTATCTCCTAGCGAACTAAAGCCACTTGATATGCCTGCCCCAATAGATTGCTCCTATTCCAAATAGTTAACAAAATGACCATATTGGAATTATTGGCATGTGTTCCAGTAATATATTTTAAGTATTGCATGACATTGAATATATTGATTGAAATTAATACAGACTTTTTTTTTTTAACATTCCCCATTTCCCATCAAATGTCTAAAAGGCATCCACGTTCTTTTCCTCACCATACCCATCTCTTGAAAATGTCTAGAAGAAATAAGGTTTGTACACAAACATAGAAGAGCATTATTTACGCTAAGAGCAGTGAGACTATGGAACTCTCTGCCTGAGGAGGTGGTGATGGTGAGTACAATAAAGGAATTCATGAGGGGCCTGGATGTATTTCTGGAGCGTAATAATATTACAAGTTATAGCTACTAGAGAGGGGTCATTGATCCAGGGAGTTATTCTGATTGCCTGATTGGAGTCGGGAAGGAATTTTGCCTTCCTCTGGATCAACTTGTAGAATAACAGGCTGAACTGGAAGGATAAGTGTCTTTTTTAAACCTTACAAACTACTATTATTATACCCACTTATATAACGCTGATATATTACGCATCGCTTTGCAGAGATTAGCAGCACTTAGTCCCAAATGAGGCTCACAATCCGCATTCCCTATCAGTAAGTCTTTGGAGTGTGGGAAACTGAAGCACTACAGTACTCCATCAGTAATTGATTGTTTCTTATTTTTGTATATCCTATTCCTTACTACCTTATAGAGTCTATTTAAAGGGAGTTTAAAATAATACTTCTTTATGTATTGTTTTCAGTATAGCATGTTTAACTGTAAATCACCATCAGCTACATTTACATTTTTGCCTTAAAGAATGTCATCCTTTAACCTACCCCACCGTATTAATGTATATCTTATCTTTCCTTTTTAAGTTAGAAGTCAAATGAGGATTCTGGTAGTTGTCAGCTGGAGCACCTGAGGATTCTGACCCCTGGTGTGAAGTAACAGTAACTTACTTTAGTAGTTTGGGCACACATTCGATGTTTGGGATGTTGGATGTAAAGGGTGAAGCCATTGATGCTTCCAAGTTTGATAAAGATATTCCTGCATGAGCAGCTTTGAGGGCCTAGAAATAGGAAAAACACATTTTGTATAAAGACAGTTGTACAGAATGAAAATGAAGAATGCTTAAAGCTGTTGCTATTCTGTATATCAACACATTAACATGATATTTTTACTACAACTTTGACTGTGGCAGAAAGAATTTCAGTAGAAATGTCAGATAATGAACATCTGTGTTTAATGTGTAAATGTTGTTTCAGGGTTTGTTTGTTTTTTAAGCTGCTATGTGAGTGTGTGGGATAACAATATTTCCGACTATTATATGACCTGTTTCTGGAATTTTTTCGTCGTTTTTCATTCTGCAATCTGTCTGTAATATAGATGAGCGAATCAATTCAAAATGATTCATATTCATTCCGAATTCCATAAAAATGTGTCTGCCAAACAAATCTGAAGCTTTTGTGGTTTGTTTCAGATGAAATGTGTAGAAACTGAGCCCAGAGCTATTTTACTGTGGACATTTGAAAGGCAATACTTTTGCAAATGGGCAGGATTGATAAATATATGAATTTCATACACATGACCATGTTTAGGATCCATATATTAAAGGGAACCTGTCACCGGGATTTTGGGTATAGAGCTGAGGACATGGGTTGCTAGATGGCCGCTAGCACATCCGCAATACCCAGTCCCCATAGCTCTGTGTGCTTTTATTGTGTATAAAAACCGATTTGATACATATGCAAATTACCCTAAGATGAGTCAGAGCTTGAAAATATGACTCTTCTCTGGTCACACAAGTAAGATATGACTCTTTTATGTTAATTTGCATAAAAGGCAGATAGTACAAAAATGCATAATACTTGAATTTGTCTGCAAACGAAATGAAAAGTGTGATTTATATGTTTAGGGTAACACAATGAACATTTAGAAACGCTCAGTGAGGGTAGCATAGTAGAGGTGACAGGTTCCCTTTAAAGTTATTGATCCATACTATTCTCCGCGGGCCTCTGTTGTTACACAGAAGCATCAAGATGTTTTATCACATCAAAACATAAAATGTACACATCATGGCACAGTCCAACATAGGTATAAAGGTATACCTCCCTAGGAGAAAAAGGGGACAATATAATGACTCCCATAAGAACTATATACTAAAATACCTTACCCCACAATCATTTGCTCCATCTCCACACATACCAACGTAATAGCTAAAAAAAAATAAAAAATTGTTAAAACATACAAAATAGTGCTCTTTTCTTAACTCAACCCAAATAACTTACCAAATAGGTGCATTAAAAATGCAAGATTTGAGAATTAGGTAGAAAACATTATAAATAGAAGTATAGTATTCCTAGTAAAGCTAATATTGAACCAGATAATTGTCAATGTTACAATAAGTTGGTACGGAAACACTGTGTTAACCAACTGGTTCAACTTTGGTCTGCACGTAAGGTTGTTATTCTGGCAGTCTCTTGGTATTCACACTTTAACCCCTATACAGGGATCTGGCCTCCAACTGCAGAGGAGGCACCAGTAGGGTTGCACCGGGTATCGATTTTTTGATAACCAACCAATACTTTTGTACCCGGATCGATTTGATACCAGGATTTGCCTTTTACCAAAAAGCCTAGTATCAGAGAACATGGTGTGCGCAAACAGCGTGCTCCATGTTCTCCTCAGCAGCTCCCCATTGTGCTGCTGTTTCCAACAATGAGAAGCAAGAGAGGCGGAGGTGGGGAGAAGCTGTGGCAACTGACTCAACAATGAAGATAACTAATGTTTAATACACCGCCGCACCTGAGGAGTTAACTGCCGCGGATCGCAGCACCTTGTCATAGAGGTCCGGTGCAGGGTATGTTATTCTGCTGACAGCACCCACCACCTGTATTTATATTAAAAGGTTAGTTATCTTCATTGGTGGTGCAGTGCGCCCTCCCAACCCCCCCCCCCCCCAGTATTAAAGTTATTGGTGGCGCAGTGCGTCCACCCGACCTCCCAGTATTAAAGTCATTGGTGGCAGTGGCCACAGGGTCCTTCTCCTCCCCTCCTTATTGGTGGCAGTGGCAGTTCCGATCGGAGCCCCAGCAGTGAAATTGCGGGGCTTCGATTGGTTACCATGGCAGGCACGGCGCTACTGAAGTCCTGGCTGCCATTGTAGGCTCCCTGTGGCTGTGTGCACAATGCACAGGGCAGAAGGGAGAGTGTGAAGTCCTATTTACCCTAATAGAGCTCTATTACGGTGAATAGGATAAGGGATTAAACGATCCCAGGTTCTATCCCCTAAGGGAACTAATAGTTATTAAATAAAAAGTAATTTAAAAAAAGTTTAAAAAAACAAACACCAAAATATTAAGTTTAAATCACCCCCTTTCTCAATTTTACATATAAAATATATAAAAAATAAATACTGTAAATAAACATATATATTTCCATGTCCGAAAAGTCCAAAATATTCAAATATACAAAATATCTCTTATGCGGTGAACGTTGTAACAGGAAAAAAACAAAACTGTGCGCTTTGCCATTTTTTTGTCACTGTTCGATTATGGGCCGTACATTCCATAAAATGTGGAATGCACATGGCTTTTTTGGTGTTTGAGTATTGCAATACTTTTTTATGGTCTCAAAATCAAATCTAAATTTTGGTATCGTGACAACCCTAGCCACCAGGTAGTTATCCTCCTGGAGTAGTCCCTGTGTGGTTGACAGCTAACTGAAATCCGTGAAAGTCAGGGCAGGCAGGTCAGGACAGGGTCAGTATGATGATCAGGCATGGGTCGGATCAGGCAGCAGAGAGTCAGAATCCTGGAAAAAAGTAGAAACCAGTACACAAGCATACAAGCAGATTATTGCAACTCTGCAGTACCTGGCAAGCTAGTAAACCTATTGCTCAAACAGAGAGTGAGACAGACAGCACATGTAGCAGAGCTGATTAACACATTAGAAGCAGCTGCACATAGAATCAAAGGAGAGTTGACCCATTATAACAAACAAAACGTGTTTGGAATATTCAGGATAAGATGAAAAAGGAGACCAAATCAATATAACATATTGTGGAATGAATGTAAAAATCAGATTTAAGTTACTTTTAGGTTAGCGAAAGAAGAGAAAAAAAATATATATTACTCACTCAATTTTTTGCAAATCTTCTATGATGACAGTTTTTAGTTTTGGCGTCATTCGGCCAAAAATTGTTCCATTAAGAAGTATCTGCAACACAAACTCTAATTATACACATTATAATATATATATATATATATATATATATATATATATATAGTCACAATTTTCATATTTTCATTTCAGGTCTGCCTGCCACAAAATATTTGTTGAAACCGAGCACTTAACAAGCTCTTCCTCTAATACCACCAAGTCAATGTTTGACCCCTTAAATAGGCCTTGCGTTATTTAAATTAAATAAACCAGCACCTCATCTACAGACAGCTGTTTTGAGGTGATTGCCCCTCAACAGTGCAGAGCAGAGAGTACTGGCTTAACTAGGTGAGAGGCCTAGTACCCCCCCAAATAATATTTGTGAGAAACACCATATCCTTCCGGCCTACTGTGTCTGTCCACAACATCTCATGTCCTGCCAGCCTGCACCAACCTGTAAGCATTTAGTATTAGTACCCACAAAAGAACACCTTCACCCTTTCAAAGGGGTTTTCTAAAACTTTAATACTAATGATCTATCCTCTGGATAGGTCATCAGTGTCTGTTTGGGAACCCTGTCAATCAGCTGTTTGAGAATGCATATGTGCTCACAGTAGTGACATGGCCTTCTCACAACTAAGGCTAGGCCATGTGATGTCACATGGCGTAGGTGCAGCTCAGCCCCATTGAAGTGAATGGGGCAGAGCTGCAATACCAAGCACAACCTCTATACCAGTGATGGTGAACTTATGGCATGGGTGTATATATACACTATATTGGTATTCAGGTTAAATTGCCGTGTTGGCACTTTGTGATAAATAATTGGGTTTAGGTTGCAGTTTGGGCACTCGGTCTCTAAAAGGTTCACCATCACTGCTCTATACAATGTATAGCACTGTACATGGTGAACTGAGAGATGGCTGTGGCGCTATAGCGAGCACCAGTGCCTTCTCAAGCAGCTGAATCAGTGAGGGACCTGATCAGATACTGATGACCTATCCAGTGAAAAGTCTCAGAGAACTCCTTTAAGACCTTTGTTCTACTCTGACTGTATCCTAAGGTCTCACGCACACAATGGTATTTATGTTTTTTACAACCGATCCACAAACAAAATGTGGACAGCACAAAGTGTGCTCATGTCTGTCCTGTAAGAAAAAATAGACCATGCCCTATTCTTGTCCATTTTGAAGTCAAGAATAGGCATTTTGAAATGTGCTGTCCGCATTTTTTGCGGATCCATTGAAATGAAATGTTCTGCATCCTATCTGCAAAAAACCCAGACTTCTTCACTGAAGTTCGGGTTTGGGTTTGGTGTTCTGTAGATTTTATTATTTTCCATTATAACATGGTTATAATGGAAAATAATAGCATTCTGTAATACAGAATTCTAAGTATAAAGTCAATTGAGGGTTAAAAAATAATAAGAACCTAACTTGCCTCATCCACTTGATCGTGGAGCTGGGATTCTCTTCTTTGTTCTTCTTGAAGGACCTGCAAAAGGACCTTCGCTGACGTCATCGCGCTCCCCACATGGTGAGCGTGGTGACGTCAGCGCAGGTCCTGATGAATGAAGATAGAAGGACCTTCTATCTTCATTCAGCAGGACCTGCACTGACGTCACCGCACTCACCACATGGTGAGCGCGATGACGTCAGCGAAGGTCCTTTTGCAGTTCCTTCAAGAAGAACAAAGAAGAGGATCCCGGCTGTGCGATCAAGTGGATGAGGCGAGTTATGTTTTTATTATTCTTTAAACCTCAATTGACACTATACTTAGCATTCTGTATTAAAGAATGCTATTATTTTCCATTATAACCATGTTATAATGGAAAATAATAAAGTAAATGGGGTCCCAGGTCATACATCCCTTGTCTCCTTAGCAACCATGCGTGAAAATCGCACCCCATGCACACTTGCTTGTGGATGCGATGCGATTTTTATGCAGCCCCATTTATTTCTATGGGGCCTGCGTTGCGTGAAAAATGCAGAATATAGAGCATGCTGCGATTTTCACACAACGCCCAAGTGATGCGTGAAAAACATTGCTCGTGTACACAGCCCCATTGAAATGAATGGGTCAGGATTCAGTGCGGGTGCAATGCGTTCACGTCACGCATTGCACCTGCGCGGAATACTCGTCTGTGTGAAAGGGGGCTTTATTTTGAAAAACTCAATAAAAATATTATCGCCAAAAATTAAACCCAAAAAACATTTTGGATTTGCATTTATTTTCTATTCAACTTAACAAATCTTTTTATTTTTTATTTTTTGGGGGGGCAGGTTTGAAATACATTATATGTGTACCATGAAATGGTGATATTACAAACTCATCCCACAAAAAAGAAAAAATCAAACCCATATGTATTTCTACAAGGAAAATTGTAAGTGTAATTACACTCTACCGCTGCTTCAAGGAAAGCAGCGTGCACAGAAACTTTGAAGAGGACGCATCACTCACACAACCTCTTCTAACATATGCATGATGTGTGTGTGACATCCATGTTGCATCCGTTTTCTTTTGCAGATCCATTGCAACAATGTCTATCCTTGACCACAAAACCGGACAAGAATAGGACATGTTCTGTTCTATCTTTATTGCAAGGCTATGGAACAGACATACAGATGCGGACATCACACGGCGTGCTGTCCCCATTTCTTGCAGACCCATTGAAAAGAAATGGCTCTGCATCCTATGTACTAAAAATGCAGATTGGATGTGGATCAATAATGCGGTTTTGTGAATGCACCCTTAATTACAGCACTTTTTTCCCCATGCAGTCATGGCTTCATGATTCAAGATAATATGCATAGACTGGGCAAGGAAGCTGCAATGCATCAATCATTTTTCATCTTGTCCAGATAAATAATTACTTACATTTTCTCAATGATATGGTTTGAAGTGATAAGTGTACGTTTATAGGGCATCTGTCAGCAGATTTGTACCTATGAAACTGAAGGCCTCTGTTTTGGTCCCATGTTCACATGTGCCAGCATTGCTGAGAAAACGTATGTTTTATCATATGCAAAAGAGTCTCTATGAGCAACGGGGGGGTTGCTGTTACACCCAAAGGCTCTGCTCTCTGCAACTGCGGCACCCCCTTCATTTTGATTAACAGAACTAGGCAGTGATGATGTCATCAAAGTGGAGTGGGCGTGGCAGTTGCAGAGAGAGCTGAGAATGTATTTGTAACGGCAACACCCCTGTATCTCCTAGAGATTCATTTGCATATAATTAAACCTATTTTTTCTCAGGAAAGCAGGCACATATGAACCAACACAGATGCCATCAGCTGCTAAGTGCACGTGCCACAGGTCAGCCAGTTTCATAGGTACAAATCTGCTGACATGTGCCCTTCAATTGTTCTATATGACTCTGAGTCATTGACACTACAGGGAGTGAAGAATTATTAGGCAAGTTGTATTTTTGAGGATTAATTTTATTATTGAACAACAACCATGTTCTTAATGAACCCAAAAAACTCATTAATATCAAAGCTGAATATTTTTGGAAGTAGTTTTTAGTTTGTTTTTAGTTTTAGCTATTTTAGGGGGATATCTGTGTGTGCAGGTGACTATTACTGTGCATAATTATTAGGCAACTTAACAAAAAACAAATATATACCCATTTCAATTATTTATTTTTACCAGTGAAACCAATATAACATCTCAACATTCACAAATATACATTTCTGACATTCAAAAACAAAACAAAAACAAATCAGTGACCAATATAGCCACCTTTCTTTGCAAGGACACTCAAAAGCCTGCCATCCATGGATTCTGTCAGTGCTTTGATCTGTTCACCATGAACATTGAGTGCAGCAGCAACCACAGCCTCCCAGACACTGTTCAGAGAGGTGTACTGTTTTCCCTCCTTGTAAATCTCACATTTGATGATGGACCACAGGTTCTCAATGGGGTTCAGATCAGGTGAACAAGGAGGCCATGTCATTAGATTTTCTTCTTTTATACCCTTTCTTGCCAGCCACGCTGTGGAGTACTTGGACGCGTGTGATGGAGCATTGTCCTGCATGAAAATCATGTTTTTCTTACCTTGCAGACTTCTTCCTGTACCACTGCTTGAAGAAGGTGTCTTCCAGAAACTGGCAGTAGGACTGGGAGTTGAGCTTGACTCCATCCTCAACCCGAAAAGGCCCCACAAGCTCATCTTTGATGATACTAGCCCAAACCAGTACTCCACCTCCACCTTGCTGGCGTCTGAGTCGGACTGGAGCTCTCTGCCCTTTACCAATCCAGCCATCTGGCCCATCAAGACTCACTCTCATTTCATCAGTCCATAAAACCTTAGAAAAATCAGTCTTGAGATATTTCTTGGCCCAGTCTTGACGTTTCAGCTTGTGTGTCTTGTTCAGTGGTGGTCGTCTTTCAGCCTTTCTTACCTTGGCCATGTCTCTGAGTATTGCACACCTTGTGCTTTTGGGCACTCCAGTGATGTTGCAGCTCTGAAATATGGCCAAACTGGTGGCAAGTGGCATCTTGGCAGCTGCACGCTTTACTTTTCTCAGTTCATGGGCAGTTATTTTGCGCCTTGGTTTTTCCACACGCTTCTTGTGACCCTGTTGACTATTTTGAATGAAACGCTTGATTGTTCGATGATCACGCTTCAGAAGCTTTGCAATTTTAAGAGTGCTGCATCCCTCTGCAAGATATCTCACTATTTTTGACTTTTCTGAGCCTGTCAAGTCCTTCTTTTGACCCATTTTGCCAAAGGAAAGGAAGTTGCCTAATAATTATGCACACCTGATATAGGGTGTTGATGTCATTAGACCACACCCCTTCTCATTACAGAGATGCACATCACCTAATATGCTTAATTGGTAGTAGGTTTTCGAGCCTATACAGCTTGGAGTAAGACAACATGCATAAAGAGGATGATGTGGTCAAAATACTCATTTGCCTAATAATTCTGCACTCCCTGTACAATTTCAAATTAAAACTGAAATGAATACTTACATCGGGTATCATGTCAGGGAAATGTTTCTTGAAAACATCATAGGATTTCCCACTCATCGCATAATGATATTTTCCTGCAGTTGCATTTATCCCCCAAGTAATATCAGAGGCTGTGGTTGCAATACGTTTCATGGATTCCTGAAAGACAGGCATTCATTTATATTTTTCAGTGGGGTAGCATATACGTCCTTCTGGAGACGTTCACAGACCTCTAACATTTTCACTTGTATGGCGATAATGGTTGCCAAGGATTTACCTAGACATCCGTTTCTGCAGCATAATTGCATATGTAGTACTCCAGAGTGGCACTGCCATTCCTATACCCTGCTACTGTCTCTAATAGGCTAACAATAATGTCACCTGTGTATTTATTCCAGGACCTCCTATACTGTGCATTCATAATCTTGGTATAAAACTGTTATGTTCATGTATTGTACCTGGGTCACCAGCAGGTGGCCGTGGATATGGAAAATAGATCTTTAGACATTCCATTCTATTCCCCCCTTTTAGGCACAAGTGGGCTAGTCCTGCTTCCTACCAAGGGAAAAGTTGCAGGAAGTGATAGTTAGTTGAGTTGCAGTTATAGTCTAGTCGGGTCTAGAGTTGGAAGCAGACAAAGCAAGATGGCACAGTGAGGAGAATGGCCGTCCCACCTGCAGCAGGAGTCTCCATAATGAAGCAGTTCATAGAGCACCATGACTCTTTACAGATTAAGAGACAGAGTATTGCAAGGGAGTCTGCAGTCAAAGGCACCCCACTCCAAAGGTACAGCACCGCTATAGAGTCCAGTGATCAGATGAAGCCTGAGTTTAGCACAGCAGAGAGAGAAAGCAGAATAGTCAAGTGTGCCTGCCAGTTTACCACAAAACCTGCTGGAACTAAGGCCTCTTGCACACGACCGTAGTGCTCCCATGGCCGTATTGCGGGCCGCATATGGCGGTTCCGCAATAAACTGGGCACTAGCCGTGTGCATTCTGCATCACAGATGCAGACCCACTTACTTGAATGGGTCAGCAAGTCCGGAGATGCAGTGCGGAATGGAAGCAACGGAACGGAACCCCATGGAAGCACTACAGAGTGCTTCCGTGGTGTTCCGTTCCGTGCTTCCGTTGCACAAAATATAGAACTTGTTCTATCTGTTTGCAGAATGGATGGATCGCGGGCCCTATTCAAGTGAATGGGTCCACGATCCGCATGTGGCTGGCCCACCGTCGGTGCCCGTGCATTGCGGACGGCAATTTGTGATCCACAGCTCGGGCCGGGCCAGTACACAGTCGTGTGCAAGAGGCCTAAGAGAAAGACAGAATATTTTCTGGAAGCAATTTTATTCATAAGGCTACATGCACACGACCATTGTTTTTGTCCGCATCCGAGCCGCAGTTTTTGTGGCTTGGATGCAAACCCGTTCACTTCAATAGGGCTGCAAAAGATGCGGACAGCACTCCGTGTGCTGTCCGCATCCGTTGCTCCGTTCCGTGGTCCCCATAAAAAATATAACCTGTCCTATTCTTGTCCGCAAAACGGACAAGAGTAGGCAGTTATATCAATGGCTGTCCGTGCCGTTCTGCAAATTGTGGAACACACACGGACGCCATCTGAGTTTTGCGGATCCGCAATTTGTGGACCGCAAAACACACAACGGTCGTGTGCATGTAGCCTAAAACTGTTGAACTTTCACCAAGACTGGACTCGACTTATTCTTCACCCCCTACAACTTTCCCCTCTATTGCTGCGCAGCCTAGCCCTGGGGATTGACGGTATCCAGGTAAGAGCACAGTGACACAAACACAGAAACATAATGGTGCTATAAATGAGCAAAGTCACACTTTTGTAAAGCTGCTTACTGACGGATAAACTGCTACCGTCCAACCACATTTATTACAGTCTTAAAGGGCCGATCATAAATCTGACTTGGCTAAAACCGACTTTAGCCATATGTGAAAGTGGAGTGAGCTGTCAGAGTCATAAAAAATCTGGCCCATGGTCTCCTGCAGCCTGAAAGATTTAATTTAACTTATGGATACCAGAGTTTTTTTTTGTTTTTGTGTTTTTATTGTTCTTTTCAAATTTAATATTATCTTCCTTGAGCCATAACTTTTTTATTTTTCCGTTCACATAGCTGTATGAGGGCTTATTGTACCTTCTAATGCCACTATTTAATATGGCATACGATATAGTGGGAAGCAGGAAAAAAATACCAAATGGGGTGGAATTGGAAAAAAATTAATTCCTCCACCATTTTACGGGTTTTGTTCCCACAGCGTTCCATTTGTGGCAAAACTGACCTGTGCCCTTCATTCCCTGGGTCAGTACAAATTTTGACTTAAAGTTACTTTTATTCAACCAGCAAGTAATTTTTTGACGGGAAATGACATAGGTGTCTCCCAAAAGATAATAAGATAAAAAAAAATCTCAGCTTTTATTTACATTTGAGCAAAAAGTAGGGTCAGAAATTAGTTTTTTCCCCTCAATTTTTTTTTTTTTCAGTATTAAAATTATACAAGTGTTTTATCGTTGTAACCGTACTGACCTGGAGAATGAAGATAACTGGTCAATTTTACCGCATAGTGTACAGTGTAAAAAAATAAAATAAAACCTTTATCAGAATTGCGTTTTATCCCAATTCTACCCCATTTGGTATTTTTTTCCCGTTTTCTACTACATGGTATGCAACCGTAAATGGTGCCATTAGAAAGTACAACTTGTGAATGGAAAAATAAAAAAGTTAGGACTATGGTAAGGAGAGGAGTGAAAAACGAAAACACAAAAAATGGAAAATCCCAGTGTCCTTAAGGGGTTAAAATCTAGACGTGTCAGGCAAATTCCGAGTTCATATTTGGAATAGGCGTGCTCATTTTAGTGTAAGGCTACATGCACACGAACGTTAGGGCTCCGCAAATTGTCATCCGCAATGCAATCACTTGAATGGGGTCCGTAAATCGCATCCGACGGTCCGCACCGCAAAAAAGTAGTGCATGCGCTACTTTTTTGCAGTGTGGAGGCACGGCTAGAAACGCTACAGAAGTACTCCGTAGTGCTTCCGTGGGGTTTCAATCCGTGCCTCCGTTCCGCATCTCCGTGATTGCGGACCCATTTAAGTGAATGGGTCTGCGATCCGTTATGTGGAATGCACACGGCCAGTGCCCGTGCATTATGGATCCGATGTATGTGGGCCGCAATAGGGCCACGGGGGGCACACGGTCGTGTACATGTAGCCAAAATCACATGTTTTTCTCTCAGTAGCAAAATCACAAAATCATTGTTGCACGGTGATTGGAGTAAGTAGGTGTAATCTACATCCTTATTATGTTCTGAGGTCCACTTCTATGTATTGGTTTACCATGATTAGGAAGTTGCAATGCATATGTATGACGTGATTTGGTAATTGATGTGATATGAGGGGGTGGGTATATACAGTATATATCCCTGTATGCACACATTTCACTTGATGCCTCACACTGCGAACTGCCGTACTGCGCCGGAGCTCCACCCCGTCCCCATTATAGTCAATGGGTACGGAGCTGCAGTCCAGCAGCATGGCGAAATAGCGAAAGGACGGATCCAACAGGGTGAACAGCCTGTCGGATCCGTCCCGCCGCAAGTGTGAAAATACCCTAAGAGAAGCAATGAAAAAAATTTAAATTGTCCATTTTGACCCTTTTTTTTCATCACCGTATTGGAAAAATATTTTTGTATTTTAATGCTTCGGGTGTTTTCGGTCATGGTGATACCTGTGATGTAGGGATGAGCGAACTCGAACTGTATAGTTCGGGTTCGTACCGAATTTTGGGGTGTCCGTGACACGGACCCGAACCCGGACATTTTCGTAAAAGTCCGGGTTCGGGTTCGGTGTTCGTCGCTTTCTTGGCGCTTTTGTGACGCTTTCTTGGCGCTTTTTGAAAGGCTGCAAAGCAGCCAATCAACAAGCGTCATACTACTTGCCCCAAGAGGCCATCACAGCCATGCCTACTATTGGCATGGCTGTGATTGGCCAGAGCACCATGTGACCCAGCCTCTATTTAAGCTGGAGTCACATAGCGCCGCCCGTCACTCTGCTCTGATTAGCGTAGGGAGAGGTTGCGGCTGCGACAGTAGGGCGAGATTAGGCAGATTAACTCCTCCAAAGGACTTGATTAACTGATCGATCTGCAGCTGTGGATCATTGAGCTGCTGATCCTCAATTGCTCACTGTTTTTAGGCTGCACAGACCGTTTGTCAGTCTCATTTTTCTGGGGTGATCGGCGGCCATTTTGTGTCTTGTGGTGCGCCAGCACAAGCTGCGACCAAGTGCATTTAACCCTCAATGGTGTGGTTGTTTTTTGGCTAAAGCCTACATCAGGGTGAAGCTGTCACACCAAGTGCATTTAACCAGCAATAGTCTGTTCATTTTTTGGCCATATACAAAATCAGGGGCAAGCTGCGCCTGTCACCAAGTGCATTTAACCCTCAATGGTGTGGTTGTTTTTTGGCTAAAGCCTACATCAGGGTGAAGCTGTCACACCAAGTGCATTTAACCAGCAATAGTCTGTTCATTTTTTGGCCATATACAAAATCAGGGGCAAGCTGCGCCTGTCACCAAGTGCATTTAACCCTCAATGGTGTGGTTGTTTTTTGGCTAAAGCCTACATCAGGGTGAAGCTGTCACACCAAGTGCATTTAACCAGCAATAGTCTGTTCATTTTTTGGCCATATACAAAATCAGGGGCAAGCTGCGCCTGTCACCAAGTGCATTTAACCCTCAATGGTGTGGTTGTTTTTTGGCTAAAGCCTACATCAGGGTGAAGCTGTCACACCAAGTGCATTTAACCAGCAATAGTCTGTTTATTTTTTGGCCATATCCCAGTCTAATTCTGTCACTAAATCCATACCGGTCACCCAGCGCCTAAATACTAGGCCTCAAATTTATATCCAGCTAAATCTGTCCCTAGTGCTGTAGCTGGGCGAGTTATTTAGTGTCCGTTCAAGCACATTTCTTGTTCTGGGTTGAAATACAATTCCCAATTTAGCAATTTCATAATTTAGTGGTTCCTGCTATATCAGAGCTATTTGAAATCTATCCCAAAAAGGGTATATAATATTGAAGGTGCACATTGGGTCATTCAGAATAACTTCACACACACCCGCTACTGTGTATTTCCAAGTCTAATTCTGTCACTAAACCCATACCTGTCACCCAGCGCCTAAATACTAGGCCTCAAATTTAAATCCCTCTAAATCTCTCGTTACCGCTGTACTGTTGTTGCTGGGCAAGATATTTAGTGTCCGTCAAAGCACATTTTTTGTTCTGGGTTGAAGTACAATTCCCAATTTAGCAATTTCATAATTTAGTGGTTCCTGCTATATCAGAGCTATTTGGAATCTATCCCTAAAAGGGTATATAATATTGAAGGTGCACATTGGGTCATTCAGAATAACTTCACACACACCCGCTACTGTGTATTTCCAAGTCTAATTCTGTCACTAAACCCATACCTGTCACCCAGCGCCTAAATACTAGGCCTCAAATTTAAATCCCTCTAAATCTCTCGTTACCGCTGTACTGTTGTTGCTGGGCAAGATATTTAGTGTCCGTCAAAGCACATTTTTTGTTCTGGGTTGAAGTACAATTCCCAATTTAGCAATTTCATAATTTAGTGGTTTCTGCTATATCAGAGCTATTTGAAATCTATCCCTAAAAGGGTATATAATATTGAAGGTGCACATTGGGTCATTCAGAATAACTTCACACACACGCTTCTGTGCATTTCCAAGTCTAATTCTGTCACTAAATCCATACCGGTGACCCAGCGCCTAAATACTAGGCCTCAAATTTAAATCCCTCTAAATCTCTCGTTACCCACCGCTGTACTGTTGTTGCTGGGCAAGATATTTAGTGTCCGTCAAAGCACATTTTTTGTTCTGGGTTGAAGTACAATTCCCAATTTAGCAATTTCATAATTTAGTGGTTTCTGCTATATCAGAGCTATTTGAAATCTATCCCTAAAAGGGTATATAATATTGAAGGTGCACATAGGGTCATTCAGAATAACTTCACACACACGCTTCTGTGCATTTCCAAGTCTAATTCTGTCACTAAATCCATACCGGTGACCCAGCGCCTAAATACTAGGCCTCAAATTTAAATCCCTCTAAATCTCTCGTTACCCACCGCTGTACTGTTGTTGCTGGGCAAGATATTTAGTGTCCGTCAAAGCACATTTTTTGTTCTGGGTTGAAGTACAATTCCCAATTTAGCAATTTCATAATTTAGTGGTTTCTGCTATATCAGAGCTATTTGAAATCTATCCCTAAAAGGGTATATAATATTGAAGGTGCACATAGGGTCATTCAGAATAACTTCACACACACGCTTCTGTGCATTTCCAAGTCTAATTCTGTCACTAAATCCATACCGGTGACCCAGCGCCTAAATACTAGGCCTCAAATTTATATCCCGCTAAATCTCTCGTTACCGCTGTACTGTTGTTGCTGGGCAAGATATTTAGTGTCCGTCAAAGCACATTTTTTGTTCTGGGTTGAAGTACATTTCCCAATTTAGCAATTTCATAATTTAGTGGTTCCTGCTATATCAGAGCTATTTGAAATCTATCCCAAAAAGGGTATATAATATTGAAGGTGCACATTGGGTCATTCAGAATAACTTCACACACACCCGCTACTGTGTATTTCCAAGTCTAATTCTGTCACTAAACCCATACCTGTCACCCAGCGCCTAAATACTAGGCCTCAAATTTAAATCCCTCTAAATCTCTCGTTACAGCTGTACTGTTGTTGCTGGGCAAGATATTTAGTGTCCGTCAAAGCACATTTTTTGTTCTGGGTTGAAGTACAATTCCCAATTTAGCAATTTCATAATTTAGTGGTTTCTGCTATATCAGAGCTATTTGAAATCTATCCCTAAAAGGGTATATAATATTGAAGGTGCACATTGGGTCATTCAGAATAACTTCACACACACGCTTCTGTGCATTTCCAAGTCTAATTCTGTCACTAAACCCATACCTGTCACCCAGCGCCTAAATACTAGGCCTCAAATTTAAATCCCTCTAAATCTCTCGTTACCGCTGTACTGTTGTTGCTGGGCAAGATATTTAGTGTCCGTCAAAGCACATTTTTTGTTCTGGGTTGAAGTACAATTCCCAATTTAGCAATTTCATAATTTAGTGGTTTCTGCTATATCAGAGCTATTTGAAATCTATCCCTAAAAGGGTATATAATATTGAAGGTGCACATAGGGTCATTCAGAATAACTTCACACACACGCTTCTGTGCATTTCCAAGTCTAATTCTGTCACTAAATCCATACCGGTGACCCAGCGCCTAAATACTAGGCCTCAAATTTAAATCCCTCTAAATCTCTCGTTACCCACCGCTGTACTGTTGTTGCTGGGCAAGATATTTAGTGTCCGTCAAAGCACATTTTTTGTTCTGGGTTGAAGTACAATTCCCAATTTAGCAATTTCATAATTTAGTGGTTTCTGCTATATCAGAGCTATTTGAAATCTATCCCTAAAAGGGTATATAATATTGAAGGTGCACATAGGGTCATTCAGAATAACTTCACACACACGCTTCTGTGCATTTCCAAGTCTAATTCTGTCACTAAATCCATACCGGTGACCCAGCGCCTAAATACTAGGCCTCAAATTTATATCCCGCTAAATCTCTCGTTACCGCTGTACTGTTGTTGCTGGGCAAGATATTTAGTGTCCGTCAAAGCACATTTTTTGTTCTGGGTTGAAGTACAATTCCCAATTTAGCAATTTCATAATTTAGTGGTTCCTGCTATATCAGAGCTATTTGAAATCTATCCCAAAAAGGGTATATAATATTGAAGGTGCACATTGGGTCATTCAGAATAACTTCACACACACCCGCTACTGTGTATTTCCAAGTCTAATTCTGTCACTAAACCCATACCTGTCACCCAGCGCCTAAATACTAGGCCTCAAATTTAAATCCCTCTAAATCTCTCGTTACCGCTGTACTGTTGTTGCTGGGCAAGATATTTAGTGTCCGTCAAAGCACATTTTTTGTTCTGGGTTGAAGTACAATTCCCAATTTAGCAATTTCATAATTTAGTGGTTTCTGCTATATCAGAGCTATTTGAAATCTATCCCTAAAAGGGTATATAATATTGAAGGTGCACATTGGGTCATTCAGAATAACTTCACACACACGCTTCTGTGCATTTCCAAGTCTAATTCTGTCACTAAACCCATACCTGTCACCCAGCGCCTAAATACTAGGCCTCAAATTTAAATCCCTCTAAATCTCTCGTTACCGCTGTACTGTTGTTGCTGGGCAAGATATTTAGTGTCCGTCAAAGCACATTTTTTGTTCTGGGTTGAAGTACAATTCCCAATTTAGCAATTTCATAATTTAGTGGTTTCTGCTATATCAGAGCTATTTGAAATCTATCCCTAAAAGGGTATATAATATTGAAGGTGCACATTGGGTCATTCAGAATAACTTCACACACACGCTTCTGTGCATTTCCAAGTCTAATTCTGTCACTAAACCCATACCTGTCACCCAGCGCCTAAATACTAGGCCTCAAATTTAAATCCCTCTAAATCTCTCGTTACCGCTGTACTGTTGTTGCTGGGCAAGATATTTAGTGTCCGTCAAAGCACATTTTTTGTTCTGGGTTGAAGTACAATTCCCAATTTAGCAATTTCATAATTTAGTGGTTTCTGCTATATCAGAGCTATTTGAAATCTATCCCTAAAAGGGTATATAATATTGAAGGTGCACATAGGGTCATTCAGAATAACTTCACACACACACGCTTCTGTGCATTTCCAAGTCTAATTCTGTCACTAAATCCATACCGGTGACCCAGCGCCTAAATACTAGGCCTCAAATTTATATCCCGCTAAATCTCTCGTTACCGCTGTACTGTTGTTGCTGGGCAAGATATTTAGTGTCCGTCAAAGCACATTTTTTGTTCTGGGTTGAAGTACAATTCCCAATTTAGCAATTTCATAATTTAGTGGTTCCTGCTATATCAGAGCTATTTGAAATCTATCCCAAAAAGGGTATATAATATTGAAGGTGCACATTGGGTCATTCAGAATAACTTCACACACACCCGCTACTGTGTATTTCCAAGTCTAATTCTGTCACTAAACCCATACCTGTCACCCAGCGCCTAAATACTAGGCCTCAAATTTAAATCCCTCTAAATCTCTCGTTACCGCTGTACTGTTGTTGCTGGGCAAGATATTTAGTGTCCGTCAAAGCACATTTTTTGTTCTGGGTTGAAGTACAATTCCCAATTTAGCAATTTCATAATTTAGTGGTTTCTGCTATATCAGAGCTATTTGAAATCTATCCCTAAAAGGGTATATAATATTGAAGGTGCACATTGGGTCATTCAGAATAACTTCACACACACGCTTCTGTGCATTTCCAAGTCTAATTCTGTCACTAAACCCATACCTGTCACCCAGCGCCTAAATACTAGGCCTCAAATTTAAATCCCTCTAAATCTCTCGTTACCGCTGTACTGTTGTTGCTGGGCAAGATATTTAGTGTCCGTCAAAGCACATTTTTTGTTCTGGGTTGAAGTACAATTCCCAATTTAGCAATTTCATAATTTAGTGGTTTCTGCTATATCAGAGCTATTTGAAATCTATCCCTAAAAGGGTATATAATATTGAAGGTGCACATTGGGTCATTCAGAATAACTTCACACACACGCTTCTGTGCATTTCCAAGTCTAATTCTGTCACTAAACCCATACCTGTCACCCAGCGCCTAAATACTAGGCCTCAAATTTAAATCCCTCTAAATCTCTCGTTACCGCTGTACTGTTGTTGCTGGGCAAGATATTTAGTGTCCGTCAAAGCACATTTTTTGTTCTGGGTTGAAGTACAATTCCCAATTTAGCAATTTCATAATTTAGTGGTTTCTGCTATATCAGAGCTATTTGAAATCTATCCCTAAAAGGGTATATAATATTGAAGGTGCACATAGGGTCATTCAGAATAACTTCACACACACGCTTCTGTGCATTTCCAAGTCTAATTCTGTCACTAAATCCATACCGGTGACCCAGCGCCTAAATACTAGGCCTCAAATTTAAATCCCTCTAAATCTCTCGTTACCGCTGTCCTGTTGTAGCTGGGAAAGTTATTTAGTGCCCGTCAAAGCACATTTTTTGTTCTGGGTTGAAGTACAATTCCCAATTTAGCAATTTCATAATTTAGTGGTTCCTGCTATATCAGAGCTATTTGAAATCTATCCCAAAAAGGGTATATAATATTCAAGGTGCACATTGGGTCATTCAGAATAACTTCACACACACGCTTCTGTGCATTTCCAAGTCTAATTCTGTCACTAAATCCATACCGGTCACCCAGCGCCTAAATACTAGGCCTCAAATTTAAATCCCTCTAAATCTCTCGTTACCCACCGCTGTACTGTTGTTGCTGGGCAAGATATTTAGTGTCCGTCAAAGCACATTTTTTGTTCTGGGTTGAAGTACAATTCCCAATTTAGCAATTTCATAATTTAGTGGTTTCTGCTATATCAGAGCTATTTGAAATCTATCCCTAAAAGGGTATATAATATTGAAGGTGCACATAGGGTCATTCAGAATAACTTCACACACACGCTTCTGTGCATTTCCAAGTCTAATTCTGTCACTAAATCCATACCGGTGACCCAGCGCCTAAATACTAGGCCTCAAATTTAAATCCCTCTAAATCTCTCGTTACCGCTGTCCTGTTGTAGCTGGGAAAGTTATTTAGTGCCCGTCAAAGCACATTTTTTGTTCTGGGTTGAAGTACAATTCCCAATTTAGCAATTTCATAATTTAGTGGTTCCTGCTATATCAGAGCTATTTGAAATCTATCCCAAAAAGGGTATATAATATTCAAGGTGCACATTGGGTCATTCAGAATAACTTCACACACACGCTTCTGTGCATTTCCAAGTCTAATTCTGTCACTAAATCCATACCGGTCACCCAGCGCCTAAATACTAGGCCTCAAATTTATATCCCGCTGAATTTGAATACAATACATTGGGCCAAATAATATATTTGTTGTTGTGGTGAACCATAACAATGAGAAAAACATCTAGTAAGGGACGCGGACGTGGACATGGTCGTGGTGGTGTTAGTGGACCCTCTGGTGCTGGGAGAGGACGTGGCCGTTCTGCCACATCCACACGTCCTAGTGTACCAACTACCTCAGGTCCCAGTAGCCGCCAGAATTTACAGCGATATATGGTGGGGCCCAATGCCGTTCTAAGGATGGTAAGGCCTGAGCAGGTACAGGCATTAGTCAATTGGGTGGCCGACAGTGGATCCAGCACGTTCACATTATCTCCCACCCAGTCTTCTGCAGAAAGCGCACAGATGGCGCCTGAAAACCAACCCCATCAGTCTGTCACATCACCCCCATGCATACCAGGGAAACTGTCTCAGCCTCAAGTTATGCAGCAGTCTCTTATGCTGTTTGAAGACTCCGCTGGCAGGGTTTCCCAAGGGCATCCACCTAGCCCTTCCCCAGCGGTGAAAGACATAGAATGCACTGACGCACAACCACTTATGTTTCCTGATGATGAGGACATGGGAATACCACCTCAGCATGTCTCTGATGATGACGAAACACAGGTGCCAACTGCTGCGTCTTTCTGCAGTGTGCAGACTGAACAGGAGGTCAGGGATCAAGACTGGGTGGAAGACGATGCAGGGGACGATGAGGTCCTAGACCCCACATGGAATGAAGGTCGTGCCACTGACTTTCACAGTTCGGAGGAAGAGGCAGTGGTGAGACCGAGCCAACAGCGTAGCAAAAGAGGGAGCAGTGGGCAAAAGCAGAACACCCGCCGCCAAGAGACTCCGCCTGCTACTGACCGCCGCCATCTGGGACCGAGCACCCCAAAGGCAGCTTCAAGGAGTTCCCTGGCATGGCACTTCTTCAAACAATGTGCTGACGACAAGACCCGAGTGGTTTGCACGCTGTGCCATCAGAGCCTGAAGCGAGGCATTAACGTTCTGAACCTGAGCACAACCTGCATGACCAGGCACCTGCATGCAAAGCATGAACTGCAGTGGAGTAAACACCTTAAAACCAAGGAAGTCACTCAGGCTCCCCCTGCTACCTCTTCTGCTGCTGCCGCCTCGGCCTATTCTGCTGCTGCCGCCTCGGCCTCTTCCTCCGCCTCTGGAGGAACGTTGGCACCTGCCGCCCAGCAAACAGGGGATGTACCACCAACACCACCACCACCACCTCCGTCACCAAGCGTCTCAACCATGTCACACGCCAGCGTTCAGCTCTCCATCTCACAAACATTTGATAGAAAGCGTAAATTCCCACCTAGCCACCCTCGATCCCTGGCCCTGAATGCCAGCATTTCTAAACTACTGGCCTATGAAATGCTGTCATTTAGGCTGGTGGACACAGACAGCTTCAAACAGCTCATGTCGCTTGCTGTCCCACAGTATGTTGTTCCCAGCCGGCACTACTTCTCCAAGAGAGCCGTGCCTTCCCTGCACAACCAAGTATCCGATAAAATCAAGTGTGCACTGCGCAACGCCATCTGTAGCAAGGTCCACCTAACCACAGATACGTGGACCAGTAAGCACGGCCAGGGACGCTATATCTCCCTAACTGCACACTGGGTAAATGTAGTGGCAGCTGGGCCCCAGGCGGAGAGCTGTTTGGCGCACGTCCTGCCGCCGCCAAGGATCGCAGGGCAACATTCTTTGCCTCCTGTTGCCACCTCCTCCTTCTCGGCTTCCTCCTCCTCTTCTTCCACCTGCTCATCCAGTCAGCCACACACCTTCACCACCAACTTCAGCACAGCCCGGGGTAAACGTCAGCAGGCCATTCTGAAACTCATATGTTTGGGGGACAGGCCCCACACCGCACAGGAGTTGTGGCGGGGTATTGAACAACAGACCGACGAGTGGTTGCTGCCGGTGAGCCTCAAGCCCGGCCTGGTGGTGTGTGATAATGGGCGAAATCTCGTTGCAGCTCTGGGACTAGCCAATTTGACGCACATCCCTTGCTTGGCGCATGTGCTGAATTTGGTGGTGCAGAAGTTCATTCACAACTACCCCGACATGTCAGAGCTGCTGCATAAAGTGCGGGCCGTCTGTTCGCGCTTCCGGCGTTCACATCCTGCCGCTGCTCGCCTGTCTGCGCTACAGCGTAACTTCGGCCTTCCCGCTCACCGCCTCATATGCGACGTGCCCACCAGGTGGAACTCCACCTTGCACATGCTGGACAGACTGTGCGAGCAGCAGCAGGCCATAGTGGAGTTTCAGCTGCAGCACGCACGGGTCAGTCGCACTACAGAACAGCACCACTTCACCACCAATGACTGGGCCTCCATGCGAGACCTGTGTGCCCTGTTGCGCTGTTTCGAGTACTCCACCAACATGGCCAGTGGCGATGACACCGTTATCAGCGTTACAATACCACTTCTATGTCTCCTTGAGAAAACACTTAGGGCGATGATGGAACAGGAGGTGGCCCAGGAGGAGGAGGAGGAGGATGAGGAAGAGGGGTCATTTTTAGCACTTTCAGGCCAGTCTCTTCGAAGTGACTCAGAGGGAGGTTTTTTGCAACAGCAGAGGCCAGGTACAAATGTGGCCAGCCAGGGCCCACTACTGGAGGACGAGGAGGACGAGGATGAGGAGGAGGTGGAGGAGGATGAGGATGAAGCATGGTCACAGCGGGGTGGCACCCAACGCAGCTCGGGTCCATCACTGGTGCGTGGCTGGGGGGAAAGGCAGGACGATGACGATACGCCTCCCACAGAGGACAGCTTGTCCTTACCCCTGGGCAGCCTGGCACACATGAGCGACTACATGCTGCAGTGCCTGCGCAACGACAGCAGAGTTGCCCACATTTTAACCTGTGCGGACTACTGGGTTGCCACCCTGCTGGATCCACGCTACAAAGACAATGTGCCCACCTTACTTCCTGCACTGGAGCGTGATAGGAAGATGCGCGAGTACAAGCGCACGTTGGTAGACGCGCTACTGAGAGCATTCCCAAATGTCACAGGGGAACAAGTGGAAGCCCAAGGCCAAGGCAGAGGAGGAGCAAGAGGTCGCCAAGGCAGCTGTGTCACGGCCAGCTCCTCTGAGGGCAGGGTTAGCATGGCAGAGATGTGGAAAACTTTTGTCAACACGCCACAGCTAACTGCACCACCACCTGATACGCAACGTGTTAGCAGGAGGCAACATTTCACTAACATGGTGGAACAGTACGTGTGCACACCCCTCCACGTACTGACTGATGGTTCGGCCCCATTCAACTTCTGGGTCTCTAAATTGTCCACGTGGCCAGAGCTAGCCTTTTATGCCTTGGAGGTGCTGGCCTGCCCGGCAGCCAGCGTTTTGTCTGAACGTGTATTCAGCACGGCAGGGGGCGTCATTACAGACAAACGCAGCCGCCTGTCTACAGCCAATGTGGACAAGCTGACGTTCATAAAAATGAACAAGGCATGGATCCCACAGGACCTGTCCGTCCCTTGTCCAGATTAGACATTAACTACCTCCCCATAACCATATATTATTGGACTCCAGGGCACTTCCTCATTCAATCCTATTTTTATTTTCATTTTACCATTATATTGCGATGCTACCCAAAGTTGAATGAACCTCTCCTCTGCCTGTGTGCTAGGCCTAAATATATGCCAATGGACTGTTGCAGTGGTGGCTGACATGAAGCCTGATTCTCTGCTATGACATGCAGACTAATTCTCTGCTGACATGAAGCCAGATTGTCTGTTACGGGACCTCTCTCCTCTGCCTGGGTGCTGGGCCTAAATTTATGACAATGGACTGTTGCAGTGGTGGCTGACGTGAAGCCTGATTCTCTGCTATGACATGCAGACTGATTCTCTGCTGACATGAAGCCAGATCGTCTGTTACGGGACCTCTCTGCTCTGCCTGTGTGCTAGGCCTAAATATATGCCAATGGACTGTTGCAGTGGTGGGTGACGTGAAGCCTCATTCTCTGCTATGACATGCAGACTGATTCTCTGCTGACATGAAGCCAGATTGTCTGTTACGGGACCTCTCTGCTCTGCCTGTGTGCTAGGCCTAAATATATGCCAATGGACTGTTGCAGTGGTGGGTGACGTGAAGCCTCATTCTCTGCTATGACATGCAGACTGATTCTCTGCTGTCATGAAGCCAGATTGTCTGTTACGGGACCTCTCTGCTCTGCCTGTGTGCTAGGCCTAAATATATGCCAATGGACTGTTGCAGTGGTGGGTGACGTGAAGCCTCATTCTCTGCTATGACATGCAGACTAATTCTCTGCTGACATGAAGACAGATTCTCTGTTACGGGACCTCTCTCCTCTGCCTGTGTGTGTGCTGGGCCTAAATATATGCCAATGGACTGTTGCAGTGGTGGCTGACGTGAAGCCTCATTCTCTGCTATGACATGCAGACTGATTCTCTGCTGACATGAAGCCAGATTCTCTGTTACGGGACCTCTCTCCTCTGCCTGTGTGCTAGGCCTAAATATATGCCAATGGACTGTTGCAGTGGTGGCTGACGTGAAGCCTCATTCTCTGCTATGACATGCAGACTAATTCTCTGCTGACATGAAGACAGATTCTCTGTTACGGGACCTCTCTCCTCTGCCTGGGTGCCGGGGCCTAAATATCTGAGAATGGACTGTTCCAGTGGTGGGTGATGGGAAGCCAGATTCTCTGCTATGGAACCTCTCTCCAATTGATTTTGGTTAATTTTTATTTATTTAATTTTTATTTTAATTAATTTCCCTATCCACATTTGTTTGCAGGGGATTTACCTACATGTTGCTGCCTTTTGCAGCCCTCTAGCCCTTTCCTGGGCTGTTTTACAGCCGTTTTAGTGCCGAAAAGTTCGGGTCCCCATTGACTTCAATGGGGTTCGGGTTCGGGACGAAGTTCGGATCGGGTTCGGATCCCGAACCCGAACATTTCCGGGATGTTCGGCCGAACTTCTCGAACCCGAACATCCAGGTGTTCGCTCAACTCTAGTTCCGTGCCTCCATTCCACACCACAGCTCTGGATAGTGGACCCATTCAAGTGAATGGGTCCGCATCCGTGATGCAGGAAGCACACAGCTGGTGTCCGCATATTGTGGACCCGCTGTTTGTGGGACGGAATACGGCCACGGGGTTTTGTCCCGAACTTCCGTTCCGCAAAAAGATAGGCCACGTTCTATCTTTTTGCGGAACGGCCGGATCGCGGACCCTTTAAAGTGAATGGGTCCGCAATCCGCTGCGGCTGCCCCACAGAGGGTGTTTGTGCATTGCGGCCCGACCGGGGGGTGCACACGTTCGTGTGCAGGAGGCAAAATGCTAAGGCAGGTGGTTTTAGGAAAAATATGTTTTTGTACCAAACAATGGTAAGTATTGTTTTCACTGCTGACAAGCCATTTAAATAAACTGTGTAGGTTAGAAAATTGATCTACCTTCGTACTTTTTTTAGGTTGGAATTTTTTACTACTTAAAGAAAATGTAGAAGAACCTGTCTGTTTGCCCAACACACCCTCATGCAACACTTACATTTTCTGTGTGTAACTTGTCCTTGTGGCTTTCCACTGACTGGCTTGTAAACGACGCTGGCCTTTCTCCATAGGGTTCACAGGCTTCCAGCATGAATAACCTGGAAGCATCAGGTACCATACCAGAGTTCAGTCCCACCGTACAAGCCGTTTGAAGGTTGTCACCTTTAAAAAAAATGAGTCAATTAATGTGGGCAACTGTTTTATACACCGTGTATGTGTAATGAATACAGACATCTATTTGCGAGGAATAAATGCATCCACTGTAATTTTTTTCAATTAAGTGCAAAACCAGTTTTTTTGCTGAGGGTATTAGAGGAGGAACCCATAGTGATCAGCTCATTACTGTCACAGTTTTATCTGATGAAACAAATAAAAAAATGATCTCTATATTGAGATGGCTTAGCACTCTTCTATGTCATCATTATAGGAATAGAGGTGAGCAAATTTCTTGAAATTTGTTTCAGTTCTGATTCCTATTTTTATCTTGATATTTTTTTTATTATCCCTTCCCTCAACCTCGTTAATCCCTTCACGACATCTAATGTAGATGAACAGCAGATGTTGGCTCTTTAAAGATGGAGCACGCCACAGAATAGTGCTCTCAACATACTGTAGCTGCCAGGTGTCACATAGCAGACACTTGAGGCTAATGTCTACGATCGGTGATAATGCCTATTGCAGGCATTTAACTCCTCACATGCCATGGTCATTTGTGACCAGTGAATGTGAGGTCGCTTTCCTGGGGAGCGCTGCACTCATGAGGCCCACAAGAACCTGCTCTATTAGAGAAGCAATCTAAAGATTTCTTATTCAACTTTCCTACTGAAATCATTAAAAAGTGTAAAAAAAAAAAAAACATTTTTAAAAATTCAAATGCCGCCGGAACATGCACCTAAGTTAGGTAGAGGCCTGCGCCAGAGCAGGGGTATTAAGATCAGCATACAAATCACCAGTCTTAATAAATGACCACACTTGTTTTTTGCTTATATTTAGGACCCTGAGGGGACCCCAACATGCAGTCATTAGATTGCCAATTGTATTAAGTAATGGGATTTTATCCATTACAGAATACAAGAATCAGTATATTCCCATGCAGTGCTGCTACGTGCAAGCCTACACTGGAATATACCACTAATGAACCTAGAAACCTTGTACAGGCTCTGGCCTATTACTACTATGAAACGCCTTCCCCGATCTCAACCAGGAAAAGGCGTTTTTTACTTTTCAGATGCCATGGTCACATTTGACCACAGTATCTGAGGGGCTAAATGTCAGTGATTGGTGTTATCACAATTGCAGACATTAACCTGTGTGTCTGATGTGTCAAATGTATAATTGAACAGGGTAGCCATTGAAATGCATACTGTGGTGCTGGAATTGCCTGGGAATATGGCTATAACACACTGCAGAAGCTTGAGGTTTTTTTGTTTTGTTTTTTTAAAGCTGGCTGCTGAATAAAATGATGTTTCTGCAGGCACTGCACCATTTTAGTTATTTCAAATCTACAGTGCATTACTTGAAGCTTTCCACTTGTCAACAGCTGCATTCAGTATAAGGCCTCTTGCACACGAACGTTGTGCATCTGTTCCGTGCATTGGGGACCATCATTTGCGGTCCCCAATGCAGGGCAACATCAGTGCAGCGGCCAGGATTGATCCATCCGCACTGCAAAAAAATAGAACATGTTCCGTAGTGCTTCCGTGGGGTTCCGATCCGTGCTTCCGTTCCTCATCTCCATGATTGCGGACCCATTGAAGTAATAGATGCGGAGTGCACATGGGCTGGTGCCCGTGTATTGTGGCCGCCGCCGCATGCGGGCCGCAATACGGCCACAGGCACACAACTTTTGCATGCAAGAGGCCTAAGGGTAAATTCACATGACCATGTCCATTTTCCAGATCTGCAAAATGTGCACCCTTCATTGCATGGCTGACTTATTGACTTAAATAGGTCCGCGGTCCGCATATTGGAGCCAAAGAAAGGACATGTCCTATATTTTGCAGCGAGCCACGCGGACCCAGGAGCACACAGAAGCTTGCAGGAGTAGACAGTCATGTGATTGTAAAATCAAGCACACACAGAATTCGGACCCTTTGCTTTCCCTGATAAAACTCTGAGATTTCTATCTATTTATTCGATCTATCAAAATAAATATATCCTTCAACTATCTCTGAAACACAAGGCATGCTGAGCTCAGAATGGCATCTTTGCTTCTGAGCTAGCCCAGAAACTTAAAGGGAACCTGTCACCAGTTTTATGGTGTCCTAACTAAGGGCAACATAAATAAGTGACTGATTCGCTTAGCAAAATGCTGGGTTACTTTCTTTAATTGACCCAGTCAATCTGCCAACATCTTGTATTGAAAAGCTCCAGCTGATAATGATGAGTCCTGAATATTCATGAGCTCCTGACTCTCCCCAGCCACCTGCTGCTGAATGACAGCTTGTTTCCATAGTAATCAGCAGCAGGTGGGCAGGGGAGTGGCTATAGCTCTGAATTAAATATACGCCGGACTCAATGACATCACGCTGGACTTGAATCAGCTCATTAGCATGCAGCATCTTTGTGTGTATATTATGAGATAACCATTTGTCACACCAGTAAGTGAATACATCTAAGGTACTTTTTAGTAGTTAATGATTGTATATAATTAGTTAGATTGTAATCAAATATCCACATGACAGGTTCCCTTTATGGACCTGCCAAACTCCTGCCTCCTGCTTACAGATTGCCAGCCTCTAATCAGGGAAAGCCCCCTTCCCTACCAGGGTCATGTGATCCTCCATCGTTATCCTATCTGGCTTTTCCCCCCTGAAATTTTCACAGTAAATTGGCGGGGTCATCGTTTTACAAGATTCGTGCAAAGTAAATCTCCAAAACTTTATATTCATTTGGCAACAGAATTTTAGTGAAATTTGTAATGAATCACATTGGTTTAAATTCAATTTGCTCATCTCTACTTAGGACACTTTCCAAAAGACCAATAATGCAATATATCATATATGACAACATTTTCATAACACATTTATCCTATCTCACCCTTACCTGTTAACATAACTGTTCTTATGTTTGCAGATTTAAGTTCATGAAGAACTGGTTTTGTTTCAGACTTGAGTCTATTTTCCATGATCAGAAAACCAAGAAACTGAAGTTCATTCTCCACTTCTTCTCTGGAAACAAAAAAAAAAGTTCTTGAAGGGGTTGTCGGAGCTTTACTAAGTGATGGCCTATCCTTCAGTGTGAGCAGCACTGCAGTGAAAAGCACTATCTATTACATGAATTTGCAATATTGTGTTACAAGATGTCATTTTTATATGTGTAGCCACCCAGTGGTTTTGATGTGAGTTGCAGTCGGTCAAGGACGCCCCCCCCACCCCCCCGCCCATCACTGAACCCCTCAGATGCTGCGTTCAATGCTGATTGTGGCATCTAACAGTCACACTGTTGCCTTTCAGGTGTTAATCATGGGTTAAAAACAAAAAAATATATACCTCATCCATTTTCTCATGGAGGGACCATCTTGATCGAAGAAAACACACCAAATCTTGCATGCTGACGTTATTCACCACATCATCTCGCTCGCTGGGCATGGTGACATCAATGGCATCACTGCACATGGCCAGCACAATGACGTCTCACGTCAGTGTGCGAGATTTGGCATGTATTCTTTATTCAAGATGGCCTTTTCTGTGAGCAAATGGATTAGGTGAGTATGTATTTTTTTTGTTTTTTACTGCATTTCAGGAGAAATTGATTTGTTACCAAGGAAATTCAGCTTCACGACTAGAGTTGAGCGGACACCTGGATGTTCGGGTTCGACCAAACTTCACAAAAAAGTTTGAGTTTGGGACCCGAACTTGACCCCAAACTCCATTAAATTCAATGGGGACCCTAACTTTTGAGCACTTAAATGGCTCTAAAAAAGTAATGGTAAGGGCTAGAGGGCTGCAAATGGCAGCAAAGTGTGTTTAAGAGCATGGCAAGTGCTCTGCAAGCAAATGTGGATAGGGAAATGACTTAAAATAACATAAAATACGTAAAAAATAAAAAATAATAGTCTTGATCTAGGAGGAGGAGGTCCATATGGAGTAGGAGATTGAGGAGGCGAAGGATGTGGCGGTGTACATGGAAGCGGTGGTGGAGGAGGATGAGGTAGCCAACACTGGATGAGGAAGCGGAGTAGGAGGAGGAAACAACAGGAGGCAAAGAGAAGCGCCCTGCAATACAAGAACATGCGCCAAACTGCTACCTGCCTCAGTCCCATCTGCCACTGAATTTACCCAGTGTGATGTTAGGGAGATATAGAATCCCTGATCATGCTTTCTGGTCCATATATCTGTAGTTAGGTGGACCTTGCCACAGATGGAGTTAAGCAGTGTACACCTGCCATTAGGCTTTTAAAACTCTCCATCTTCACCAGACGGAATGACAGCATTTCAAAGGCCAGGAATTTTGAAATGCTGGCATTCAGGGCCAGGGATTGCGGATGGGTCGGGGGGAACTTCCTCTTCCGCTCCAGTGTTTGGGAGATGGAGAGCTGAACGCTTCCGTGGGACATTGTGGAGATGCTTGGTGACCCAGGTGGTGACTAGTGATGAGCGGCAGGGGTCATATTCGAATTTGCGATATTTAGCGAATATTTTGTAGAAAATTTGTCAAATAATCCCAAATTTGAATATTCGTTATATTCTATGATTTTTTTTACTCGAAAAATCGGCAAGGTAATGATCGTGTAATATGCAAATTTTCGTAATGCAAATTTTCATAATGCTAATTTTTTAACTTACAACTATTAGACAAAGAAGATTATAGCACTATATTAGCTAAATTGCTCTATATTTTTTATTTTTTTTTGAATATTCGCAATATTGCTATAACTTTTATATATTCGTAATATTCTAAAACAAGAATATATAGCAATATAGAGAATATTCAACAAAAAAAAACGAATAAAGAGCAGTTTAGCTAATATAGTGCTATAATCTTCTTTGTCTAATAGTTGTAAGTTGAAAAATTTGCTATAAAATTAGCATTATGAAAATTCGCAAACAACACTACTCCTAAAGTCAAATATACTGCAGCCTTCTCATTGGCCTACAAGCTAGAAGCAGGGAGGGATCATGTGTACTGATTAAAAAAAAATAGAATATTCAAAATTCAGAATATATATCACTATATTCGAAATATTCGCTAATATTTAAAGTACTTATATTCGCGATAAAAATTTGAAATTTGAATATGAGTGATCAACACTAGTGGTGACGTTGCTGGCAAATCCTCTGTTTGCGGGTTGGCAGGTGCCCCTGTCACTCCAGAGGGGGATGAAGAGACCGAGACTGCAGCAGAAGAGGAAGCAGGAGGAGCCAGAGGTCTTCCTTTGTTTTTGAAGTGTCTACTCCACTGCAGCTCGTGCTTTGCACTTAGATGCCTGTCATGGAGGTTGTGCTCAGGTTTAGAATGTTTATGCCTCGCTTCATGCTCTGCTTGCACAGCGTGCAAACCACTCGTGTCTTGTTGTCAGCACATTGTCTGAAGAACTGCTACGCCAGGGAACTCCTTGGAGCTGGCTTTGGTGTGCTCGGTCCCTTGGTGCGGTGGGCAGTAGCAGGCGTATTGTCTAGAGGACGTCCTCTCCGCTTTTGCACCCTGGTCCCTCTTCTGCTGTGCTGGTGGCTCTGTGCGACCACCATCTCTTCCTCCGAACTACACAGGTCACTCGCATGACCTTGATTCCATGTGGGGTAGAGGACCTCATCATCCTCCACATGATCTTCCACCCAGTCTTCACCCCTGCCCTCCTTGTTGGTCTGCACACTGCAGAAAGCCCCAGCAGTTGGCACCTGTGTTTCGTCATCATCCGAGTTGTGCTGCGGTGGTCCTCCCATGTACTCATCCTGAAATATAAGTTGTTGGGCATCGGTGCACTCAATCTCTTCCACTTTTGGGGCAGGGCTATGTGGATGGCACTGGGAAACCCTGTTAGCAGAGTCATCAAAAAGCATAAGAGACTGCTGCATGACTTGGGGCTCAGACTGCTTGGATGATTTGCAAGGGGGTGAGGTGAAAGACTGATGGACATCGGCTGCAGGTGCCAACTCTGATCTTTCAGCAGGAGACTGGGTGGGAGACAATGTGAAGGAACTGGAGGCACTGTCAGCCACCCAATCTATTATCGCCTGTACTTGTTCTGGCCTCACCATTCGTAGAGCCGCATTCGGCCCTACCAAATAACACTCAAGGTTCTGTTGCCTACTCGCACCTGAGAAACGTGCTTCACTTGTGCGTGTAGCTGGCACAGATTGAACATGTCCTCTCCCTGCAACAGGAGCTCCACCAGCAGCTCCACGACTGGAGCCACATCCCTTATTTGACACTCTCCTAACAGATGGTTTATGTCATGTGACAATGTAACCGCCAATAGTCAACAATTAAGTTCACTGAGAGTAAGTCAGTGCCGGTGTCATAAAGTGGAAAAAATGGGTGTTTTTTTAAACCGAGAATATACTGGTAACTGCAGTATTTAAAGCTTGTATTTGACTTTCACAAATGCAACAAAGGCCGTAAATGTATTATATTGCCCAAAATGGGTGTTTTTTTTAATACCACAATATAACAGCAATATCTAACACTTGCATTTGACTGTGACAAATGCAGCAAAGGCCCCAGATGTAGGGTCTTGCACATAATGGGTGTTTTTTTTTAAAACAGAATATAATTGAAGTTTTTAAAGCTTGTATTTGACTGTCACAAATGCAGGAAATGCCCCAAATGTAGTGTCTTGCACACAATGGGTGTTTTAAAAAAAAAACTGAATATAACAGCAGTATCTAACGCTTGTATTGGACTGTCAGAAAAGCAGCAAAGGCCCCAGATATAGGGTCTTGCACAAAATGGGTGTTTTTTTAAACCGAGAATATAACTGCAGTATTTAAAGCTTGTATTTGACTTTCACAAATGCAACAAAGGCCGTAAATGTATTATATTGCCCAAAATGGGTGTGTTTTTTTAATACCACAATATAACAGCAGTATCTAACGCTTGTATTGGACAGTCAGAAATGCAGCAAAAAGGCCCCAAATGTAGGGTCTTGCAAAAAAATGGGTGTTTTTTATAAACCCTGAATATAACTGCAGTATTTAAAGCTTGCATTTGACAGTCACAAATGCAGTAAAGGCCCCAAATTTAGGGTCTTGCAAAAAAAAATTAAAAAAACATTTCAAACCCAGAATATAACTACAGTATTTACAGCTTGTATTTGACTGTTACAAATTCAGCAAATTACCCAAAAATGTATTATCTTGCAAAAAATTTATCTTTTTTTAAACCCAGAATATAACTGCAGTATTTACAGCTTGTATTTGTCACAAATACAGCAAAGGACCCAAAATGTATTATCTTGCAAAAAATGGGTATTTTTTTAAACCCTGAATATAACTGCAGTATTTAAAGCTTGTATTTGACTGTCACAAATGCACATATGCTGTGCTGGTACACTGAACTTGCACAAAATGGCCGCCGACGCCCACCTAACTAACAGACGGATAAAAGTTATTTTTCTGTGTCACTGGGCTCAGGGCAGGGTAAAAAAATGGTGCACTGCACCCACAAAGCGAGGTCGCTGTAGATCTGATTCTTTCCTATTCTCTCCCTCATAGCAGCAGCATCCTATCCCTACACCAGTAAGATCAGAGTGACGCGCAGCGCTACATGACTCCAGCTTATATAGAGGCTGGGTCACATGCTGCACTGGCTAATTACAGCCATGCCATTAGTAGGCATGGCTGTGATGGCTTCTAAGGGCACAAGAGTTAAACGCTTGTTCATTGGCTGCTCTGCAGCCTTTCAATAAGTGCCATTAAATCGCCGAACATCGAACTCGAACCCAAACTTTTACTGAAGGGTTCGGGTACAGCGTCCAATTACTGCTGGGTTTAAGTCACTTGGGGAAACCATCACTGAGACCAGTCATTGGCTGCAGCGGTGCACATGATTTTTTGCGGAAATTGGATGATAGGACCAGAAAACCAGTGAAAAGAACTTGGGAGCCAGGGAGCCATAACTCAACTGTGAGGTACAGGTGAGTATGGATATCTCCACTGGTACAGCTAGCTGGGGTGTAAATACAAAATGCATTGCATTTTTCATGTGTTCTTTTAGAAAGTAATGTCCTGGCCTGATATAAACATGACATGAACTCAACATAAAGGGAGACATTTATTATAAATTACTGTATAAGCCATTTTTGGCATATTCATTTTGTAGATATTCTTGCAATCTACAACTTTTTGCCGCTCATGCCATTTTTCCTCAGTGCCTAGAAAAGGAGGCGGAGTGTGGGCAAGCCACCAAGCCCATCTCATTTATCATTTTCCATGCCAGTTTTTGGCATGGAAAATGACTTAAAAAGGTTATCCCATGACTAATGTAAAAAAATGAAAATTGGACATCATATAGTACATGACGGTATCTTTCTAGCAAAGCCAGAATCAGCCCTATACCTCACATGGATCCAGAGATCTCCCCATTCATTGCTCTGCTAGATTTATATCAAGCTGGCAGCTCAAGGGGAGTGTCTTTTCTGCTGTAGCTAAAGGGGAGTGTCATGCTCTCCCTATCGCAGCTCAGGGGGCGTGTCCATGCTCTCCCTATTGAAAGTGTCCATGCACTCCCAGTTGAAAGATGAAACTGAGCATGTGCAGCCTGAGAACCTTTATAGACACTACACTATATAGCTACATAGCCAGTCACTTAAAAAATAAAAACAAAATATACATAACAGCAGCACTAGTCCAATAGACCACGGGTGCAAGATCCTCCGAACAGCAGGCTCAGCAGTTAATGAAGATAATATGTATCAAAAGATGAGGCAGGACTCCAATAGATAACGTGAAAAAGGTGGACCCTTTATTGACCCCTCTGCAACGTTTCAACCGCCCAATGCAGTCTTTATCAAGCATATAAAATGGTGTCTCACAGGGGTATATATACCAAAAATGCATAGCAGCAAGTTAAGCGACAATTAAACAATCATTTAATATAATAGTGTATACAAACCATTCAAAGACGAGAATACAATCACATGTGAAGCACAAATACAGCATCAATGGTATGTGCAAATGTGCAAATTATTAACAAACATGATTCATTCATACAACATATAGTATGTTAATTGTACCCAATCAATCACATGTGCATGTGTTAAATACCAGCAACAGCTGTTGTAAATTTACATAAAAAGAACTTACACAGCGGGGACAAATGTGCAGCACCAAGATCGTGTCCCATGAGCATGACTGCGCATGTCCAGGAGCCTAGCAACCACACGCCAAACTACAGGGATCGGGAGATGTCATCCCGGCCACATGATCAATCACATAACCAGAGCAGATATCATGAGACCAAGCAGGAAGGAGTGCTTGGATACGCCAAGCTGACAGGGAGGAGCCAGCATCAATAGGCCACAATCACCAGTAAGAAAAATAGCATCGTAACCATAGCAACAACTGACCGCACCATGCAGGCGAAGTGAGAACCAATGCGGCAACTGGACACAGCAGTCACACATAAAGAAACGGCAACGTAACTAGATATTATAGCTGAGTGGTTAAGTGCCTTGCCTCTAATGCAAAAGGTCATGAGTTTGAATCCCGACAAAAACTTTCTGAAATACAGGCTATATTAGATTTAAATACACTGGAGTGTGCCAAAGCACTGACTCCATATATGGACATAGCTATATATGGAGTCAGAGCAGGGACTCCTAAGCCTCGGACTCACACTGAGGGATTCCCTCACTGTGCATCGATCTTCTGCATAGAAATAGAGGCTAAATTAGATTACAATACACTGACTCGAGCACACGCGGTGTTTGGCAGAGCATAGCGATGCTCGAGACGAACTGGTGTTTGCCCAAGCATGCTCGCTCAACACTAATAAAGACTGCATACATAAGAGTCACTTCAATCCACTTACCTTTTTAAGCTGTCCACATTAATATCTTCTTTTAATTTGAAATCCTTATAAGCAATGCCAATGACACGGTAACCTTGCATTGTATAGTGGTCGAGGATGCAATAAAAATTGTCTGGCACTGTACATGGAAAGAAAAAAAATTGCATAGAATAGTCTGGACAATGTAAGAAGTCAATAATATTTACATTGGTTGTCATTTCTTGTCATTTATTCATTTAATTTGTGCTTTTTATGTTCCAAATGATATGATTTAAAGGGAGTCTGTCACCAACCTGACCGGTTTTAAACCAATCACATGGTTCAGTGGGACACAAAGACATGGCACAGATGTTACCTTTGTTTCATTTTTCAGATCATCCAAATCGCCCAAAAAGTCGTTTTTATTATATGCCAGGGGCGGAGAGTTTGCGGAAAGTGCCCAAGTTCCCCTGCCTCATTCGCGCCTAACTCCGCCCCTCAGTAAACTCCGGCCAGCCCTGTGGCTCTGTGACATCATATATGCCTATAGGCCGTTCGTGCATCGCTGCCGGGCCCGGCCTGCACAGTGTTCTGCCCACAGTGGGAAGAGGCACAGAGATATGCAGTGCGCATGCGCCAGTTACTAGCTTAAAATCGGCGCATGCACACTGCATATCTCTGTGCCTCTGCGATCACGAACGGCCTATAGGGATTTATGATGTCACAAAACACATATAGTCATGTGCATGGGGCCTTAATGGCATGGCCTGCCTCTACAGCAGGTTCACAGATAAGCAAGAGTTCACATAAGTTGTATTTTTCTAAAATACCTGTTTCTTTCCTGCAAAACTGAACTATCATCTCTGGAGCTCCTTTCATAAAAGCCAAGAATTTCAATTCTCCTGTTGGCTTAGTAATAACAGTCATGCGTTGAAGACTTGAGGAGAAGGGAAACTGGTAAAAAATACAGAATCCTTTAACTGGTACCTATCAAAAAGAAAAAAAATAATCATCTCTTATGCACTGCTTTCAATAATTTACCAGACCTGTGTCCATTATATACTTTTAAAAAAAGGCAGCACATTGGGAAAGATAACACATTGTGTGGAACAGTAGTGTTGGAAAATAACTACTGCGACACAGTGATAGGTTTGGTCTGGGAAAACAGGTATTTTCCTCCCAGCATGTGCTGCAGGGCTGATTTACAGCCAGGTGAGGTCAAATACCGGACCAGATTTTAAGTGCCGGTCAGGGTTTTGGCAGCACCTGGCTGTCCTTAAATAGGCAGCTGGGCTCAGAAGCCAGGTCTCTGTGTTGGGATCTGGAAGCCTTTTGTCTGGATGAAGGCTTGCTAATTGTTTGGCATGAAAACAGGTTGGTGCTGCTATGCTCAAGGACTCTTTGAGGCAGAATGGCCGCATAGTATGAATTACCACCAACACTGCAAGGTGACTTTTTGCTTGATTATGACTGCTTGTTTTGTCACTTGCCTAAAGTGTGAATAAAAGACTGAACTGTTTGATCCAAACAACTTGTTGTTGCCTCTATACTGCGTCCGCTAATCCCGTCTTACCAGAGCGAAACCCCACACTACTTATATGGATTTAGAATAATTATTAATGGATAAAATGCCACATAATTGTACAACCTATCTAACTGATTATAAAGGGGAAAACACACATTCGAGTCACATTATTACAACCACCAGATAATATCCAGAGTCACAACCATGTGCAGCACAGACAGCAGCTAGATGGCTGGGAGTGACTCAATAAAGTCCTGATAGGTTGTCACAGGTATCTGGAGCCATGCTGACTGCAGTGCATCCCACAGCTGCTGGCGGGTGTGTGGGGAAGGATCCATAGAGCAAATATGACAATTAAGGTGGTCCCATAGATGCTCAATTAGGTTCAAGTCGGGGGAATTAAAGGGCCAGGGTAGTACTTGTGAGTCTTGGTCATGTTCTTCAAAACAATGTTGGACATTTCTAGCTGTGTGACATGTCACATTGTCTTTTTAAAAGATCCCATATGTCCCAGGGAAGACAATCAGCATGCACAGTTGTATGTGATCTGCAAGGATAGATTTATACTCAACATGGTTGAGAGTGCCTTCCACATGGATGAGTCCAGAGAATGCCAGGAAAATGTTCCACAGACCATAATGCTGCCACCACCAGCTTCTGTTCTTCAAGCAATAGTTCAATGGTATTTGTTCTCTGATGTTTCTTGCCAGTCATGCCAATGTCCGTCCATTCGAAGAAGCAGAAAACGACTAATCAGAGAAGGCAACCCATTGCAATCAGTGGAGGTCCAATTCTGATACTGCTGCAAAAACTGAACCCTTTTCTGCAGCTGCAACTTCATTTACAGAGGTGCAGTGACCATCCATCCGCTTCAGAACCATGTGCAGTAGGGTTTGCTGAACTGTTTTACACACGTTTGGTAGCCCTCTGCTTCATTTTTGAGGTGAGAAGCTCTACTGTAGTGTGTCAATCCACTCTCGCACATCTTCATAGCTAAAGTTAACCTCAAACATCAATGGCAGGTGGTTTTCCACGGTTACCACATTGCCAAGTGACATTTGTCCACTTACAATATACTTTCACAACAGCAGCATTTGAGCGATTCACAAACTGCTTAGTTTTAGAAATACGGCTACCCTTGGCCCAAAAGCCAATAATCATCCCTTTTTGCAACTATTACCATATTACCCATGACAGTAACAAGGGATATGTGTGTAGAAAGCCTGCCACACACCTTACAGTATATACCCACCAAGCCTGTTCATGACACATTACTTCCTTCATGAGCTATGTGCTGATGTTGAAACTAGGAAGTGGTCAAAATATTGTGACTCAACTGTGTAGATGTGTAGCCTAGGATGGAAGAAGATCTTCCTAGACATAGACTTAGGCCAAAATGCACATTCCAGTTGCAACCAAATGCCTGACTTGCTCAGCACTTTTTTAAGCTTTTTTTAAAGGTGTTTTTGCCTATATAGTCTGTTTTAGAATATTTTATAGCAAGGTACCCCCAGTCACTTCCTCTGTACAGCAGTATGGTACAATGGTAAAAAAGTGCTATGCAAAACGACATGAAAAAAATGTCAGCATACACTGCAAAAGATGTTGCAGTACAGGAGTGATGTTGCTATGATCGCATTTCCTCTGATAGGCTTCAGGCCTACTGCTTGTAGCCCATCAGAGGCTCAAACAGGTGGTGTGATGACGTCATCATCGTAATTATTGCGCCGCCTGACCTGGGCAGCGTACTGCTCTGGACACAGGCCGAAAGAGGCCCGCACCGCATTCCTGACAGCTGCATAGAGGTATGTATTTGAGACAAGTTTATAATTTTATATTTGGCACCATGCTGTTGGGCCACTACTTGGGTGGAGGGTGGATTGGAGCGCTATTGGGGCATTCTTTACTGGTACACATAAAGAGGCATATCTTTGTGCTGACATACATTATGGGAAGCACTATGGTGCTCTACTGGGGGCACAAATAAGGGACATTTTTTGTACTGGCATACAAAATTGGCATTTTTTGCACTGGCACAAATAAGGGGACATTTGTATACTGCCTCACATTATAAGAAGGCATTTTTTGCACTGACACGCATAATAAGACAGCATTTTTTTGCACTGGCACAAATTATAAGGATATTTATTGTGCGGGTGCACATTATAAGGGGTATTTTTTGTACTGGTGCACATTATAAGGGGGTATTTTTGTACTGGCACAAATTAGTGGGCATTTTTCTACTGGCACACATTATAAATAGAACAATTTCGATTGGGGGACTATGGGGAACAAAATTACTAGTATGGGCACAATGGGGGCATAATTACTAATGGGGGCACTGTTAATACTAAGTACCCTCTGGCAGAGAATTATTACTATTGGCGGGACTTAGGGGAGCACTAATTCTGTGGGGAGCACCCTGGCACAGCATCAGCTTAGCACAATTCTTTTTGGGGGACATTATGTTTATGGCACTGTTCGTGTCAGAGACACTATTTGTTGGGTGCAGTTATTTTTTAGGGCACATGTACCAATAATTATTGAAGTGGGAATTATCTGTGTGGTACTAGTATTTTCAGGCAGTATAGTATTGGGAAGTACAGCAGGCACAGTACTGGGGGTGGCAGGATAGGGTGCTCAGAAGGTGGGAGGATGATGGATTAGGAAACTAAGATGTCAAACTCTGCAGAGACAAGACATGGCTGAAAGAAATCAATAGGGCAATCTGGTCTGAATGGAGACAATGAGGAAAGAGAAAGTCTACTTTAACCCCTTAAGGACTCAGCCCTATTTCACCTTAAGGACTTGGCCATTTTTTGCAAATCTGACCAGTGTCACTTTAAGTGCTGATAACTTTAAAACGCTTTGACTTATCCAGGCCGTTCTGAGATTGTTTTTTCGTCACATATTGTACTTCATGACACTGCAAAAATTGGGTCAAAAAAGTTAATTTTTTTGGATAAAAAAATACCATATTTACCAAAAATTTTGAAAAATTTGCAAATTTCAAAGTTTCAGTTTCTCTACTTCTGTAATACATAGCAATACCCCCAAAAATGTTGATGACTTTACATTCCCCATATGTCTACTTCATGTTTGCAGCATTTTGGGAATGATATTTTATTTTTTAGGGATGTTACAAGGCTTAGAAGTTTAGAAGCAAATCTTGAAATTTTTCAGAAATTTACAAAAACCCAATTTTTAGGGACCACTACAGGTCTGAAGTCACTTTGCGAGGCTTACATAATAGAAACTGCCCAAAAATTACCCCATTCTATAAACTACACCCCTCAAGGTATTCAAAACTGATTTTACAAACTTCGTTAACCCTTTAGGTGTTGCACAAGAGTTATTGGCAAATGGGGATGAAATTTGAGAATTTCATTTTTTTGCCTAATTTTCCATTTTAACCCATTTTTTCTACTAACAAAGCAAGGGTTAACAGTCAAACAAGACTTTATCTTTATTGCCCTGACTCTGCCGTTTACAGAAACACCCCATATGTGGCCGTAAACTACTGTACGGGCACACAGTAGGGCGTAGAGGGAAAGGTGCGCCGTATGGTTTTTGGAAGGCAGATTTTGCTGGACTGGTTTTTTGACACCATGTCCCATTTGAAGCCCCCCTGATGCACCTCTAGAGTAGAAACTCCATAAAAGTGACCCCATCTAAGAAACTACACCCCTCAAGGTATTCAAAACTGATTTTACAAACTTTGTTAACCCTTTAGGTGTTGCACAAGATTTAATGGAAAATAGAGATACAATTTCAAAATTTCACTTTTTGGGCAGATTTTCCATTTTAATATTTTTTTCCCAGTTACAAAGCAAGGGTTAACAGCCAAAAAAACTCATTATTTATGGCCCTGATTCTGTAGTTTACAGAAACACCCCATATGTGGTCGTAAACCGCTGTACGGGCACACGGCAGGGCGCAGAAGGAAAGGAATGCCATACGGTTTTTGGAAGGCAGATTTTGCTGGACTGGTTTTTTGACACCATGTCCCATTTGAAGCCCCCCTGATGCACCCCTAGAGTAGAAACTCCATAAAAGTGACCCCATCTAAGAAACTACACCCCTCAAGGTATTCAAAACTGATTTTACAAACTTTGTTAACCCTTTAGGTGTTGCACAAGATTTAATGGAAAATAGAGATACAATTTCAACATTTCACTTTTTTGGCAGATTTTCCATTTTAATATTTTTTTTCCAGTTACAAAGCAAGGGTTAACAGCCAAAAAAACCTCATTATTTATGGCCCTGATTCTGTAGTTTACAGAAACACCCCATATGTGGTCGTAAACCGCTGTACGGGCACACGGCAGGGCGCAGAAGGAAAGGAATGCCATACGGTTTTTGGAAGGCAGATTTTGCTGGACTGGTTTTTTGACACCATGTCCCATTTGAAGCCCCCCTGATGCACCCCTAGAGTAGAAACTCCATAAAAGTGACCCCATTTTAGAAACTACGGGATAGGGTGGCAGTTTTGTTGGTACTAGTTTAGGGTACATATGATTTTTGGTTGCTCTATATTACACTTTTTTGTGCGGCAAGGTAACAAGAAATAGATTTTTTGGCACCTTTTTATTTTTTGTTATTTACAAAATTCATCTGACAGGTTAGATCATGTGGTATTTTTATAGAGCAGGTTGTCACGGACGTGGCGATACCTAATATGTATACAATTTTTTTTATTTATGTAAGTTTTACACAATGATTTCATTTTTAAAACAAAAAAAATGTTTTAGTGTCTCCATAGTCTAAGAGCCATAGTTTTTTCAGTTTTTGGGCAATTATCTTAAGTAGGGTCTCATTTTTTGCGGGATGAGATGACGGTTTGATTGACACTATTTTGGGGTGCATATGACTTTTTGATCGCTTGCTATTACACTTTTTGTGATGTAAGATGGCAACAAATGGCTTTTTTTACACCGTTTTTATTTTTATTTTTTTACGGTGGTCATCTGAGGGGTTAGGTCATGTGATATTTTTATAGAGCTGGTCGATACGGACGCGTCGATACCTAATATGTATACTTTTTTTATTTTATTTAAGTTTTACACAATGATTTCATTTTTGAAACAAAAAAAATCATGTTTTAGTGTTTCCATAGTCTAAGAGCCATAGTTTTTTCAGTTTTTGGGCGATTATCTTGGGTAGGGTATGATTTTTGCGGGATGAGATGACGGTTTGATTGGTACTATTTTGGCGTAAATGCGACTTTTTTGATCACTTTTATTACCTTTTTTGGGAAGTAAGGTGGGCAAAATTTCAATTTTCTCATAGTTTTTTTTTTTTTTTTTATGGCGTTCACCGTGCGGGGAAAGTAACATGACCGTTTTATAGATCAGGTCGTTACGGACGCGGCGATACCTAATATGTGTAGTGTATTTTATTTTTTTTTTTTTTATTCAGTGATAAATGTTTTTTTTTTATCTTAACTTTTTTCACTTTTTTTTTACATTTTTTTTGACCCAGACCCACTTGGTTCTTGAAGATCCAGTGGGTCTGATGTCTGTATAATACAGTACTGTACAATATATATTGTACTGTACTGTATTTTACTTACCACTTTGTCTGAACAGATCTCTGCTTTCAGCACAGATCTGTTCAGCACCATGGACAGCAGGATGCCTGAGAAGGCGTCCTGTTGCCATGGGAACCTTCCCCGTCTGCTCAGTAGTGTTCAGAACTTCGCAGACGGGGAAGGGTAAGGACGGGTCTGTCGGGGGGCTGCCTGGGAGCTCTCTCCCTCTCCCATCGGGGGGCTGCAAAGGCACAGCAGCCCCCGATGGGAGAGGGAGGGAGCTCCCTGACCTGTTAACCTTTTCCATACAGCGGTCCGTACGGACCGCTGTATGGAAAGGGTTAAACGGCTGACATCGCATCACCGATGTCAGCCGTTTATAACAGGGTGCCAGCAATGTGCTGGCACCCTGGTATACCCACTAGAAGCCAACGATTATTCAAGGGGAGGCGGGCGGGGGATCGTGATCCCGCCTCCCGCACCGCCCGCCTCCCGCACCTCCCGCACCGCCTTCGACACCCCCCCTGCACCACCCGCCCACATAATATCATTCAGGGGTGCAGGGGGGGTTAATAAAAACTTAATTTCTGGCATTTTAACGTTTGATCCCCGCGGTCAGAGACCGCGGGGATCAGAATCGGCTAAAAGCGCAGCAAACCGCAGGTCTGAATTGACCTGCGGTTTGCTGCGATCGCCGATACGGGGGGGGTCACATGACCCCCCTCGGCGTTGTGACAGGATGCCGGCTGAATGATTTCAGCCGAAATCCCGTTCGGATTAACCCCCGGGGCGCCGCAATCTTATTTTAAACTCATGACGTACCGGTACGTCATGGGTCCTTAAGGACTCGGGAACCATGCCGTACCGATACGTCCTAAGTCCTTAAGGGGTTAAAGGAGATGTGACTGGATGTAAGAAGTATGTGATGCTGTATTACCCTTTATGTTTTCTAGCGCTGCATGTAATGTTTTCCAAGTATGTCTTTAACAGTCGAGGGAACGGGCGAGGTTGAGAATTTGGCATGGAGGGGTGCCATTTCAATTTTCACCTCAGGTAGCAGAAAGGCTAGGTGCACCCCTTTCCCTTGCCACAAAGCACCTAGCAGAACTCTTGCACCAGGGCCCATGAGCCTTTAACTATGCTCCTGTTTTTAGAGCATTATGAATATTACAAAAACAAAATCCAAAAATCCTTGGCAGAATTGAAGTTTTTTTTCCAATTTCACTACACAAAGGGGTTTTTACCCCCATTTTCCATTACAAGCTATGGTAAAATACACAGTGACATAAAAAATATAACTTGTCCTTCCAAAAACAAGCCCTTAGGACCCTTTCACACGAGCGTGACGGATTGGCTTAGGATGTGTTCAGTTAAAAACGTGTGATTTTGCTAGCAAATTAAGTCTGTTTTGTCTGCGATTGCGTTCAGTGTTTGCGTTTTTCTGTGCGGATGACACAACCATCCTCTATATTTTTTTGCTCACAGATTTTTGGCCACAGGAAATTCTTTGTCCTCGTTATATTTTGAATTTCGAATGGGCACCTCCACAATTGTTGGGATAGTGAGGGCAACCTGTGCCACCATTTGGTTGCGACTGCGAGCTGATGTGCTGTCACAACCAACAAGGCAGCAGTGTCTTCATATTGCCGAGGGAGAGGGCACAATTCTCCAACTGTATTGGTGCCCTTGATGGGAAGCACATACGGGTGAAGAAGTCACCGAACTCAGGGTCCTGATTCTATAATTATAAACAGTTTTTCTCTATAGTTTTGTTGGCCTTGGCTGACACAAACGACAGGTTTATAATTGTAGATATGGGGGCCTATGGAAGTTCGGCTGATGCTCGCATCTTCCGGGCTTTCAGAATGGGTCAGTGGCTTCAGTCAAACCAACTGGACATTACCCAGCCAGCTCTTCTTCTTGACTCCTCTGGCCCACCTGCACCATATGTCATAGTTGGCGATGAGGGGTTTGCCCTATAGCCAAACCTCATGCGTCCTTTCCCCAGGTGAGGATTGGATGAGAAAAGGCGCACATTCAACTATCGGTTAAGCAGGGCCAGAAGATTTGTGGAGTGTGCCTTTGGGATCTTAGCCAGCAAATGGTGTACATTTCTTTTGGCCAACTAGCTGGCCCCGAAAAATGTTAATCATGTTATTAAAGCATGTGTAGTTCTCCATAACTAAATTTGCATGTATGAGGCCACTCCTGATTACGATGTGGACGTCTTTACAGCAGCAGCCCATGGAGACCCCTCTCAAGTTGGAAGACCTGATACAGCAGGACTGAGAGTGAGGGAATTATTTTTAGACTATTGTCTCCAATTGGAGCAACATAATTTTTTTTCCCATCCCCTTAAACTGACTATACAGTGTATCTATCCTGGATGGATAATTTTTTTTGTTAGTATTTTTGCTATTTTTTAAGTTAGGGACTCGCAAAACAATGAGGACCCTTGACGTGGGTTATGAGTTTACATATTTTGCATGCATAATGAAATGTGTGTGAAATATAAACTAATCCCTCATTATTACAATATAACAAGTCATCTTTAGAACTATATTTAAATCAAATTGCATTGTGTATTAATTTAAAAAATAAATAAAACCAATAACCTTTTTTGTCTTTTGTTTTCTTATTTGAAAAATAAACAAATAAAAAACAATAGTCTGATCTGACAATGTAATAATAATTTCTTACACTATAACCAACATAATTATAAATTATAATAACTTCCTGGTGTGGCTGGGGGACCTTCACATTGAGAGGGCCGGTAAGTGCCTGAGAAGAGGGTCCTAAGTGCTGGGGTGGAGCAGCCTAAGATGCGGAGGAAGCTTGTTGCATATAGAAGGTCTCACCAATGTATTGCTGGCCATATTGTTGACAGTGGAGGGGCAAATGTTTGGCGAGGAGGAGGATAGTAGGGAGGCCTGATGGGTATCTGTGGAGGAGCCCTAGGTGGTGGCTGCCTCCAGAACAATCCCAACTGCACCTTTGGTCCTCAAGTACAGATCCAGAGGCACTATCTTCAAAAGAGGGCCCAGACTACAACTATAAATGTCATAATGGTCCTCCTGGCGGGCTCGGGAAAAATAGTCGAGCACCCGACTATTCACCTCCACTTCAGCTGATGGTATTGGCAATGACTGTTTCCGACGTGCCGGCAGCTGAAGTGAAGGGGCTGACTCCACTGCAGGAGGAATGTGGGGCATGGAGATGGTGGAAGGTCCTGCTTCGGCCATATCTTCCGCAGCCTGTGAATGGGGATTATCCTCCTCAGCTGCGGAAGTGTAACGGGGTGCCGAAGGCGCACTCGGTCTCCCATCAGCCGCAGACCTGCTGCTTAGCTTCGGGATCTGTGTTTGACCTCGTTCCCAGGGCGGATTTGCTAGCTGGGAGGCTCCCTGCTCCTAGGTCTGCCTTGAGCGCCGAGCTGATCACTCGGTGCTCTACTGGTCGGTCTGTCGGTCATGTGACGCTGGCCACGTCACATGACCCTCACTATAAATACAGGCAGCCTGCTGGCCATAGGTTGCCTGTTAATTCTAGGTTCTTGGCATTTTGTTGGACTACTGAATACTACCTGATCCTGTTCCCTGATGATCCTTTGCCTGCTCCTCCTGTACTGCGCATCTCTCATGGTATCCTGACCCCGGCTTCCAACTGACGATTCTTTGCGGACTTCTGTTGTACTTAGTTTCTATCCTGGTATTTGACCTCGGCTTTTCCTGACTATTCTCTCTATCTTTGGTTCCAACCACCGTGTCTTTGTGCGACGCAGAAAAGGTGAATGGATGGACTCTACATGCCTGGTTCCCACCATGAAGCATGGAGGAGGAGGTGTGATGGTGTGGGGGTGCTTTGCTGGTGACACTGTTGGGGATTTATTCAAAATTGAAGGCATACTGAACCAGCATGGCTACCACAGCATCTTGCAGCGGCATGCTATTCCATCCGGTTTGCGTTTAGTTGGACCATCATTTATTTTTTAACAGGACAATGACCCCAAACACACCTCCAGGCTGTGTAAGGGCTATTTGACCATGAAGGAGAGTGATGGGGTGCTGCGCCAGATGACCTGGCCTCCACAGTCACCGGACATGAACCCAATCGAGATGGTTTGGGGTGAGCTGGACCGCAGAGTGAAGGCAAAAGGGCCAACAAGTGCTAAGCATCTCTGGAAACTCCTTCAAGACTGTTGGAAGACCATTTCAGGTGACTACCTCTTGAAACTGATCAAGAGAATGCCAAGAGTGTGCAAAGCAGTAATCAAAGCAAAAGGTGGCTACTTTGAAGAACCTAGAATATTACATATTTTCAGTTGTTTCACACTTTTTTGTTATGTATATAATTCCACATGTGTTCATTCATAGTTTTGATGCCTTCAGTGTGAATCTACAATTTTCATAGTCATGAAAATAAAGAAAACTCTTTGAATGAGAAGGTGTGTCCAAACTTTTGGTCTGTACTGTATATATATATATATATATATATATATATATATGGACAGTGCACTTACCTAAACTCATGCGCTCATGCGCTTTTGTTCAGGGGTTTTTGACCACACACTTGAGAACAGCTCCTGTGTTACTTCCACCCAGGCGGCATCCTTTTTGTATCTGTCATCTGTCTTGATAGTCCCTCGACCTGGTGTCCCAAATGCAGGGCCTCTCCTGGACTATCACTATTAGCTTCTCCACATCCATAGGCTTGGTGGGTTGCCTTTAGGCTTGGTGGGTTGCCTTGGCATCTTCGCTGTGGCTCAGCAAGGGCAGCAATATGTCCAATAAAGCAGCTCCGCACAGGTAGCAGGAGCCAGACACAGAAAATGCTCATTTCCTGTGGAATCTACCTTCAATTGTTGCTAAGTAACATGCTTTAAAAATGGAACGCAACGCAGCGCTATTCACGCAGCCCTATTAATTTCTATGGAACCAGGGCTGCATGAAAAACGTAGAATATAGAACATGCTGCGATTTTCATGCAACGCAGAAGTGATGCATAAAAAAAAAAATAATACACAGACCTATTGAAATGAATGGGTCAGGATTCAGTGTGGGGTAGGAAAAAAAAAAAAAAATGTCCGGAAAGGGTTAATTATTTTCCTAAACATTGCAAAAAGCTATCAAAAATTGCACCGAAACTCAAAAATGCCTAAAAGAAGACTGAAGGTATACTGGTATACCAGATTCAGATCAGAAACAGAACACAGAACAGGTGCAAATCTTTCGATTAAACCTTCACACCAGCAGTTGGGGCAGTTTCTTCATAGCAAAGGTAGGATTGAAGCGCTTTCCATGAGGCCTCCATACTTGAAACCAACCATTATGGTGCGGTATGCCAGACCTTGCAGGGGAATTACGTGTCAGGTCAGGGTGTGAGCAATAGGTGGACCAAGGTAAATACAGTTCTGGTTACTCAAGCTTATGTCGTCCCTGGGCAGGCTCGCTTAAGTGAAAAGGAGAACGGCACAAGGATTCTCTGGGGCGCACTCTGGTGTAAGGGACACTAGACAGATATGGGTTTGAGGTGCCCTTGGTGGTCTGTATTAATGTGCCAGTGGCAAGGTCCCTTGTAGTCGTGACGCCAGTACCTTTTGTATGGAGGTACAACCATTTACTATAGTGTTAATAGAGGAACTGAGTCTGAGACAAGCAGGATGGAACTCCAAATGGCACTTTACTGATGATGACTCTTGATTACAACACAACCAATGCATTAAAACAGTCTCTTGATACAATCCTGCATTAAGCACAATCTCCCATGCATATGGCGAAAGAGAAATGCAAATCCTCAATGAAGTACAGGCTCTAGTAATACATAAGAAAGCTACTGCTCAGACTAGGCTGGTAACAATGAAAGTCTTACACTGGTCACAACTCCGGCCTGATCCTAATCCTTGATTAAAGGTGTTTTTCTGAATCCTGAAACTTCTATTCCAATGTTGTTCTGACAGTTGGCCTGACTGTCCTCAAGATTTAAACTGGAGATGTAGATGCTTCAAGCTATTGCCTACACCTACTACAAAGGTGCCTAATAAGTCCTCAGGTAATGACTATCTTGCTAATCCTTTGTCTTGCATAAACGTCATAATTCCTTAAATACTCGGCTGCATGCAGTTTAGACATTGGTCACCCTGGAAGATGGATTTATGGGAGTGGATTGCTCACCTCTAGGTAGAATACTTGTAGGCCTTAACCCTGGGCTATGGAGCTGACAGGGACAGAGTAGAGAGGCTAGGAAGGGGCCTCCCTCGAGATATCCAGCTACACGGCTGTTGCTTTCTTGTAGGCTCATGAGAGAACTGTATTGAACTGAACTCTCACTTGGATTGACCTGAGCTCTTCTGAACTGGTTTGGATTGACCTCAACCAGCAACTGAACTGAACTGCACTGCACAGTTCTGCACAGCCTAACTTAGGTCTGAGCTAAGATATATATATATATATATATATATATATATACACACACACACACTGACACTGCTCCATCTTGTGGAGAAACAAGTGTAGTGCACCCTGACTAGGCCTGTGTAAAGGATATTTGCATATAGAATCACATTGTGACATGGAGAATATGACAGGAGATAAAATACAAAATACAGGCATATCACATGACATTAATACATGATAAAAACACGTTTGAGGGGCCCACGGTCACTTGAGTGGGACACTGCAATGGGATCCCAAACAAAACCTGGATTCATCACTAAAGACGATACAGTTACAGTCTGCAGCAGTCTAACCTTGTACGACACCACTGCAAATGAAGGTGATGGTGGCTGGCTGTCCATGGCAGGACACATAATGGGTGCCTTGACACTGAATTTCTTTCTGCTAAGGACCTGGAAATGGTCTGGGCATAAACAGGGGTGTCTAATGAAGGTGCTACCTGTGTCTGAATGGTGAACAACATAACTGTGGGAGCTGCTTGTGCTTTATGGTGGCTCAAACTATCTTCTCTACTTGTGGTATATCTGACCTGTCTAGAGCCTGTTCGCCGTGTGTACATCCTCACATAACCACTGCTCATAGCACCTTCTAACAGCTAGATCAAAATGACATACATGGCATCAAATTTGTTGAAATGAACATCTGCTTCTCTCTGTTCAATGATGCTCCTCCCTCTAAAAGTCTGTTAACTGGCAAAATGTCTTTAAGTGCATTGTAAAGGCATGTCTAGCAGTCAATGAACAGCCACTCAGCTAGTACCAGATGGACCTTTCTTAGTGAGTCTGTGGCTGGAGGACGCAATAAAACAGATATGTGAGCTTGGACAGCAGAAATTTGATAATCAAGAGGAAAAATAAAGTAGTAATTTAATCTCTGTTTAGTGCTATAGTTTCTATTTAGAAAGGAAGTCATAATGCTGTGCCAGATATATTGTGCAGTATGATGAATTGAAATAGTGCTGGCGGACCTCACATACTTAAAATGGCGCTTGTGAGGGTTCTGTTGAAGCTTCTGTGGTTTTGACAGCAAGAATACTGCTGCATGCTGTGCTGTTCTTGCCATACAAAAATGGCAGAAACCTTTATGGAGCTCTTGATGGGAAGGATAAATGAAGTTTTAAACATTACAATACAAGCATCACCAAATAATTTCCTTCTAAGTTTTGCCAAAACTTACATTTAGTGTATGTGATCTTGGTGTGACAAGAGAATATGAACTAGATTCCCCATCTGTCTTGCATTCTTCAAGCTCCTGAGAAAGTTTGAACATACAAAAAGACACAGGAAATATGTTACTTTATTGGACCAGATTTATCAGTTGCCCATCGCAACCAATGATATTCCACTTTTTTTTTTTTTTTTTTCAGAGCTCCTTTGGGAAATGGAAGGTGGAATCTGGGTAGTATGAGCAACTTGGCCGGTTTTAATTTACACTAGTCTTGATAAATCTATTCACTGTGTTGAAATTGCATAGCACAATTAAGAATAAGTATTACCCAGCCTGTTCCTTCAAACATCTTCATGTCTAGTGGATCTCCATGTACTTTTCCATCAATTAACACCAATGAATGGCAGCTGGCCATTGCTCCAATCAAAGGACTCCAGGGTAAAGTACATCCAGGTGTAATGGGCACTGCCTCCAGAAATCTGCTAGACAACAGAGTAAAAATTAATTGATAGGGAAAAATATTTTGAAAAGGATTTCTTATTTTATGTACACCAATCAGATCTATAACTTTGTGGTTGTGGTTCAGTCCTCATAATTTCAAGATCTCTATGTGGAAACATTACTTTGTAATCCAGAATATCCTATTAATATGCAGAATAATAAACTAGGTATTCAGTAAACAGTATATTGCTTTAATACACACACAACTTTCATAGACATATAGGAGAATGTATGAAGCCCTACGCCCCAGAATTATGGTGTCATGAAGTCCCAACATACAGCTCTGCATCTTTCTGGGCTTACCGTATTTTCAACATTTTGCATTTTTATACCACTCACTTCACTATAAAAAGGTGAGTTGGAAAGTGGGCATGATTAAGGCTACTTTCACACTTGCAGCAGAGAGATTCGGCAAGCAGTTCCGTCGCCGGAACTGCCTGCCGGATCAGGCAAAATGTATGCTAACTGATGGCATTAGGATCCTGATCAGTCTTAAAAATGCCTGATCAGTCGAAAAAAATGCATTGAAATGCCGGATCCGTCGTTCCGGTGTCATCCGGCAAAACGGATCCAGCATTTATTTTTTCACCTTGTTTTTCAGTCTGCGCATGCGCATAACGGAACGACGGATCCTGCATTCCGGTATTCTGAACGCCGGATCCAGCGCTAATACATCCCTATGGTAAAAAATGCCGGATCCGGCGTTCAGGCATATCTTCAGTTTTTTTCACCAGAGAGAAAACCGTAGCATGCTGCGGTTTTCTCTTTTGCCTGATCAGTCAAAACGACTGAACTGAAGACATCCTGATGCATCCTGAACGGATTACTCTCCATTCAGAATGCATGGGGATAAAACTGATCAGTAGTTTACCGGTATAGAGCCCCTGTGACGGAACTCAATGCCGGAAAAGAAAAACGGAAAGTACCCTAACAATGCCACAAAAATTGTTGCAATCATACTCCAGGGGCATAAAAAGTAAAGTAAGATCTCAAAATAGAAGCATTTGACATAATGCTGTCTGAGACTAGAAAAAAATTGTCACTGGCCCTAACATGTGCAGTGCCCCGGAGCAGGGTTACATGAAGTATGTACATTTGTGGACATTTGCCCCTATTTCCCCTATGTAAAGTCACTCCTCAGTTTATTTTATTTTAATGTGTTAACTTTGAATCCAGAGGAAACAAAAACAGGCTGGTTTTGAGAGCTCAATTTATATAAGCAGGCATATAACGTGAGTTTGCGCGCCGCGTGTTTGATTTAAGTGTGTGTTTGTATTAGTGTGTGACTTTAGATTAAGTGACTTCAGATTCATCGACTTCAGTAAATCAGTTTCTTAATACTGCATTATATTGTATCGTTCGATTTCATTGTGTAATCCCCATTAGTTTATGTTCAATAATTGACAGCACCGTCCAGTGCACATCTTGCCAGATGCATGCAGTCCTGGAACAGTCGTTCGAGGGTGCATATCATTGTTCAAAATGTGGGCAAATTACCCGTTTGGAATCACAAATTGAGTATCTAAACGGGCGAATTTCAACACTGAGAGGCGTTTACAATTTGGAAAAGAGTTTGCTGCTCACTGAGCAAGCACGCTATGGGGTAGTTGAGGGGGAGGGTGGAAGCTAGGAGGCTGAGGAAAGTGAGGTAGCTAGCTGGGTAACAGTTAGAAGCAGGGTAGAGGGAAGAGTACCAGGGAGGCTAGCCCTGATCTGACACACCCCAACAAGTTTGCATGGACAGCACTGCTGCAGCCGGACACTTCCTCTGCCAGTCAGGGGAATGTCAGCTCCAGTAAGCAGGGGACCAGGAGAGCAGGGCAGGCCAGACAGGTGCTGGTAGTGGGAGACTCTATTATTAGGGGTACAGAAAGGGCAATCTGTCACAAAAACTGTGATCGCCGAACAGTGTGTTCTCTTCCTGGCACTAGAGTTCGACACATCGCAGATAAGGTTGACAGATTATTGGGAGGAGCTAGACCCAGCAGTCATGGTCCATATCGGAACCAATGACAAAGTTATAGGAAGGTGGAGAGTCCTTAAAAATGATTTTAGGGATTTAGGTTAAAAGCTTAGGGCAAGGACCTCAAACGTAGTGTTTTCCACAATACTGCCTGTACAATGACCCACACAAGAAAGGCAGTGGGAGATTAGGGAGGTTAACAAGTGGCTCAATAACTGGTGTAGAAAGGAGGGGTTTGGGTTCCTGGAGAACTGGGCCGACTTCTCTGTCAGCTACAGGCTCTATCGTAGGGATGGGCTGCACCTCAATGGGGAAGGGGCAGCTGTGTTGGGGTGGAAAGATGGCTAGAAGGTTGGAGGAGTGTTTATACTAGGGACTGGGGTGAGGGTAATTACGTTATAGGATGGGAAGATAGTGCAGATAGAGACCTGGGGCAAGGTAGTGTGACTGGGGGAGGAATGGAAGGAGGGATTAGAACAGTTCAGAAAGAAAGGTGTAGGGTAAGAAAATATACATAAACCTCTCAATTGTATGTATACTAATGCCATAAGCCTGACTAATAAAACTGGTGAACTGGAATTAGTGATGTGTGAGGAGAACTATGACATAGTGGGAAAAACTGGGACATGGCTGGATGCTAGCTATGACTGGGCAGTTAATGTACAGGGTTACAGTCTGTTTACAAAGGATTGTCAATACCAGAGAAGGGGAAGAGTCTACCTTTTGTGTAAAGTCCTGTCTAAAGCCCACAGTCCGAGAAGATATAAGTGTGGGACATGAACATGAGGAGTCACTGTGGGTAGAAATACATGGAGGCAAAAATAATAATAAATTACTAATAGGAGTTTATTATAAACCACCTAATATACCAGAGTCCACAGAAAATCTAATACTAAACGAGATAGACAAGGTGGCAAATCATAATGAGGTGGTTATTATGGGGGACAGATATAGACTGGGAAACTGAAAGCTGTACATCTCATAAATGAAACAGGTTCTTGGCAATAACCAAAGAATTACCTTTCCCAACTGGTTCAGGACCTTACTAGAGGGACGGCCATACTGGACTTAGTATTAACCAATAGACCTGACAGAACAACAGATGTGCAGGTCAGTGGCGTAGCGTGGGTTGCCAGCACCCGGGGCAAGCCAAAAATTGCGCCCCCCCCCCCCCCCGCGCCTACCCCAGGCACGCCACTTTTAACAGATACTGTAGTAGATCACTAGCAGTCCTATGTTACACCTCAGATAACACAGAGATAACTCTCTGAGTACAGATAATGTAGTAGATGGGTGTGAGGCCCCAGAATTCTGAACACGTACAGTGTGACCTGAAGTCTGGGGCCAGAATGCGGCAGTATGGGCCAAATTCTCAATCTTCTCCCCCAACCCTACCATGAAACAGATATGTGGATGGACATTATTATTACAGTAGAATACCGCCCCATACCTGTTACATCCAGTGACGTCTCCTGTGATGTAGACTCTCCTCGACGTCTTCATTCAGAGATAAGACCACCATGATAACTTCTTTCAGCCGCTTCTCGTCTCTGCAGAGTTTCACCGAAAAAAATTTAGGTTCCTCACTTTACTATCATGCTCTCCTTCCTTCAACACTGTCATCCTGCTGCCCCCCAATACTGAGCTAGAGCCAGACAGATAGCTTTCATTCCCCCTGTATATTATAATGGCCCCCTCTTTATTATTAATGTACTGGCCCCCTCTTTAATAACAAAGAGGGGGCCATTATATTAGCAAAGAGGGGGTCATTACATTAATAATAAAGAGGGGGTCATTACATTAATAATAAAGAGGGGGTCATTACATTCATAACAAAGAGGGGGTCATTACATTCATAACAAAGATGGGGTCATTATATTAATAATGAAGAGGGGGCCATTACATTAATAATAAAGAGGGGCCATTACATTAATAATAAAGAGGGGCCATTACATTAATAATAAAGAGGGGCCATTATATTAATAATAAAGAGGGGGCAGTACATTAATAATAAAGAGGGGCCATTACATTAATAATAAAGAGGGGCCATTACATTAATAATAAAGAGGGGGCAGTACATTAATAATAAAGAGGGGCCATTACATTAATAATAAGGAGGGGGCAGTACATTAATAATAAAGAGGGGGCCATTACATTAATAATAAAGAGGGGGTCATTACATTAATAATGAAGAGGGGGTCATTACATTAATAATGAAGAGGGGGTCATTATATTAATAATAAAGAGGGGGTCATTATATTAATAATAAAGAGGGGGCCAATACATTAATAATAAAGAGGGGCCATTACATTAATAATAAAGAGGGGGTCATTACATTAATAATGAAGAGGGGGTCATTATATTAATAATAAAGAGGGGGCCAATACATTAATAATAAAGAGGGGGTCATTACATTAATAATGAAGAGGGGGTCATTAAATTAATAATAAAGAGGGGGCCAATACATTAATAATAAAGAGGGGGCATTACATTAATAATGAAGAGGGGGCCATTACATTAATAATAAAGAGGGGGTCATTACATTAATAATAAAGAGGGGGTCATTACATTAATAATAAAGAGGGGGTCATTACATTAATAATGAAGAGGGGGTCATTACATTAATAATAAAGAGGGGGTCATTACATTAATAATAAAGAGGGGGTCATTACATTAATAATAAAGAGGGGGCCAATACATTAATAATGAAGAGGGGGCATTACATTAATAATGAAGAGGGGGTCATTACATTAATAATAAAGAGGGGGTCATTACATTAATAATGAAGAGGGGGTCATTACATTAATAATAATAATGTAATGGCCCCCTCTTTATTATTAATATAATGGCCCCCTTTTTATTAATAATGTACTGGCCCCCCTCTTTATTATTAATATAATGGCCCCCTTTTTTATTATTAATGTACTGGCCCCCCTCTTTGCTAATATAATGTCCCCCTCTTTGTTATTAATGTAATGGCCCCTCTGTTATTAATGTACTGGCCCCCCTCTTTGCTAATATAATCGCCCCTCTTATTGCTGTGCCAATCATGCCACTGAAGCCTTTCTGCTCCAGTCCTCTCCTCTCCTCTCCCACCCCCCATACTGCCGCCAGAGCCTCTGCAATTAGGTAAGTTAACATAAAAAAAAAATACTTACCTACTATCTCCATCCCCGCTTGTTCCCGCCGCAGGCGGTCACGAACGCCTCACTGTGCCTTCCTGCGCCGCGTCATCGCGTCATCTCGCGAGACCCGACGCAGGAGGTCACAGTGAGGTTATCGTGACCGAGTCCTGCGTCGCTCGCCTCTACTGCCTTATAGGCTTCAGGACTAGGCCTGAAGCCTATGGGGCATAATGGAGGGGACGGGAGCCATAGGCTCCCGTAGCCCTCATTGAAATTTCGGATGCCTGGCGCCCCCTGCAATTTGGCGCCCGGGGCAACGGCCCCTCCGGCCCCCCCCACGCTACGCCCCTGGTGCAGGTTAGGGGACACCTGGGAAATAGTGACCATAAAGTAATAACCTTCCAATTATCTACAGGGAGGAACAAAAATACCAAACTTCAAAAAAGCTAACTTTAGCCAACTAAGAGAGGGCTAACTAACTGGGACAAAGTCCTCAAAAATAAAAAAAAATACTGCCACAAAAAAAAAGCATACTAAAATCTAATTGTGAGAGGTACATACTTTATGGGAATAAAAGGTTAAGGAACAAGAAGAAATCAATGTGGATAAATGGAACTGTAAAGAAGGCGATAAATGACAAAAAGAAAGCATTTAAATCACTAAAACAGGAGGGTAGCGAGGAAGCACTGAAAAACCATAAGGAAAAAAATAGAATATGTAAAAAAAAAAAAAAAAGCCGCCAAACTAGAGACCGAGAGATTAATTGCCAAAGAGAGCAAAACTAACCCTAAAATGTTCTTCAATTATATAAATGGTAAAAAGCATAAATCTGAAGGTGTTGGCCCTCTACAGAGTGATAAGGGGGGAGTTGCCAGGGCCAGATGGCATATCCTAAGAGAATTAAGTAATGTCATAGCCAGACCCTTATTGATATTTACAGACTCTATGCTGACAGGGAGTGTTCCACAGGATTGGCGCATAGCAAATGTGGTGCCAATATTAAAAAAGGGTGCAAAAACAGACCCCGGAAACTATAGGTCGGTAAGTTTAACATCTGTTGTGGGTAAACTGTTTGAAGGTTTTCTAAGAGATACTATCTTGGAGGATCTCAATTAAAACAAGCAAATAACATTGTATCAGCATGGCTTCATGAGGGATCGGTCATTTCAAACTAATTTAATCAGTTTCTATGAGGAGGTAAATTCTAGAATTGACAGCGGCGAATCAATGGATGTCGTATATCTGGACTTCTCCAAAGCATTTGACACTGTACCACATAAAAGGTTAGTATATAAAATGAGAATGCTCGGACTGGGAGAAAACATCTGTATGTTGGAAAGTAACTGGCTCAATGATACAAAACAGAGGGTGGTTATTAATGGTACACACTCAGATTGGGTCACTGTCACTAGCAGAGTACCTCAGGGGTCAGTATTGGGCCCTATTCTCTTCAATATATTTATTAATGATCTTGTAGAAGGCTTGCACAGTAAAATATACATTTTTGTAGATGACACTAAACTGTGGATCTGGATAGATTAGAGGCTTGGGCAGATAAGTGGCAGATGAGGTTTAACACTGACAAATGTAAGGTTATGCACATGGGAAGAAATAATGCAAGTCACCCATATATTCTAAATGGTAAAACACTGAGTAAGGCCTCATGCACACGACAGTTTTTTTTCACGGTCCGCAAAAACGGGGTCCGTAGGTCTCTGATCCGTGACCGTTTTTACGTCCGTGGGTCTTCCTTGATTTTTGGAGGATCCACGGACATGAAAAAAAAGTCGTTTTGGTGTCCGCCTGGCCGTGCGGAGCCAAACGGATCCGTCCTGAATTACAATGCAAGTCAATGGGGACGGATCCGTTTGACGTTGACACAATATGGTGCCATTTCAAACGGATTCGTCCCCATTGACTTTCAATGTAAAGTCTGGAGTTCTTTTATACCATCGGATTGGAGTTTTCTCCAATCTGATGGTATATTTTAACTTGAAGCGTCCCAATCACCATGGGAACTCCTCTATGTTAGAATATACTGTCGGATATGAGCTACATCGTGAAACTCAGATCCGACAGTATATTCTAACACAGAGGCGTTCCCATGGTGATGGGGACGCTTCAGGTTAGAATATACAAAAAAACTGTGTACATGACTGCCCCCTGCTGCCTGGCAGGTGCTGCCAGGCAGCAGGGGGCAGACCCCCCCCCCCCCCATTTTTAACTCATTGGTGGCCAGTGGGCCCCCCCTCCCTCCCCTGTAGTTAACTCATTGGTGGCCAGTGTGCGCCCCCCCCCCCCGCCCCCCTCTATTGTAATAGCATTGGTGGCAGTGTGCGCCCCCGCCCCCCCCTCCCTCTATTGTAATAGCATTGGTGGCAGTGTGCACCCCCGCCCCCCCCTCCCTCCCTCTATTGTAATAGCATTGGTGGCAGTGTGCGCCCCCGCCCCCCCTCCCTTTATTGTAATAGCATTGGTGGCAGTGTGCGCCCCCGCCCCCCCCCCCTCTATTGTAATAGCATTGGTGGCAGTGTGCGCCCCCGCCCCCCCTCCCTCTATTGTAATAGCATTGGTGGCAGTGTGCTCCCCCGCCCCCCCTCCCTCCCTCTATTGTAATAGCATTGGTGGCAGTGTGCGCCCCCGCCGCCCCCCTCTCTCCCTCTATTGTAATAGCATTGGTGGCAGTGTGCGCCCCCGCCCCCCCCCCGATCATTGGATCATTGGTGGCAGCGGAGTAGAAGCATCATACTTACCTGGCTGCTGGCTGCTGCGATCTCTGTGTCCGGCCGGGAGCTCCTCCTACTGGTAAGTGACAGGTCTGTGCGGCGCATTGCTGTCACTTACCAGTAGGAGGAGCTCCCGGCCGGACGCAGACATCGCAGCAGCCAGCAGGTGAGTATGAATCTTCTACTATTGCTAAGGCTAAGTAACCATGGCAACCAGGACTGCAGTAGCATCCTCATTGCCATGGTTACCGATCGGAGCCCCAGCGATTAAACTGGGACTCCGATCGGAACTCCGCTGCCACCAATGATCTGGGGGGGGGGAGAGGGGAGGCCGCACACTGCCACCAATGTATTATAAGAATAGAGGGAGGAAGGGGGGGGCACACACTGCCACCCATGTATTAAAAGAATAGAGGGAGGAAGGGGGGGCCGCACACTGCCACCAATGTATTAAAAGAATAGAGGGAGGAGGGGGGGGGGCGGGGGGGGGCGCACACTGTGCCACCAATGTTATCATTACAATAGAGGGAGGGAGGGGGGGCGCACTGGCCACCAATGAAATTTAAACTGGGGAGGGAGGGGGGTCTGCCCCCTGCTGCCTGGCAGCCCCGGATCTCTTACAGGGGGCTATGATAGCACAATTAACCCCTTCAGGTGCAGCACCTGAGGGGTTAATTGTACAGATCACGGCCCCCTGTAAGAGATCGGGTGCTGCCAGGCAGCAGGGGGCAGTCATGTACACAGTTCATTGTATATTCTAACCAGAAGCGTCCCCATCACCATGGGAACGCCTCTGTGTTAGAATATACTGTCGGATCTGAGTTTTCACGAAGTGAAAACTCAGCTATGAAAAAGCTTTTATGCAGACGGATCTTCAGATCCGTCTGTATGAAAGTAACCTACGGCCACGGATCACGGACACGGATGCCAATCTTGTGTGCATCCGTGTTCTTTCACGGACCCATTGACTTGAATGGGTCCTTGAACCGTTGTCCGTCAAAAAAATAGGACAGGTCCTATTTTTTTGACGGACAGGATGCACGGATCACGGTCTCGGCTGCAAAACGGTGCATTTTCCGAAAAAACGGAAAACGGCACAACGGCCACGGATGCACACAACGGTCGTGTGCATGAGGCCTAACACTGACATGGAAAAGGAATTTTAATAAACAGCAAACTAAGCAGTTAAAACCAGTGTCAGGTTGCTGCTGCCAAGGCTAATAAGATAATGGGTTGCATCAAAAGGGGCATAGATGCCCGTGATGAGAACATAGTCCTACCACTTTACAAATCACTGGTCAGACCACACATGGAGTACTGTGTACAGTTCTGGTCTCCTGTGAACAAGGCAGACATAGCAGAGCTGGAGAGGGTCCAGAGGAGGGCAACTAAAGTAATAACTGGAATGGGGCAACTACAGTACCCTGAAAGATTATCAACATTAGGGTTATTCACTTTAGAAAAAAGACGACTGAGGGAAGATCTAATTAATATGTATAAATATATCAGGGGTTAGTACAGAGATCTCTCCCATCATCTATTTATCCCCAGGACTGTGACTGTGACGAGGGGACGTCCTCTGCATCTGGAAGAAAGAAGGTTTGTACATAAACATAGAAGAGGATTCTTTACAGTAAGAGCAGTGAGACTATGGAAAAATTCTTCTTCAGTCTGTGCGCCTTTGGCCCCTTTCACATGAGTAAATGTTTCACTTGGATGCAATGCACTGAATCCTGACCCATTCATTTCAATGGGTCTGTGTACATGAGCCTTTTTTTTTTTTTTACGCATCATTTCTGCGTTGCGTGAGAATAGCAGCATTTTCTATATTTGGTGTTTTTCATGCAGCCCTGACCCAGTCCGGGTGGAATGCATTTTTCACTGATGGTTGCTGGGTGAGGTGTTGTTTGTAAACCTTCATATTTTTTTTTTCACGCACTTGCACCCGCACAGAAAAAACTGAACGCAATCAGAGACTAAACTGACTGAACTTGCTTGCAGAATGGTGCAAGTTTCACTGAACGCATCCTGACACAATCCGTATTGTTCATGTTTAAGGGGCCTTCACAGAAATCTACGACATTTCAGAGCTACCTTAGATTTTTGGCTGTATTAGCACCAGAAAACTGGTGTATATGAAGATAAATTTGTCAGGGAAGCTCGCCGTGCCCATTTCCATCACTACCATGCCCCCTTTAGGGAAAGTGGTGAGGGCAGCATAAAATAAAAATAAATAAAAAGAGAAATGTGACACATATGTAGTTTGCAACTTTTTAACTCCACTTTTCAGGCACAAGGGAGATAAATCTCCATCACTGTGTATAGGCCAAAAAATTAAATTAACAAACATAACAAAAACATCCAAATTAGTTAAGTAGAGATGAGCAAAGTTTTATAAAATTCGATTCGGCTGCTTTGCCTAACTTCAACAAAAAATTTTGTTACAAATTACTTTTACACAAATTGCTTTCCATTGTAAGGAGCGGAGGCAATGACTTGCAACAGCGATCGCGCTGCCCACTGTTATTTAATCCCTCAGATGCCACGTTTAAATCTGATCGCGGCATCTGTGACTCACATTAAGCTGTTCAGGGGTTAAAAAAAATTATACTTATCTCACCGCTCACTGATGACGTCACATGTAGTGAGGTCATCACACTCACTGCAGGTCCTTTGACGGGTTTTGTTTAATCAAGACAGGAGCAGATGACCTCTCCACGAGCAAGTGGATGAGGTGAGTATAATTTTATTTAATTTTCAACTACCATTTCAATAAAAATGTATTCGTTACCACGAAGCCTGACAAAATTCAGCTTTGCACAACATGTTAGCTAAAAACAATTAAAACTTCACAATACTAACCTAAACATAACCCCTTCCCGAAGGGGTAATTTCTACTTTCTTACACACATTTATTGATTTATTAATTAGCATATGTACAGTGAGGAACAGAAGTATTTGAACACCCTGCAATTGTGCAAGTTCTCACACTTAGAAATCATGGAGGCGTCTGAAAATCACAATGTAGGTGCATTCCCACTCACAGACAGAATTTACAAAAAAAAAATTGGAAATCACATTGTATGATTTCTAAAGAATTTCTTTGTCTTACACTGCTGAAAAGTATTTGAACACCTGAGAAATAGCAAGAATTCTGGCTCTCAAAGACCTGTTACTGTGCCTTTAAAAAGTCCACCTCTACTTCACTCATTAATCTAACTTAGTAGCACCTGTCTGAGCTCTTTAAAGACACTTGTCCACCCTACTGTCCGTTAGACCCCATCTACTACCATGGGCAAGACCAAAAAGCTGTCAAAAGACACCTGAGACAAAATTGTGGACCTCCACAAGGCTGGCTACGGGGCAATTGCCAAGCAGCTTGGTGAAAATAGATCAACTGTTGGAGCAAGTGTTAGAAAATGGAAAAGGCTAAAGACGACTGTCAGTCTCCCTCGGACTGGGGCTCCATGCAGGATATCACCTCGTGGGGTATCACTGATGATAAGAAAGGTAAGGAATCAGCGCAGAACTACAAGGGAGGAGCTGGTCAATGACATGAAGAGAGCTGGGACCATAGTTTCAAATGTCACTGTCGATAGAACACTACGCCGTCATGGTTTCAAATCATACATTGCACGGAAGGTTCCCCTGCTAAAGTCATCACATGTCCAGGCCCGTCTGAAGTTTGCCAATGACCATCTAGATGATCCAGAAGAGGCATGGGAGAAAGTCATATGGTCAGATTAGACCAAAGTAGAACTTTCTGGTTTAAACTTCACTCGTCTTGGTCTTTGGAGGAAAAAGAAGGATGAGTTGCATCCCAAGAAGACCATCCCTACTGTGTAGCATGGGGGTGGTAGCATCATGCTTTGGGGGTGCTTTTCTGAGAAGGGGACAGGACGTCTGCACTGTATTAAGGAGAGGATGAATGGGGCCATTTATTATGAGATTTTGAGCAACAACCTTCTTCCCTCAGTCAGAGCATTGAAGATGGGTTGTGGCTGGGTCTTCCAACATGACAACGTCCTGAAGCACACAGCCAGGATAACCAAGGAGTGGCTCTGTAAGAAGCATATTAAGGTTCTGGAGTGGCCTAGCCAGTCTCCAGACCTAAATCCAATAGAACATCTTATGAGTAGGGATGAGCGAACTCGAACTGTATAGTTCGGGTTCGTACCGAATTTTGGGGTGTCCGTGACACGGACCCGAACCCGGACATTTTCGTAAAAGTCCGGGTTCGGGTTCGGTGTTCGTCGCTTTCTTCGCGCTTTTGTGACGCTTTCTTGGTGCTTTTTGAAAGGCTGCAAAGCAGCCAATCAACAAGCGTCATACTACTTGCCCCAAGAGGCCATCACAGCCATGCCTACTATTGGCATGGCTGTGATTGGCCAGAGCACCATGTGACCCAGCCTCTATTTAAGCTGGAGTCACATAGCGCCGCCCGTCACTCTGCTCTGATTAGCGTAGGGAGAGGTTGCGGCTGCGACAGTAGGGCGAGATTAGGCAGATTAACTCCTCCAAAGGACTTGATTAACTGATCGATCTGCAGCTGTGGATCATTGAGCTGCTGATCCTCAATTGCTCACTGTTTTTAGGCTGCCCAGACCGTTTGTCAGTCACATTTTTCTGGGGTGATCGGCGGCCATTTTGTGTCTTGTGGTGCGCCAGCACAAGCTGCGACCAAGTGCATTTAACCCTCAATGGTGTGGTTGTTTTTTGGCTAAAGCCTACATCAGGGTGAAGCTGTCACACCAAGTGCATTTAACCAGCAATAGTCTGTTCATTTTTTGGCCATATACAAAATCAGGGGCAAGCTGCGCCTGTCACCAAGTGCATTTAACCCTCAATGGTGTGGTTGTTTTTTGGCTAAAGCCTACATCAGGGTGAAGCTGTCACACCAAGTGCATTTAACCAGCAATAGTCTGTTCATTTTTTGGCCATATACTAAATCAGGGGCAAGCTGCGCCTGTCACCAAGTGCATTTAACCCTCAATGGTGTGGTTGTTTTTTGGCTAAAGCCTACATCAGGGTGAAGCTGTCACACCAAGTGCATTTAACCAGCAATAGTCTGTTTATTTTTTGGCCATATCCCAGTCTAATTCTGTCACTAAATCCATACCGGTCACCCAGCGCCTAAATACTAGGCCTCAAATTTATATCCCGCTAAATCTGTCCTTAGTGCTGTAGCTGGGCGAGTTATTTAGTGTCCGTTCAAGCACATTTCTTGTTCTGGGTTGAAATACAATTCCCAATTTAGCAATTTCATAATTTAGTGGTTTCTGCTATATCAGAGCTATTTGAAATCTATCCCTAAAAGGGTATATAATATTCAAGGTGCACATTGGGTCATTCAGAATAACTTCACACACACCCGCTACTGTGTATTTCCAAGTCTAATTCTGGCACTAAACCCATACCTGTCACCCAGCGCCTAAATACTAGGCCTCAAATTTATATCCAGCTAAATCTGTCCCTAGTGCTGTAGCTGGGCGAGTTATTTAGTGTCCGTTCAAGCACATTTCTTGTTCTGGGTTGAAATACAATTCCCAATTTAGCAATTTCATAATTTAGTGGTTTCTGCTATAGCAGAGCTATTTGAAATCTATCCCTAAAAGGGTATATAATATTCAAGGTGCACATTGGGTCATTCAGAATAACTTCACACACACCCGCTACTGTGTATTTCCAAGTCTAATTCTGGCACTAAACCCATACCTGTCACCCAGCGCCTAAATACTAGGCCTCAAATTTATATCCCGCTAAATCTGTCCTTAGTGCTGTAGCTGGGCGAGTTATTTAGTGTCCGTTCAAGCACATTTCTTGTTCTGGGTTGAAATACAATTCCCAATTTAGCAATTTCATAATTTAGTGGTTTCTGCTATATCAGAGCTATTTGAAATCTATCCCTAAAAGGGTATATAATATTCAAGGTGCACATTGGGTCATTCAGAATAACTTCACACACACCCGCTACTGTGTATTTCCAAGTCTAATTCTGGCACTAAACCCATACCTGTCACCCAGCGCCTAAATACTAGGCCTCAAATTTATATCCCGCTAAATCTGTCCCTAGTGCTGTAGCTGGGCGAGTTATTTAGTGTCCGTTCAAGCACATTTCTTGTTCTGGGTTGAAATACAATTCCCAATTTAGCAATTTCATAATTTAGTGGTTTCTGCTATATCAGAGCTATTTGAAATCTATCCCTAAAAGGGTATATAATATTCAAGGTGCACATTGGGTCATTCAGAATAACTTCACACACACCCGCTACTGTGTATTTCCAAGTCTAATTCTGGCACTAAACCCATACCTGTCACCCAGCACCTAAATACTAGGCCTCAAATTTATATCCCGCTAAATCTGTCCCTAGTGCTGTAGCTGGGCGAGTTATTTAGTGTCCGTTCAAGCACATTTCTTGTTCTGGGTTGAAATACAATTCCCAATTTAGCAATTTCATAATTTAGTGGTTTCTGCTATATCAGAGCTATTTGAAATCTATCCCTAAAAGGGTATATAATATTCAAGGTGCACATTGGGTCATTCAGAATAACTTCACACACACCCGCTACTGTGTATTTCCAAGTCTAATTCTGGCACTAAACCCATACCTGTCACCCAGCGCCTAAATACTAGGCCTCAAATTTATATCCAGCTAAATCTGTCCCTAGTGCTGTAGCTGGGCGAGTTATTTAGTGTCCGTTCAAGCACATTTCTTGTTCTGGGTTGAAATACAATTCCCAATTTAGCAATTTCATAATTTAGTGGTTTCTGCTATATCAGAGCTATTTGAAATCTATCCCTAAAAGGGTATATAATATTCAAGGTGCACATTGGGTCATTCAGAATAACTTCACACACACCCGCTACTGTGTATTTCCAAGTCTAATTCTGGCACTAAACCCATACCTGTCACCCAGCGCCTAAATACTAGGCCTCAAATTTATATCCCGCTAAATCTGTCCTTAGTGCTGTAGCTGGGCGAGTTATTTAGTGTCCGTTCAAGCACATTTCTTGTTCTGGGTTGAAATACAATTCCCAATTTAGCAATTTCATAATTTAGTGGTTTCTGCTATATCAGAGCTATTTGAAATCTATCCCTAAAAGGGTATATAATATTCAAGGTGCACATTGGGTCATTCAGAATAACTTCACACACACCCGCTACTGTGTATTTCCAAGTCTAATTCTGGCACTAAACCCATACCTGTCACCCAGCGCCTAAATACTAGGCCTCAAATTTATATCCCGCTAAATCTGTCCCTAGTGCTGTAGCTGGGCGAGTTATTTAGTGTCCGTTCAAGCACATTTCTTGTTCTGGGTTGAAATACAATTCCCAATTTAGCAATTTCATAATTTAGTGGTTTCTGCTATATCAGAGCTATTTGAAATCTATCCCTAAAAGGGTATATAATATTCAAGGTGCACATAGGGTCATTCAGAATAACTTCACACACCCGCTACTGTGCATTTCCAAATCTAATTCTGTCACTAAACCCATACCTGTCACCCAGCGCCTAAATACTAGGCCTCAAATTTATATCCCGCTAAATCTCTCGTTACCGCTGTCCTGTTGTGGCTGGGAAAGTTATTTAGTGTCCGTCAAAGCACATTTTTTGTTCTGGGTTGAAATACAATTCCCAATTTAGCAATTTCATAATTTAGTCGTTTCTGCTATATCAGAGCTATTTGAAATCTATCCCTAAAAGGGTAGATCATATTGAAGGTGCACATAGGGTCATTCAGAATAACTTCACACACACGCTTCTGTGCATTTCCAAGTCTAATTCTGTCACTAAATCCATACCGGTCACCCAGCGCCTAAATACTAGGCCTCAAATTTATATCCCGCTGAATTTGAATACAATACATTGGGCCAAATAATATATTTGTTGTTGTGGTGAACCATAACAATGAGAAAAACATCTAGTAAGGGACGCGGACGTGGACATGGTCGTGGTGGTGTTAGTGGACCCTCTGGTGCTGGGAGAGGACGTGGCCGTTCTGCCACATCCACACGTCCTAGTGTACCAACTACCTCAGGTCCCAGTAGCCGCCAGAATTTACAGCGATATATGGTGGGGCCCAATGCCGTTCTAAGGATGGTAAGGCCTGAGCAGGTACAGGCATTAGTCAATTGGGTGGCCGACAGTGGATCCAGCACGTTCACATTATCTCCCACCCAGTCTTCTGCAGAAAGCGCACAGATGGCGCCTGAAAACCAACCCCATCAGTCTGTCACATCACCCCCATGCATACCAGGGAAACTGTCTCAGCCTCAAGTTATGCAGCAGTCTCTTATGCTGTTTGAAGACTCCGCTGGCAGGGTTTCCCAAGGGCATCCACCTAGCCCTTCCCCAGCGGTGAAAGACATAGAATGCACTGACGCACAACCACTTATGTTTCCTGATGATGAGGACATGGGAATACCACCTCAGCATGTCTCTGATGATGACGAAACACAGGTGCCAACTGCTGCGTCTTTCTGCAGTGTGCAGACTGAACAGGAGGTCAGGGATCAAGACTGGGTGGAAGACGATGCAGGGGACGATGAGGTCCTAGACCCCACATGGAATGAAGGTCGTGCCACTGACTTTCACAGTTCGGAGGAAGAGGCAGTGGTGAGACCGAGCCAACAGCGTAGCAAAAGAGGGAGCAGTGGGCAAAAGCAGAACACCCGCCGCCAAGAGACTCCGCCTGCTACTGACCGCCGCCATCTGGGACCGAGCACCCCAAAGGCAGCTTCAAGGAGTTCCCTGGCATGGCACTTCTTCAAACAATGTGCTGACGACAAGACCCGAGTGGTTTGCACGCTGTGCCATCAGAGCCTGAAGCGAGGCATTAACGTTCTGAACCTGAGCACAACCTGCATGACCAGGCACCTGCATGCAAAGCATGAACTGCAGTGGAGTAAACACCTTAAAACCAAGGAAGTCACTCAGGCTCCCCCTGCTACCTCTTCTGCTGCTGCCGCCTCGGCCTATTCTGCTGCTGCCGCCTCGGCCTCTTCCTCCGCCTCTGGAGGAACGTTGGCACCTGCCGCCCAGCAAACAGGGGATGTACCACCAACACCACCACCACCACCTCCGTCACCAAGCGTCTCAACCATGTCACACGCCAGCGTTCAGCTCTCCATCTCACAAACATTTGATAGAAAGCGTAAATTCCCACCTAGCCACCCTCGATCCCTGGCCCTGAATGCCAGCATTTCTAAACTACTGGCCTATGAAATGCTGTCATTTAGGCTGGTGGACACAGACAGCTTCAAACAGCTCATGTCGCTTGCTGTCCCACAGTATGTTGTTCCCAGCCGGCACTACTTCTCCAAGAGAGCCGTGCCTTCCCTGCACAACCAAGTATCCGATAAAATCAAGTGTGCACTGCGCAACGCCATCTGTGGCAAGGTCCACCTAACCACAGATACGTGGACCAGTAAGCACGGCCAGGGACGCTATATCTCCCTAACTGCACACTGGGTAAATGTAGTGGCAGCTGGGCCCCAGGCGGAGAGCTGTTTGGCGCACGTCCTTCCGCCGCCAAGGATCGCAGGGCAACATTCTTTGCCTCCTGTTGCCACCTCCTCCTTCTCGGCTTCCTCCTCCTCTTCTTCCACCTGCTCATCCAGTCAGCCACACACCTTCACCACCAACTTCAGCACAGCCCGGGGTAAACGTCAGCAGGCCATTCTGAAACTCATATGTTTGGGGGACAGGCCCCACACCGCACAGGAGTTGTGGCGGGGTATAGAACAACAGACCGACGAGTGGTTGCTGCCGGTGAGCCTCAAGCCCGGCCTGGTGGTGTGTGATAATGGGCGAAATCTCGTTGCAGCTCTGGGACTAGCCAATTTGACGCACATCCCTTGCTTGGCGCATGTGCTGAATTTGGTGGTGCAGAAGTTCATTCACAACTACCCCGACATGTCAGAGCTGCTGCATAAAGTGCGGGCCGTCTGTTCGCGCTTCCGGCGTTCACATCCTGCTGCTGCTCGCCTGTCTGCGCTACAGCGTAACTTCGGCCTTCCCGCTCACCGCCTCATATGCGACGTGCCCACCAGGTGGAACTCCACCTTGCACATGCTGGACAGACTGTGCGAGCAGCAGCAGGCCATAGTGGAGTTTCAGCTGCAGCACGCACGGGTCAGTCGCACTACAGAACAGCACCACTTCACCACCAATGACTGGGCCTCCATGCGAGACCTGTGTGCCCTGTTGCGCTGTTTCGAGTACTCCACCAACATGGCCAGTGGCGATGACACCGTTATCAGCGTTACAATACCACTTCTATGTCTCCTTGAGAAAACACTTAGGGCGATGATGGAAGAGGAGGTGGCCCAGGAGGAGGAGGAGGAGGAGGAGGAAGAGGGGTCATTTTTAGCACTTTCAGGCCAGTCTCTTCGAAGTGACTCAGAGGGAGGTTTTTGGCAACAGCAGAGGCCAGGTACAAATGTGGCCAGCCAGGGCCCACTACTGGAGGACGAGGAGGACGAGGATGAGGAGGAGGTGGAGGAGGATGAGGATGAAGCATGGTCACAGCGGGGTGGCACCCAACGCAGCTCGGGTCCATCACTGGTGCGTGGCTGGGGGGAAAGGCAGGACGATGACGATACGCCTCCCACAGAGGACAGCTTGTCCTTACCCCTGGGCAGCCTGGCACACATGAGCGAGTACATGCTGCAGTGCCTGCGCAACGACAGCAGAGTTGCCCACATTTTAACCTGTGCGGACTACTGGGTTGCCACCCTGCTGGATCCACGCTACAAAGACAATGTGCCCACCTTACTTCCTGCACTGGAGCGTGATAGGAAGATGCGCGAGTACAAGCGCACGTTGGTAGACGCGCTACTGAGAGCATTCCCAAATGTCACAGGGGAACAAGTGGAAGCCCAAGGCCAAGGCAGAGGAGGAGCAAGAGGTCGCCAAGGCAGCTGTGTCACGGCCAGCTCCTCTGAGGGCAGGGTTAGCATGGCAGAGATGTGGAAAACTTTTGTCAACACGCCACAGCTAACTGCACCACCACCTGATACGCAACGTGTTAGCAGGAGGCAACATTTCACTAACATGGTGGAACAGTACGTGTGAACACCCCTCCACGTACTGACTGATGGTTCGGCCCCATTCAACTTCTGGGTCTCTAAATTGTCCACGTGGCCAGAGCTAGCCTTTTATGCCTTGGAGGTGCTGGCCTGCCCGGCAGCCAGCGTTTTGTCTGAACGTGTATTCAGCACGGCAGGGGGCGTCATTACAGACAAACGCAGCCGCCTGTCTACAGCCAATGTGGACAAGCTGACGTTCATAAAAATGAACCAGGCATGGATCCCACAGGACCTGTCCGTCCCTTGTCCAGATTAGACATTAACTACCTCCCCATAACCATATATTATTGGACTCCAGGGCACTTCCTCATTCAATCCTATTTTTATTTTCATTTTACCATTATATTGCGAGGCTACCCAAAGTTGAATGAACCTCTCCTCTGCCTGTGTGCTAGGCCTAAATATATGCCAATGGACTGTTGCAGTGGTGGGTGACGTGAAGCCTCATTCTCTGCTATGACATGCAGACTAATTCTCTGCTGACATGAAGACAGATTCTCTGTTACGGGACCTCCCTCCTCTGCCTGGGTGCTGGGCCTAAATATATGCCAATGGACTGTTGCAGTGGTGGGTGACGTGAAGCCTGATTCTCTGCTATGACATGCAGACTAATTCTCTGCTGACATGAAGACAGATTCTCTGTTACGGGACCTCTCTCCTCTGCCTGTGTGTGTGCTGGGCCTAAATATATGCCAATGGACTGTTGCAGTGGTGGCTGACGTGAAGCCTCATTCTCTGCTATGACATGCAGACTAATTCTCTGCTGACATGAAGCCAGATTGTCTGTTACGGGACCTCTCTCCTCTGCCTGTGTGTGTGCTGGGCCTAAATATATGCCAATGGACTGTTGCAGTGGTGGCTGACGTGAAGCCTCATTCTCTGCTATGACATGCAGACTAATTCTCTGCTGACATGAAGACAGATTCTCTGTTACGGGACCTCTCTCCTCTGCCTGTGTGTGTGCTGGGCCTAAATATATGCCAATGGACTGTTGCAGTGGTGGCTGACGTGAAGCCTCATTCTCTGCTATGACATGCAGACTGATTCTCTGCTGACATGAAGCCAGATTCTCTGTTACGGGACCTCTCTCCTCTGCCTGTGTGTGTGCTGGGCCTAAATATATGCCAATGGACTGTTGCAGTGGTGGCTGACGTGAAGCCTCATTCTCTGCTATGACATGCAGACTAATTCTCTGCTGACATGAAGACAGATTCTCTGTTACGGGACCTCCCTCCTCTGCCTGGGTGCTGGGCCTAAATATATGCCAATGGACTGTTGCAGTGGTGGGTGACGTGAAGCCTCATTCTCTGCTATGACATGCAGACTGATTCTCTGCTGACATGAAGCCAGATTGTCTGTTACGGGACCTCCCTCCTCTGCCTGGGTGCTGGGCCTAAATATATGCCAATGGACTGTTGCAGTGGTGGCTGACGTGAAGCCTCATTCTCTGCTATGACATGCAGACTAATTCTCTGCTGACATGAAGACAGATTCTCTGTTACGGGACCTCCCTCCTCTGCCTGGGTGCTGGGCCTAAATATATGCCAATGGACTGTTGCAGTGGTGGCTGACGTGAAGCCTCATTCTCTGCTATGACATGCAGACTAATTCTCTGCTGACATGAAGACAGATTCTCTGTTACGGGACCTCCCTCCTCTGCCTGGGTGCTGGGCCTAAATATATGCCAATGGACTGTTGCAGTGGTGGGTGACGTGAAGCCTCATTCTCTGCTATGACATGCAGACTGATTCTCTGCTGACATGAAGCCAGATTGTCTGTTACGGGACCTCTCTCCTCTGCCTGTGTGCTAGGCCTAAATATATGCCAATGGACTGTTGCAGTGGTGGCTGACGTGAAGCCTCATTCTCTGCTATGACATGCAGACTGATTCTCTGCTGACATGAAGCCAGATCGTCTGTTACGGGACCTCTCTGCTCTGCCTGTGTGCTAGGCCTAAATATATGCCAATGGACTGTTGCAGTGGTGGGTGACGTGAAGCCTCATTCTCTGCTATGACATGCAGACTGATTCTCTGCTGTCATGAAGCCAGATTGTCTGTTACGGGACCTCTCTGCTCTGCCTGTGTGCTAGGCCTAAATATATGCCAATGGACTGTTGCAGTGGTGGGTGACGTGAAGCCTCATTCTCTGCTATGACATGCAGACTGATTCTCTGCTGACATGAAGCCAGATTGTCTGTTACGGGACCTCTCTCCTCTGCCTGTGTGCTAGGCCTAAATATATGCCAATGGACTGTTGCAGTGGTGGCTGACGTGAAGCCTCATTCTCTGCTATGACATGCAGACTAATTCTCTGCTGACATGAAGCCAGATTGTCTGTTACGGGACCTCTCTCCTCTGCCTGGGTGCTGGGCCTAAATTTATGACAATGGACTGTTGCAGTGGTGGCTGACGTGAAGCCTGATTCTCTGCTATGACATGCAGACTGATTCTCTGCTGACATGAAGCCAGATCCTCTGTTACGGGACCTCTCTCCTCTGCCTGTGTGTGTGCTGGGCCTAAATATATGCCAATGGACTGTTGCAGTGGTGGCTGACGTGAAGCCTCATTCTCTGCTATGACATGCAGACTGATTCTCTGCTGACATGAAGCCAGATTCTCTGTTACGGGACCTCTCTCCTCTGCCTGTGTGTGTGCTGGGCCTAAATATATGCCAATGGACTGTTGCAGTGGTGGCTGACGTGAAGCCTCATTCTCTGCTATGACATGCAGACTAATTCTCTGCTGACATGAAGACAGATTCTCTGTTACGGGACCTCCCTCCTCTGCCTGGGTGCTGGGCCTAAATATATGCCAATGGACTGTTGCAGTGGTGGCTGACGTGAAGCCTCATTCTCTGCTATGACATGCAGACTAATTCTCTGCTGACATGAAGACAGATTCTCTGTTACGGGACCTCCCTCCTCTGCCTGGGTGCTGGGCCTAAATATATGCCAATGGACTGTTGCAGTGGTGGCTGACGTGAAGCCTCATTCTCTGCTATGACATGCAGACTGATTCTCTGCTGACATGAAGACAGATTCTCTGTTACGGGACCTCTCTGCTCTGCCTGTGTGCTAGGCCTAAATATATGCCAATGGACTGTTGCAGTGGTGGCTGACGTGAAGCCTCATTCTCTGCTATGACATGCAGACTAATTCTCTGCTGACATGAAGCCAGATTGTCTGTTACGGGACCTCTCTCCTCTGCCTGGGTGCTGGGCCTAAATTTATGACAATGGACTGTTGCAGTGGTGGCTGACGTGAAGCCTGATTCTCTGCTATGACATGCAGACTGATTCTCTGCTGACATGAAGCCAGATTGTCTGTTACGGGACCTCTCTGCTCTGCCTGTGTGCTAGGCCTAAATATATGCCAATGGACTGTTGCAGTGGTGGCTGACGTGAAGCCTCATTCTCTGCTATGACATGCAGACTGATTCTCTGCTGACATGAAGCCAGATTGTCTGTTACGGGACCTCTCTGCTCTGCCTGTGTGCTAGGCCTAAATATATGCCAATGGACTGTTGCAGTGGTGGGTGACGTGAAGCCTCATTCTCTGCTATGACATGCAGACTGATTCTCTGCTGACATGAAGCCAGATTCTCTGTTACGGGACCTCTCTCCTCTGCCTGTGTGTGTGCTGGGCCTAAATATATGCCAATGGACTGTTGCAGTGGTGGCTGACGTGAAGCCTGATTCTCTGCTATGACATGCAGACTGATTCTCTGCTGACATGAAGCCAGATTGTCTGTTACGGGACCTCTCTCCTCTGCCTGTGTGTGTGCTGGGCCTAAATATATGCCAATGGACTGTTGCAGTGGTGGCTGACGTGAAGCCTCATTCTCTGCTATGACATGCAGACTAATTCTCTGCTGACATGAAGACAGATTCTCTGTTACGGGACCTCTCTCCTCTGCCTGGGTGCCGGGGCCTAAATATCTGAGAATGGACTGTTCCAGTGGTGGGTGACGGGAAGCCAGATTCTCTGCTATGGAACCTCTCTCCAATTGATTTTGGTTAATTTTTATTTATTTAATTTTTATTTTAATTCATTTCCCTATCCACATTTGTTTGCAGGGGATTTACCTACATGTTGCTGCCTTTTGCAGCCCTCTAGCTCTTTCCTGGGCTGTTTTACAGCCTTTTTAGTGCCGAAAAGTTCGGGTCCCCATTGACTTCAATGGGGTTCGGGTTCGGGACGAAGTTCGGATCGGGTTCGGATCCCGAACCCGAACATTTCCGGGATGTTCGGCCGAACTTCTCGAACCCGAACATCCAGGTGTTCGCTCAACTCTACTTATGAGCGAGCTGAAACTCCAAGTGGGCCAAAATTCCTGTTGCAGTGTGTGCAAACCTGGTCAAGAACTACAGGAATAGTTTTACCTCTGTAATTGCAAACAAAGGCTTCTGTACCAAATATTAGCACAGATTTTCTCAGGTGTTCAAATACTTATGTTCAGCAGAGCAAGGCAAATACATTCTTTTAAAAAATCATACAATGTGATTTCCTGATTAGAATTGTTTTATTCTGTCTCTCAGAGTGGGAATGCACCTACAATGTGAATTTCAGACCCCTCCATGATTTCTAAGTGGGAAAACTTGCAAAATCGCAGGGTGTTCAAATACTTCTGTTCCTCACTGTATATAAAGCACTACAATGTTTAAGAGTGTTACATCTGAGGAAGCCACAGTTGGTGACGATACAGTATGCGTGAGGAGCACTCCCCTCCCTCTTTTTCTGCTAGGTGCTATGACTGCTTGTACAAATCAGCTATAGGTGATTAGAATTTACAGGCTTCTTCTGTCACCTTTGATTATATTTGTACTTATTGTTTGAGCTTTTATGTATGGTAGTGAGTTAAGATTTTATAAATTGCGATATAGTATACTCATATACATTTTATAGGGGAGGGAGTTGTAAGGTTTAGGAGCATATTGTAACACGAAACTGGTATTTTGGAGGTTCTAATTGTTTTCAGCCAACATTCTGTGTATAATAAATTTGATTTTTTTTTTGATAAACATTGGCGGTAATTTTTTATACTGAAATATGCCTATAATAAGCACGGTTAGTTGTGCCGAAATCTGCAACTTTTCCCAGCTCACGCCAGGTCTAAAGCCGTGGGTGTGGCATGGGCGGGGAATTTATACGCCTGTCTTAATATATGTGCCCTATTGTCTTTTTGGACAGTTGTGGCCGCGTGGACAGTTGCATATTTTAGGTAGTGCCAGCCTCATTCTGGTTTAGAATATGATATTTAAATCACTTTAAACATTTTAAAATTTCTAACAAATAATTGCTTACAAAATGTTTGTGCTCCAACATGGTGTTTTTCAGATATGGAAAAAGGTCAATATGAACCTACCTGTTTCCTCCAGAAGGAACAATGCCCCACAAATCTAAGCAATCTTCTGTTAATGTACCTGTCTGAAGAAAAATATACTAGTCTGTAGGTTTAAGCAGCAACAACAGATTCATATCATAAACAATTACTTATCAATAACTGCCCAATAGTTCTCATACTAGTCTGATAACTTACACTAGATATTTTAAACATAGCTGTAATACTTTGCACAACCAATGCTAACCACAATAGCATGGTGTCACAGTAGTTGGCACTGGTGCCTTGCAGCAGTGGCGTCCTAGGTTTGAATCCAACCATTGACAATATCTGCATGAAGTTTGTATGTTCTCTCAATGATTGAGTGGGTTTCCTCTGGGTACTCTAGTTTCTACCCACACTTCAAAGATATACTAATGGTGAATTTAGATTGTGAGCTCTGCTGGGGACAGTGTAAAGTGCAGTTTAAATAAACTATAGGAACTGGAGAACTATTGATATACGGGGAATGAAGAAAAACATTTTCAAATGTAACCTCAATGGCTGATCACCACAGATCCAACTTCTGTAACTCCCAGTAATGGAGAAACCAAATCTAACTATAAGCATTTGTACTACAGTGGGTACATATAATTAAAGGACAGGCTGTGTCCACCAGAATAGGAGCTTTTCTTACAGAACGGCTCTCCATTTTATTTAATAGTAGGAGAATTTCAAGCTGGATACCTCCCCTTGATGATATGTTATTTTAATAAAGTGAATAAAAGTTACATTTTAAATCACCACATCAAATGCAAAGGCAAGCAAGTTATTAATTTCTCAACAGACAGCCAATCTCAACACGGATTTGACGCAATTTAATGGATGTCCAGAAGCAAATCATTTTTATGATGTAAACACTGTTAACTGTTTCTGATGCTGTGATTTTCTATTTTTACTTTTTTCATTCTGTGCCTTCCCAGCGCCATAACTTTTTTATTTTTCCTTTCACATAGCCATCAGGGCATCTCAGCGGTTAAACGTCCGGAGTCGGCATTGCCACCAATTGCGGAAATTGGCTACAGGTGCCTGCTGTATGAAACAGCAGGCAACCGGCAGCTACGGTATTTACTCTTCTCGGGAGCGGGCTCCATCTTTAAAGACCCCACATCCACCATACATGAACGGCGGATGTTGGGAAGGGGTTAAAGGCAATCTGTCATCCTAATCTTGGACTATTATCTACAGTAATACATAAGCAGTACTGCAGATATGGAGTCCAGATTGTTATTTTTTATTTTCCTACTGCCCCCGGTTCCTCTGCTGTCAGCACTTAGAACTGTTGTGCTATTCTAAGATAATGGAGAGGACTCGTGCTCATGCACAGTAGTCCTGACAATGTATTTCAACACAGTTCTGAGTGTTGAAAGTGGAGGGAAGGGGGCAGTAGGAAAGTAAAAATGAGTGATTTTGACTCTATATCTGCAATACTATGCATGTATTACTGTAGATATTTGTCCAAAATCAGGGTTACACATTCCCTTTAAACAGTAAATATTGTTGGGATTACTATATGTATAAAAACTGTAAAGCTGTAAGACATACTTTATCAAAACAGAGAAGGTTCAACTGTCCACACACAATAATCCGTTGAGGACTGATACAAAATATCCCTTGCTTTTTTAAGCGAGTTTGTGAGTAAAGGGTGCAGGTGGTCAACGTTGGAGGCAGAGAAACTGGAATCGCAAGAGTGATCATGAGGAGACTCATGATTACCATATCCTTTGCTGTAGCCTACAAAATATATGGAAACAAAAAAAGTTACTAATAATTCATAATATCATTAGAACTAGAAGTGGTTAGGCACACAAGCCTACAGTATATTTCTTCAGTGTGCCACCCTCCATTTTTAAAACAGATCGCACATTGACCTGCACAAGTCAGTCGAGCTATTCACACATCCATGTTTTAACAGGTTTGTGTGCCCGATCTGAGAATATTACAGTGGGTCATATTCATGTTCAGTTTTGCTGATTAAGATAGCCCTTACCATTAAAGGAGTTAGGAGCTATCCATTTTTTTAAGAATGCACATTTCCATTCTGAAAAATCAGACACAGTGTGTGTGCATGAGGTATTTTCTGTAAAAAAAACTTATGAATGATTTAGACAAAAAATACTATTTATAATACTAATCCTTAAAGGGCTTCTCCAGGCTTTTAATATTAATGACCTCTCCTCAGCATAGGTCATCAATATTAGATCAACGGGGGTCCTATAGACAGCAGCGGTGAATTGGAAAAGAGACGGGATATGGCATATGCGCACTGTGTGCGCCATCTCCTCAAGCAGCTGATCAGCGTGGGTCCTGGTTATCGGACCCCCATCGATCTGATATTGATGACCTGAAGAGAGGTCATCAATATTAAAAGCCCAGACAACCCATTTAAATAAAAAAAATAAAAAAACTTGTTAAAGAGTATGGGAGACATTTATCAAACTGGTGTAAAGCAGAACTGGCTTAGTTGTCCATAGCAACCAATCAGCTCACCTCCTTTCATTTTCCAAAGGAGCTGTCCAAAATGAAAGGTGGAATCTGATTGGTTGATATGGGTAACTAAGCAAGTTCTACTTTACACCACTTACTTTGATAAATGACCCCCTATGTTTCCGCATGGCTAAGCCTATTAAACCAGGGATACTGCCTTGTAAGGTTCATCATGCCGATTAATATGGTACCTTTCTTTTGTCTGTATGTTGAACATCTGCAGAGATGAGTACGTTTGAACAGTAAGGGGCTGACCAGAGCCCTTGAAGCACTGATTTTGTAACACTCCTCTGCTGTCCACAAAAAGGAGGGGGGGTGCAGAGCACAGGGCTGTTACAAAAGCAGTGCTCCAAGAGTAACAGCCAGCCCCTTAGTGCTCAAAATTGTTAATTTGCATAAATAAAACACAGATATTTTAGCAGCTATTCAACATTCAGATGAAAGGAAGGTATAGTTTTAATCAGCTTGATCAACTCCACCAGGCAATATGCCTGGATTAAAAATAAAGTCTATAGACCTAGAAAGTATAGTTTGCAATTGGATTGAAAACTGGCTGAAGGACCGTGTCCATAGAGTTGTGGTTAATGATTCAGATTCTGGCCCTAGGTTATAAGTGTACCCCAAGGTTCAGTGCTGGTCCCCCCATTATTTACAGTGGCAAGAAAAATTATGTGAACCCTTTGGAATGATATGGATTTCTGCACAAATTGGTCATAAAATGTGATCTGATCTTCATCTAAGTCACAACAATAGACAATCACAGTCTGCTTAAACTAATAACACACAAAGAAATGACCATGTTTTTATTGAACACACCATGTAAACATTCACAATGCAGGTGAAAAAGATATGTGAACCCCTAGACTAATGACATCTCTGAGAGCTAATTGGAGTGAGGTGTCAGCCAACTGGAGTCTAATCAATGAGATGAGATTGGAGGTGTTGGTTACAGCTGCCCTGCCCTATAAAAAAAACACACACCAGGTCTGGGTTTGCTTTTCAAAAGAAGCATTGCCTGATGTGAATGATGCCTCGCACAAAAGAGCTCTCAGAAGACCTACGATTAAGAATTGTTGACTTGCATAAAGCTGAAAAGGGTTATAAAAGTATCTTCAAAAGCCTTGCTGTTCATCAGTCCACGGTAAGACAAATTGTTTATAAATGTAGAAAGTTCAGCACTGCTGCTACTCTCCACTAAGCAGTGGCCATCCGGTAAAGATAACTCGAAAAGCACAGCGCAGACTGCTCAATGAGGTGAAGAAGAATACTAGAGTGTCAGCTAAAGACTTATAAAAGTCTCTGGCATATGCTAACATCCCTGTTAGAGAATCTACGATACGTAAACACTAAACAGATTTCATGGGAGGATACCACAGAGGAAGCCACTGCTGTCCAAAAAAACATTGCTGCACGTTTACAGTTTGCCCAAGAGCACCTGGATGTTCCACAGCAGTACTGGCAAAATATTCTCTAGACAGATGAACCAAAGTTGAGTTGTTTGGAAGAAACACACAGCACTATGTGTGGAGAAAAAGAGGCATAGCACACCAACATCAAAACCTTATCTCAACTGTGAAGTATGATGGTTGGGGCATCATGGTTTGGGGCTGCTTTGCTGCGTCAGGGCCTGGACGGATTGCTATCATCGAAGGAAAAATGAATTCCCAAGTTTATCAAGACATTTTGCAGGAGAACTTAAGGCCATCTGTCCACCAGCTGAAGCTCAACAGAAAATGGGTGTTGCAACCGGACAACGACCCAAAGCATAGAAGTAAATCAACAACAGAATGGCTTAAACAGAAGAAAATACGCCTTCTGGAGTGGCCCAGTCAGAGTCCTGACCTCAACCCGATTGAGATGGTGTGGCATGACCTCAAGAAAGCGATTAACACCAGACATCCCAAGAATATTGCTGAACTGAAACAGTTCTGTAAAGAGGAATGGTCGAGAATTTCTCCTGACCGCTGTAAACGTCTGATCTGCAACTACAGGAAACGTTTGGTTGAAGTTATTGCTGCCAAAGGAGGTTCAACCAGTTATTAAATCCAAGGGTTCACATACTTTTTTCACCTGCACTGTGAATGTTTACATGGTGTGTTTAATAAAAACATGGTAACATTAAATTCTTTATGTGTTATTAGTTTAAGCAGACTGTGATTGTCTATTGTGACTTAGATGAAGATCAGATCACATTTTATGACCAATTTGTGCAGAAATCCATATCATTCCAAAGGGTTCACATACTTTTTCTTGCAACTGAATTTATTAGTGATATTGAGGATGGGATTAATAGGACTATTTATTTTTAGGCAGATGACAGCAAGCTATGTAGTACTGGTCAGTCTATGAACAATGTCCATAAACCACAAGATGACATCAAATTGGTAAATCATGTTCAATCTGGATAAATATTAAGTTATTAATCTTGGTAATAATAATCAATGTGCATCATACAGTATGTCCTAGGGGATGTAACAGTGGAAGAGTTAAATATAGAGAAGGATTTGGGTGTTCTTGTAAATTGTATATTAACTAACAGCATACAATGTCAATCGGTTGCTTCTAAGGCTACCAGGATATTGTCATGTATTAAACGAGGCATGAACTCGCGAGACAGGGATGTAATATTATGACTTTACAAAGCTTTGGGGCGGCCTTATCTGGAATATGCAGTTCAGTACTGGGCACTAGTCCATAGAAAGGATGCTCTGGAGCTGGAAAAACGTACAAAGGAGAGCCACTAAACTGATATGGCGGATCTTAGTTATGAGGAAAGATTAAAATAATTCAATGTATTTAGACTTGAGATGTCTAAGGGGGGGACGTGATTAATCTATTCAAATATACAAATGGGCTCTACAAAAAAATATGGTGAAAAGCTGATCCATGTAATATGCCCTCAAAAGACAAGGGGGAACTGCCTCTGTCAAGAGAATAAAAATTTCAGTCTCCAAAGGCGTCAAAGCTTCTACTTTAAGAACTGTAAATCTGTGGAATAGTCTACCTCAAGATGTGGTCACAACAGGAACAGTAAGTAATAAAAGAAAGGCTTAGATGAATTGTTAAAAGTAAATAACATTAATGCTTATGAAAATGTGTAGAAATCTGTCTCTGCCCCCTTTTCTAAAATGCACATCCCCACCTAGTCCTTGGTTGAACTTTATGATCTTACATCTTTTTTCAACCACATTAACTATATAACTATGTAATTATTCAATCATGCAATCCACATGGATGGCGCTCGCAAATTCTCTTTTCTTGATAAAATAACATTCATTTCCAGTATAAATATTACAACTGTATATCATGTACCTTGAGCTCATAAATGTTTAAACAGAATGAAGAAAAGTATTGGGAAACTCCTCAATGATTGAATTTGGGTGTTTCGTTCAGTACCAATGCCATAGGTATTTAAAATAAAGCATCTAGCCATGCAGAGTCTGCCTGTACAAATATTTGTGAAAGAATGGGTGGCTAAATTAATTCCTGCATTGTATTGTAAAAGGATGCCACCAATAGAACAAGTCAGTTCCACAAGCAGCATGTTACTGGCTGCAGCTGAGCAGGTGGTCCTGCCCATGCCTGGCCTGAAGTAAGCAAGAGGCATACTGGATGATGGACACATGGGAGCCTCTGTGCAGGACTGGAGTGGTGGAAAGCAGATAAGTATGAATCTTTCCATAGTGGAGGGAAGGCTATGGGCATCATTGAAAAGTTGGTTATTCCTGGACAACCCCTTTAAGAATTTAAGCATTAAATCACAATACCACAATGACAAACATTAACGGGATCATTTATCAAACTGGGGTAAAGTAGAACTGGCTTAATTCAATCAGATTCCAACTTGCATTTCCAAAGAAGCTGTCAAAAATAAAAGGCAAAATCTAATGAGTTTCTATGGGCAACTAAGCCAGTTCTACTTTACACCAGTTTGATAAATAACATCATAAGTTCTTACCACTTACAAGACAATATTTGATCCTTTTAAAATTATTCATCATATATTGATGGTTGTAAGATTGATAATTCTAATATAACATATTACTATAGATGTAAGAAAGTATACAAAAAGGCTAGTAACAATATGCCTTTATAGCACTGAAAAAGAAACGTTGCTTACACCCTTCCTATAAAAGTGCTTATAACAGATAAAAGATCATAACAGGAAGAAATACTTACTCCATTTTGTGAATTAATGACAATAGTATAAATTATTCCAGCAACAGAAAGCACCATTAATCCAGAGATGACTTTCCACACCTCTCTGTGAAGTTTAAAATTAACAGGTTTTGGATAGAGAATTGAACGTATTAGGTCTCCCTTGGCCGTGTTGAACCCTAGATTTAAAAGAGTTGCAAACAGTTACTAAAGTATTTCAATTACTGAACCCATGTGAGTTTGCCACATACTGTAATTACAAAGCTGAAGATGATAAATGGATTACATACCTATAAATCATCAGTATATCACCCAATATATCTTATTAATGTGATGAACAGTCACCGTATGTTCACAGGCAGATCTGTTACAGAGATTTCTGTGACTGACAATCTGTCCAATACATATGAATAGATTGGTGCCTGCAGAAACTGAAGGGACTTTTACAAACCTCATTCAGATCTATAAAGCTGTTGTAGAAATGTTTGCAACAAATCTGCTGTGTGTGAGCAGGGGCGGACTGAGAACCCTCAGGGCCCCTGGGCAAAATAAATCAAGGGCCCCCTTACAGGCCCCACCCATGTTCTGCTGCAAGCCCCACCCTTGTCCTGCCTCCATGCCCCGCCTCCAGCCACACCCTACACAATCTTTAATAAGATTTCAAAGTTAAAATGACACAAAAGGCACCCAGACCACTTCAGCTCATTGAAGTGGTCTGGGTACAGTGTCCCGAGCTGCAATGTTCTAGAGAAACTGCATTGTTTACGTTCCAGCAATAAGTCAGCCTCTAGTGGCTGGCAGCCACCTGAGAGCTTCCTGGATTAACACAGACCTTTGGTCTGGTATCTGACGCTGGACGTCCTCACACCCTGCATGATGACCTCCAGGGTCAAATTTTTCCCCATAGGAAAGCATTGATTCAATGCTTTCGTATGGGGTGATCTAATCTCAGCGTCCATTAGTGAGCCTCTGTTAGAAGCAGTGTGGGCATAACTACTGTGAAGGGGGCACATATCTGGGCATAACTACTGTGAAGAGGGCACATATCTGGGCATAACTACTGTGAAAGGGGGGGAGGCCCTTCACAGTAGTTATTAATCCCTTTCAGCAGTCCTCCTTCAGTGAATGGGGAACTGCTGAAAGGGGTTAATAACTACTGTGAAGGGCCTAGCCGTCTGGGCAACCCCACAGATCATCCCCCCACCCACCTTGTACTTGTTCCACTGATCCGCTACTTGCGGGCTAGATGGGCATGAGTTCAGTCACTTCGGTGCGCAATCCCATCCTGTGGCGCGTGATCCCACGAGACCCGTGAGCTACAGCGGCAGGTCTTGCTGGATCACGCGCTGCAGGACGGGATTGCCCACCGAAGTGACTGAACTCATTCCCGCGCAGCCCACAAGTAGCAGAACAATTACAAGAGAGGTGGGGAATAGCCAAATTAAAAAATATTTTGAACCAAAAGGTGTTATGGGGGCTCTGTGGATGGCACTGTTATGGGGGCTCTGTGGATGACACTGTTGTGGGGATCTGTGGATGACACTGTTGTGGGGGGGATCTGTGGATGGCACTGTTGTGGGGATCTGTGGATGACACTGTTATGGGGGGTGTCTGTGGATGGCACTGTTATGGGGGGTATCTGTGGATGGCACTGTTATGGGGTATCTGTGGATGGCACTTATGGAGGGGATCTGTGGATGGCACTGTTATGGGGGATCTGTGGATGGCACTGTTATGGGGGGATCTGTGGATGGCACTGTTATGGGGGATCTGTGGATGGCACTGTTATGGGGGATCTGTAGATGGCACTGTTATGGGGGCTCTGTGGATAGCACTGTTATGGGGGCTCTGTGGATGGCACTGTTATGGGGGCTCTGTGGATGGCACTGTAATGGGGGCTCTGTGGATGGCACTGTTGTGGGGATATGTGGATGACACTGTTGTGGGGGGAGATCTGTGGGTGACACATATATAGCACCTTATATGTGTCATCCACAGATCCCCCCCATAACAGTGTCCCTCTGAGTGAATTATCCCCAATACAGGGACTGGGGGCCGGCATCTGGTGTTGTAATGGCAGCGGGGCTCGCTCACTGTAATACTAATATTCATATGTGAACAACTTGAAATCCTCTGCGATCCTCTCCGTCTGAGCTCTCTGTACTCACAAACTCAGTAGCAGGCCGGGTGGCAGCCCAACTCACTGACGTCACGCGCCTGCTCCTCCCACTTTGTGAATGAAGTAGGAGGAGCAGGCACGTGACGTCAATGAGTTGCGCTGACACCCGGCCTGCTACTGAGTTTGTGAGTACAGAGCGCACAGAGGGAGAGGATCGCCGAGGATTTCAAGTTGTTCACATATGAATATTAGTATTACAGTGAGCGGGGCCCGGTGTTATGTTATTCTGCGGCGGGCCCCCATCCCGGCCGGGCCATGTCCGAAGTGCCCAACCGGTCAGTCCGCCCCTGTGTGTGAGCATACCCTTATAAAGCACAATAAGAAATAAAATGATGCTAGCAAGTGCAGTGACCCAGGGCTCCGTGGTAACGACTGGAACAGGGATAGTGGCTAGGCCCCAAGATAGCATCTGCAATATCACATAGATGATATTTCAGGGCCACCAATCCCTCTGATGGCCCCTACAATAGTACAGTGAGTCATGATAATAGTAAACCAGGCACAACTTGTATTTTTTTTTCACAATACAGGCTCACAAGGCACAATGCCAGTCTGTCATGTACAGTTTATCCAAACAAAAGTTCTGTGGTGGGAGTAGTAGGTCTCTTTCTTTTCTTAGTTTTAATAAGGCCATCTACTTTGGGCTACCCGGGATATACTGATACCTAAATCCCAACCTTTGGGTAGTGCACTATTTACTTACAATCCTGGTCCCTTTTACAAAGTCTGGCCCAAGTCCAGTTTGATCCAGTCTTCTCTCTATGTTCTGCCTAGCTGAGTTAGAGAATCATTACAGATCACGTCTGTCTCAGTCTTGGTATTTCTGAAGTGTTTAGTGTGGTTATAGTACTATCTAGCGGTGTTAAGTTGTATTACACTTTGTTTTTCCAGTTACAATACTACTGCATCATGGGTGGTGCACCTCATTGTGGGAGGGCAAAGCATCCTGGTAAAGAGAAGTCTCTAGTCTCCAGGACACATCATCAGAGCTGTCCTATGCATGTCTCCTTCTCAAACTCCACCATCCTTGTAAAAGCATGTCTGGTGAGAGATCTACCTTCATTTCAGGGATATTGTGTGATGCAGAGATGTTCAGTTAGTTGTAATTGTTCCTCAGGGAGTTGTTATTACTGTTATCTAGCCATGCAATCTTATGTATAGGCAGCCATTTTATCATATGCTTCAGTGTTAATGTAATGTTATAGTATATGCTATGCTTAATACTTATACATGTTATTTGTATTCTTGTACTTTTACCAAAAAATCCTGTTTTACCAATCAATCATATATAATCAATCAATCACTCACATCATCATATTTATGACCTGTTGACCAATAAACAAGTTAGACTACAAAGAACAGTCCTCTTATTTGGAAGACAGGAATGGTTTATGCTGAATGTCAGACTGCACACTGTGTGAAGGTGTATGAAGACAGAACACTCTAGAAAGTTTATACAGCATCTTCAGGGTATGGTAGACATTGGAATAAGCTGAGCATGATTGCTAACACTCCAGTAACACACTGTGCACACACTACAGGTTTCAGCCCTGCTTACTGAGTGCACTGCAATATGTCACAGGAACTGCTCTATCCACCACCTTCCTCTGACCTCATCAGGGCCAGAAGTCTCTACAACGAGATATAAGATTGTACTACTAAGTTTCTGGCTCTGACCCCACACACGCACACACAAACACACACACTGAGATGATTGGTCATTGTGGCGGCTATCGTCATAATCATCATCCTCCTGCTCATCCAATACTGACTCCTACTCCTCCAGTGGCAGATCCTTATCCTCCCTAATAAGCTGTTCTTCTTTGGATGTCCCTTGTTACATCAGTGTGAGCATCTTTTCTAAGATAAATATTAGGGGGGTGACAATTTATGCTGCAGTTGTTCCTTCTGACAAATATTTTTGCCTTTTTTTAAGCGGTTCAGTGTGCGATAGGTGTCTCTGATGAGCTGCTATTGCCTGACCTCAAAACAACATATGAGCCTTGCTGAGGTGGTCTGGTGCACAACAAAATCATTTACCGCTTCACGCTGTTGGTGCAAATGATCTAGGATCTGCCGGGTGGAATTCCGCTGAGTTAGAACGTTATGTATTAAGCAGTGTAACTTAAGGCCATTCTGTTGCTTAAAGTCCAGGAGGAAGTTCCTTGCCTCATAAGAATGGCTGAAATGCGGTGACAGTCTCTGGGACATTGCCAGCACCCTCTACAAGCCAGTGTACTTTTCAAAATGTGTTGTGCAACTAAGGAGCATGTGTCACTTCCCCAAAATGCAGCACAACTACAATTTTTCAGCCATTGTCTGTGACCACCATGCCCAGATGGAGTTGACGGGGAGTCTACTAGCAGGATGTTTGCTACTTGATGCACTTTAGCAACTGATCGATTGTGTGGCCTATCTCGCCCAGGCCAATTAGCTCCAACAAGACATAACAATGCTTCATTTTACAAATATGATAGGAGGGGGAGTGGCAGCAATGTTCTGATAAGCTGCTATTGGGGACAGGAGGATGACCACGGAGGAGAAGGCAGAAAAATGTCTGGTGTAAGAACCAGACCGACACAAACGTGGAGGTGTCAAGAGGACCTGGGCTTCTTGCTGTGGTGCTGCCTTACTGCGAAAAACGTTGCACCACTGGGCCGTTAAAGACATATATTGTGTCTGCCTGAAACAGCTGCTCCAGGTGTTTACTGTGGCATGAATCTTACTGCACAGCTAGAGCACTGTGTAGAATAACTGTCAGATGGGAGCTACTCACACACTCCACACAGAGCTAGCAGCAGCCGATCTTGACTTGCCTTCGCCCAAAGTATTAACTGCATCACCAGTTCCCAAGCATACATATTAGAAGAAGAACTGGGCCTGTCATTTTTTTGGGAGGTTCTTGTCATATGTCAGCTCTGCTCTATATTCCTCCTCTGATAAAGACTACTCTTTGGCAAACTGATCCGGCTCCCAGGTCCTGTTCAACATACAAAGTTTGTCATAGTCCTCAACATCCACTCCGATTTTATCAGACTGTGCTATATAATTGTGGCCCCTCTCTCAATTTTCTGCTCTGTGCTTGACCTGAGAGCCACTGTCACTACTACTGCCCCTACCACCATCACCATGGCTGCAGGTCCCACTACCACCATCACAGCTATGCCTGGGCTCCCCCACATCCCCTTAAACCTTCTAAAGAGTGAGCCATCCATTCCACAATCTCATCTTCTTTGTCCTCAATAATAATAATGTTGCACCTTTTTAGAAGCCAGGGAAAACTGTGGCCTTCTGCTCTGCTACTACAACTGGTAAGATGGATGGTACTGCTACTTTTGCTACCCACATGCTGACTCTGGGAGGATGAGCCTGAGTATTTTATTTCCCTCTTTTACATTTTATCTAAATGAAAATTCACAGATTTCCGATAAAAGAAAAGTAATGAGTTTCCCAAATAAGAAGTTGTGGGTTTGCAATGCACAGATTATTGAAAGGTACTAGCAAAATTGCAAATGTGTTTTCTGTAATTTAAAGACAGAGGCACAATGAAATGTTTTTCCCCTTTTACTAACACATTGCACACTGGTATTGACAATTTACTATAGGAATAATGCAGTGTTTGCAGTGAAATTTCTATGAACTACGATATATAAGCATTTTATAATACTGGTTTAATAATTTTTTGTGCTATAAAACACACAGTGTTATGTAATGTGTCCTCCTACCAATATAATGATGCAATGTTTGCAGTGATTTTTTTTTTAACAATGTAATTTGCATTTAGAATCACTAGTTCAAAAATGTAATTTACACCCGCCTACCACCAATATAAGGATGCCGTGTTTATGGTGACATTTCTTTGATTTACTTGTATTTTGAAGATCCATGGTTTTGCGGGCTCCAAAATGAATAGTTGTGTGCAGGAAGCCTTAAAGGGAACCTGTCTACAGTTTTATGGTGTCCTAACTAAGGGCAACATAAATAAGGGACTGATTCTTTTAGCAAAATGCTGGGTCACTTTCTTTAATTGACCCAGTCAATCTGCCAGCATCTTATATTGAAAAGCTCCAGCTGATAATCATGAGTCATGAATATTTATGAGCTCCTCACTCTCCCCGCCCACCTGCTGCTGAATGACAGTTTGTTTCCATAGGAATCAGCAGCAGGTGGGCAGGGGAGTGGCTATAGCTCTGAATTAAATATACGCTGGACTCAATGACATCATGCCGGACTCGAATCAGCTCATTAGCATGCGGCATGCAGCATCTTTGTGTGTATATTATGAGGTAACCATCTGTCACACCGGTAAGTGAATACATCTAAGGTACTTTTTAGTAGTTAATGATTGTATATAATTAGTTAGATTATAATCAAATATCCACATGACAGGTTCCCTTTAAGCACAGTGTTACCAGCAGCAATGACCAACTCCCTTAAAGCTTTACCTTATTCCCTAAAATCTACACAATTATATTTCTATTCTTTCCCTATAGTTTGCCTATATTGTCCCTAATCACACTGCAATAATTGTTTTTCCCTGCCCAAATTAACAGTAATGCTGGTGGGCACTGTGATGATTCATCCAAAACTAATCTAAAATCTTTGAATTCTTTTTATGGATAAATTTTTGTGAAATTTTTAACGACTCTGATTAATTTAGAATTGATTCATTCATCCTTATATGTCACATATGCTTTCCTGCATGGCTTTTCACTAACCTATACACTGCCCTTATCCTCTACTATAGGATGCCCTGTGTTGACTTCACTTCTTCAGTTCTCTCACCTGTTTTTAAGACCAGAGCTTTTACAGATCCTTCAACAGGGAGTATTGTCTTTATAACTTCTGTTCCACAATACAGCATATGTGCTCGATTATTTTCTCCACTGTGCAAATTCCAAGGAATTCCATTATCTACATTTGGTAAAGGAACTTTTGTCACAGGAACACTTTCACCTTAAAGAAAAATAATGCAATTTTAAAACTAGCTCAAATGAGAAAGTAGAAGATTTTTTTTTACAAGAAAGCAGTTGTGAGAACCATATTTTATGTCTTTTAGTTTCTGATTATTATGATTTATTCTATTTACTAAAGATTTTGGGACAGCCATCTTTCTGCTGCTGCTCTGATCTGTGAACAACAATTAAGAGGATTTGAATGTTATTTACACAAGGGCAGTTTTTGTTATGATTGCTTTGCATTTTACTCATTTTGGGCTAAAAATCTTTTTTTAAGTTTGTTTTCATTAAAAATTTCAACTGATTCCTATATACAAGAGTTAGAAATCAGTCTCTTTGCAAGCTGTCACTTTGTGTTTTCTTTCCCATCATCTGACAGCTCATGTGTAGCTCTTATGTCTAAATGAATACACAGATGATGGGATTCAAAGAAAATATGAAGTGATAGCTTCATGAAGTGAAAGCTTGGGAATTGTATAGGACATTTTAGCGGTGTTAATGTCTAGATCTCTAACTACTTTGACTGCTATGTTATCTTACTTTCCAACTTCAGGCAAAGGATCTGTTATGTTTTGGTATTATTGCAATTTTCTGTTATATTGATACACATTATGTATAAATATTATGTGTATTGTTGAGCTTCCAATAAAGCTTATAAAAAATAAAATACGTCGCAGATTGTGGTCCAAATAACTTTTGTGCCTCAATCTGTGCCATAAATGCACCCAAAATTGCCGTATATCTGATAATAAAAAAAAACAATTGTGAGGCTCAGTTGTCAGAATGAAAACTGAAAGATTTCAGAATATTTTTTTTTATATAGTGATGTAATAAAAAAATAGAAGTTGCCCATTCAGTTTACATCAATAGCAACATCCACAAAAAAACAACATGCAAAAAAAAAAAAAAAAAACTCAGCAGCAAACCACCAACATGAGCCCTTGTGTGGTTTGTACAGGGTAATGCTTCTCAGTCTCATTTATGAAAATTATCTTACAGTAAATCCCTCTAGCTGCCTATAGCAATCAATTAGTGCTCAGGCCCATCTCCTTTGTGTTGTGCGTATATCCCACACAATGTAGTTACCACAAAGAATTGCCATAGTAGAGGCCTATGTACACACAGGCTCATCTAAAGGTTCACAGAACTGCTTTGTTGGTCAATTGCACATTTGCATTTGCATTTTTCCATCTTAAGTTTCAAATCTGATAGCACTATAACAGATCACTTTATCAAAATCTGTCCAGCTTGCCTTATATACCTACTGCTGACATTAGCCTGAGTGCGTCCGAACAGGTATGGACATGTCCATTGGAATATCTCCAATGTATTGCATTAATATTATAAATGAATAAGCTTTGCATGTATAACTTAACCCCTTAATCCTTAACTCTTAAGGACCTACATGTACTGTGCAAGTCCAGTCCCCAAACATGGCACCCGCTCACAGCGTCCGCCATAGCCACCAGGTTTCTGCTATTTTAAATAGCTGAGACCCACGGCACATGTATGCAATCAGCCATAAGGCTGATCACATACATTTTCCCTTTCAGATGCCGTGGTCAAATGTGAACACGGCATCTGCGCAGTCCGGAAGCGGAAGTCGCGCACTTCCGCTCCAGTAACAGCGTTCTCCGGCTGAGATCGGGAACCTGTTACATTGATCTAATAGGCTGAAGCCTTAAGCAGGCTTTGGTGCCTATTAGATGACTATACTAATACAGGACACTAGGTGGCAGCATTGTATTGGTATAGTGCAAATTAAGTGTTTAATGGTGTCTATATAGACATTAATGAACACAATAGGCAATCTAATGATTGCCAGTTATTGTAACACAAGGTGAATAAAGAAAATATAATTAAAAACAGTTTTTACAAAAAAATAAAAAATAAAAATCACCCCCTTTCCTTAAAATAAAAATACTTAAACAATAAAAAATAAACATCATGGGCATTGACGCATGCGAAAATGCCCATACTATTAAAATATAACAATATTAATGACATACGGCAAATGGCGTAACGGGAAAAAAAACTGCCAATTTGCAATTTTTTGTCACTTCGACTACCCAATAATTTTTTTCTAAAAAGTGAACACACTTAAAATTGGTATCACTGAAAAGAACAGATCGTCCCACAAAACATAAGCCCTCACACAGCCCCGTACACATAACTACAAAAAATTTATAGGGGTCAGACTATGGTTATAAAATTAAATTTTTTGCCTCAAAGGTTTTAATTTTTTTTTCATTATTAAAACGCAAGAAATATTATGCAAGTGTTGTATCATTGTAACTGTACTGACCTGGAGAATGAAGATAACAGGTCAATTTTACCACATAGTGTACAGTGCAAAAAATAAAAAAAATAAAAACCTTTATCAGAATTGTGTTTTTTCCCCAATTCTACCCAATTTGGAATTCTTTTCCCGCTTCCTAATACATGGTCTGCAACCGTAAATGGTGCCATTAGAAAGTAAAACTTGTCCCGCAAAATATAAGCCCTCATAAGGCTATGTGAATTGAAAAATAAAAAAGTTAGGACTATGGGAAGGCGGGGTGTGAAAAACAAAAAAGCAAAAATGGAAAATCCCAGGGTCCTTAAGGGGTCAGGCAAATTCCGAGTTCATATTTGGAATCAGTGCGTAAATTTTAGTATAAGGCTACATGCACACGACCGTATGTGTTTTGCGGTACATCCGTATGCCATCCGTTTTATTTTTTTGCGGATTCATTGTAACAATACCTAAAACGTACAAGAATAGAACATGCTATATTTTTTTTGCGGGGCTACGGAACGGACATACGGATGCGGATAGCGCACGGTGTGCTGTCCCCATTTTTTGTGGACCTATTGAAATGAATGGGTCTGCATCCTATCCGCAAAAAAAAACCTGAAGGGACAGGGAAACAAACAACGTTCGTGTGCATGTAGCCTAAATCACATATTTTTCTTTCAATAGCAAAATCATTGTTGTGCGTGGTATAATTTAAGCAAGGCTTGTGGCATCAGGGAACACCTTTTACTGTAGGCAGAATGTAATATTATCAACTGTTTCATGCAATATATGAAACATATAATTAAAATATTATATCTTATTTTACCTGTTAGCATGCACTCATTTGTAATACATCCCCCAGATATCAATAAAGCATCACAAGGAAGGTAAAACTTTTTCTCAGATATAATTAGCACATCTCCTGGTACCAGGTATTTGGATTCAACCTCTTTAACCACTGGAAAGAAGAACTGAATTAATACAGTATAAATGTCTATAAAGGTCTTAGCATTCTAAGATATGTATTTTATATAGCTGCATGCAGGACTGGTGCAAGGATTTTTGCCACCCTAGGCAAAAGCAAATTTTGCTGCCCCCCCCTTGACTCTGCCCATTGACCATGCCCTTTGACCCGACCCTTATTTGTCGGCCACCTATTTAATGATTGTTACATGAAACATTTTACTTGACCAGCTAATTTTTGATATTCTACAGAAGTCCTGTTACAATCATCCCTCCCAAAATCAGCCTTTCGAGCAAATAATAAAAATTGTAAAATAGAATATTTAATTAAAACATTTTAATTGTAAACATTTTCTCATTTGCAAAACATAAAATAGCAGCATTGCACATATGTCAAGTGCCAACAAGATTTCCAAACATAACATAAAAATTACAAAAGAAATAGAAATATTAAAACAGTATAGAATGGTAAAATAAATAACAAAAAAATTAAAAACACTGTGAGACAAGAGAGATATTAAAGACTAATATTCCAATAACACCTCAAATATAGTACAAAAACACTAACTACTTACTACAATACTTACCTAGAACGCTGCGGCTCCTCTTCCTTGCGCTCCCGTCTTCCCGCTGGTGCTGCACTGTCACCTGACAGCGTGCAGCGTCAGGTCATAGTGCGCGCACTATGTCCTGACGATGTACACGCTCAGAAGGATAGTGCAGCGTCGGGGCCGCCGACGCCAGGGAGCTGGAACAGTGTAAGTTTAAAGGAGCGGGGCTGGCTGTGCAGGCGTGCGTGTCGGGTCCAGACCGGGATCACCCCATCAGATATGTCACCCGGTGCGCCCCGCACCGGCAGCTCCTGTGTCGCAACGCCACTGCTAGTAGCAGTCTGCTATTGTGACTTCTATTGCGGACAGACTCCATACCGCTGGCGCTCCCAGCAAGAGTGTGTTCTACGTGGTGGCCTACTCTGCTTATCGGTGGCACCGGCCCTGGCTGCATGATGAAAAAGATTTTACCAGCATAGTTTTTATGTTATCATCCATCTTCCAGCAAATCTATCTTAATCATATTGCAAAAAAGTTGTTTATAAGGTGCAGTTTCAACTAAGATTTCACTAACCATAGAAACCGGAAACTGATTTAACTTCAATGTAAAACATACTGGGGGAATTTAACATGCAGAAGTGGCCAAAATCATTAAAAACAAAAAGATAGCATTTAGGAATTATAAAAAAAAAGAAAAACGAGGATGACAGGCAAATTTATAAGATTAGGCAGAGAGAGGCCAAACAAGTTATAAGAGCTTCTAAAGCACAGGCAGAAGAGAAGTTAGCTCAGTCAGGGAAAAAAGGCGATAAGGCATTCTTCAGATACATAAATGAAAAAAGGAAACTAAAACAAGGAATTACCAAATTAAAAACAAAAGAAGGAAGGTATATGGAAGAAGATAAAGAACTAGCTGACTGCCTCAAAAAATAATTCTGTTCAGAAAAAAAAAAGCACAAATGGAAACAGTCAAACTATATGTTTTCAGGGATGCTGCAAAATACGCTTATTTGTACACTTATAAATGGTCGAAAAATTGCAACAAGTTTAAAAAAATAAATAAAATACAATATACACTGGTAGTGATAAATTAATGTGGAAAAGTGCACAGATTGTACCTGTTTTTTGGAGTAAGAATTACAGGTGCAATTAAACATCCTCTGCTATGAATACACTGTACACTTAATGACATATTAAAATGTGTACAATTGCACAATTATAAATAGTAGCAAGATTGCAACAGTTTTTTGGGAGTAATAATTATAAATACAATTAAATGTCTTATGCTTACATAGACATTGCACACTGGTATTGATGCACTAAAATGTACTAAATTGTGCAAGTGTAAATGGTAGCAAAACTGCAACAGTTTTTCTTGGCAATAAACAGGGGTGGATTTGTTCAGCATATGCAGTGAAATATATGCTGCAGGCGGTGCTGGGAATTTGTCTATGAATCACTTATGAACTATAGAAGCTTTATGGTGGCAGCTGTGGCACAGATGTCACTGTTCTGCTAGTATTACCTGATAGACTGGACATACCTTCTGCTTGTCAGCAAAGGCTCTCGTCCTCTGCCCATAAAGGCCCGTAAAGGCTCAGCATGCACACCCTAAACTTCCTTAGTCAATGGCTGGCAACCTTGAGTACAGTATTTCAATACCTTCCCCAGTGAGATGGTACCTCAGCAATAGGTTTCTTATTTCTAAGTTCCTATAAAATTTGTTCTTTCTGTTGTATGCCTGTGAGTTTTGTTTATTTTGACCCTTCACTGCCTGACTGGTCTCTGTTACAAGATTTGCCTTTATGATGCTTGCCCTGAGCTTAGACTTATTCCTGATTGCATGTACTCTGCCATCCCTGATCTCAACCTGTCCCTGACTACAATTTTGTCTGACTCTAATGTGTCCTACACTGTTATAACTCATAGATGTTACCCTCACAGAAACTACTCCAAGAAGTAGCTCACCTGCAATAAAGTCCAAATCCCTGTATAGGGCTTAAAAGGTAAATACCTGGGTATTAATGCCTTTAGGCTTAATCCTAAACCAAAAATCGGTTGGTTAACAAAGTGGTTTCACACCCACTGCTATAACATGAAGATTTGTAATAAGTTTTTGGACAAGAAAATTACTAGCATGCACAGAAAAAAAGAGTACTGTCTTTTTAAATGATTTTTGACCAGCCTTAGCAGCTGCCCTCACTGTTCCACACCCATTTCCAGTACACTAACTGCCCCTATGCATTCTCCATACTAATAAAATCTGACTTTGTACCGAGTAATTTAATCTAGCTAACTAAATATATAACTACACTGTCCATTTAAGACTTTTAAATCGCAAGCTGGTGTCTGTAATTGGTGCCTATCAGAGACATTGCAGACAAAACCTATCACATCATTGGTTGAGCTCATAATGGTGTCGGTGTCACTGCAAAGCATTGTGGGCAAGTCATGTGATTATCTTTGCTCATCCTCCCTGCCCTGTTTCTCTTGCAAGTGTAAAATGGTGGGTACCGTTATGTGTGATTCGCCCAAAATAAATCCCCAAAATTTTGATTAATTTGGTAGAAGATTTTTTTTAAATGAAATTCATGATTAATCTGATTTTCTATTTTTTATTATGCACTCATCTCTATTAGAGGACATCATTTTCTTACCATTAATACAAACCGGATTCCAAAAAAGTTGGGACACTATACAAATCGTGAATAAAAACTGAATGCAAAGATGTGGAGGTGCCAAATTCTAATATTTTATTCAGAATAGAACATAAATCACGGAACAAAAGTTTAAACTGAGAAAATGTACCATTTTAAGGGAAAAATATGTTGAATCAGAATTTCATGGTGTCAACAAATCCCCAAAAAGTTGGGACAAGGCCATTTTCACCACTGTGTGGCATCTCCCCTTCTTCTTACAACACTCAACAGACGTCTGGGGACCGAGGAGACCAGTTTCTCAAGTTTAGAAATAGGAATGCTCTCCCATTCTTGTCTAATACTGGCCTCTAACTGTTCAATCGTCTTGGGCCTTCTTTGTTGCACCTTCCTCTTTATGATGCGCCAAATGTTCTCTATAGGTGAAAGATCTAGACTGCAGACTGGCCATTTCAGTACCCGGATCCTTCTCCTACGCAGCCATGATGTTGTGATTGATGCAGAATGTGGTCTGGCATTATCTTGTTGAAAAATGCAGGGTCTTCCCTGAAAGAGATGACGTCTGGATGGGAGCATATGTTGTTCTAGAACCTGAATATATTTTTCTGCATTGATGGTGCCTTTCCAGACATGCAAGCTGCCCATGCCACACGCATTCATGCAACCCCATACCATCAGAGATGCAGGCTTCTGAACTGAGCGTTGATAACAACTTGGGTTGTCCTTGTCCTCTTTGGTCCGGATGACATGGAGTCCCAGATTTCCAAAAAGAACTTCGAATCGTGACTCGTCTGACCACAGAACAGTCTTCCATTTTGCCACACTCCATTTTAAATGATCCCTGGCCCAGTGAAAATGCCTGAGCTTGTGGATCTTGCTTAGAAATGGCTTCTTCTTTGCACTGTAGAGTTTCAGCTGGCAACGGCGGATGGCACGGTGGATTGTGTTCACTGACAATGGTTTCTGGAAGTATTCCTGAGCCCATTCTGTGATTTCCTTTACAGTAGCATTCCTGTTTGTGGTGCAGTGTCGTTTAAGGGCCCGGAGATCACGGGCATCCAGTATGGTTTTACGGCCTTGATCCTTACGCACAGAGATTGTTCCAGATTCTCTGAATCTTCGGATGATGTTATGCACAGTTGATGATGATAGATGCAAAGTCTTTGCAATTTTCCGCTGAGTAACACCTTTCTGATATTGCTCCACTATCTTTCTGCGCAACATTGTGAGAATTGGTAATCCTCTACCCATCTTGGCTTCTGAGAGACACTGCCACTCTGAGAAGCTCTTTTTATACCCAATCATGTTGCCAATTGACCAAATTAGTGTTAATTGGTCTTCCAGCTCTTCGTTATGCTCAAATTTACTTTTTCCAGCCTCTTATTGCTACTTGTCCCAACTTTTTTGGGATTTGTTGACACCGTGAAAATTTGAATCAACGTATTTTTCCTTTAAAATGATACATTTACTCAGATTAAACGTTTGATCTGTCATCTAATTTCTATTACAAATAAAATATTGACATTTGCCATCTCCACATCATTGCATTCAGTTTTTATTCACAATTTGTTTAGTGTCCCAACTTTTTTGGAATCCGGTTTGTACATTATTGGCTGATATTTAGAACCAGTCTCTTCTCATCCTCTTCCTTCATATTCCCTCCCTCTCCCCTGGACATGGTAAAATATTCATAACATTTTGTATCTCATATTTCTCTAATAATCAAGGAATAAGTTATCCCCTTTACCTTCTTTTGAGTGATATTGTATTTTGACATATTTTGGCATGTATCCAGCCATTCTATTGTTATAAGGATGTTTATGGACTTGTGTATCAATTTATTGATTACAGCTTTTTCCACAGCTACCAAGATCAAATGTATTATGTGTTTTCGCTATTTATCCATGGAGGTGATTTCTAAAGTTAGCTATAAACATAAGATTTATATCAGCCAAACATGGCAATTTTGATGGGACTGGCTGAGCATCTAATATGTATGGGGACTTCACAGGCATAGCTTCCTGAGCTACTTGGGGAGATAACTGTGGCCAGAGTTATAACTGGCCAAATAATCACTCAGCTGACAGCTAAAATGTTTGACCATCTTAAGCGTAAAAAAATAATGCCCTCAGATTATGTAAAATGATAGGTTGAATATTCTTGGAATGAATTCATGGATCTATCAAAGCTTCTGAAAAATTGGACATTAATTGCATACATTAATGCTATTTGCAGTGGTGATATTTCTAATTTGAGACGAGCAGACATACAACATGGTTTTTGTTGATTAGACAAGATAAAACTATGTCACCTTTGTTATGCCATCAAATGAAATGCTAGGATAATTAACATTAAGAAATCACAAAAACTATTTTCTATTCTTTGAATCTAGAATGACCGATTTATCATTCTAAACATGTTTGATTTAACGTGTAATGTGCAGAAAATGACTACACCTTATAATGGAAGGGCCGATCAGCCAATTGCTATTGTTGACTATTGGAAACTATCATTTTTAATGGATCATACTTTAAAACAAAGACTTACAGTAAAAGAAAGAAAAAAAAAACTACCTCCATTCCTTTGAAGCACAGAAACCACTATGTTGTTGTGGGATGCCACCATATTATGTAGTTTAACAGAATGCTAAAAAAATAAATAAAAAATTAAAACAAAAAGAACAAAAACTTGCTATCAAGAATATGAGGATCATTTATGAAGCTGAAATATGCCTATATTAGGTGTATTTCTGGCACAGTTTTCAATTTGATACTTTTCCTCGCTAACGCATGGGTGAGGAAGAGGACAGGATAGTGGGCCCGTCTCATTTACTATTTTCTGCATCTGTTTCAGGCGTAGAAAAAGGTCTAAATGTAAGACAGCTAGGTAGCTGTCTCCTATATAGAAGCGGCACTAGATCCGACAAAGTTATGTAGAGGCCGGCGCCTCTTCATAACTCCAGCGGATCCAAGACCAGTGCAGAGCTTCATTAAGACTTAATAAATGTACCCCTATATTCTTTTCCCACAAAATTTTCTCTCATTCTACAACAATTCAAAAATTGTCAACATACTGCTTTCGACCATGTCCTAGTCTCCTTGATTTTTAACATACTTATTTTACCTAAAAAAAACAACAACTGCAAACTGGGGACTGAATATAATATTACTTAGCCCAATAGCAAATAAGACACAATTGCAAAGAAAGCTGAGAGAATTTTTCCAAAAATGATAATGAGACATCCTCTGTTATAGTTTGGAAGGCACTCAAATCCTTTCCATAAGTCAAAATGAAAAATGTAAATATTGGATCAACTAAAGAAAATCTTGAGACTATACAAGAAGTCACATTCACTAGATCACATCCATCAATTAGATCTATTACAGTTGAAGGTTGGGTTCACACGGGTGAGATTTCCACGCGGGTGCAATGCGTGAGGTGAACGCATTGTACCCGCACTGAAGCCGGACCCATTTATTTCTATGAGACTGTGCACATGAGCTGTGATTTTCACACATCACTTGAGCATTGCATGAAAATCGCAGCATGCTCTATATTGTGCGTTTTTCATGCAACGGAGGCCCCATAGAAGTTAATGGGGCTTCGTGAAAATCGCAAGCATCCGCAAGCAAGTGCAGATGCGGTGCAATTTTCACGCATGTTTGCTAAGATGAAAGTCTATTCACTGTATTATTTTCCCTTATAACATGGTTATAAGGGAAAATAATAGCATTCTTTAACACAGAATGCTTAGTAGAAGGTCAATTGGGGTTAAAAAAAAAAATATACAATTTACTCACCTCCTCCAATTGATCGCGTAGCTGCCAGTCTCCTGTTCTTTCTTCAGGACCTGTCAAAGGACCTGTGGTGACGTCACTGTGCTCATCACATGATACATCACATGATCCATCACCATGGTGATGGACCATGTGATGAGCCCAGTGATGTCACCAGAGGTCCTTTGACAGGTCCTGAAGAAAGAACAGGAGACTGGCAGCTACGCGATCAATTGGAGGAGGTGAGTTATTTAAAAAAAAAAATTTAACCCTCAATTGACCTTCTACTAAGCATTCTGTATTAAAGAATGCTATTATTTTCCCTTAAAACCATGTTATAAGGGAAAATAATAAAAATTACAGAATACTGAACCCAAACCTGAACTTCTGTGAAGAAGTCCGGGTTCGGGTCTGGGTACTAAAAATGCAGATTATTCTCACACGTGTGCAAAATGCATTAAAAAGCTTTGCTTTCGCGGGGAAAAATCGTGCATATTCCCGCAATGCACCCACATGTTTTCCCACAACGCCCGTGTGAACCCAGCCTAAGGGTTTATTCACACGACCGTATGGATTTTGTGGTCCGCAAAATATGGATCTGCAAAAAATCCAGATGACGTGCATGTGAAGTCCATGTTGCACCCATGCGGATCCATTGTAACAATGCCTATCGTTAGGACATGTTATTTTTTTTTTGCCGCGCTATGGAATGGACATACTGTGTTATGTCCGCATTTTTTGCAGAGTCATTGAAATGAACGAGTCCGCAACCTATCAACTAAAAATGCGGAACAAAAAATAGGGTTGTGTGAATGGGGCCTAAAGTGAAGTATATAAACTCTGAGTTACCAGAAATGAGTCTCTATACCCATGCCGATAAGGCCACAAAATGTTTCTCATCGCAAACTTTAAATAGATTAAGAAATTAACATTAAAATCCTCACCTTTCTCAATAAATAAGTTGTTGAAAAAAGAGATATAATACTTAACAGTAATATGATTATGGAAAACTCAAAATAACCATTTGCAAGCCAGATACTTATTGAGTAAACTGAAAAACCGTAAATTGGGTTTAATACCTGTAAAAAGAAAGAAATAGAAAATTATAGTACTATGTTATAAGGGAAAGATCTGCTCCTGTTCTGTATTTAGAGAAGCACCTGGTTTGGGCTCAAAATCACTGATGGAAATCACTGACGTGTGAATGAGACATGAGGTGCATATCTTTAAAAGGGTTGTCCACTTTTTTTAGACCCTCCCACAGTCGCCAAACTCTCAGTGATGATACATGCCATATAGCTCCAGCTCTGTTGCTTTTAAAGATACCAGTTCTGCAGGTGCCTGGTCTCCAAGCATCAACATTCATTTTCATGTGGGACATGTGACTTCTGCAGTGAATGACTAGTAGCAGTCAGATCACCCATGCGGAATATGACTGGGTCATGTGCTGCACAGGTGAGACATCACTGCTGCAGCCAGTAATATGTTGCAGAAGTCATGTGCCCCATTTCAAACATAATGTTGATGCTGGGAGACCCAGAACTATCAGAGCCAGCGTCGGAGCAATTGAGTAGCGGGAATGATGTAAGTATGATCATTACTGTGGGTCTAGCCATATTTGAGGGTCTGAGAAAAAGGTGGACAGCCCTTTTCAGGATGGTTTCAGACATATTACTAGTGTACACAAAACAGACAACAAGATTCAGAGAAAGCCCCCCAAAAAAATGGTTTACTAAACAAAAGTATCAGACACATACAATCAGATTAAAAAAGGCCAGGAAGGAACAACAACTAAGAAGGACAGCAGGTTCCAGTGCAAGCTGTTAAGGATTAGGCGGCTCTGTGGCAGAAGTAAACCACTGTGCCAAATGACTGCTCCTCTAGTTTTCACCCTTTAACCCCTAGAGAGGGATCTTGTCTTCACGGCAGGGGGGTGACCAGACCACTTTCTTCTGGGATGGTCCCGGTACACTTGGCAGCTGACCTGCAAAGAAACTGAGATGCTGGTTCAGGGCACCAGCAATCCAGGCATACAATATAGAACACTGTTCAGACAGAAGACCAGGATACAGGATTACAGACAGAGCCACATAGCCAATAACATATGCAAATCAGGATACACAGAGCATGGCGAACATAGACAAATTAGAACATAATCAGAGAAATACAGCTTGCCTGGAACCCATGCGGAACAGGAAGAATGGTGTTCACAAGCAGACATGCAGACATTGCAACATAGAAACATTTTTACATAGCTTGGAACCCATGCACTGCTGGATCCAGGGGGGGCAACAAGGCAATTGCCCCCCGAGCTGCTCAGAAGTGGGGGGCGGCGGCAGGATACAGGGAGATGAACGCTTCCATTGTGGAAGTGTTCATCTCCATAGTCATTTGTATCGCCGTCCTCAGGACAGCGATACAGATGGCTGTGCTGAGACAGGGGAGGGAGAGGCGTGCCCCTTTCCCTTCCTCTGATAGGCGGCAGGCACTAGGCCGGCCGCCTATCAGAGGCCAGCGCAGGCCGGAAGAGGTATAAGTGTTTATTTTTTTTGTGTACAATACTGGTGGCTACTGGCACATAATGGGGGTCTCTGGCTACTGGCACATAATGGGGGTCTCTGGCTACTGGCACATAATGGGGGTCTCTGGCTACTGGCACATAATGGGGGGCTCTGGCTACTGGCACATAATGGGGGTCTGTCATTACTGGCACATAATGGGGGGCTGTCAATACTGGCACATAATGGGGGGGCTGTCATTACTGGCACATAATGGGGGGGCTGTCATTACTGGCACATAATGGGGGGGCTGTCATTACTGGCACATAATGGGGGCTGTCATTACCGGCCCATAATGGGGGGCTGTCATTACTGGCACATAATGGGGGGCTGTCATTACTGGCACATAATGGGGGGCTGTCATTACTGGCACATAATGGGGGGCTGTCATTACTGGCACATGAGGTTGGGGCTGTTATTACTGGCACATGATGGGGGGCTGTTATTACTGGCACATGATGGGGGGCTGTTATTACTGGCACATGATGGGGGGCTGTTATTACTGGCACATTATTGGGGGCACTATAGGGGCATCTACTGAGGCCACAAAGAAGGGGTGTTTTATATAGGGGGGCTCTGTACAGTAGAATTTTATACTGGGACACATTATGGTGGGTACTATGAGGAAGGGGAAGAGGAGTACTATGGGGTCATCTACGGGGGGCACTAAGAAGGGGTATTTTATACTTGCAAATTATGGGGGACACTGAGGGCATCTACTGGGGCAATTTATACTGGTACATTATGGGGGGCACTAGGAGGAAGGGGGGAGAGGAGCACTATGGAGGCATTTACTGGGGGCACTATATAGGGGTATTTTATACTGGCACATTATGGGGGCACTAAGGGGACATTTGCTCAACTGGGGGGATTACAAGGGTATTTTTTGCACTGTCGCATTATAAGGAGAATTATTTCTATTGGGGGGGGGGGGGGGCATTATGGTGGGTTTAATTACTCCCCCATGGTATGAGCCCCTAGTACCAGCACCAGCCTCTCCCTGCTCTGATATCCCTCTGCCTTTTCTCCAAATCCTTATTATGAAATCTTTCTCATTAGGATAAAACACAACATCATCTCCACCGAACCCCCCAGCCAAGTGTTGAAGTGGTGTCCAAGATCCCCAAGGGCTAAGTAATTGTAAGTTTTCATGTGGAATATGTTTATGGTATACACATATAGCCTACACTGTGCCACACAATATACAGTATACCACTACACTGTGTAGTCTGTTCTATAAGCACCATTGTTCTGTGGTGGTGGACAGAAAATAATCTGGAAGTGCCCCTCCCGAGACCAGGCTCTGGATCCGCCACTGAACCCATGAGGATCAGGATACAGGGAGCAAGGTATTCACAGACAGATCAGGACATAAAGACATTAAAGGGGTTGTCTCACTTCAGCATGTGGCATTTATCATGTAGAGAAAGCTAATACAAGGTGCTTACTAATGTATTATTATTATTATCCATATTCCCTCCTTTGCTGGCTAGATTCATTTTTCCATTACATTATACACTTCTCGTTTCCATAGTTACAACCACCCTGCAATCCAGCAGTGGTGGTCGTGCTTGGACACTATAGGAAAAAGTGCTGCCCTCTCTGGTGGCTGGGACCTTGGGAGCGCACATAGGCTGGTGCTTTTTCCTATAGTGTGTAAGCACAGTCATGCTGATGGATTGCAGGATGGCCGTAACCATGGAAACAAGCAGTGTATAACGTGATGGAAAAATGAATCGAGCCAGCAAAGGAGGCAATATGGACAATCACAATACATTAGTAAGTGCCTTGTATTCACACAAAGACACTGGTCAGAAGAGAAAGCACACTTCAATCGGCATTCCTGGAGAAATACTGAACTCCCAGGCATATTGCACAAAGATCTTAATAGCAGGGTGATTAAGGCACCTGATATTCTAATAAGTTTAGGAAAGCATTAATCCTAAATAGACACAGGGAGCACACAATTCACAGAGCACAGGCTGCAGCCATCTCGCACCAACCAAGGAACCAGCATACATTTGAACATCAAGTACAGCCAGTATGCAAGTGTGCATGCAGCCAGCCTACATGGCAGTGAGTGTCAGTGGCACAAGGAGCAGAATACTCACAGGACACAGCTCACACACTAAGGCCGAATGCACACGGACGTGAGCGGTCCATGGTATCCCGGCCTGGCATCCTGCGGACAGCAGGAGTGCACGGCGTCATTGGTTGCTATGACACCGTGCGCTTCATGCCGCCGCTGCACTACAGTAATACACTCGTATGATACATAAAGCACACAACGTCATAGCAACCAATGATGCCGTGCGCTCCTGCTGTCAGCAGGATGTCAGGCCGGGATACCAAGGACCGCTCACGTCCGTGTTCCACGGCCATGTGCATTCGGCCTAAGACGGCCACAGCTAGCAGTCAGAATGCAAGAGAGCATATAGCCAGCCTACACGTCAACAAGTGTCACAGTGAACAGCAATGTGACAGGCTTTTTTCTTTTTGGAAGTCAGATGTTACATGTTGGCCAATAGGAAATTATAAAATGCTCTAAAAACTGTGTTTTTGAAGTGACATTTCCTGTTTTTTCCCGAAATTTGAACTTGCTCTTCATGTGTTATGTTTAAACGTTTTCCCATTGACTTTTCTATACAAAAATAATAAAAATATGAATTGTGAAACTTGTGTAACTAAACAAAGTGGCACCTAAAACAGTATGGGCACCACCTGTATAGTATAGTCAAATGCCAACAGACAATCATTTCCCATTACCCATTTGAATGTGGGTAATGCAGCTGGAGAACAAAGCATTAAAGTTGTATTTTTCTTTGCACTGATCAGTTCCATTTGCACCAACATGGTGTCTGAACTAGGACTGGGCAGACATTTCCGAGAAGACTCACTACTTAAAAAAGCAATACCCGGAGTTATATTCCAACACAAATTGCAAAGGTGAATGCACAGAGAACATATCTAAAAATTACAAATAACCCCTTAACAAGTTCCTAATGTCTTTTGATGGTGGATGGTACAAAGCTTCAGTCTGCTGTGTCATTAAGGCCTCTTTCACACGACCGTATGGCTTTTTCAGTGTTTTGCAGTCCATTTTTCATGGATCCGTTGTTCCATTTTTTGTTTCCGTTGTGTTTCCGTTTCTGTTCTGTTTTTGCCGTTATCGTTTTTCCGTATGGCATATACAGTATACAGTAATTACATAGAAAAAATTGGGCTGGGCATAACTTTTTCAATAGATGGTTCCGCAAAAACGGAACGGATACGGAAGACATACGGATGCATTTCTGTACGTGTTCCTTTTTTATTTTTGCGGAGACCCATTGACTTGAATGGAGCCACGGAACGTGATTTGCGGGCAATAATAGGACATGTTCTATCTTTCAATGCAACGGAAAAACTGAAATACGGAAATAGAATGCATACAGAGTACATTCAGTTTTTTTTGCAGAACCATTAAAATGAATGGTTTTGTATACAGACCGTATACGGAACGCAAAAAACACCCCGTAAATGGAAAAAAAGAAAAACGGTTGTGTGAAAGAGGCCTAAAGGTCTCCTACTTCACAGCCTGGGTTGAAGTAAGCTCTGATCTAGGCTGTTAACCTTAATGCTATGGCCCTCCCCTAGGATCGGGGCCCCATGTTTTCAAGTAAACCAATAAACTATTGAAGTGAGTCTCTGGGCTGGCATGCCACTCTACTCACCTTGTTGCTGTAGTTCCTGTAGTCCAGACCTGCAGTGGGCCTAGCAGCCAGAGTTCCATGTTCCCCTTCCTTCCTGGCATAAGCTTCCCCATCCTGTCTCTAGGGTACACATACATGCTCCCTGCGACTCTTAAACTCTTAAAGGGAACCTGTCACCTGGATTTTGTGTATAGAGCTGAGGACATGGGTTTCTAGATGGTCGCTAGCACATCCGCAATATCCAGTCCACATAGCTCTGTGTGCTTTTATTGTGTCAAAAAACCGATTTGATAGACATGCAAAGTAACCTGAGATGAGTCCTGTACGTGAGATGAGTCAGAGACAGGACTCATCTCAAGTTAATTTGCATATGTATCAAATAGTTATTTTTTACACAATAAAAGCACACAGAGCTATGGGAACTGGGTATTGCGGATGTGCTAGCGGCGATCTAGCAACCCATGTCCTCAGCTCTATACACAAAATCCCAGTGACAGGTTCCCTTTAATGGATCTGCCCACATGCACCCTAATTCTTTCCAAGCTGTTTGTCTGGTCATCCCTGGTGTATTTAAGGCACCCTCCCTTAAAGAAGGGTGCCTAAGCAAGATATGTTTCTAGATTGCTATCCATGTTCCCTCCAAAAATTATTTGTTATCGGGAGCAGTATGCCTGCCCATGTTTATGCACACACAAGTATTAATTGTCCGAAAAAAATATTGGCTTGTTCTTTTCTATTTGGGAGCAGCAGCAATACAGTGTGGATATTAAATGGTTAAGTTGTGTAGGGGTAATAGCTGACAGCAAAAGTAGCACCAGCATTAGCAGCAAAAATGGAACAGACCAGTAGATGTGTGTGCGGCTGTGTTGGGGTAATAGTAGTAGCGGCTGTGTTGGGGTAATGGTGGTGACAGTAGGGCAAATGGAATAGGCAGTAGTATTAATGTAAGTGGCAGTAAGAGTAATAGGCATGTAAGTACGGGCATTAGCAGTGGGAGCAGCAACTGCTGCAGAGGCAGGAGCAAGATTATGGTACAGAACATGATGGTAGGCAGGAATACAGCGGCAGTGGCATGCTGGGGCCGGTAATAAAAAGCTCTCATCAGCAATGACAGATCTATTCATCAGCTTTAGCTTGAGGTGTCTGAAAATCCTCTTTTTGGGTGTGCCAACACTACCTGCCATGCTGAAAATCCTGTCTGAGATGACACTGGAGGCTACAGCTGGAACACACTAAGCCAGTTGCAGTAACTGTTCCAATCTTCCTGGCGAGAAGTTCATGCGGTCAGGGATCAAGGTATATGCAGGAGAAAAACAGACATGGTGACAGGGTAAACACTCGAATAAGGGTAAAGGGAAGAAAGTTCTAACCCGAAAGGATTGCAGGGTTGAAGAAAAAAACTTACCCTAGAGGCCCTAAAGGACTGCTAAGCCCAGGGCAACCCCCTGATGGTGGAGGTCCCCGAACCTAATGCTACCTGATCCCTAGAAATCCCTAAACAGGAAGATACTAAATGATGATACGGTCATTATTCTGAATCACAAAAATTAAAAATAGACTACTGCAGAGAGGGTACCCTTTGACCCTCCTGAAAGAGTTCTTCCAATATGCAGAAACAAAGAGAAGGGAGGACCTACTGCTGCCTAAGCATAAAGATTGTTCGGATGAGGGTCAGATTCGCCTTATATCCACCTTCGACTCTGGCAATAAGGAAGTAATGTCCATCTTGAAAAAACATTGGCCAGTACTAACAATGGACCCAGACCTAACGCAGGCGATCAGGGAATACCCCCAAGTGACCTATCGCAAAGGCAGAAGTCTGCGGGACTGTTTAGCCCATAGCCACTATGAGGGTCCCAAAAAAGAAGGCACTTGGCTAGATCGTAAGCCCCTGGGTGTTTTTAGATGCAGATCGTGCAAGGCTTGTAATTTCATTAATACCTCTAAAACAGTGATATGTTCCGTGACACAACGTTCCTATGCCATCCGGGACTTTGTCAATTGTAGAACAAAAGGTGTTGTGTATATTTGCCAATGTAATTTTCCTATGGACTACATTGGCAAGACCGAAAGAGAATTCAGAAGAAGGATTTGCGAGCATTTAAACGACATAAAAAAACTAAAAGATACACCGGTGGCCAATCATTTTAATAATTGCCATAGTGGCGATGTGGCCTCTGCTAGTTTTTCTGTACTCGAGGTACTCCCATTACCTGAGAGAAACGGTGACTGGGACAAGAGGATTCTTAGAAAAGAGGCCTCTTGGATTTTTCGGTTTCAGTCCCAATCCCCACTGGGTCTAAATGAAAGACAAAATTTTACATGCTTCATCTAATAATCCCCTGTCCTTCTAGTATGTATTTTCCGTCAGTAATAAGTTGTATTTATTTTTTGGTATGTAGCCCCTGAACTGGACATATTCGATGCGAAAAGCATCTTTATGTATAGGTGATTCTAGTAACAGATCACCTTATCTTTACTAAGTTTGGCGTCATTCCCTCCTTTTTGGTACTCATCTTATAGGGGATGAGCTAAGCGATCATTAACCTTTCCCTTATTATGAATTTGTTAATATCTTATTTTTAAGTAAAACTGGTTGTGTGGATGAGGCCCCCTCCCCTTTTTTCGTTGTGGCCTTTGCTGGAGGGTGGAGAGCCACTATATACTATTAATATTTGTTTAAAGACCGAATTTGATGATCCCAATAACTGGGGGGCCTTTTAATAGGGTCTTTAAATGGTTGGAAGCATCGAGGGAGTACCTTATCCGACGATGCGTTCCATTGCTGCGTTCCACTCGGTACCAGGAACTGATGTCGTATTACTTCCGATTTCGTTATGCGCTTCACCTTTGCGTGTCACGATATCGGAAGTGACTCGTTCATAACGATCTGCGTTCCGGTATGCGTTCCAAACGCCGGAAGGAGTCCTCTAGCGTCCGGAAATTGGTTCTGGACAAGCGCGTTTTTTTAATATTCGGCTCCACCACAGTAAGGGCTAGCTTTGGGCCCGGAAAACCTGATTTTTGTGGGTAATCCTCCATTCCTCCCGCCTGTAAGTACAATTGGGAAGGCAGAGGAGGAGCTAGAGGTTGCCAACGCAGCTGTGTCACGGCCAGCTCCTCTGAGGGCAGGGTTAGCATGGCAGAGATGTGGAAAAGTTTTGTCAACACGCCACAGCTAACTGCACCACCACCTGATACGGAACGTGTTAGCAGGAGGCAACATTTCACTAACATGGTGGAACAGTACGTGTGCACACCCCTCCACGTACTGACTGATGGTTCGGCCCCATTCAACTTCTGGGTCTCCAAATTGTCCACGTGGCCAGAGCTAGCCTTTTATGCCTTGGAGGTGCTGGCCTGCCCGGCGGCCAGCGTTTTGTCTGAACCTGTATTCAGCACGGCAGGGGGCGTCATTACAGACAAACGCAGCCGCCTGTCTACAGCCAATGTGGACAAGCTGATGTTCATAAAAATAAACCAGGGATGGATCCCACAGGACCTGTCCATCCCTTGTGCAGATTAGACATTAACTACCTCCCCATAACCATATATTATTGTACTCCAGGGCACTTCCTCATTCAATCCTATTTTTATTTTCATTTTACCATTATATTGCGGGGCAACCCAAAGTTGAATGAACCTCTCCTCTGTCTGGGTGCCGGGGCCTAAAAATATCTGACAGTAGCCTGTTCCAGTGTTGGGTGACATGAAGCCTGATTCTCTGCAATGGGACCTCTCTCCTCTGTCTGGGTGCCAGGGCCAAAATATCTGACAATGGCCTGTTCCAGTGGTGAGTGACGTGAAGCCTGATTCTCTGCTATGACATGAAGCCTGATTCTCTGCTATGACATGAAGCCTGATTCTCTGCTATGACATGAAGCCTGATTCTCTGCTATGGGACCTCTCTCCTCTGTCTGGGTGTCAGGGCCAAAATATCTGACAATGGCCTGTTCCAGTGGTGGGTGACGTGAAGCCTGATTCCCTGCTATGACATGTAGCCTGATTCTCTGCAATGGGACCTCTCTCCTCTGTCTGGGTGCCGGGGCCTAAATATCTGACAGTGGCCTGTTCCAGTGGTGGGTGACATGAAGCCTGATTCTCTGCTATGGGACCTCTCTCCAATTGATATTGGTTCATTTTTATTTATTTTATTTTTATTTTTATTCATTTTCCTATCCACATTTGTTTGCAGGGGATTTAACTACACTTTGCTGCCTTTTGCAGCCCTCTAGCCCTTTCCTGGGCTGTTTTACAGCCTTTTTAGTGCCGAAAAGTTTGGGTCCCCATTGACTTCAATGGGGTTCGGGTTCGGGAAGAAGTTCGGGTCGGGTTCGGATCCCGAACCCGAACATTTCCGGGAAGTTCGGCCAAATTTCTCGAACCCGAACATCCAGTTGTTCGCTCAACTCTACTTAGCAGTCCTTTAGGGCCTCTAGGGTAAGTTTTTTTCTTCAACCCTGCAATCCTTTCGGGTTAGAACTTTCTTCCCTTTACCCGTATTCGAGTGTTTACCCCGTCACCATGTCTGTTTTTCTTCTTGGGGGTTACTACTCCCCCACTGATTAATTTATGTAATTGTAGTACACCACTGTTGGTATATACATACCTATACCCGCTTAACCCCTTAAGGACACAGGGCGTACCGGTACGCCCTATTTCCCGAGTCCTTAAGGACCAAGGGCGTACCGGTACGTCCTGACTTAAAATCGGCATTCCGGCGCCGCGGGGGTTAATCGGAACGGGATTTCGGCTGAAATCATTCAGCCGGCATCCCGTAACAACGCAGGGGGGGGTCATTTGACCCCCCCGTATCGGCGATCGCAGAAAACCGCAGGTCAATTCAGACCTGCGGTTTTCTGCGTTTCCGGTCCATTCGGGTGTCCGGTGACCCGATGAACCGGAAAAAGACTGCGATCGGTGGCGTAATTATACACCACCAATCGCAGTCCGAGGATTTGAGGAGGCGGTGCTGGCCCTGGTGCTGAACACTGCTGTCCAGGGTGCTGATTGGTGCAGGGGAGAGAGGCGCGAGATTCAAACTTCCTGCGCTCCTCTCTCCCCTCCTCTTCCTGTTCTGCACGAGCACCCGGCAGCATCGTCCAGCACCAGCTCCTGTGTCCCCCTAATCGCCATCCATCACCCTCCTGCACCCATCGCCACCCAGGTAGGTTAGGGTCAGTGAGGGAGAGGCATCGTTAGGCAGGGAAAGAAGGGAAAAGTTAGTTAGGAAAAAAAAAAAAAAAAACTTTTAACTTTTACACAAAACTTTTTTTTTGATCCATCTATCAGACCCCAGACCCCCCCCTGCCACTTGCCCCCCCCCTACCAGCCCCCCACCACCACCAGCCCCCCCACCCCCTCCACCCATCCCCCCACCACTCCCCCCAACCCCCCCCCCCCCACCACCACCACTAGCCCCCTCACCACCACTTTTTTTTCTGCGTTCGCTGACTGGTCGGCACTTTTTAGCGTCCGTCCACTGTTAGCGCATCGCCTGCCCCACCGCTGATCAGCGTTGTACCGCTAATCAGCAACTTTTTTTTTTTCCTAACACTTGCCCTTTTTTCCTTTTTTTAGTACGCGAACACCCGTTGCCCCCACACACACGCACATATAATAAAGTTTTACACACACGCACACCTACACGCACACACACCCATGGCCCGCCGGGTGTTCTCGGCCGAGGAGGCATATGCCCAGATTGCCTCCGACTCCGAGAGCCCCAGTGAGGATGAGGATGACCCCACATTCCTCTTATCATCAGCATCCTCCTCATCATCATCGGATGACGATGAGCCACCAAGGCGGCGGAGACGCCGCCAGGCGGAGCCAGGGGCCGCACATGCTAGGGATCCTGTGGCCCACCCTAGTACGAGCCGCCCTGGGGTTCGTACTGGTTTCCCGGCCCACCAAATAAGTTCACCGGAGACCCCTGCCGATGAACTTAGCTGGTGTCCCCCAGTGGACTTTGAGCCTGAGATTCCGGATTTCGCTGGCAATCCTGGAATCCAGATTCCCACAGTGGGGTTTACTGAAATTGACTATTTTAGTTTTTTTTTCAGTAACCCACTGGTGAATTTGATGGTGGAGCAGACGAATCTGTACGCCCAACAGTTCGTCGCTCAAAACCCAGGCTCAGTTTTGGCTAGACCCGGTGGCTGGACGCCGGTCAGTGCAGCCGAAATGAGGACATTTTGGGGCCTCGTGCTGCATATGGGTCTAGTCCAAAAACCCAGTGTCAGGCAATACTGGAGTGGGGACGTCCTGTACCAGACCCCACTGTACAGTATGGTCATGACACGCTCCCGGTTTGAGGCCATCCGGAAATGTCTGCATTATTCCGATAATGCAGCATGTCCACCCCGAGGTGATCCTGCCTATGACCGGCTGTATAAGATACGGCCTGTCATCGATCACTTTAGGGGCCACATTTCAGCAGGCCTACGTACCTGGAAGGGAGGTCGCGGTTGATGAGTCGCTCATTGCGTTCAAGGGGAGACTCAGTTTCCGCCAATATATTCCCACAAAGCGAGCGAGGTATGGCGTGAAGCTATACAAAATTTGTGAGAGTACCTCAGGGTACACTTACAAATTTCGTGTGTACGAGGGGCGAGATTCCCGTATTCAACCCCCAGAATGTCCCCCCACTCTGGGTGTTAGCGGGAAACTCGTGTGGGACCTTATGTACCCACTGCTGGATAATGGTTACCACTTGTACGTGGATAACTTTTATACCAGCATTCCCTTGTTCAGGTCCCTTGCCGCCAGATCTACGTTCGCTTGTGGGACCGTGCGGAAAAATCAGCGCGGCCTCCCTGCCTACCCCCTCCAGGTACCTATCCCCAGGGGTGAGACCCGTGCACTTACCAGTGGAAACCTGTTGCTGGTCAGGTATAAGGACAAGAGGGATGTCCTTATGCTGTCCACAATCCACGGTAACGGCACCACCCCAGTCCCTGTGCGAGGTACCGCGGCAACGGTCCTCAAGCCCGATTGTATCGTCGACTACAATCGGTATATGGGAGGAGTTGATCTCTCGGATCAAGTCCTCACGCCATATAACGCCATGCGCAAAACCCGGGCATGGTACAAAAAAGTTGCGGTCTACTTGGTGCAGGTTGCCATGTACAACTCTTTTGTACTATCCCGAAGCGCTGGCAGCACAGGGACATTCCTCCAATTCTATGAGGCAGTCCTCAAGGACCTGATCTTTTCGGACCGGGAAAGAGCAGGCCGGAGTACCTCGGGAACTGGAGGCGCCCGGATCGTCCCTGGCCAACACTTTCCAGGTGTGGTCCCCCATACTGGAAAGAAGGGACGAACCCAAAAAAAGTGCAGAGTGTGTCGCAGGAGGGGGATACGGAAGGACACCACCACTCAGTGCGACACGTGCCCCGATCATCCGGGCCTCTGCGTTATCGATTGCTTCAGGGAGTATCACACTTCCATGGAGTACTAAATTTTTATAATCCCCAACAGTTCACTAGAGAACATAAAACACTATGGCTCTCAGACTTTGGAGACACGAAAACTATTTTTCTTTCCCCCAAAAATATTAGTTTTAGTGCAGGCATCCTCAAACTGCGGCCCTCCAGATGTTGTAAAACTATAACTCCCAGCATGCCCAGACAACCTACAGCCATCAGCAGGGCATGGTGGGAATTGTAGTTTTACAACATCTGGAGGGCCGCAGTTTTAGGATGCCTGCTTAGTGTCTCCAAAGTCTGAGAGCCATACATATTGGGCATCGTCGCGTGCGTAAAAGTCGTCGCTATAAAAATAACTTTTGACCAAACGCCTCGGATGAACGGTGTTAAAAATATAAAATAAAAACGGTGCCAAAACACCTATTTTTGGGCAAAATTTCAATTTAAATCCATTTTGCCGGTAATAAAGCAAGGGTTAACAGCCAAACAAAACTAAATATTTATTGCCCCGATTCTGTCGTTTGCAGAAACACCCCATATGTGGTCGTAAATGGCTATATAGCCGCACGGCAGGGCATAGAACGAAGGGAACGCCATACGGTTTCTGGAAGGCAGATTTTGATGGACAGTTTTTTTTTTGACACCATGTCCCATTAGAAGCCCCCCCTGATGTAGCCCAGACTAGAAACTCCAAAAAAGTGACCCCATCTAAGAAACTACACCCCTCAAGGTATTCAAAAGTTACTTTACAAACTATGTTAACCCTTTAGGTGTTCCACAAAACTAAATAGCGAATGTAGAAACAATTTTAGATTTTAATTTTTTTGTTACATTGCCTCAAAAAAGAGTAATATAGAGCAACCAAATATCAAATTTACCCCAAAAATAGTCCCAAAACAACAACCACCTTATCCCGTAGTTTCCTAGATGGGGTCACTTTTATGGAGTTTCTACTCTAGGGGTGCATCAGGGGGCTTGAAAGGGTACATGGTGTAAATAAACCAGTCCAGCAAAATCTGCCTTCCAAAAACCATATGGCGTTCCCCTTCTTCTATGTCCTGCCGTTTAGCCAAATAGTAGTTTACCACCACATATGGGGTGTTTCTGCAAACTACAGAATCAGGGCAACCCATTTTGAGTGTTGTTTGGCAGTTAACCCTTGTTTTACTCCTAGAAAAAATTGATTATATTGGAAAATTTTCCAAAAAATTGAAATTTCATAATTGTTTCTCCATCTGCCATTAACTCTTGTGGAACACCTAAAGGGTTAACAAAGTTTGTAAACCCAGTTTTGAATACCTTGAGGGGTGTACTTTCTTAGATGGAGTCACTTTTTTGAAATTTCTATTCTAGGGGTGCAACAGGGGGCTTCAAATGGGACATGGTATAAACAAAACCAGTCCTGCAAAATCTGCCTTCCAAAACCCATATGGTGTTCCCCTCCTTCTATGTGCTACCGTTCGGCCAAACAGTAGTTTACGACCACATATGGGGTGTTTTTGCAAACTACAGAATCAGGGCAACCCATTTTGAGTGTTGTTTGGCAGTTAACCCTTGTTTTACTCCTAGAAAAAATTGATTATATTGGAAAATTTTCCAAAAAATTGAAATTTCATAATTGTTTCTCCATCTGCCATTAACTCTTGTGGAACACCTAAAGGGTTAACAAAGTTTGTAAACCCAGTTTTGAATACCTTGAGGGGTGTACTTTCTTAGATGGAGTCACTTTTTTGAAATTTCTATTCTAGGGGTGCAACAGGGGGCTTCAAATGGGACATGGTATAAACAAAACCAGTCCTGCAAAATCTGCCTTCCAAAACCCATATGGTGTTCCCCTCCTTCTATGTGCTACCGTTCAGCCAAACAGTAGTTTACGACCACATATGGGGTGTTTTTGCAAACTACAGAATCAGGGCAACCCATTTTGAGTGTTGTTTGGCAGTTAACCCTTATTTTACTCCTGGAAAAAATTTATTATATTGGAAAATTTTCCAAAAAATAGAAATTTCAAAATTGTTTCTCCATCTGCCATTAACTCTTGTGGAACACCTAAAGGGTTAATAAAGTTTGAAAAAACAGTTTTGAATACCTTGAGGGGTGTAGTTTCTAGAATGGGGTCATTTTTGGGAGGTTTCTATTATCTAAGCCTCACAATATGACTTCAAACCTGAACTGGTCCATAAAAAGTGGGATTTTGAAGATTTCTCAAAAATTTCAAAATTTGCTTCTAAACTTCTAAGCCTTGTAACATCCCCAAAAAATAAAATATCATTCCCAAAATGCTACAAACATGAAGTAGACATATGGGGAATGTAAAGTCATCACAATTTTTGGGGGTATTACTATGTATTACAGAAGTAGAGAAACTGAAACTTTGAAATTTGCTAATTTTTCAAAATGTTTGGTAAAAAATGTATTTTTTTATGCAAAAAAAATAACTTTTTTGACCCAATTTTAGCAGTGTCATGAAGTACAATATGTGACGAAAAAACAATCTCAGAACGGCCTGGGTAAGTCAAAGCGTTTGAAAGTTATGAGCACTTAAAGTGACACTGGTCAGATTTGCAAAAAATGGCCCGGTCCTTAAGGTGAAAATGAGCCCGGTCCTTAAGGGGTTAAATATTAAATAAAGGTAATTTTAAAAAGTCACTCTTTTCATATATGCTACTTACTTCTAAAACGATTGTGACAAAGTATCTTCTAAGAAAACTTTAATGCTGATAGTAATTTTATATGCAGGAGAAAAGCCACAGGCCAGGTACTGAACCTGTTTGTTCAGGCAGTATGACTCTGTTTTCTTTTTTGCGTCAGCCTGGGGCAGCATATGAAATAACTGTTTATAAGACTGAAATGGCTGCTACCGGTACTGCTTGAGGTAACATGTGAGAGGTGGTTGACTCAGCAGAAGGCGGAGAGGTAGCACCTGGTCAGACACCGAAGTAGCAGGTTCTCACTGAAAGCTATGACAAGCTGTATACACAGTATATGCTGGTAATAAAGCACCTCCCTTTTGGTAACAGGAAAACATTTACACATTTTGCTTTGATAGTAAGGTCTAAAAATATGGCTATCTATTTTTATTCATATTGCTTGATGCTAAAGACATGTCTCTCAGTATATAAGCAAGCAAGAATTTAGCTTGCCATACTTGCAAGTGTGCCTGAGGCCACAGTTCTCTCCAACTCCACTCCCCAGTCATAAGATGACTGCCATGAGGCGAGTTAAGAATCTCGCCTCAGGCAGCAGTTTTCACTATTTTTGAGGGGGAAGCTTCCACACAGCAGTTAAACACTCCCAGTGAATGCTGCCAGTGTTCCCTTAAAGCTGCAACACCCTTCCCCTCCTGGAGTGCTGGGAGCTGCGGCCCTGTCACTCACCAACCACTCAGCTCCCCGTGCTTCTCCCCTTATTCAGGCCAGCAGCGCACACAATGGTGAAGCAGGGAGACTTCTCCCTGCTCGTCCATTCAACCTAAAGGCACAGATCATGCTTCCGGCCTGTGTGGGAGAAGCCTGCAGCCTGGAAATCTACATATGCTCCACCCACACAGTGCTGCAGAGCGATCTTTGTCTCCAGGGTAGAGAGGACTGAGCTTCAGGAACGGAGACGAGGTGAGTAGGTACTGTGTTGTTTTGGGGGGGTTTTAAACAGAGAGAGGGCATTAATACTATAAGTGGGGCACAGAACAGAGGGGAGAGGGCATTACTACTACAAAGGGAGCACCATGGGCATTACTACCATAAGGAGGCAAAAAGGGCATTACTACTACAAAGGGGGCACAGTGGGCATTGCTACTACAAAGGGGGCATAGTAGTCAATCCACACCCAATCGGCATAGCTCAGAACAGAGCAGTCCTCCTGGATTCAGGCCTCCAGCCTGGCACAAGGCTCAGATTCCTGTACAGAGCTTTCCAGAGCTCCAATGTCAGAGACACCTTTTTATGGGAAGTCTTTATCACCTACTGACTCCAATTAGGATAATGGAATCAACACCTTTGACCCAATGCTGGGTATAATTACCAGATGTTGATTCAGTTACATATTTATTCCCAGAATTTTTGTACAATCACTCAGAATTGAAAAAGCTTGTTGGAAGAACGAGTGAAACGTTTTTAAGAAATCTACAGTACGTCCAGTTGCCTTGATTTATTCTTTACAGATATAATGTCAGAGAGAGATCATTCCCCACACCTGACACTCCTGGCTGTTTTTTATAGGCCTGACAAAACCCAGCCTGGAACGTAGTGAGTAGTCACCCAACCAGCACTTTGACTACTAAGAGTAAGAGTAAGAGCCGTCCCGGATCAGCTATTTACAGCAATACTAAATAGCAAAGTGTCAAACAGAAACTGCTGATCACACATGAAAACTGGCTCTTACTCCACCGAGGTTCCTGGCCTCCACATATCTATCATCTACGATGATTCCTTGTACTATCTTATATACCTCCCCCTTTGTTCAATCTTGAGGGGGTAAACACATGCCATACAGTATACCCGGGACAGGGCATTTGCACTTCCCTGTAACCGGCCTGCCCTGTGTTCTACGGAGAACTTCTGTAAGGACAGGAACCACCTGGTGACTTGGGCATTTCTCTCTTTGGCCCGGCTCAACCACTTGAGAGGGGAGTGGTCAGTCACCAGGCAGAACTTTCTCCCCAACAAATAGTAGCGGAGAGACTCGAGTGCCCACTTGATAGCCAAGCACCTTCTCTCTACTATATTGTACCTGGTTTTGGCTGGGGTAAGATTGCGGCTTAGGAAGACAACGAGATGCTCCTCCCCGTTGACTTCCTGAGTCAATGCCGCACCGAGGCTTACTTCAGAGGCGTCCGTCGGTACTATGACGGCGTCCCTTCAAGAGCCCTGTCAATGGTGCGGCCACTGCAGCAAAGTGGGGAACAAACCTCATGTAATAACCTACCATTCCTAGGAATGACTTTACTTGCCTAGTGGTGACAGGTCGGGGCCAATTCCGAATTTCCTCTATTTTATTCACTTGAGGTTTGATAACTCTGCAGCCAATGACATACCCCAGGTACTTAGTCCCCTATAACCCTATTGTGCATTTTTTTGGGTTAGCGATTAACCCAGCATTATCTGCACTTCCTAGAATGTTCTGTGCGGGGCAAGAAGAAGAAGGAGGAGGAGGCAGAGCCACCAGCATAGAGTTCCATGGGAGAGGTACAGGGAGGCACACTAAGGACGTAGGTAACACTACTACATGATTTACACTACTTTTATCTGTTGTTTTACATAGGACTGCAGGTAACACTACCACATTATCAGCACTAATGTTATCTGTGGTTTACCTGTGTTACCTGTGATGTTACATAGGACTGCCGGTGATATCAACAACATTATCTGTACTTGTACCGCCCCAGATCTGTCAGGATAGTCTCGTGTTTGGTTTGGCTTTCGTACTATTTTTTAGTGTGAGGGGCACCATTAAAATTGTTGCCTTAGGCAGCAGAAGAGCTAGAATCTAGAATCGGCCCTGCTGCTAATCATGGCCAGTGTCTTCATCATCAGCAGCATCATCCTCCTACACAAGTGACTCCTCCTGCTCTTTCTCTTCCTCCAGTGATATCTGCCTATCCTCCTCTTCATCCTCCACTTTCTCTTCCATGCGACTTTCTCCATATGGGTCCGCAAAAGCTACAGGGCAGTCAGCAAGATGCAAAAACTTTTATTCTTCTGCCATCCCTTCTTATATCAGTGACAGGTTGGATGATTGCAATTGGGCACTTGTGGGTATAGGTATCCACTATCTCAGATTTGAACTATCTGGACTACTGGTAGTTTTGGGTGATGGTTGTGTGAGTCGCAGTCCCTCGCCTTGCAGCAGGGTCTGTAACATAGTTTTCTACTGATAACTTTGGTTCAAGTGTTTTCTTGGAGCTGTATGGTGTTGACCTCTCTGAAAAATCCTGTATAGGTAACAGGAGGAGGAGCTCTGCCGTCCGCTTCCTCCCCTCACTATAGATACTCTCTAACTCCCACTCCTGGCCAGAAACAGGAACAGCCCACTCCTACCAATACGGGAGGAACTGGGTGGATAGCCCTGGTTCTACCAATCTTTTGCTATCCATATCGCTACTGACTGGTTCTTATGGCCAAAAATATGAAAAAATGCATAACATTACAACACATTGCAGATACCCCCAGATTCTGGATTACTGCACAATATCTTACCACCGTGCATATTTACAGAAAACTTTGAGTACCAGTATTGCAATCTGAGCAGAAACAAACCTTGTGGGACAACTTTGATTCTTTGTAGTGAAGATACAGTTGCCTTTAAATAGTGAAAGGTTCAATTAAATAATTTGTTGTGTTGTTACCAAAGATATACAATACTTCATAGTCACTGGACTACATTTCATACAAGGATATACTTTTATATGAACTATACTGAAGAGGAATGCATTCTATTGCAAAATCTTACCTCCTTAAATAGTAGCTTCAATATTGGGGTTATTTCGACATCAATTGTATTTGGCCCACACAACTTTTGTCTATAATTACAATATAAAGTACAAAAATAAAATATTAAAGGGGTTTACTGGTACTTAACTATTGATGACATATCCCCAGAAATTGGTCATCAATACCAGATTTATGGGGATCTGTCACCCCACATGCCTGTTTATGGCAGCCACTGGGTCTGGAAAATATTTAGTGGACAGAGCTGGAAGCACAAGGTTCCATCCACTGTATAGTGACCTAGCAAGGTGCTGCAGTTCAGTTAAAGACATCTGTTATATATGATTTTAAAGTGTAATTGCCATTCTTCTAATGTGCAACGTCAGTGAGAGGGAACAGTATGAAAATACACTTTATTTAGAGAACTTTATATTTACAGTATATGAGAAAACTTGCCCTGGAATATCCCCTAGTAGAACTCTCTAAACAAGCGTTGCTAAGGCATGTTTGTCTAAACAGTACAGAACAGCGCTCACAGTGAAAACAGCTGGGTTAATTCTTTTTCCCTCCCTGCTGACTATATATTCCTAGAAATGAACATATGTACTAAGCATATATATTTGCTCTGCCCTTCTGTATCCCTGACATGGTAACTAACCAGCCGCCAGGAGATGCAGGGCAGATCGTGCAGTTAGCAATGGCTATTGAGGAGGAGAGACAGATACAATTGTTAGGATTATTTTTACCTGAATGAAATCTATGGCAGCTTAAAGCTGTCTTCATTTGGGCCATAAAACTGTCTCAAAAGGAGATAAACTCCCTTGGAGGAAAGTGGTTAGGGTGGCTTATCGTAGGTTTTATCAACATAATATGGGAAAAGTAATAAAAATGGCTCATAGAAACATTGGTACCTGGCTGTTTGTTCTTCACTGCTTAATCCCAGTCCATACTTTGCATGTATGTCAGAACATGAGAGATTCTCTTCCAGAACCCTTAAAATAGATAGACAGACATATTATACATTCCAAACTGGTAATAAACATAACAAAGCTTGTACACCACACTCACCCAATTTTCTGAAACATGCTTTCTGATGGATTCCACATATAGCGAGTCCTCTGTACTCGAATGTATCGTACCTGAAAATTCATTTCCAAATACTTTACAAAACTACCAAAATCATTCACATCACAGTTTGGCTACACAATATAAAAATACAGCTCAACCTGGACATATCCCCATTTTCACCCAGGCAGGCTGCCTGACAATAGCATCCGGATCATTTCATACTTCGATGCTCTCCGCCGCTCTGCACTGTATCGCACAGGGCAAGGGCTGTTTGTTTATATTTTTTACACTGATAGGCAGATGCTTCCACCTAGCAGCATTCCTGGTGACGTCACCGGCACTGATGGGCCGGCTTTAGTCCTGCCCTAGCCATTTTACTGGCTAGGGCAACACTAAAGCCCATTAGTGCTGGCGACATTGTGAGATGTGGAAACAGCTCTCCTTGTTTGAACCTTGTTTGTGTAGATTAGATTAAATTAAATGTTCTGGATTGACATTCTGCTGTTTGGCCACAAGATGACGCTGTTTCCTAAACTGTGTGAACAGAGAATCTGACGGCATCCAGGTGTGAGAGCCTCCCTCAGTGACCAGAGCTGCAGCTAAGTGAAGCTGATCATGTCCAAGACCCTGATTCTATCCAGAGTCACCAACGGATGCAAAGCAGACCCGGGTTAGTAAGATCGTGCATGCACCTCATCACAGTGTTGGCGCCTAGAGACTGAGACCAGACCTGTAGTTAGTTAGGGTTTCTGTTTCTGTCAGGTCAAACGTGTTACTACTGTTCATTTCAAGGACTCCATAACTTAAAGTGACATTTCACATTGGAGAGCTGATACAATTCTAGCAAACTCAAGCCAGGCTGGCGTTTTTTTTCTCAGGAAGAATACTCTGGCACATGCTACAGGACCAGTTATGGGAGGGGGAACACTGTAGAACTCGGTAAGATTGTAAGCTGTTGTGCTGCACCTCATGATAGCCCGAAACACACCCATACAGTGGTTCTTGTTTTTAGGGTAATAACAGGTAAGGTGTGGCAGTTTAGTTGTGCCCACCAGTAGGTAAATTACTGCACTTTCCTCCTTCATCCATCAGAGGGCGCCGTGCTATGCAGCACAAGGGTCTCAGCCTTCAGGCTGGGTGTATGTAAATTTATTGTATGTTCCCAGCATTTGTGGTTGTGTTTATTGCCACATTCAAGTAAAATTTTGTTTTGGCAAAAGCTGGTGTTGGGGTTGCTTTCCTCCTTCGTGACTTCACTGTATCCTGGGGAGCCCACCCCGGTACACGGCTAACAACATCACCAGGATCACTGCTAGGCGGTAACCTCCTCCTAGCTTTCACCATGGAGAGCCCGGTATGTCACCGGATCTCCCCAAAAAGTAATTTTCCCTGCGTGAAATGCTCCGATGCTCATGTCAGAGGGGCTGCCTGGGCGAAAATAGGGATATGTCCAGGTTCAGCTATGAACCCGGACAACCCCTTTAAATACAATGGAGGAGCAGGGAGTTTACAACCCCCTGCCCCACCATATTCAGCCATAGCCCACAGTGCATTTGGGATCTCAACACAGGCTGATATGATTGACGTTATTGTGCTCATCAAAGCCATGCCACCAACAAAACAGGCCATGGGTCAGAAAGAAATTGCAGTCTGGCGTGCTCTATTCTTTGTGTAGAAGAGGTTAGGAGGTTATTTATTTTACTATTTTTCAGGCACACTTTTGCTGTTTTTGAGGGATTAAGGGGGCACAATCACTGTGTAAGGGCTGTGAGGGGTACTGTGTTATGATGCACTAAAAAGATACAACTACTGTAAAAAGTAAAAATAAAGCACTAATGTGGCCACAATTGCTGTGCAAGGCAGTAAAGGGGGCACTGTTATCTTATCACTGACATGTTTATTAGACAAGTCAGGAGATTTAACCCCTTCTGAGCTGTCAGTGTGACTGAGGTCAGTGATATCAGCAGCAGTCACTGGTCTCATCTGTAAATGTGTGCTCTCTCCTTCTTGCACACTGCATATAGTGATATGTGACCACCCCCATACAGTGATACCACTGTATACTGTATATACTGATGTGTGACCCCCACCACTGCATATAGAGATCTGTGACCCCCTGCACCCTGTGTATACAGATGTGTGACCCCCACCACTGCATATAGAGATCTGTGACCCCCCCTGTATATTGTATATACTAATGTGTGACCCCCACTACTGCATATAGAGATCTGTGACCCCCTACACACTTTATATACTGATGTGTTACCCCCACTACTGTATATAGAGATCCGTGACCCCCTGTACATTGTATATACAGATGTGTGACCCCCACCACTGTACATAAAGATGTGAGACCCCCTGCACACTTTATATACTGATGTGTTACCCCCACTACTGTATATAGAGATCCATGACCCCCTGCACACTATATATACTGATGTGTGAACCCCACCACTGTATATAGAGATCTGTGACCACCTGTACACTGTATATACAGATGTGTGACCCCCACCACTGTACATAAAGATGTGAGACCCCCTGCACAATGTAAATACTGATGTGTGACCCCCACTACTGTATATATATAGATCCGTGACCCCTGCACACTGTATATACTTATGTGGAACCCCCACCACTGCATATAGAGATCTGTGACCACCTGTACCCTGTATATACAGATGTGTGACCCCCTGTACATTGTATATAGAGATCTGTGACCCCTACACACTTTATATACTGATGTCTGACCCCCCACCACTGTATATAGAGATCCGTGGCCCCCTGTACACTGTATATACTGATGTGTGACCCCACCACTATATATAGATATCCGTGACCCCCTGTACACTGTATATACAAATGTGTGACCCCTGTACACTGTATATACAGATGTGTGACCCCCTGTACACTGCCTATAGAGATCTGTGACCGCCTGTACACTGTATATACAGATGTGTGACCCCCTGTACATTGTATATAGAGATCTGTGACCCCCTGTACACTGTATATACAGATGTGTGACCCCCACCACTGTACATAAAGATGTGAGACCCCCTGCACACTGTATATACTTATGTGTGACCCCCACCACTGCATATAGAGATCTGTGACCACCTGTACCCTGTATATACAGATGTGTGGCCCCCATGTACATTGTATATAGAGATCTGTGACCCCCTACACACTTTATATACTAATGTGTGACCCCACCACTGTATATAGAGATCTGTGACCCCTGTACACTGTATATACAGATGTGTGACCCCCTGTACATTGCATATAGAGATCTGTGACCCCCTACACACTTGATATACTGATGTGTGACCCCAGCACTGTATATAGAGATCTGTGACCACCTGTACACTGTATATACAGATGTGTGACCCCCCTGTACACTGTATATAGAGATGTCTGACTACATTCGTTCCACCTTTTTCCCCAGGTGAAAGTCATATATTCATAGATGGAAAGCAGAAAAGAAGAACCCGCGCTGACTTTATTCCTACTTATAAGAATGCTGATATTGTCACACTAGATGTAGCTTATAATACCATATAGTTTCTAGTGGCTATTTGGGTAACTCTATTCCCGTTAATTCTTATGGCACCCAATCAATTGGTGCACTTATCCTGTCAACAGTACGTGCGGTAAATGTGGCAAAAGGTGTAATACTGTTGCGGTCGATTGTAGTAGTGCTGTACACTTACTGTTATGTACCCCGCTCGGTCCGTTCCTGAAAAATCCGCTGTTGCTGATAATCCTATTCTCTTGTCCTGTTCTATCTTCAGCTTGCTTTGTGTTGCGTGCGCAGCTCCCGCCGGTAGCTTGCACTCGCACAGAACAGCCGTGTTAGGTTCGTTGTCCTGGAAACTTGTAGTGTGACGTCACACCCGAAGCTACGGAAGCCTCTAGGGTACACAATTCCCCCGACGCGTTTCGGAATAGACGTATTCCTTCCTCAGGGTTGACTGTAGAGCCCGTTTAGCCGATCTTTAAGCATGCAGGTTTCCATGGAGACGTCTTTTGTTTACAGGACAATAGAGAAACAATGCAAAAACTTCAAGGGGTACGAGGGGACATAGAAAAAGAGGTATATAGTTGTTTTATGATTTGTGTTCAATTAGTTTGAGTCCTTTTGGTTCTTTTAAACTATTTCTCCCCAGATTATCAGACTCCAAAATATGGTTGAGGTATATATTAATTAGTTTGGGGAAAGGGCCTGATTATTTGAATAGCCTTTTTATTATAATTATTGGCCTTACATGATAGTGTCTTGCTACTTGCTGTCTATATAAAAAAAAAAAAAAGAAATGCAAACAATTCGATTTCTTGGTTCAGGCCTATAGGAGCCAGGGTGTTTAGGTTATAGATCCACTCGCTCTCTTTGCGGGACATTGCCTTTATATAGTCACCTCCTCTGGGATCATGCCTAACTTGCTCTATACCTCCAAAGGATGAGCCTTCAAATTTACCCTTATGTTTTTCCGTGAAGTGGCGTGATAGTGGATGACCCACACATTTTTTACTTATGTTTTTTACATGTTCCCATATTCTGACCTTTAGCTCGCGTTTCGTTCTCCCTACGTACACCTTCCCGCACGGGCACTTTATATAATAAATAACCCCCTTTGAAAAGCAGGACAGGTGTTTTTTTATTTTGTAGGAATTGTTTTCACTGATAATTTCCTTGATAGTGTCTTTTTGTTTGGACGCTAGACAGGCCTTGCATGTTCTGCAAGGAAAAAACCTTTTTTGTCGTCTGGTATAGTTGCCTTTTTGTTTTTCCCTTCAGTTGTAGTTCTAATTGATGGGGCTATTAAATTTCCCAAGTTTTTTGATTTCCTAAAAATAAATTTAGGAGCCTTTGGTAATTTTTCCCCAATGATTTTATCGTGTTTCAGGATGTCCCAATGTTTTTTTATGATTTGTCTAAACTGGTATTCTTTTTCATGATATTGGGTTATTATGGGTATATCAAAGTCAATGTTATCCTTAGGTGTGTTTTTTTCGCTATCAGAAGTTAGATCTTTATTTTATTTTTATTTTATTTTTTTCTGAATCAATGATTGCCGCTCTATTTTCATAACCTCATTTTAGGAAATCAAAAAACTTGGGAAATTTAATAGCCCCATCAATTAGAACTACAACTGAAGGGAAAAACAAAAAGGCAACTATACCAGATGACAAAAAAGGTTTTTTTCCTTGCAGAACATGCGAGGCCTGTCTAGCATCCAAACAAAAAGACACTATCAAGGAAATTATCAGTGAAAACAATTCCTACAAAATAAAAAAAACACCTGTCCTGCTTTTCAAAGGGGGTTATTTATTATATAAAGTGCCCGTGCGGGAAGGTGTACGTAGGGAGAATGAAACGCGAGCTAAATGTCAGAATATGGGAACACGTAAAAAAACATAAGTAAAAAATTTGTGGGTCATCCACTATCACGCCACTTCACAGAAAAACATAAGGGTAAATTTGAAGGCTCATCCTTTGGAGGTATAGAGCAAGTAAGGCATGATCCCAGAGGAGGTGACTATATAAAGGCAATGTCCCGCAAAGAGAGCGAGTGGATCTATAACCTAAACACCCTGGCTCCTATAGGCCTGAACCAAGAAATCGAATTGTTCGCATTTCTGAAATTTCTTTATATAGACAGCAAGTAGCAAGACACTATCATGTAAGGCCAATAATTATAATAAAAAGGCTATTCAGGCCCTTTCCCCAAACTAATTAATATATACCTCAACCATATTTTGGAGTCTGATAATCTGGGGAGAAATAGTTTAAAAGAACCAAAAGGACTCAAACTAATTGAACACAAATCATAAAACAACTATATACCTTTTTTTCTATGTCCCCTCGTACCCCTTGAAGTTTTTGCATTGTTTCTCTATTGTCCTGTAAACAAAAGACGTCTCCATGGAAACCTGCATGCTTAAAGATCGGCTAAACGGGCTCTACAGTCATCCCTGAGGAAGGAATACGTCTATTCCGAAACGCGTCGGGGGAATTGTGTACCCTAGAGGCTTCCGTAGCTTCGGGTGTGACGTCACACTACAGGTTTCCAGGACAACTAACCTAACACGGCTGTTCTGTGCGCGTTCAAGCTACCGGCGGGAGCTGCGCACGCAACACAAAGCAAGCTGAAGATAGAACAGGACAAGAGAATAGGATTATCAGCAACAGCGGATTTTTCAGGAACGGACCGAGCGGGGTACATAACAGTAAGTGTACAGCACTACTACAATCGACCGCAACAGTATTACACCTTTTGCCACATTTACCGCACGTACTCTTGACAGGATAAGTGCACCAATTGATCGGGTGCCATGAGAATTAACGGGAATAGAGTTACCCAAATAGCCACTAGAAACTATATGGTATTATAAGCTTCATATAGTGTGACAATATCAGCATACTTATAAGTAGCAATACAGTCAGCGCGGGTTCTTCTTTTCTGCTTTCCAACATTAGGTCTTCTCCTATTCTGTGGGCTGTTTTTTGGCAATTAACCCCATAGCAGAACCCTGCAGCCACGGGGCGCACACATAATTTGTTTGTGTGAGCTCATCTCCACCCCACTCAATCCAGACGGCAGCGCGAGTGTTTATTCATTGCTTCTACATATCCATAGATGACTACTAGGCTGTCAGCTGGAAGTAAGTTGTGTGAGGATAGACAGGGGGCTCCTCGCTATGTGAGCAGATCGATTTGTACAAATGTATTTATCAGAGTCCTTGTGCAACAAAGGGCTGCCCCCCTTTCAAAAGATCCCCCGCCTCCGGCAGTCCGTGCACCTAAACAAAAATCTCTGACAGCTCAGAGCTGCCATAGATTTCTGGCTTCATTTGAGTCAGAAAACTGGCGAAAAGGAACATAAATTTGTTGGGGTGACTGGTCACGCCCCTCCTTGCCATTGCCACAACCTTTTATTTTTTAAAGGCGCAGACAAGGGAAATGATAAATCTCCCTCACTATTCATTCTGTTCATGGCTTACCCCCCCATCCCAGAAACATATGTGTGGGACGGGTAGTAAACTCTTTTTAAAAAACGTACGGCAGCTCTCACCTGCAGTAGTAGAATCACTAGAGGTGCACGGATGCCACTCCTGGGTGCGGTATATACAATAAGAAAGAGAAGAAAATCCAGCTCTCTCCGGTGAAAAAATGAGAAACTTTAATCCAGCAAGTTTAAAATCCATACAGGTGTACAAAAAACAGTCAACGTGTTTCAGACCTCAGAGAAATATGGGTCCTTCCTCATGACAAACGATTTTAAACTTGCTGGATTAAAGTTTCTCATTTTTTCACCGGAGAGAGCTGGATTTTCTTCTCTTTCTTATTGTATAAACTCTTTTTACTGCTGGGACTGGGGCGTTCCTTCTATTACTATGTCTGTACAGCTTACTGCTGGGACTGGGGCATTCCTTCTATTACTATGTCTGTACAGCTTACTGCTGGGACTGGGGCGTTCCTTCTATTACTATGTCTGTACAGCTGACTGCTGGGACTGGGGCATTCCTTCTATTACTATGTCTGTACAGCTTACTGCTGGGACTGGGGCGTTCCTTCTATTACTATGTCTGTACAGCTTACTGCTGGGACTGGGGCATTCCTTCTATTACTGTGTCTATACAGCTTACTGCTGGGACTGGGGCGTTCCTTCTATAACTATGTCTGTACAGCTTACTGCTGGGACTGGGGCATTCCTTCTATTACTGTGTCTGTACAGCTTACTGCTGGGACTGGGGCATTCCTTCTATTACTATGTCTGTACAGCTTACTGCTGGGACTGGGGCGTTCCTTCTATTACTATGTCTGTACAGCTTACTGCTGGGACTGGGGCATTCCTTCTATTACTATGTCTGTACAGCTTACTGCTGGGACTGGAGCATTCCTTCTATTACTATGTCTGTACAGCTTACTGCTGGGACTGGGGCATTCCTTCTATTACTGTGTCTGTGCAGCTTACTGCTGGGACTGGGGCGTTCCTTCTATTACTATGTCTGTACAGCTTACTGCTGGGACTGGGGCATTCCTTCTATTACTATGTCTGTACAGCTTACTGCTGGGACTGGGGCATTCCTTCTATTACTATGTCTGTAGAGCTTACTGCTGGGACTGGGGCGTTCCTTCTATTACTGTGTCTGTACAGCTTACTGCTGGGACTGGGGCGTTCCTTCTATTACTATGTCTATACAGCTTACTGCTGGACTGGGGCGTTCCTTCTATTACTGTGTCTGTACAGCTTACTGCTGGGACTGGGGCGTTCCTTCTATTACTATGTCTGTACAGCTTACTGCTGGGACTGGGGCATTCCTTCTATTACTATGTCTGTACAGCTTACTGCTGGGACTGGGGCATTCCTTCTATTACTATGTCTGTACAGCTTACTGCTGGGACTGGGGCGTTCCTTCTATTACTGTGTCTGTACAGCTTACTGCTGGGACTGGGGCATTCCTTCTATTACTGTGTCTGTACAGCTTACTGCTGGGACTGGGGCGTTCCTTCTATTACTATGTCTATACAGCTTACTGCTGGGACTGGGGCGTTCCTTCTATTACTATGTCTATACAGCTTACTGCTGGGACTGGGGCGTTCCTTCTATTACTATGTCTGTACAGCTTACTGCTGGGACTGGGGCGTTCCTTCTATTACTATGTCTATACAGCTTACTGCTGGGACTGGGGCATTCCTTCTATTACTATGTCTATACAGCTTACTGCTGGGACTGGGGCATTCCTTCTATTACTGTGTCTGTACAGCTTACTGCTGGGACTGGGACGTTCCTTCTATTACTATGTCTATACAGCTTACTGCTGGACTGGGGCGTTCCTTCTATTACTGTGTCTGTACAGCTTACTGCTGGGACTGGGGCGTTCCTTCTATTACTATGTCTGTACAGCTTACTGCTGGGACTGGGGCGTTCCTTCTATTACTATGTCTGTACAGCTTACTGCTGGGACTGGGGCGTTCCTTCTATTACTATGTCTATACAGTTTACTGCTGGGACTGGGGCGTTCCTTCTATTACTATGTCTGTACAGCTTACTGCTGGGACTGGGGCATTCCTTCTATTACTATGTCTGTACAGCTGACTGCTGGGACTGGGGCATTCCTTCTATTACTATGTCTATACAGCTTACTGCTGGGACTGGGGCGTTCCTTCTATTACTATGTCTGTACAGCTTACTGCTGGGACTGGGGCATTCCTTCTATTACTATGTCTATACAGCTTACTGCTGGGACTGGGGCGTTCCTTCTATTACTGTGTCTGTACAGCTTACTGCTGGGACTGGGGCGTTCCTTCTATTACTGTGTCTGTACAGCTTACTGCTGGGACTGGGGCATTCCTTCTATTACTATGTCTATACAGCTTACTGCTGGGACTGGGGCATTCCTTCTATTACTGTGTCTGTACAGCTTACTGCTGGGACTGGGGCGTTCCTTCTATTACTATGTCTGTACAGCTTACTGCTGGGACTGGGGCGTTCCTTCTATCACTATGTCTGTACAGCTTACTGCTGGGACTGGGGCGTTCCTTCTATAAATATGTCTATACAGCTTACTGCTAGGACTGGGGCATTCCTTCTATTACTATGTCTGTACAGCTTACTGCTGGGACTGGGGCATTCCTTCTATTACTATGTCTGTACAGCTGACTGCTGGGACTGGGGCATTCCTTCTATTACTATGTCTATACAGCTTACTGCTGGGACTGGGGCGTTCCTTCTATTACTATGTCTGTACAGCTGACTGCTGGGACTGGGGCATTCCTTCTATAAATATGTCTATACAGCTTACTGCTGGGACTGGGGCATTCCTTCTATTACTGTGTCTGTACAGCTTACTGCTGGGACTGGGGCGTTCCTTCTATTACTGTGTCTGTACAGCTTACTGCTGAGACTGGGGCATTCCTTCTATTACTGTGTCTGTACAGCTTACTGCTGGGACTGGGGCATTCCTTCTATTACTATGTCTGTACAGCTTACTGCTGGGACTGGGGCATTCCTTCTATTACTATGTCTGTACAGCTGACTGCTGGGACTGGGGCGTTCCTTCTATTACTATGTCTATACAGCTTACTGCTGGGACTGGGGCGTTCCTTCTATTACTGTGTCTGTACAGCTTAGTGCTGGGACTGGGGCGTTCCTTCTATTACTATGTCTGTACAGCTTACTGCTGGGACTGGGGCGTTCCTTCTATTACTATGTCTATACAGTTTACTGCTGGGACTGAGGCGTTTCTTCTATTACTATGTCTGTTCAGCTTACTGCTGGGACTGGGGCGTTCCTTCTATTACTATGTCTGTACAGCAGTTAATGATAATGTCTGAGGGGCTCTTGTCTCTATGGGAACACAGGTGGGCGGGGATGTCATGTGACCACTCCTCTGAGGATGCTTGCTGCAGTGCATGCTGGGATTTTTACTTTCACTTTACATCTGCTCCTCCCACAAATCCTGTCTGAGGAGCTCCTCCAGGGAAATGTGTCATGGTGAACAGATTAGAAAAATGATATATAGCCAGGACATTTAGCTTTAGATATTAATACTTCATGGTTTTGGCTATTGTCTGGGGCACTTTGGATTTTTTTTTAAAAATTTAGGGTGGCCAACCCCTTTAAGGGGACATATATGGCCATATTTACACATCATTTCACATCAGTGACTGTGAACCAAAACAAGAACTGGAGGCTGCACAGAGATAGGGTGTAATAAAAACATCTGCACCTGTTCTGGGTTAGGACCCGCATATGGATTTGGCTTACAATCACTGATGGAAATTGCTGACTGAACACTGACTGTGTGAATATGGCCTTATTCTGCTAAAGCCACTAAGGGTGCACTATAACTCTAAAAATGAATAAAATGAACAATTCCAATTAGAGAAGACATTACCTGTGAGCCCCTGGATTTAACTTATGATAATCACTTGCACATGTGTCCACCTTTACTTTACCTCAAAATTGGTTTAAATGGGTTGTCTGGTTTCAGCAAGAAACTGGACTACAGTAGTGCAATGCTGAGGCCAACAACTCACTGCACTGTTGCAATGTTGACGTGACATCAGCTCGCCAGCCATGTGAACAGAACCCTGCCAGGATAACTGAAGTAAACACGTTCAGGAAAACATCCCTCGGCACAAGGAACCAGCTGGAAGATCCAGATTTATGTAGGTTGTCAGTAGTTTATTAAGCAGAAGATACAGCGCATTTCAGGGAGTTATCTCCCTTTCATCGGGTAAAAACTGCATGTATAACATATTAACGCTTAAAGCAGGTTTATATACACATAAAAATGTATTGGAGATTGTATCAGATTCATCCTGACGCATAACGTGTTCACCTTTGAAGGCACTCTGTATGTATAAACCAAAGGGATTGCGATGGGGCACGCGTTTTGCACCCAGTTGTGCTAACCTTTTCATGGGGTTCTTTAAAGACACATTAATTTACAAGTCAAATTTCTGGACAGACAAAATTATTTTTTATCGCCGCTACATCGACAATCTAATATTTATATAGAACGGCAATACCCCTTCAATTGAAAACCTAATTTCACATCTGCATGTTACCAACTGGGGTATCGCCCTGTCAGGGACATACAATCATTCAAAAATTGAATATCTAGATTTGGAACTAAGTATTAATGCAAGGGAAATAGTGACCCGTACTTTTTTCAAGAAAGTTGACTGCAATAGCTATTTAGACTACTCCAGCTCTCATCATAAGAAGTGAAAGACAAACATCCCTTTTAGTCAGTTCAGACGGGTGAGACACAACTGCTCTGGGGGTGAGGATTTCACTGTTCAGAGCAAAATTATCTGCACAAGATTTCTTTAAAAAGGATACCCACCCACAATCATTTAAGCAGCTTTTGATAGAGCCAAAGCCTTTTCACAAAATGATTGTTTATCTAAAAACAAAAGTGAAAAGAAACCTATTAACAATACCGCAGGAAGCAGCAGTAATACAAAGGGTGCATGGAGTACTAACTTTATCACCAGATACAACAGTCACCATAATTATATTAGGGACGTCCTTTCAAAACACTGTCATATTCTCAAGCTAGATCCCCACTTACCCAAAATTCTGCCCACCCGATACCCACTCACGTTCAGGAGGGCCAAGACGTTCAAGAACATACTGGCCCCTAGTATCTTATGACCTCAGAGACAGTGCATTTCGTCTCCATCTCCAACAGGGCAACTATTGGGCAGCATTCAGTGCCACCTCCCCAAGTGTCTTTGTTGTAGCTCTATTTGCACATCTACTGCTTTTCGTAGCAACTATAACGGTGACCTTTTTTCAATCAAGAGTCATCAACACTGTGGATCGGCTAATGTAATTTACCTATTGGAATGCCTGTGAGGCCTACAATATATAGGACGGACTATCCAGACTTTATGGAACAGACTTAATAAACATAGGTCTAATATTAAGAAAAAGTATCTCCAGCACAGCGTTCCTAGGCATGCAGCAGAACATCACCAGGGCCTTTTTTTTTCCGACTTTAGAATTTCACCCATAGAGCAAGTGAATCCGGACTGCCGTAACATCATCCAAACATTATGAAGACGGGAGATGTTGTGGATGTATAAGCTCAACTGCCTCCACCCACATGGTCTGAATGAGGCCTTTGATATTAATTTGTAAGATATGGCCTCCACTTCTGAACATTTTTTATTCATTTTTTTATTCATTTATTTACTTAGCTGTTTTTAATACACTGACCAAAAAAATAAACGCAACACTTTCGGTTTTGCTCCCATTTTGCATGAGCTAAACTCAAAAATCTGAAACATTTTCTACATGCACAATAGACCCATTACTCTCAAATATTGGGAGGGAAGGGAGATGCAAATGAGCTCTTAACACGCTCTGCCTCTAATGCCACCAGATGTAAGGCAGCTATCCAATAAGTCAATGTTCAGCTCTTAAAATAAGCCTTGAGACATGATTTGGATATTAAATAAGCCAGCATCCCATCTGCAGACAGCTGTTTCGGGATGATTGCCCCTCATCAGTGCAGAGCAGAGAGCACTGGCTTAACTGGGTGAGAGGCCTGTGTCCGGGCAAGGGGGGAACTAACTCTCCTTAGGGAGAGCACCTCCTATCTGTCTAAATCTGTGTTAGTGAGCACTTCTCCTTTGCCGAGATAATCCATCCCACCTCACAGGTGTGGCATATCAAGGTGCTGGTTAGACAGCATGAATATTGCACAGGTGTGCCTTAGACTGCCCACAATAAAGGCCACTTTGAAATGTGCACAGTTTTGCCTTACTAGGAGGTGGGTCAGAAAACTAGTCAGTATCTAGTGTGGCCACTATTTACCTCATGCAGTGCAACACATCTCTGTTGCATAGAGTTGATCAGGTTGTCGATTGTGGCCTGTGGAATGTTGGTCCACTCATTTTTAATAGCTGTGCGAAGTTGCCGAATATTGGCAGGAACTGGAACACGCTGTCATATACGCTGATCCAGACATGTGGGTGACATGTCCGGTGAGTATGCTGGCCATGCAAGAACTGGGACGTTTTCAGCTTCCAGGAATTGTGTACAGATCCTTGCAATATGGGGCCATGCATTATCATGCTGCAACATGAGGTGATGGTCGTGGATGAATGGCACAACAATGGGCCTCAGGATCTTGTCACGGTATCTCTGTGCATTCAAAATGCCATCAATAAAATGCACCTGTGTTCGTTGTCCATAAAATACGCCTTCCCATACCATAACCCCACCGCCACCATGGGCCAGTCGATCCACACCATTGACGTCAGCAAACCGCTCACCCACACAACGCCACACACGCTGTCTGCCATCTGCCCTGAACAGTGAAAAACGTGATTCATCCCTGAACAGAATGCATCTCAAACGTGCCAGACGCCATATGCCCACTCAAGTTGGTTACAACGACAAACTCGAGTCAGTTCCAGATCCTGATGATGACAACGAGTATGCAGATGAGCTTCCCTGAGACGGTTTCTGACAGTTTTTGCAAACATTCTTTGTTTATGCAAACCGATTGTTGCTGCAGCTGTCCGGGCAACGATCATGGAGGTGAACATGCTGGATGTGGTGGTCCTGGGCTGGTGTGGTTACACGTGGTCTGCGGTTGTGAGGCCGGTTGGATGTACTGCCAAATTCTCTGAAACGCCTTTGGAGACAGCTTATGGTAGAGAAATGAACATTCATTGCACAGGCAACAGCTCTGGTAGACATTGCTGCAGTCAGCATGCCAATTTCACACTCCCTCAAATGTTGCGACATCTGTGGCATTGTTCTAGCATAGGTACTGACTGGATGAGTCAAACTCTCCGCACCTGAGACTATTGGTCACCATTTAAGTGGGTTTAAGCCTTTATGAACGTTCAGTAAGCCATAAAAACAAGCCATTTTTGGATATGGAGGCAACAAAAAAATCTATCTGTTTTGCTGATGAGTTTTGATTAAAGGGCCTGTGAGAGTATTTCATTCAGCTCTTTTTTGTCTAATGTCAAGGGAAACGGATGCGGACAGCACTCCGTGTGCTGTCCGCATCCGTTTCTTCGTTCCGAGGCCCCGCAAAAAAATATAGCATGTCCTATTCTTGTCCATTTTGCGGACAAGAATAGGCATGTCTACAATGGGCTGCCTGTCCCGAGGCACACGGGCGGCTTCCATTTTTTGCGGATCCGTGATTTGCAGACTGCAAAAAACGGAACAGTCGTGTGCATGAGGACTAAAAGTGGAAATAAGGGATTGTAACCAATATATAGATACTGTATGTGTCTCAGTATTCTGAAGGATTGTAAGTATTACAGCATTTTGCCAACTAACCCCTTGACATTAGACAAAAAAGAGCTGAATGAAATACTCTCACAGGCCCTTTAATCAAAACTCATCAGCAAAACAGATAGATTTTTTGCTGCCCCATTGATGTGAATGGGTCCGCACCGGAGCCGCAAAAACTGCGGCTCAGATGGGGACCAGAAAAACGGTTGTGTGCATGAGGCCTTATCTGAAGGTTTTATTATAATAGAATGGTCGGATTCCAAAGCTCTCAACCCATCCCATTTTTCCGTTGTCATATTGCTGTGCCCAAATTTCTGTCCATCTAGGGTACCTAGTTGCTTTATGACCATCTTTAAAAAGGGGAAGTGTCCCTTCTGTTATGGTCCCCCATTGTATTGGCCAGCCTCTGGATTCAGGAGCGCTTTGCTCCGATCAGGTGACACTGGGTGGGTGTGGCCTCAATATACCAGGGGAGGGGTTTTGTGTTTAAAAGTCCACGGCTGCGGTGGCCGCTTCACGGCCGTACTTGTGCCGGAGCGCTGCCTCTTTGAGGGTGGGCAGCAACAAACCGCCTTGATAACTGAAAAAACAAAACTATGCTTTTGATAAGCGGCTCCTGAGGAGGTTTAGATTTAGGAAACACCTCGAGGCAAGGATGTATAAGCAATTAGCATAGTCAGATTATCTCAGCTTCTATATGAGCAGTTAACGGTAGTAGTTAAGAGTCCCTGACTGGGCGCAAGTGTGTGTATGGGCTGATGCCAGCAGTGTGGAGTGTCAGCGTGTCTGGTGTATTCAGCCTTCTAGGTGATACAAAATAAAGTGATTGAATATCACAGAAGATACATTGTAGCCAGTCAGGTATTTTAATTAAATGGCATGCAGCGTTCAGCCTGTGTTTTTTTCATCATACCAGGCTGATGCTGCGGCTTATGATTAATGGCGCAGATTGTATTGGTTTCTAGCTGTGGGGATGATCAGCAAGTTTATAGAAGCTGTGAATTTGTGAAGTAGTCCCACATCTACACTGCAATCTTGCCCCATTGATTGACACACACAAGAGTGAAAGTATTTATATCCCCTTCTGATTTTTATCTTTCGATTATTAATATATATTTTTTCTAACATCCCCAAATCACGGTAAGAAATTTTATTAGCATTGTCTCATTATTCTTCTCAATGACTATCATTATTAGTATTATTTCACCAATCACATAACACCTTGTTTGATATTATTGTTTTATTAACCCTTTCATGACCAAGGGTCATTGATGCCCCAATGTCCAGGTCAAAATTTTCAAATCTGACATGCGTCACTTTATGTGGTAATAGCTTTGGAACACTTTTACTTATCCATGCCATTCTGAGATTGTTTTCTCGTGACACATTGTACTTCATGATAGTCATATATTTGAGTCAATATATTTCACCTTTATTTAGGAAAAAATCCCAAATTTACCAAAAATGTGGAAAAATTCACAGTTTTCCAAATTTCTATTTCTCTGCTTCTAAAACAGAAAGTGATACCTAATAAAATATTTATTACTTAACATTCCCCATATGTCTATTTTATGTTGGCATCATTTTGGAAATGTCATTTTATTTTTTTAGGACGTTAGAAGGCTTAGAAGTTTAGAAGCAATTCTTATAATTTTTATGAAAATTTCCAAAACCCACTTTTTAAAGGACCAGTTCAGGTCTGAAGTCACTTTGTGGGGCTTACATAGTGGAAACCCCCATAAATGACCCCATTGTAGAAACTACACCGCTAAAGTTACTCAAAACTGATTTTAAAAACTTTGTTAACCCTTTAGGCGTTCCACAAGAATTAAAGGAAAATGGAGCTGAAATTTCAAAATTTCACATTTTTGGCAGATTTTCCATTTTATATATTTTTTTTCTTTAACACATTGAGAGTTAACAGCCAAACAAAACTCATAATTTATTACCCTGATTCCGCGGTTTACATAAACACCCCACATGTGGTCGTAAACTGCTGTACGGGCACACGGCAGGCGCAGAAGGAAAGGAATGCCATATGGTTTTTGGAAGGTAAATTGTGCTGGATTGGTTTTCTGAACGCCATATGTTTTTTATTTTTGTGCCGATCGTCTTGTGCAGGTGCTCGTTTTTTGCAGAAAGTGTTGAGGTTTTTATTGGTACCATTTTTGGGTACATAGGATTTTTTGATCATTCATTATTACACTTTATGTGGCAAGGTGACCCAAAAATTGGCTGTTTTGGAACAGTTTTCATTTATTTATTTTTACAGCGTTCATCTGAGGAGTTAGGTCATGTGATAGTTTTATAGAGAAGATCGTTACGGACGTGGCAATACCTAATATGTATACTTTTTCTTATTTATTTAAGTTTTACACGATAATAGCATTTTTGAAACCCAAAAAATGATGTTTTAGTGTCTCTATAGTCTGAGAGCCATAGCTTTTTTATTTTTTGGGCGATTGTCTTAAATAGGGTATCATTTTTTGCGGGACGAGGTGACGGTTTGATTGGTACTATTTTGGGGGTCATACGCCTTTTTGATCGCTTGCTGTTGCACTTTTTGTGATGTAAGGTGACAAATATAGCTTTTTTGGCACAGTTTTTTTAATTTTAATTTTATGGTGTTTATCGGACGGGGTCTATCATGTGATATATTTATAGAGATGGTCGTTATGGACGCGGCGACACCTAATATGTGTATTTTATTTTATTTTTACTTTTATTATTTTCACTTTTTTTTTATCAGTTCCCTCTTGGATCTTGAAGATCCAGTGGGGCTGATAGTTGTACTATACTTTGCAATGCTCTTGCATTGCAAAGTATAGTACTTCCAGATTGCCTGTAGGTGGCAGCACTGGACGCCTTTGCCATGGCAACCAGACGCTTTTGCAAAGCGTCCGGTTGCCATGGCAACCATCGGGTGCTGCAATCACAGCGCTGCAGCCCCGATGGTGGAGAGAGGGAGCTCCCTCCCTCTGTTAACCCCATGGATGCCGCAACCGGGGCATCTATAGGGGTTACAGGAGAGTGTCAGCATAGAGCTGACACTCTCTGCTGATGGCGGCGGCTCAGTAATTGAGCCGCCGCCATCGCACACAGCAGGGGGATCGGGGGGGCAGCGCAGGAAAGAGGGGGGTTCTGGGAGGCTGCCCATAATATCGAGGGAGGCTGGGGCAGGAGGGGCGGCTTGAAAATTAATGCAGGGGGGCGGGGAGGCGGCGGACCGCATAAGTGCAAGAGATGGGCACAGATCAGCGGGGCACAGATGAGGGGGCACAGATCTGCACTAAGTGCTTGGAGGGGCACAGATCGGGGGGCATGAGTTACACTATCTGCTTTCAGACTCTGATCTGCAGAGCGCAGATCAGAGCCTGAAACCGGCATTTAACACTGCCGCGATCCGACTGGTTAGTCTGCACAGACTAACCAATCGGATCGATTGCCGGCAAGGGGCCACTCTGATTGGTCCCTTGCCGGCATTACTGCACTGTATGCTGTCCGTGACAGCATACAGGGCAGGGGCAGAAGCTTTAATCCAAGCGCTTTGCAGCGCTTGGATTAAAGAGCTGCCAGAACGTTTATATACGTGGTAGCTGCACGGGGTATGTGCAGCTATCACGTATATATACAGATTGCAGACGTGAAGGGGTTAATAATGTCCCTTGCATCTCATTTATTCTTGCAATAATTTATCCAACCATGTAACAATCTGACCTGTCATAGTTTACCAATCGACTGTCATGATTAATATATTTTTACTCTTTTTTACCACCTGTCACCTCCATCATTATTATTATCAGTCATCATCCCTGCTCATTTATAATCCTTCCAGCCATCCCTTCATTCCTTACTTCTGTGAGCTTATGTCCCTAGTCTACACTCTTACCCCACATTTGCGAATATAGTATAACCCCTTGACCATTATATATTTTTTTATATTTCATATATTATTATTACCGTATATACTCGAGTATAAGCCGACCCGAATATAAGCCGAGGCCCCTAATTTTACCCCCAAAAATGGGAAAAATTATTGACTCGAGTATAAGACTAGGGTGGGAAATGCAGCAGCTACTGGTAAATTTCAAAAATAAAAATAGATACCAATAAAAGTACATTAATTGAGGTTTTAGTAGGTTAACACAAAATTCCCTACTTGCAATACTGTTATTGCTTTCTTCTGCTCTTGACACAACCTTGAGCTTGAAACCAGCTTTGTATGACCTGCGTTTTTGTTTTGGTCCGGGATTAGAAGTACTGGGTTCCATTCCTAACAGGATTTAAAAAAAAAGACTTTGAAAAAGAATGTCAACTATGTTTGCATAGAGCAGCCTGTGTTGGTGCTCATACTATACACGCAGTGTTACTGCATGCGTGGCCGGCGTGCAGGAGAAAAGAAGAGCGGTGATATCAACAGTCATTGGACCACCCACAGAGGCTGCAGAGGATGAGTGGGAGAGACTCCCATCAACTGGGCATTTATTTTTATTTTTTTTATATTTATCAAGTTGTTTATTTTTATTTTTTTGTTCCCCCCCTCCCTACTTCATACTTGGCCAGGGAGGGGGGGCTGTCCAGGGGGAGGGGGGGCTTTCCAGGGGGAGGGGAGGCTGTGCAGGGGCCGGTACTTGCTGCCGGTGTAAATCTCGCGGTCTGCTCCCAGTGTAAATCTCGCGGCCCGCGTGTCTCGCGAGATTTACACTGGGAGCTGACCGGAGCAGCTGTAAAGGTAAGTAACAGCTTCTCCGGCCCCCAACATGTCATGGTCTGTATTATGGCAATGTAAGTTGCCATAATACAGACCTAGACTCGAGTATAAGACGAGGGAGCTTTTTGAGCACAAGAATATGTGCCAAAAATCTTGTATTATACTTGAGTATATACGGTAATTATTATTACTTATTCATTATTATTTAATCAGTGCCCACATTCTTTTATTATTTTCTTTATGAATTCATTATCTATTTAATGCCCACAGTTTGTTCCTTTTCCCCATAGGGTCCTCTTGTCACTTTATGTGACTAGGTCACACTGCTGCTCCCTCCAGCTTAACCAGGCATACAGCTCTAACATCTGCATCAGATTGCCTAGCAACGTGGTATCCACATGATCGGCCCTGTGGTCACGTGACCGCGGCACTCCGTTCCAAAGCCCTAAGATCAGATAGTACATTGTACCTGTCCAGACTAGCCTGCATACTATGCATCTGGCAACCAAGGAAAACAGACGTCACGTGACACCTACTGTGGTCACGTGATCCCGGCTTGATCATGTGACCCTTCTCAGAGATTTTTTTAATACTGATTTATTTATTGAGTATAAATAATTCTTATGTTTGACCATTTGAACAACAAATGTCTTAGTGTATTTTATTGATATGCATGTTTATTTTACTATTTTGGTCTGCATTTGGTGCTTCTTCTTGGGGGACCACACCCCTGGACCACCCCCAAACACCCCCGATGGCATTTTATCTATTTTTTTGTGTTTTTTATATGTATATATACCTGCTTTAAGTGTTAATATGTTATACATGCAGTTTTTACCTGCTGAAGGGAAAATAAATCCCTGAAACGTGTTGTATCTTCTGCTTAAAAAACCACTGACAACCTACATCAATCTGGATCTTCCGTTACCACCCATTCTTAGGATCCACCCTCTACCACCCAGACAAGCTTCTTCTAGAGTTGTGCTTAAGGTTTACATAACTCCTTAAGGTGAGCCTCCTATTTGGAGCCCAATACTTACCTTTCCTATACGCTATTACCCTATAGTGCGCCTCTCTTTTCTGTTTAGCAACAGACGACACTTGTACTAAGGATAACTGAAGTGACAGCACTGGATCCGCAAGCAAACTGTTTTCAATTCTATATTTTAAGCTAATCCTTAAGGTAGTCCAGTTGCTAGCTGAAACCAGACAACCCCTTTATGAGCTCTAAAGCTTTGTAACTGACATCTTCCATTATATGGTCACTGTATCCTGGTAATATTGGACTCATTATCAAGTTTTACCATATTTTTTTTTTATTCAGCAACAGTGTGGCAGCAGTATTCAGTCACTATGTGATGGGCATGGTGTAGAGGTATTATTTGGCCCTTTTATAGTGGTATTACGTGCTAACTGTATGACTGTATTGTATTTAGAGGTTATGTACAGTACAATAGACTTTGTGGAGTAGAAGATGCTGTTGTTTTTACTCCTTAAGCTTTATGTTTTTTCTGTTTCTTGCTTTATAAAAAAATGTTATGTCTTTTTAAGTAAATTATCTAGGAACTGCAGTTGTGCCTTTCTCTGCCCCTTTGATTGGCTATGGCCGGAATAAAGGCACCTGTGTTTTTGGGACTACAACATTGTCATTATTAAAGGTCTTTGTGATTTGACCTGAAATGCGTAGATGTTGTGTGAATCACTGGATTTTATGAGCATGAAGACATAAAAGCTGTGTGGATTTTTTGGGGGAAGCTGTACTCCCCCCTCTTTTTTTTATAAATGGTTTAGTGCTGTGTTCTGAGCACCGCCCGTGCTTCCACGTTTAAATTATCCAGGTGAGCTTGGCTATTTCTTTTCAGTTTGATATTGTAGTTGTTTTTCTTCCTGTACACCAGCGGCCACATCTTTTGCTTATACAGTATGCTCTACTGTACAGCCTGCCCTGCCTGTCCTAGCAAGTGTTGGACAGGTGGTAGAGTACAGAGACTTACGTAGCAGGATCAGGGTCTTGTATAGCACACATTGTACCACAAAAAAAAAAAAAAAATATGGAACTGTTGTCACCTGACATCCCAAAGAGCAGCTCATCCTGGGAAGGACAGAGGGCAATACAGAATATGTAGTACCACACTGTACTATGAAGAGGAGCTACTCGTCAACCAATACAGATTTTACCTGAGAAATGCCTATGCTGATTGGTTGGATGTGAGTCTGAGATATTGTATGGTATGTTGAGTCTAGTTTCCACTTACGATGGCCCAGGAAAGACCATTGTAAGTTGAAAATACTGCATCCTGAGGCAATTGTATCTTGAGGGACCACTGTATACAGTTTTATTAGAACTTACCCAAGTCTGAGGCCTAATTAACAACTCGTGTAGTTCAGATGTTTCCATCTTTGCTGTTTTAGCATTAGGTGAAGCATGTGATGAATCTGAATGGATCGATTTGACTTTTTTCTTGGTGTACTTCTTAAATTCATCCTGTGTGGTCATAAAAAAAAAAAAACAGACCTTATTATCAAGTAAGAATAACTTTTTGCGTCCTTCTATTCAGTTTTCTAATTAATGCACACCACATGGAAACAACTACTTCTATCACTAATATTACAAGTACTAATATTATGAAGTACAATGTGTCACGAGAAATGTCTCAGAATGGTTTTGATAAATAAAAGTGTTCCAAAGTAACCACATAAAGTAACATATGTCAGATTTGTAAAAGATGGCCTGGGCAGGAGGGTGAAAATTGGCCCGGGGTAGAGAGAGTAAAGGGTATTTGTAAGCAGATTTGCACCTATGAAATTGGCTGATCTGTTGCATGTGCGCTTGTTAGCTGAAGGCATCTGTGTTGGTCCCATGTTCAACTTCCTATATCTTTATTAAAGTTCAGTTAAAAGTTGTGGCTCACCACTAAAGTACTAAATAAACTGTAGCGTGAACTTTTACGTTTTCAATAAATTTCACCTAAAAACCAAATATCCCTAACTTTTTGTGAGTAGTGTACATCCCCTGTTGTATTTACACTGAGCCTTCTGAAGAATATGCATATAGTGAAACATATGCTAAGGGTTTTGTGGCTCCTCTAGCCCAGAACAATAGAACTTTAAAGGGTTTATGTATTTACTGGTGATAATGCCATGGTATAGCCATACTCAGCATATAATATTATTAATACTCTATGGCCCTGATTTATCTTACCTTTACTCCAGAATTCTGGCATCAAAAAGTCACAAAATAGGGCTTTTGAGACTTTTTTTGCACTCGCTTATGCAAAATGTAAGCAATTGCTAAAAAAAATTGTGACTTTTTACCCTTGCACACAATTTAGCGACTTTTAGCATTTTTACACAAATCACTCCAGTTTTGTAATATGGGTGGAAAAGTGGTTGTAGTTAACTATGTTAATGAGTTTCACTCCAGATTTATCATTGCAACGTTTAAAAAAAAAGTTGCAATCTCATTCCTGAAGTAGGGTGAAGTAGGCAAACTGGAGTAGCTTCTCTAGAAAGAAGTGTTAGGTTTAAGGACAAATCATTCATTTCTATTGAGTTCTGAGAACAGCCAAGCAGTGTACCTCTTGGGAGTCGTAATTTTTCCACAGCTGGAGTGTCAGAGGTTAGCCATCACAGCCTAAGGATATATTTTATACAACTTTACGTTGTAATTTCAGTATGTACTTTTGCATAGTTGAAATAAAGGATAGCTTATTATTTGGATCTTGCCTTAGGCTTCTCTGACTTTCCTTTGAATCACTTGTTTGCATATACAGGTCTATGTAAATTTTTGTTGCACATGTGACTTTTGAATATCCTATAACATCTAATGTTTAGTATGTATATGTAGTCTAATGCACAGCCAGTATATCATTGATGTTTGAGTGTTTACGTTTGTGTAGTTGAAACAAAGGATATTTTATTACCTGGATATTGCATTATTTATAGGCTTCTTTGACTTTATTATGCAAATACAGGTCCATGTACATTTTATTTGCACATTTAACTTTTGAATATTTTATAACATCTGATGTTTAGTATACAGTACAGACCAAAAGTTTGGACACACCTTCTCATTCAAAGAGTTTTCTTTATTTTCATGACTATGAAAATTGTAGATTCACACTGAAGGCATCAAAACTATGAATTAACACATGTGGAATTATATACATAACAAAAAAGTGTGAAACAACTGAAAATATGTCATATTGTAGGTTCTTCAAAGTAGCCACCTTTTGCTTTGATTACTGCTTTGCACACTCTTGGCATTCTCTTGATGAGCTTCAAGAGGTAGTCACCTGAAATGGTTTTCACTTCACAGGCGTGCCCTGTTAGGTTTAATAAGTGTGATTTCTTGCCTTATAAATGGGGTTGGGACCATCAGTTGCGTTGTGGAGAAGTCAGGTGGATACACAGCTGATAGTCCTACTGAATAGACTATTAGAATTTGTATTATGGCAAGAAAAAAGCAGCTAAGTAAAGAAAAACAAGTGGCCATCATTACTTTAAGAAATGAAGGTCAGTCAGTCTGAAAAAGTGAGAAAACTTTGAAAGTGTCCCCAAGTGCAGTCACAAAAACCATCAAGCCCTACAAAGAAACTGGCTCACATGTGGACGGCCCCAGGAAAGGAAGACCAAGAGTCACCTCTGCTGCGGAGGATAAGTTCATCCGAGTCACCAGCCTCAGAAATCGCAGGTTAACAGCAGCTCAGATTAGAGACCAGGTCAATGCCACACAGAGTTCTATCAGCAGACACATCTCTAGAACAACTGTTAAGAGGAGACTGTGTGAATCAGGCCTTCATGGTAGAATATCTGCTAGGAAAACACTGCTAAGGACAGGCAACAAGCAGAAGAGACTTGTTTGGGCTAAAGAACACAAGGAATGGACATTAGACCAGTGGAAATCTGTGCTTTGGTCTGATGAGTCCAAATTTGAGATCTTTGGTTCCAACCACTGTGTCTTTGTGCGACGCAGAAAAGGTGAACGGATGGACTCTACATGCCTGGTTCCCACCGTGAAGTATGGAGGAGGAGGTGTAATGGTGTGGGGGTGCTTTGCTGGTGACACTGTTGGGAATTTATTCAAAATTGAAGGCATATTGAACCAGCATGGCTACCACAGCATCTTGCAGCGGCATGCTATTCCATCCAGTTTGCGTTTAGTTGGACCATCATTTATTTTTCAACAGGACAATGACCCCAAACACACCTCCAGGCTGTGTAAGGGCTATTTGATCATGAAGGAGAGTGATGGGGTGCTGCGCCAGATGACCTGGCCTCCACAGTCACCGGTCCTGAACCCAATCGAGATGGTTTGGGGTGAGCTGGACCACAGAGTGAAGGCAAAAGGGCCTAAGCATCTCTGGGAACTCTTTCAAGACTGTTGGAAGACCATTTCAGGTGACTACCTCTTGAAGCTCATCAAGAGAATGCCAAGAGTGTGCAAAGCAGTAATCAAAGCAAAAGGTGGCTACTTTGAAGAACCTAGAATATGACATATTTTCAGTTGTTTCACACTTTTTTGTTATGTATATAATTCCACATGTGTTAATTCATAGTTTTGATGCCTTCAGTGTGAATCTACAATTTTCATAGTCATGAAAATAAAGAAAACTCTTTGAATGAGAAGGTGTGTCCAAACGTTTGGTCCATACTGTATATATTTAGTCTAATGCACAGCCACTATATCATTGATGTTTGAGTGTTCACTTTGTATAGTTGAAATAAAGGATAGTTCATTACCTGGATGTTGCATTATGTATAGGCTTCTTTGAGTTTATTCTTTGAGTCATGTGTTTGCTATGTTTCAACAAGTCTATGTACATTTTAGTTTTTCATATAGCTTTTGAATATGCTATACCATCTAATATTTAAGCTGTAGTCTAATGCACAGCCAGTATATCAGTGTCTATGACTGGAGGCCAACATCTACATGCACTAGTGACTACTTTGTACTGTTTTTAAGTGGATATACAATTATATAAGTGATGTATGAATTTTGATTAATTAAACATTTATTGACCTGTTTGAACTGTGTATTGTCTAGAAAATAATAAAACAAAACAGACAATATTATTTTTCAAGTACATGACATACAATAGCTATATATCTAATTAAATTAATCACGTGACACAGATCTTAGTGGAACTTTTCTTGACCACAGACCCTTATTTAGGTTATATAAAATATATTTCAAAGCAGTAATGCTCTGTTGAAGCAGCTGTGAGCAATCACTTTGTGGTCCTGCAGGGATAGTAAGCAGCGGGAACAGGCAATAAGATCACAGACAGGTGAGTGTTTTTTTTTTTGTTTTTTTTCAAGGGACACATACACATTAGAACCATAGTGATTGTTGGCTCCTAGGCCAGACAACCCATTTAATTTTCACTAAAACAATTGATCAATCAGTTACCCAATAACTTAAAGCTGTAAATAACCAGAAAATGTCCACTCTAGTACTCAGTGAAAAATCTCTCCTCTAATTAAGTGCCATGACTTATCAATAAAACAATATTGACAAAAAGGAGAAGTGGGTGGGAAAAGTCAGCTCTTTCACAGATGCAGAAATCAGACATATATTTATGGTCCTCAGTCTTACTCTTCCAGGGCAATACCCACAATCAGACCTTTCAGTGATCAAAGGAAAACATCTTACCCTGCCAACAAGGTCACTGCGGTCAGCCAGAAGACCAATGACATATTTCACCAGTAATCACATGGCTTTCCGTCCTGAATGTGCAGGTTATCCCATTCTTTTTATCAATCACTTCATATTCAGGTCTTAGACTAATTTGCCACTAATCCATCTATAACAAAACAGTGGTCCCTGAAGTTTAAATGTTAATTGGTTCCAGAAAGACCTTTGTATGTTGAAACCGTTGTAAGTTCAGTCCATAACTTTATGAAAAACTAGTAGTTGGTTCTAAAGCTCCAAAATGTCATCCCAAGATAAGAGATATTGAAAACTTAAGAAAAATAAGCCAATAAGTAAGACAGATAAATCAGGTCCTTTCATATAACAGTAAAAAATAGCTGTAAATCACTGTATAGTACATCAGAAAAATACCAGAAATACCAGAAAAATAAAATAGCAGAAAAATACCAGAAAAATAAAGTGAGCCACCCTTACCTGATCTCTAAAGGAGCAGCTCATCCTGTCACAGACAGAGGGAAGTACAGAACATGTAGTACTGAACTTTACTGTAAAGAATACTTACTAGACAACCAAACAGGTGTTTTATCAGAGAAATTGCCCTATTGGTTTGTTGGATTTGTTGATCATTGTATGTTCAGTCTAGTTTCAACGTACGATGGCCCAGAAAAGACAATTTTATATTGAAAATTTAGTATCCTGAGGCCATTATATTTTGAGGGACCACTGTATTCTAACATCCTGGATAAGTAGGTAGCTCATGTCCCATCAATAAGACCCTTTTAGGCAAGCTGCACTCCCACTGGCAGACATAAACCATATTTACAGCACATGTATGGCTATTCATCTCCAAGGAGGAAAAACTAAATAACAGCTACCACATGTAAATAAAATGCTTAGGGCGTCTCAGACACTAGACATGTTCCTATGGCAGAAAAACACTGCACATTCCAACATATAAAATACCAATAATATGTGTTCAAAACACAATGCTTAGGGCGTCTCGGGTGTTCTCTCAGACATTAGACATGTTCCTATGGCAGAAAAGCACTGCACATTCCAACATGTAAAATACCAATAATATGTGTTCAAAACACAATGCTTAGGGCGTCTCGGATGTTCTCTCAGACATTAGACATGTTACTATGGCAGAAAAGCACTGCACATTCCAACATGTAAAATACACATAATATGTGTTCAAAACACTAATAAACAGCTTCCCATTGCTCTCAGTGGCAAAAATGTGCCCTCAATGCACCTGGATGTACTGTAACAAGCTGAGCTCACTCCATACAGAACAAAAGCCGGCTTTGTTATACAGCTGACACCCAACATCTGTGACTGAGATCAGAGACAGCCACAGTCCCAGCTGCTCAACCCTTCAGATGCCACAGTTAATAGCACCTGTGACATCTGTCTCAAACATTAGACAGTACTGGGCTTCCTCTGCCCTTTATGAGTTAATTGTTGTACATCAGTATTTATAAGACAAATGTTTACAATTTACTAATGATTAAGTTATTATCTACTAATGTACATCAGTATTTGTAAGCCCAAAACCTGGGGTGGAACATACAGAGAAAAAGTATAATTGAGAGATGTACCTCCCTTCTGACATAGCATGAAGGGAGTGGGGCTATTGTCCCCGGCATAAAAACTGCTATGGTTCACTCATCAGCCTGACATCACTTTACTATAACTGCACTGATGATGCTAACCCTGCATCATTAGTGTGGTTTGAAGCCTTAGAAAGGTAAAGAACCTGTGATGATGTCATCACAGGTCCTAAGTTGTATAAGAGTAAAGGAACTGCATTGGCAACTATGTAGTTCCTAGGTTCAGAGGGTGCAGCTGCAGGACCTTTGATGACATCAAAGTTCCTTCATCACCTAAAAATCAGACCTGCAGGTTTGAAACTGGAATGGAGTAGGTAAAAGGAGGTCCTCCCTCTGGAGTCATTAAATAGAGTGAGTAAAAGGAGTTCCTCCCATTTTCTCTTCATGTGCACTAAACCTAATATTAACCCTAGATCTAATACTAAATCTAGTTCTAATACTATCACTAACTTTAATACTAACCCTAACACTAATGCTAACCCCTGGCCATAATACAAATACTAACCCTAACAACAAGTAGCATTAATCTTAACTCCCAATACCTCATGTTTCTCACACAGTGACCATAAGGTAAACCTATCCTCTTATATCTGTACTCACTGCATATGTTACACTTCATACCTCCCATATTAAAACACTGCTGTATATACAGCAGTATATACCAAACCAGAGTCAGCAATCTAGGCTGAACCCACTTACCTCTAATTTCTAACCCTAAACCCTAAATTACACAGCCTCATTCAGTCTAAAGGAAGAACTTACAAGCATTAATTATATAGCCTAGAACTACTTGATCATTGACGAGATGTGAAAAGTGACATTACTCCTTCTTTTACTGTCTCAATTCTATCTTCTACCAGAACTGCAGGAGAATCTCTTTCCCTCTAGCACCAGCCTCTACCATATTGGGTCTCGAGATATAAGGGACCCAAGTAGAAGATATAAGAGGTTTATTACTTGCCTTCTTGTTTGCTCAGTGCATGGAAGCACTATGTGGTCTATTCTATGTGGTGTTGACATGGTCATCACATGCCACAGGTTAGGGCATGCAATACTGGGCTTGCTCTGCAACCATTGCCACTGGGACCCACTGATTCTGGCTTATACTGTAAATACTGATGAAATTAAGGACTAAATAGCAACCTAATCGGATAAAATTTAATTTAATGTGTGTGAGGAGCATGAGCTCTGGTCCTCACCACTGAGATTATTACCCATTTATAGACATACAATTGCCAAATCAGTTTGCTTATAAGGGTTGCCTGGGTTCAGAGCTGAACCCGGACATAAGCTCTCCTTCACTCATTTACCATGTCTGAGTGGAGCAATGGAGCATTTCCTTTCTGTGATGCTTCCCCTTCCCCTGCACTGTATCATGCAAGGCTACATCTTTTTATTTACTACCAGTGAATTACCAGTCTTCACATGGGTATGCTAGGCAGGGACTTCCCGGTGATGTCACTGGCACTAATGTGTAGTCTTTAGCGCTGCTCTAGGCTGCTTTACCTATATATAGCCTATTATAGCTCTGCTCTAGGCTGCTTTACCTATATATAGCCTATTATAGCCGGTGATGTCACCGGGATCACTGCTAGGCAGTAGTCTCCGCCGAGCATATTGAGAAAAAGCCAGGTACGTCACAAGCAGTAAACAAACAGCTCTGGTCCTGCACTAGGAAGTACAGGACAAGGGGGAGCAACAAAGCTAGAAATGCTTCAATGTTCCACTCATACATTGAGAATGAGTGAAGAGGAGCTTATGTCCGGGTTCAGTACTGAACCTGGACAACCCCTTTAACCCCTTAACGCCAAGAACTGTGTACGGCCCTGGCTGGGTCTTTAAAGATGGCGCCTGCTCCTGAGTGGAGCAGGCGCCATAGCCTCTGGTGGCCTCCTGCTTCTTATAGCAGACACCCGCGGCTCATGTCCGAAACTGGCAGTAATACCGATCAAGAAAATTTAACCCCTCAGATTCCATGGTCAATCCCGACCACGGCATCTGAGCGTGTGAAACACCGGAAGCACACTTCCGGTGATGCTCCGGCTCCCCCGTGTGGCGATCGGAGGAGCCAGAGCGTGTATGCAGCAGCCCCTGTCTTTATGAATGACAGGAGGCTGCTGCATAGTATTTTCTATGGAGCACTTGCCTGTAATAGGGCTCCATAGGAAACAATCAATTTAATCAATTCTCTCATAGACTGCATAGAGTGCATTAAAGTCTATGAGAATAGCAATCTAATGATTGAATGCTATAGTTCCCTATGGGAACGATAAAAAAGTGTAAAAAAAAAAGGTTTTAAAAATAAATAAAAAACATAAAATTCAAATCACCCCCCCTTTTCCCAAAACAAAAATAATAGAACTAATAAAATTTAAAAAATACACATCATGGGTGTCGCGATGTGCAAAAACGTCCATAGTATAAAAATATATCCCCCATACGGCAAACAGCAAAACAGAAAAAAACTTCCAAATGGCCTATTCGCTGATTTTGGTTGAAATTTTTTTTAATAAAAAGTGATCAAAAAGTCATACACACCCCAGAATAGTATCAATGAAAAGGGCAGATCGCCCCACAAAAAATGAGCCCCCATACAGCTCTGTACACATAATTAAAAAAAAGGGGTTAGGGGTCAAAATATGGCGACCCACTTTCTAATTTTTTTATCACTATCAAAACACACAAAAAAATATACATATAAGGTATTGCCGGATTTGTACTAACCTGTAGAATAAAAGTAACTGGTCAGTTTTATCGAACATCGTAAATAAAAAAAACTGTAACACTGTAGTGGAATTGCTCTTTTTTTATAAATGTCACCCCATTTGTATTTTTTTCTTACCGCTTCTCATGACATCATATGCAATATTAAATGCTGGTGTTGGAAAGTACAAGCCCTCATATGGCTATGTGAACAGACAAATAAAAACGTTATGGCTCTGGGAAGGCAGGGAGCGCAAAATGAAAACAAACAAAAAAAAAACCTCTGGCCCTGAAAGGATTAAATATGTAGCTATTAAATGTGAGAAAGTACCATATATTGCTGAGGACCTTTTAAATAAATTGAAGATAATTGATAAATAATATTCACTACACAACTTTTAATTATACTTTTTTAATTTTTTGTTTAGTGGTTTAGTGGTGATGAGATAAATATATATATATTTTTTTTACAATGGAACTCTATGATGAACGCATGCCACTGTGATGTGAACCAAGGCTAAAGAAATGATTTCACATGAAATCCACTGTTGTAATTCATTTAATTAATTTCACAATCTGGTTACTTACAGTGGTTCTGAGCAATATCACATCAGCATCTGCCAAGCTGCATGAGACACAGTGACTCCAGACATCCAGTTGAGGTTTCCAGTAGAATATTATTTTAAGGATCCCCAAGGTAAAGATGTAACCAATAATGCAAAGGACATTTCGAGTCTGTTTTTTCTTATAACCGAACAGTTCCTAGGAAAATAAAGAGAATATAAATTTATATTGTAAAACACATGGTTGGGAATTTATCAACCCCCCCCCCCCCCCCACCACTTTTTTGTTTTCGTTTTTATACCATCCATTTCACTTTCTGTAAAAGTGGTAAAAACTTACACAAATCTACATACAATTGGCATCTCTGTAGTCGTACTGACCAGCAGGATAAAGATAGCATGTCTTTTTTTCCTGTATGGTGTACACCATAGTAATAAAACCTAAAAAGCAACCACAGAGTTACTACCTTTTCTTTATCCTGCTTCCTAAAAGGTAAAATAAAAAATGATCAAAAAGTCATATATGCCCCAAAAAAGAATCTATAATAATGACATCTCATGCTACAAAAATAAGAGCTTGCACAGCTTCATAGAGAGAAAAATAAAAAACCATATGGTTGTCAGAAAATAGCTGCACTGGTACCCCAGAGGCTGTGTGAAAGCAACATGGCGTCTGTAAACTAATTAATCAAAATCTGCTCTGCAAAATAAAAAATGTGGTCTTTGATGAACACTGCAGTGTATCCAAACAAAAGTTTACATCCATATTTATGCTATTTTAGTACCCTGTAGAACCCGTCTATCAATTGAAAGTGTATGGTGTGTCTTTTAATGAAAAATTGATTTCTTACCAAGAAGCAAGAAGAAATTTGGATTCTAGGCAAATCAAATTTTCCCTGAAATTTGACTACTCACTACACTCCTTAATAAATACCTTCAGGGCCGTCTTTACCAAGGGGCAAAAGGGGCAGCTGCCCTGGGCCCAGTTGCTCCTGGGGGGCCCAAGGCAGCTGCCTCTTGAGCCCTGCTAGCTACTGCCCTGGGTGTCAGGCTGTCGGCTACACAGGCATCATGATCGTACTGTGTTAATTATCTTAATTCTAGGACCTTAATGAGTTTTGCTCTAGGACCTTAATGACATCATTACCATGTGACCAGTAACCTAGCAATTACTGGTCACATGGCTATGAGGTCATCACAGGTCCTGTGGAGTGTTGCAGAAGTTAACTGTGGAGCTTTTTTGTGTAAAGATTACATCAGAAAAAGGTGACAGGGGCTGTTATGTTAATATACTGTAAACTACTATATAGTGGGGTGCTGTATATTGTGTGGGGGCCTGTATACTGTGTGGTGGGCTGTATATTGTGTGGTGGGCTGTATATTGTGTGGTGGGCTATATATTGTGTAATGGGCTGTATATTGTGTGGTGGGCTGTATACTGGGGGGGGGGTGGCCTGTATACTGTGTGGTGGGCTGTATACTGTGTGGGGGCCTGTATAGTGTGGGGGGGCCTGTATAGTGTTGGGGGGGCCTGTATAGTGGGGGGGGGGGCTGTATCGTGTATAGTTTGGGGTGCTATATACAGTGAGGTCTTGTATACCGTGAGGTGCTGTATACTGTGGGCTGCTATACTGCTCTACTATATACTGTGGGTACTGTATATTGTTGGGTGCTAACTGTGTGGTGCTGTATACTATAGGGTGCTATACTGCATACTGTGGGGTGCTGGGGTGCACTGTAACACTAGGGTGAGCCCCGGTCTCCTTCCTGCAGAGCGGTGCCCACTTCCAGAGCACTGATCCTGAGCCGCTGGAGTCTTCAGAACTGGAAATATTTATAGTCATTCACTGGACTCAGGGGGCCCAAGTAAATTTTTGCCCGGGGTCCAATCAATATTAAAGACTGCTCTGAATACCTTGAGGGTGTAAGTTTCAAAATGGGAGATATTCTCTGGGGTTCCATTTATTATTTCATCCAAGAGCCCCTACAGTTGACAGCACAAGCAGTTTAAATGCACATGGTGCTCTTATACTCTTCATTCCTGTTGTAGGTGCAGGAAAATGATTAGAGCCACTTGTAAGGTGTTTCAAAAATCAGGGGTCTCAGCATTCCTTCTGCTTCTTCTCCTTGCAACTCCACAGGGGTCTTTCAATTTCCTCCTTTCTGTCATCACTGCCCTCTTCTAGTGGGGCATCTTTTTTTCTAAGAAGAGGCAATAAAACCCCACCACACAATACAGAAGATAATCAAGAGACTCTCCCTGTTGATAAGTTGTGTGAGAACAGTCAGCGTTTGTAATGCCATGGGGAGGTGGTTAAGAAGGAGGCAGAGGAACCCATGCATAACTGATTTAGTGGTGGTAGTAGGGGCACCAGTAGCCACTGTGGCAGTAGCGGCAGTGGTGGCGATAGTGGCACTCAGAGCAAATACTGAGCAGGTAATCGGGAGGGGCCAAGAAGCTTACATTGACATATAACAGTCTGATAAAAGTGGTGGGGAGGGAGAGGACTCTGATGATGATTCTGTGTTGGACAGGATCTAGGAGCCGTATCGGGGTGCTGAGAAGGAGGTAACATTAGAGGAAGAGGGTAGTGGCATTGGCAACAATAAAAAGCAGAGGCAGAAACTCGCAAAGAACTGCCACGACCAGATCTACTTTGGGGACTGATGATGCCGCTGATACTATGGGCTCAGTCCCAAAATGTGCCAGACCTAATCCACGCTCAGCTGTCTCTAGCAGTAGGTAAGTATCTCCCATCTGGCAGTGCCAGAAGAAAAAAGTATTCCAATGTACAAGATCTGCAGGAATAAAATAAGCCATGGGCATTCAAACCCAAACATACACACTAGGGCACTAAAACAGTATACCGTAGAAAGAATTTGAGGTAGAAAATCTGCATAATAATGCAGAAGCAGCAAAATGGATGATATTGTAAAATCTCATGGACATACTACAGAAAACTTCCACACACTAATCGACCTTAATTATCTTCAAAGTTTAAAATTGAAACAACCAACATTATACTAATCTCCTTTGGCACTTCCGTGGCTCCCTTGCTTGGACTCCTACAAGTTATTGCACGCCACACTTGCTGTGAAGAAATGCCGAGATGTGCTTCCATTGGAGCATTAGGGTACGTAAGTATAGCAGTTTTTTTTTTATTTATTTTTCACTCTGTTTTAGTTTGCTCTTTGTGGTTGAAATCCATGGTTTTGTTAATTCATAGGTGCAAAGAGCACCAGACAGGTGTAAAAGATGACTATGAGTTTGTAAAGGGAAATAATTGAACACCTATAGTATCATTCCATTGTCCAGCTTGGCGAGGAAATTTCAGTTAAGGGAAACCTGCCAGATTGTACGTGCAGTCTAATCTGTGGGCAACATTTTACAGAGCAGGAAGAGTTGAGAAGATTGATATATAATTTGCAGAAAAAGGTTCATGGTAACCTGTATTCATTTAAACATCTGCCCTTTGCTTTGAAGACCAGGGGGTGCTTCTACCTAGTGATTTACAGCACATAATCATTTAGGGTAGGCTGTCAATCACCAGACCTTCCACTAGACTCCCAAGCATAGAAAAGGCAGGGATTTAAATAATTAAAGACATGGCCTAGTTTGGTACTACAGGTTCAGTGATTTTTCTGTTTCATTTTTTGATCTCTGGATTTCAAAAGAAAGAACTATTTTGTTTTTCCATCAACATAGCTGTATATGGTCTTGCTTTATGTGGGGGCAAGTTCTATTTTTCAGTGCACTATTATGGGGTACATCAGGCCAAATTTACAAATGGGATGACTATGAAAAAACAACACAATTCCACATTATTTGAATGGTTTGGCTTTTATCGTGTTCACTATCACTGTGTGGTAATAATGACACTTTAACTCTATTCCGTGAGTCTGTAGAAATACATACAAAGTTTAAATGTTTTTTTGTATTTTTAAATTTTAAAAAGAAAGTGCTCTAAAATAAACAAATAGATAAATAAATAAATAAATATGCTTTATGTCCCCATATACTGACATATTTTTTTCTTCCCATGGAGCTATGTCTGGAGGTGGTCATTTTTTGTAAGGTGAGCTATAGATTTTATTGATTCTATTTTGGTATACATTGGATCTTTTGATAACTTTGTATTCAATTATTTTGGGAGTCAAGGTGACCTAAAATTGTGCAGGTTAAATAATGAGAAACATATTTTAATAGATTGGGTCATTGTGGATGTGGTAATATCAACTGTGTGTATCTATATATAATATATATACACATATACACAGCTGGAGCCCAGTAACAGACATATGGAATATTTTAATTGTGCATACTATGTGCCATAATACTCCTGTGTTACAGTACATAATCATTCGGACAGTTACACGAATACAGTCTGCAGGCTCACATTAACAGCAGTATACTAATATTAGTTCATTTACATTGCTATCGGCTGTAAATATTCAGTTAGTCTTTTCAACTATACACTTTTTGTTTGACACCTTGTTACTGCCCCCTGGCAGAGTCCCACTGAAGCCATAGCACAGTAAACTGAATGGACTTTATTCCAGGACTTAGCAAAATTCCATTAAAATATTTATTTCTTTATTAAGTATACATTAAAAACTAGAGTAGTGCACAGCCCATAAAACAGCCTACACGTTTCAAAATCACACTGGTTTCTTAAGCATAGCTCAATTCCTACACCAGATGAGGCCACATTTACATGTGAGTTACTTTCTGGGTGGGAAACTTCCAGCTTAACCCTTGTAATATCCTTCACAGATGTTGTGTATGTTATATCTAGAGATGAGCAAAGTATTAAAAAATTGATTTGGCTGCTTCGCCAAATTTCACCCTCTGATGCTGACGTCATTCGCATGGTTAGCTTATCGCTACTCTCAATCTTGACATGTCAACTTTTGGGGATAGTTATGGAAGTGCTGACTGAAGTAGTCCCGTTCTTCTCTATCCTTATCAGAAGGTTTAAAACAACATTCCGCCCCTCTCAAACACACGCTCTCCAAATCCCCTGAGGACGCTACATCAGCTGGCAAAACATGTTGGGGGGCAGTGTTTGAGCTTATTTTTAAACAGCAAGTGCACATAACTTAAAAAAATAATGAACAGCCTAAGGAAAATTTTACATGGCATAGGGTAGACTATTAGGGAACGTACATATATCCCTTATCCATCTATTCATACTGTAAAGGAAACAATGTTTATTGGTAGATATAGATAAAAAGAAACTATGCGACACAGCTGATATTTTTAAATATTTATTATTTAGTCAGTAGGGATTTATAATATGGATTCAATAAATGTTACATTTTAATAAATAGAAAGTAGCACATGGAATTAAAAGTTGTTTGTTGATCTTATGGACCATTTGTAAATAATTCAAAGTGAGAGGTGCCTTGACATGTGCTAGGGGTCAGCATTTGTTGATATTTTGTAAATTAAAGGGAAAACCCTATCTTTTTGACCCATAAGGAGCCACACAGTCAGAGAAAGCAAAGAAAATGATATAGCTGCAGAGGAATTATGGCAGGTTTTCTGTCAAGACAACCCACTACACAAACTTTTTTGGGAAAAGCAAATAAGGTTTTCTCTAATAAATGTCTTGGACATTATCAGGAAATAAATAGTGTTGATCGAGCACCAAAGTGCTTGTGTGCTCGAGTAAAACACTTTGCGATGATCGGGTGCTCTACCGAGTCAATGGGAGAACCCGAGCATTAAACCAGGCACCCCTGCTCTGAAGAGGGGAGGGTGTCGGGATTCTAGTTCGGCTTAAGAATCCATGCTCTGACTCCATATATAGCTATGTGCATAAATGGAGTCAGTGCTTAGGGAGACCCAAGTGCACCTAAATCTAATTTAGTCTGTATTGCAAAAGAGTTTCTGCCTGGATTCAAACTCATGACCTGCTGTATTAGAGACAAGGCACTTAACCACTCAGCTATAATAGCTGCATAGCCAGTTACAAGAAAAATATGAGAATCCTACTGTACTGTACTTCTACTGAGACCTATACAGCAGAAGTCTCATTTTTTTCTTTTTTTTTTAGTGACTGGCTATGCAGCTACAGTATATAGTGTAGTGGTTAAAGTTCTGGGCTGTGATGCAGAAGCTGTCAGTTCAAATCCTGTGACAAACTTTTTCATAGAGGCTAAACTTATATATATATATATATATATATATATATATATATGTTTTAGACATAATATATTTACACATATTATTATATATTTAGAATATATAATATATGTAAATATATGTAAATATATTATGGCTAAAACATTAGTAGTAGTTTCCCACATAGTATGCATTCATATATATCAGAAGTATGATTTTATCTATATATTTTTTTACAATTTCTAGAAAAAATATAAAATATATAAATCTAATATAACCTCTATTTATGAAAAGTTTGTGATGGGATTTGAACTCTCAGCTTCTGCATTATAGCCCAGAACTTTAACCACTACACAGCCAGTCACTTTAAAAATAAATAAATAAATGAGTCTACTGCTGTATAGGTCTCAGTAGAAGTACAGTACAGTAGAAGTCTATTTTTATTTATTTTTTATTTTATTTAAAGTAACTGGCTATGCAGCTATTATAGCTGAGTGGTTAAGTACCTTGCCTCTAATGCAGAAGGTCGAAAGTTTTAATCCCAACAGAAACTTTTCTGAAATACAGGCTAAATTTGATTTAAATAAACTGGGGTGTCCAAGCACTGACTCCATATATGGACATAGCTATATATGGAGTCAGAGTAGGGAATTCTAAGCCGCAGACTCACACTGAGGGATTCCCTCACTGTACAGTGATCTTCTGCATAGAAATAGAGGCTAAATTAGATTTAAATAAACTGACTCAAGCATCAAACTCGAGCACATGCGGTGTTCAGCCGAACTCCGCATTGTGCTGAGCATAGCGATGCTAGAGCCGAACTGGTGTTCAGCTGAGCATGCTCGCTCAACACTATAAATAAATAAAACATATAAGCATTACATAAGATCAGCTTGGGGAATTAACCAGTCTTGAGACTTATTTACAACAAAATATAGTCTACAGGGGCATGCAAATACATTTAACACCAAACTCACATCAAAATGATCCAGATTTTTTTAAGGTTTGGGAGGCATTACTGACAGAGAATTCCCTGTGGATGCAGGTGTATTTATTGGAATACGAAAAAAGGATACTGACCAAAGTCTCTATACAGCTAGAGAAAGAAATTAATGATATACAGAATTTTCGTACTCAACCAAAGTTTGGCACTTAGGAAAATAGACTCCAGAAAAGAAAACATAGGAAATATAACAGAGATAAAAAAGATCTTGACTCAGGACGTCTATACTGTATATGTAAAAAACACTGGAGCTAGATTCCCAAATAATTATATTAAAAAACATGAACAATATACTGACATTTCAGAGTCAGAAATTTCTGAATCAAAAGGGAGTGTATCAAACCAAAGTTTGGGAACCAAACGTAAAGCCAAAAATAGATCAGGCCCAAGTCACAGAAAAAAAACACATATAATCCAAACAGTAACCAGAAATGTCAAACAAATCAGTGTCAAAATCAAGGAGAGATGGAGATACAGTATGGAGAGGATGGGCAGTTTGTATTGCAATTGCTGCTCTCCTGTCCACCACTATCCCACCCTCACAGTGTGCCACAACTCAGTACAGTTACAGGACCAATGATGTCTCTTTCTTCCTCTTTTTTAGTGCCCGGAATACAATTGAGGGGTTGAGGGACAGGGACAAGTGGGGATATCGACAGAGGACGTAGCTGCTGATCAACAAGATACAGAATTGCAGATAATTAATTTATCCAAAATAACATTAAAACCACAACATGTAACCCTTAAACGAAGAGCCCTTTCACTTAAACCAGCGCCCTATTATGACTGTTTCACCTGGGTTAAGCATGTTCATTTATTTGCTAGAAAAATAGAGTTACATATAGATTTTAAGAGCAAGGAGAAGGACACCAATGAGTTTAATAGAAAAGAGGAGAGATCTATACAGATACTTGAAGAGTTACGAAAAGAACATTTGGAAGAATATCAAAGATCAGTTACTCCTTTTAGTACATTAACTCCTCAATCAAAATATACCCCCCCCCCCTTTACTAAATATGCTAAGATTCAATCTTTTGTAGATCTGGTGACCAGGGATATTCAGAACTAAAAAAGATCAAATAGGATCCAACATGACAATACAAGAGAAGGTAACTATGCAAGAACTTATGAATCATGAAGAAGTAGAGATTAAGCCCTCTGATAAGGGTGGCAATGTCATCCTGCTCGATAAAGCAGGTTATCTAGCAATGGTAATGAGATTGCTACAAGATACTACCACATACAAGCAGTTGAGGGAAAATCCAATGGAGACATTCACCAAAGAATTAAAGATTATCCTAATGTCAGCAAAGGAAAGGAATCTGATAACAAAAGATAAATATAAAGTTTTGTTTAAACCCAGACCAACTATAGCAACTTTCTATGCTACTCCGAAAGTCCATAAAAAACATTATCCGATCCCAGGAAGACCAATAGTTTTGGGGAACCAAAGTTTGTGTGAGGGGATCAGCAGCTACGTGGACCAGGTGATCTCCTCATTTGTATCTGGCCTTTCGTCCTATTTGAAAGATACAAAAGACACACTTGCCATGCTCCAGGGCATACAGGTCAATAAAACAACAATGATTGCCAGTCTCGATGTAGAAGCGCTGTACACGAGTATACAGCACAATCTCAGGATAGAAGCAATTAAATACTTTCTAAACACCAATAGGACATATTTTTTTCAAACACAATGATTTTGTTTTGTCACTGTTACATTTTTTGCTAACACACAATTATTTTGTATTCAATGGTAAATATTTTTTACAGATCACGGGGACAGCAATGGGGACAATTTGTGCACCGAGTTTTGCTAATTTATTTTTGGGGTGGTGGGAAGTAAGAGTAGGTTTCACGGAACAACACATTGATTTCACTAAGTATGTTTTGTTTTGGGGGCAATATATCAATGATATTTTAGTTTTATGGGAAAGCACAGACAAACACTTTTCACAATTTGTAAAAGTATTAAATAACAATGAAGTAGGTCTTAAATTCACTGCAGAAATACACAAAGAGAATCTAAATTTGCTTGACCTAAAAATTTCCCTGGAGCCTGACGGAGTGTCAAAACGGAAGTGTACAGGAAAGTCACCTCAACTAATAACCTACTGCATTGGGAGAGCTACCACCCACAGGCCTTGAAGAAAGGCATTCTGGTAGGTCAATACCTACAAGCAAAATGTAATTGCTCAACGAAAGAGAATTTTGAACAAGAAATTAAGCTCCTATACAGAAGGTTCAGAGCTAGAGGCTATCGAAAAAAAGTTTTATATAAAGCATATAATAGGGTGAAAAATGCTGAAAGAACCATTCTCTTGCAGGACAAAAAACAAATAGGAAATGGAGAAATGAAAAAGATAATACGCTGTACTGGCACATAAAGGCACATTTTGATGCCAGATGATGAACTGAGAGAAGTAATCCCCCCCCCCCCCCATCCAACAATTACTAAAAGAGAACTTGGTGCATAGTCACTTCTAACAAAATCAAAAAGAGCATAAAACAACATGGCTATCCACAACAGGTTCCTATCCTTGTAGGGATGGTATTTTTTGCAATAAAATGATACCAAGAAAGGAATTTATAAATCCAGTGGATAATAAAAAGTACCAAATCAAAGAATATATAAACTACAAATCTATAGGTGTAATCTATGCCATGTGAATGTGGATGCCCAAAGCTCTATATAGGCAAGACGATACAACAGTTAAGAAGACGGATATCCAAACATTTGAGCTGTATTAATACCGAATCAGACACGGCCCTTTCGAGACATATTAAAGACAAACATAGAGGAGATACAAAGCATCAAAAATTTTGGGGTATCAAGAAAATGTGAACAGACCCTAGACTAGGAGAAATAGATAAAAAAAAATACAGCAAGAAGAAACAAAATTGATTTATCACCTTAGGAGCCTGACCCCTTTAGGATTAAATGAGGGATTTACATATGTATCATCTCTCTGACTGTAGTGACTCTGGTATTGAATTATGAATACAGAAGAACTATTGAAAAAACAGTTTTGTCATGACTAAAAGACAGTAGCAATATTTTAGGAGCGGCTACGGTGAAAAACTAGCTCCATCAAAAAGGGCCCCTTCACATGAGTCACCCATTTAGATTCTAAATAGCATTAAGTTAAAATGCCATGGTATATAAATGTCCTAGTACCGTATAAATCAATATAGAAAATAATTAAAAAAATAATAATTAACTAAATAATCTAATAAAATTATGATAAAAATCAAAAAGAATGCAGATTTAAAGTTTAAAAATGTATAATCATGGACATTAGAATATTGAATTAATTATGGCAATCGTGTTTATGATCTTTAAAAAGGGCATTTATGAAATGAAACTGAGAACTTTCTTGTGTATAATCATAATACATGATAATTAAATGTGTGATTAAAAGATACTGAATATAATAACATAATTATGATTGAATAATGATGGCATGATGTATAATATAATTTACGGAAAAGTTTAAATCTACAGACATGATTGAATGTAGTTGTACTATCTTGTGATCAATTCATCAAATGCTATTAATAATAGAATAAGATTCATTTATTTAATATGAGAAGATCCTAAGAATTCTATATCCATATAGTAGCTAAAAATAGTAAAAATCATGAGGGGGCACATATGATAGTGACACTGAATAAACCAAAGTGTAAGTAGAATATTTCTGCTATAGATAAGGAGCCGCAAATAACATGTGCAGAGGAGATCAATACCTAGAGTGAAGGAAAATCTAAGTCCTCTGACATGCCCAGTGAGTGCTAATGGAGCGCTTTGGGACCAAGTCAGCAGTCATGCGCAGGAGCTACATGGGAAGGAGAAGGGACGATCGTAAGGCAGGACGTCAGCTGGAGGGAGGAGCGAGAAGTACGGGACCGCTTCAATCAGCGTAACTATCCCCAAAAGTTCACATCAAGATTGAGAGTAGCAATAAGCTACCCATGCGAATGACGTCAGCATCAGAGGGTTTAAGACACCGTTCCCGCCACTCTGCCCAAATCCCTTGAGGAAACATGTCGGGGGGCAGTGTTTGAGTTTTTTTTCAACCCTTAAGCTACCGGAGTTTTTTTTCTTTTTTGCGTTTTCATTTTTCTTCCCTATTTTCCATGAGCCATAACTTTTTTTATATTTTAGGTCACATAGCTATATGAGGGCCCATTTTGTGTGGGACAGGTTGTACTTTCTAATGTCCCCATTAATTATGGCATAAAATATATTAGGAAGCAGTGAAAAAATTCAAATGGGGTGGAATTGAAAAAAAAAAACGCAATTCCTCCACGGTTTTACGGGTTTTGGTCCCACGGCATTTTGTTTACGACAAAACTGACCCATTATCTTCATTCAAGGATAAAAGAGAAAAGCAATCCAGCACTTCAGTAATTTTTGAGCCGTCGGTTCTTTTAGGGTCCATTCACACGTCCGTGTGTGTTTTGCGGATCCACAAAACACGGACACCGGCAATGTGCGTTCCACATTTTGCGGACCGCACAGTTTGCCGACACTAATAATAAATAGTAGGCAAAAGACAGATAAAGATGAGAATTTTTAAAAAATTCAACTCGTCCGGTTCGGCAAATTTCCTGAAAAAATTTGGTTTGATCTGATTTTATTCGTGGCGAATAGCGTTAAAAAAAACTGCTATTTACTGTCTGCAGAGAGCCTTTATAGTGGTGTAGAACACTGTGCCTTGCAGTAACACGCATAGGGAGTCTGCTGTGGTAGTGAAATAATACTGTGAGTCAGTATGACATGGAGATGACAGGCATCGCTCTTAGAATCACTGCACACTTCACTTATTTGGGCAGTCACGAGGCCAAAACTGACCAAATAATTCAAATATGAACTCAGCCTTACAGGTCAGTGTTAGCAATGTCGGCGCATGGCTCAGTCTTCCTTGACGCCGCTTGGCGCCGACAACATGTTCTTCCCGTTGACGGTCACCATGGTTACGATTTTGAGTTGTTGCAGAGAAAGGCAGGATTCGACTTCTTGATGAAGGACAGAGGCGGACATTGTCGCATGACCAACAGCGTGACAACATAAAGGCAGAGGCGGAATGACTTGGCCAAGTTGCTGGTGTGGCTGTGCAGGAACCACATTCACCCAGTGGGCCGTAAAGGGCATGTATTGTCTCTGACTGCAGTTATAGCTCCACAAGTTGGCGCTGCCATGCACTTTGACAAACACCGACAGGCTCAGAGTGTGTAGGTGGCGGCAGCATCAGGAGGCCACAGAGTGGCACAATGACAGAGTGTGGAGGTGGCGGCAGCAGCAGCATCAGAAGGAGGCCACAGAGTGGACAATGACAGTGTGGAGGTGGCAGCAGCAGTCACAGGAGACCACTGAGTGGCAAGGTGACATAGTGTGGAGGTAAAAGCAGCATCAGGAGACCACAGAGTGACCTGGTGACAGAGTGGAGAGGTGGCAGCAGCATCAGGAAACCACAGAGTGACAAGGTAACATAGTGTGGAAGTGGCAGCAGAATCAGGAGACCACAGAGTAGCAAGGTGACATAGTATGAAGGTGACAGCAGCATCAGGAGACCATAGAGTAGCAAGGTGACAGAGTGGGGAGGTGGGTGGCAATACGAGTACCAGCTGAAGATGGTGGGTGAAAGAAGGATCACTTGGCATCAGATGTCTGGCATCGGGCGGGTGGCAGCATCAGAATAGTAGCTGAGGCAAGTAGCCAGAAGAAACCGATCTCTTTTATCAAATTGTTGGTGTGGCACCATGGATGATCTAGTTTGATGCATCAGGCATTGGTGGATTAAAATCCTGACTGATCAATGCCTGATTCATCTTGACAAAGGTAATTCTCTCCACATTTTGGTGAGTTCTTCTTGGGGTAACTATGGCCCCGGATGCACTAAACACCTGCTGTGATGTCATACTACTGGCTGGGCAGGACAGCTTTTCTAGGGAAAACTCTGCTAGTTGCAGCCACAAAACCAGTTTGGCTGCCCAGTAGTCCAGTGGGTCTTCAATGTGGGGTGGTACCACCTGCTGGTTCAGGTCCTGCTCCAGGTCTAGCTGCTGCTGCTGGTGAGTACTTAATTCACTAGGCAGGTGAAAAAAGCTGCTCATCAGCGACTCTAGATTCAAGTGGCTTCTGGTGGAGCTGGAACTGCTCCTACCCATCCACCCTGCCACAGAAGCCATGGCAGAGGAACGTGAGAGCAGAGAGCCCCCCCGCTCAGACCTGTGAGAGGATGGACAATGGCACAGATAGGCAGTGGTCAACTGACTACATAGGATGTCTCTAGGATGTCCAGTTTGTCCTCCCTCTCAGCGTGTCTAACTGACTGTCTCTAGGATGTCCAGTTTGTCCTCCCTCTCAGCGTGTCTAAAAAAGGCCCCCCTTTTGGACCGGTAGCGAGGGTCCAACAAGGTGGAGAGCCAGAAGTCATCCCACTGCCGAATGGTGGCAATTCTGCTGTCACTACCTAAGTAAGTGAGCATGCAGCTGGCCATTTGTGCAAGTGACTCGGATGGACTCCCTGCCCCCATCTCGACTGCATACTGCCATGGTGTGTCTGGGTCCTCTGCCTTATCTTCCTCATCGCCCTGTAACTCCTCTGGCTGCTCCTGATCTCCGGTCACCTGTGTAGCAAATCCACACCCATTTCACTACACATTGCTTGTGCTCCAATGTCCTCATCCTCCTCCTCCAGTTCAGCCACCACAGGGCTCATGTGGCCGTGAGATCTTGGCAACACGTCTCCACTCCCATGACCAGCCAGATTTACCAGCATCTGTTCAAGGACATGAAGCAGTGGAATGAAATCATTCATCCCATAGTCCTGGTGACTGACAAATAACGTAGCCTCTTCTAAGGGGTGAGCAAACAGCAGGTGTCACGCATGAGCTGCCACTGGGTGACATCGAAGTTACACAGAGGAGTACTCCCTTCCGCTTGGATAATCAAAAAATCATTTATGAGTCTGACCTTTCTCTGTTCATATAGTCGTTCCAACATATGGAGGGTGGAATTCCAACGGGTTGAAATGTCGCATATCAGCCTATGTTGGGGGATGCCATTCTGCCGCTGCAGCTCAAGGAGGGTGTGCTTTGCAGTGTACGAGTGGCTGAAGTGTATGCAATGTTTCCTGCCCATTTTTAGGATTAGTGATGAGCATCAGGGGAAATATCCGAATTTGCAATATTTTGCAAATATTTGGGTGAATATTTATCATAAATTCGCTAATTAGAGAATTAGTGATTTTATTCTTGATTGCGAAAATCAGCAATGTATTGTGCGCTCAATACAGGCGTGGGTCACTTTTGCTACATTTTTCAAGCTGCTAGAAGTTTCCTGAGACTGGAGAAAATGGTTGGCAGGGCACAACATTACAATAGCTTTTATATGCAGATAGAGTGCTCCAATACATTCGCATTTTCCACTTATATACGACACAAAAGGCTTTAGAATATATAACTGCACTGCTGAACTGCAAATATATTTTTCTTTTTTCCACTTATACACTCCACAAAAGGGCTATATTAATTTCACCTTTTAAGTTGCATTACTGAAAAAAATGTTTTTTTTTGTTTTTTGTATTTAAGTGTTGAGGTTTTAACAATATGTTACTGATACAATGCTCCTGTACAGATTTGTCATAAGTTTTTGCATATCTGATCTCAACAAGAAGTAAATAAATATGTATTGGATGGAATTGAAGAACACATGTGTCTTTGGCATTGCTAGTTATTTTAAAACTAAGCATACTGCTATGAATCAGGATACAGTGCATGTCCAAAACACTCAAGTGTTGTTTGGACTATCTTTTGGCTACTTGTATAGTTATGGATTTATGTCTGAATAAGGCCCCAAATTTAGGCTACTCAAGACGCTGGACATATGTATGTTGACCCAAATTTACCACTAAACATAAAGTACAATGTGTTATGAGAAAATAATCTCAGTGCTAGGGAGGTCAGTATGGGAGCTTCTGCAGACACACGCTGCGAGTTCAATGTGTTGAACTCACTCATGTGAAGCCAGCCTAATAGTTGTGGTACACCTCACAGGACAAATTAAAGGGCTTCTGTCACCCCACTAAACAGTTTTTTTTTTGTTTTGTTTACTTATAATCCTTATACTGCGATTTATGCCTCCATAATCTAATTAATCATTTTGGTCCAGTAGATTGTGTTAAAAACATGCTTTTAAAATATGCAAATTACCTTGCTACCAGCAAGTAGGGTGGCTACTTGCTGGTAGCAGCCGCATCCTCCGATCCTAAAGACGCCCCCTCCTCATGTTGATTGACAGGGCCAGGGAACGGGATCGTTCTCTGCTGGCCCTGTTTGCATTCAAAATCTCGCGCCTGCACCGTACCTGTCTTCAATCGGCCCAGGCGCACTGAGAGGTGGACACTCGCTCGGCCGCTTCATCCTCAATGCGCCTGCTCCGGGTGTAGATGTGACGTCATCGGCGCAGGCGCATTGAGGATGGAGTGGCCTAGCGAGCGGCCTCCTCTCAGTGCGCCTGCGCCGACTGAATACCGTTACGGCGCAGGCGCGAGATCTTGATAGCAGACAGGGCCAGCAGAGGACGATCCCGTTCACTGGCCCTGTCAATCAACATGCAGAGGGGGCGTCTTTAGGATCGGAGGATGTGGCTGCTACCAGCAAGTAGCCGCCCTACTTGCTGGCAGCAAGGTAATTAGCATATTTTAAAAGCACGTTTTTAACACAATCTACTGGACCAAAATGATTAATTAGATTATGTAGGCATACATCGCAGTATAGGGATTATAAGTGAACAAAAAAACGGTTTAGTGGGGTGACAGAAGCCCTTTAAAACCAACATACACAATGTTCTACAATTACTTCAGACAATGCAAATCACACAAGGGACATTTTCCCATATGTTGCGGCTTTTTGATAAGCCAAAACCAGAAGTAGAACCTACAGAGAGAAAAACTTTTGGAAATTGGTTCTTCTTATGTGTTTTGGGCCTTCTCCAAATACTGACCAAAACATATAGTAATATCAGTGCACATTCCTTTAATTTCTTTTACAGAAAATTAACTCAAAATACAACCTGTATAACCTGTATAACAGGGTTACTCAAAAGCAATTTTTACAATAAGCCACACTTCTAAAGCTGCCTAATCCTCTTTGTGTTTCCCCACACAGTAGTGGTGCTCACTTAGTGTTCCCGAAACAGTATTATATCTCTTAGTGCCTCCCCAAACTGAAAGATGCCCTTTTAGTGCCTTCTTACAATGTATAATGCCCTCCTTAGTGCGCTGCATTAGAGCCCTAAATCCCGTCCTCACATTAGGATGATCCCTTGGTGTCCCCATAAATGTCCCTCTCACATAGTTATGCCTTTTAAGTGTGCCCCACTTAATGTTCCATTCAATGTGCCCCAGAGCCATCGCCCAACAACTTCTTCACAACCCCCACTCCTGTGGCTATTCAAGATCACTCTCTCAGACAAGGCCCAGCAGCTGCTCTTTTTCCTACAGTGTCACTGTATGTAATGTCATTGTATAATACTGTTGAGGGGGACCTCATAAAATCTTTCAGTCCTCCTCCTGGATTGGCCCCTTGTGAGTTTGGGCCCCATAGCAGTCACTTCCAATGCTTGCCCTATAGCTATGGCTCTGGTTCCATTAAGTGGCCCCCACATAGAGTAATGCCTTCTTAAAGGGCATCTGTCCGCAGATTTGTACCTATGAAACTGGCTAACCTGTTGCATGTGCTCTTGGCAGCTGAAGGCATCTGTGCCTTCTGAGTAAAATGTTTTAATAAAGTTTTAATGCATTCAAATGAGCCTCTAGGTGTTGCCGTTACACCTAGAGGCTCTGCTCTCTCTGCAACTGCTGCTCCCTTTGCACTTTTATTGACAGAGCCAGGCGTGACAAGGTTTTCTCAGCATGGCCCGGTCAATTAAAGTGCAGCGAGTGCAGTAGTTGCCAAGAGAGCTGAGCCTCTAGGAGTAATGTCAACACCCCCTTTGCTTTTAGGGGCTCATATATTAAAACATAATTTTTCTTAGCAATACGGGCACATATGAACATATGGCAAAGTGCACATGTAACAGGTCAGCCAGTGTCATAGGTACACATCTGCTGACAAATGCCTTTTAAGTGCCATTGCCCAGCATTGCGCCTGCAATGTTCGGCAAAGCAGCCAAATAGAATTTTTGAAAACTTCGCTCATCACTAGTCTGGACAGATGACAGTTTCTGTCTGGATTTAGATTAAAGTTGACCAGTTGAGTACCCCGGCTGTATATGATGTACACTCACACAGTGGTATATAGATCATATTGACAGTAATAAAAATAAAATAATCTAACTTGATTATTCATCTATTACTGTAATCTGATTAGCACTTTGGAATACATAATATAGTAGTTCATATATATTATACCAAACTTTGTGGCTACCTGCCTCTTTGTGCTGTAGCTAGGGTTCCCAACCCCGTTGTCATCAAAATCATAAATCCCAGCAGAAGGTTTCTTTCATAGATTTTATTTGCATTAGAATGCAGCATAAATGTGCGAACGTTTTTAGCCGTGTCTGGCCTTTGTCAGGCACTGTGCCGCTGAAGGTAGAGGTGAAGGAGATGCATATAGGATGCAGGAATGGGGGCCTATGTCTGACAAGATGTACAATAATCTCAATCACCCAAATGCTTGTTTTTTTTTACAACTATGATATGACAGACTGTATAGTAGTTATAGGAAATGCAAACTATTCAATAAATAATTTCAGCTAATAACTAAGTAGCTATTCAAATATGTAAAAGGCTGGTTACACAGTATGTTAGTAGGAAAGTAAAGAAAACCTGAAGTACCCTTTCTCCTCATCTATATAACAGTCACAAATGTTGACTTTCTATGTGCACAAACAGAAAATATAAAAGTATATACAAATGTATTGCTATCTAATCATTTTGAGTAAAATAGAGGAAAGTTACTTACCATTTCATTTTCCTGCCCCTCATTGAGTATATTCTGTCTGGTCATTGTAGATGAATGCTTCGTTCCTCGCGGAGAACTGAAGGCATTTGACTTTTGGAACATTATGTACTTTCTCAATGTGTGCCCTCCCTTTTCACCCCCTTCAGCTCCACCTGCAGCTCAGGTTTTTCAGGGCTGATAATGAGATGTGTGCCTAGGGGTAAAAAGTATAGTATTGTTTTACAGCTAAGCAATTTTTGTTTAAAAAAAACAAAACACATTTATAGTTCTTAAGGCGTCCACATATTTAACGGTAAATGTTAATGATACAATCTTCAGCAAGATTAACACCAGTGTTGGGATCTTTGGGGCCCATTATGATATCAGAGCATGGGCCTACCAGAGGATCCTCTGGTACTCCGGTGGGCCAGTCCGATGTTGATTTAAAACCATGGGAGAGGAATCTACCTGGAAGCTGTGTCAGTTTTCTTGCATAAAAAACAAACAAATAAAAATCTTTTTTGCATAAGCCATATTTTAAAATTTCAGTGCTCTCACAACTTAAAAAAATTTTAGTAATTGGTGAAGTTAACATGGAAGGGACTGGATTGTCGGATATATCAAGTTTTAAAGGAGTTGACCACTATAACTGTCAATCCAAACAATGTTTCTGCTTATTACAGATATCACCCCTATTGTCCTACACTTAAAATATCCTCAAACTTCGGATCAAGTAAGAAACTATTTATTACTCCCTTAGGCCTCATGCACACGACAGTGTTTTTTCACTGTCAGTGATTTGGCTTCAGTGGTCCGTGTCCGATTTTGCTTCAGTTGTGTTTCCTTGTGTCTCCCTTTTTTTTTGTTTGACAGGGGAAAAAAAAAAGGAAGGTTAATGAAAAGTGTAATTTTATTGCACCAAGGTCTTGTAGAAAAAAACTGACACGGACGCGGACACGGATGACATACCAATTGTGCATCCTTTTTTTGGAGGGACCAATTGACTTGAATGGGTCCGTCCTCCGTTTTCCATTGACAAGAATATTACAGGTTATATTTTTTTGGCGGACTGGAATCAAGGATCACGGACGCGGAGAAAAAACGGAGGAATATCATTTTTTTTTCACAGCTCCATAGAAATGAAATGAATGGGACCTCTGCTAAACTGTGAAAAATGACGGAACGGACTGGGATGCACACAACGGTCGTGTGCATGAGGCCGTAATATTATCTACCCATCTTACCTCTCCCTCAGATGTGGTCCTTATAAAAGCCTTCCACTCCAAACATACAGTATACAGCCAAATCATACCCTCTCCTACTCTCACCTACTAACACTCTCTCTGCTTCTCCTTATTGCTGGTGATATCTCTGCAAATCCTGGCCCCCCTCAGAAGATCCCCACAATCATATCTACCTCCCACTATTGATCTACAAATTTCTGCAACCCGCAAAATTTTACAAACATTTCCCTGGCCCCTGCTTCCCCTGCTTCCCCTGCCCCTCCTATAGGAGCATTATGGAACGCTCGCTCTCTTTAAAACAAACTTTCCTACATTCATTATGTTTTTATCTTTCACAAACTGAGTTTAACAGAAATATGACACACATTCTCTGACATAGCTTCTCCTGCTGTACTCTCACATGGTGAATTTTATTTTACATACACTTCCCATCCTGGCACCGGTAGAGAAGTTGGTCTTCTCCCATCAGATAACTGCTCCTTCAGCCCAACTTCACTACTATCTTCCATTAAGCTTCTGTCATTTCAAGTACACACTGTCTTTATCTACTTTCCTTCCAACCTTCCTACCGCCATCCAGGCCCAGCCACCAGCCACTTCGACAACCGGTCCCTACACTTTATTTTCGTTGACATACCGACTATCAATATTCAATGATTTCAATAATTAACTTCAACATACCCATTGACACTCGCCACTCAGCTGCCTCCTATCACTCATACTCTCTAGAGATGAACGAATCAAAGTTGACGAAGTGGAATTCGATCCAAATTTCAGGAAAAAATTTGATTTGCACCGAATCCGAATTTCCTCACGTTTCCTGGTAACGAATCGTATTTTTTTCTAAAATGGCTGCTGCACATGTTAGGACATGGAGCAAAGAACTCTGGGATCACCCACAATGCCATGTATGCAGCCAATCAGCAGCCAGCCAGCCCTGTGATGTCACAGCCCTATAAATAGCCTCAGCCATCTTGGATTCAGACATTTTCCAGTGTACCTAGTGCAGGGAGAGATTTCAGCAGGCACTAGGGACAGTGCTAGGAAAGACTTGAAAACTTTTTTTTTTGCTGAATAGAAGTTCAGGGAAAGAGCATTAGAAGTGTAGGGAAAGGATAGGGAGGAATTATTCCACAGTATTGAAGCAGAACAGGGTTCAATAGAGAAGAGTACAGCCTGGTGTGGGGGATTCGCTCTTCTCCGGGGGTCATTCACACAAGTATCTTCGCCAGACACCAACTTTAAGGTCCAAACATCGCTTTTATATGGCACCTTAGCAAAACAAACATAATACAAAACAAACACCTTCCCGGCTGGGCTCTAACTAAACATATGGTATAATCCCTGACTCACCTATAGAGTGCTGTTCAGACACAGTGTCAGGTCTGTCTTTCTCAGCCAAGCGTATACCAGCCCCCCAGGCTGTAACACGGTCAGTTCAGGCTACAGTATGTCCGATCCTCGTGGTTTATCAGCCTAGCCCGGCTGGAACCACACACCCAAAGCCTCACCTGGCCTCTGTTTGCAACCGCGCCCCCGACTGACAGTCTGGGGTGGGATTTTACTCCACAGTAATGATCCCAGGTGATTAAACCTGGGGATCCCTCATGCTAGGGAAAACCTGCTGTGGAATCGGAGGGGTGGATTGGCAGCTCCCTCTACCAACCTAGCTCCCAATCCAAGTAAAATCCAGCCATTAAATACTAAACAAAATAGCTCCAGCAACTATGTCTTGCTGAAGCCAGCACCCCTCTGGAACTTTACTTATCTCACCCAGTTGAGGAACCTGGGTGAGAGAGATATACCTCTCTTTTGTTCAAACCTGTGGGGGTGAACACTTGCACCCACTGGATGCTTGCAACAGGGCATACTCCTTATCCTACAACCTTCTGGCTCAATGTTCCCCCTGGGATATGTGGTCAGTATCACCTTTTTACCCTTATTCTGCCCTGCCCCAGCCAGCCGAGTTTGGTTTGTTACTAATACTGGCTTTCTACCTAGTAGAAAATATCTAAGGGACTCGAGTGCCCATCTAATGGCCCGACACTTTAGTTTTACTCCCTGGTCTCGCTCTCTTTGTTTCTTTGGCTCTCGCCCATGCCCTTCCAGGAACCTTCACTTTGTCACCATTTCTTTTTTTCTACTTTTTTTCAGCATTTCTGCTTCTAGACTTGCTAGCTCTGCAACGACCATAAGTTCCACTTCCAAGTTCATCCTTAACGTCATCAGTGGTTTCCTCAGCTTTGGCGGCAGTTTCAGAGTCTTCTGCTTTCTCAGTGACTTTTTCCACTTTGGCAGATTCTCCTTCAGCCATTTCTTTGATCTCTGTAACATCTGAGAATTTGTCCCACTCCAAGTCATCGGCCTTAGCTCTTTCAGCTAGTGTCTCTTTGTTGTCTCCTCTCACTTTGTGAGCCTTCTCATCCTTCTTGGACAGGGTATTATATACCAGCCGTCTTAACTTCTTATTTTCCTTTTTATCAAGGTTAGAGGTATGAGGAACACCGGGTCTTTAACAGACTCCTTGTCTTCTGGCATTCCCTCCAGAGGGTCAGCCGGGACATTGCTCTCCCTTTGTGCAGGACTCATGAGAGCCATCCCAAAGTAGGGTACAGGAACTCCACACTGGTCACCCATATCCTCTTACTTCTTCCCCAGCAGGCTGCTGGCTATTTGGAAGGCCTTGTAGGCGGAGGGAACGTCTTTCAGGACCAGGTCCTGGCTACCCACTGCCATGAGTCTCTTGGTGTCTGCATCCACATCAGCCCCATCAATGGGTTCAGCAGAAACATATTCCATCTTCTCTGCCTCAGCCAGCACCGCAGTGCCACCATCTCCAGACCCCTTCTTTTATTTTTAATTTTTTTTTATTGATTTTTAAAACATGTAAAATAGGTATTACAAACATGGAATACAAGACCATATTTTGTACAGAGCACAAATAATGTCGCGATAAGGCAGAACTAATACAGCAGAATATGTGAGACCAGGCTAACAAGCGGCATGAACAGATCGTAGTCGGAGAAGCACCCTTAAAAGGGTGATGTTAAAGGATGAAGGCGAAAGCCATACCATTGGATGTGCATGCATTAAGAACCGCAATTCACCTTTGACACTTATCTACGATACAGCTCAAACACTATATGAGGTCAGGTGGAAGCGAGCCTAGTCAAAGTGAGAAAAAAGTGCTGTTAAAGAATTGGACAAACATTATGCTGGTGACTGTATTCCAGAAATTAAACAGTAGAAACAGTAACATCAGGAGTAAATCCTCAAATGGAAATAAAGGGGGGGGGGAGGAAGGGGAGTATGTGGAGGAACTGAGGGAGAAGGTGAGAAGGGAGGGGGGGGGGGAGGGAATGTAAACCAGTCTGTGTGAAGGATTTGGACCAGCGAGTCAAAGGGAGGCAGACCAAATATTGGCATGTAGGGTATGCTAGTCTGGCGAAAAGGTTTTCCTATGAAGTCGGCAGTGTTGCAGGCGTTTTGATATAAAGGTGGCTCTCTACACACTGAAAATGTTGGGGAGAGGGGTAAAGTGGCCTTGCACTCAGGGAGTGGAGGAGATTAATTCTCCAAGCTGGTGGGGAGAAATTATATTTTTCTTAGCCGTCCATGGAAGCCATATTTTAATATATTTATGACAGGAGCAGAGTTCCCAGTGTGAGAGTTCATCCATTCTGGCTATGGCTTCTATTTTACATCTCCAATGAGAGATTGATGGGGAAACCACTGATTTCCAGTAAGAGGCTATCAGTAATCTCGCTGCTGCCAGTAGTACCTTCAGGAGATATGTTTTTGAAACTGAAATAGGGCCAGGTATTAAAGACAACAGAGCTATTTCTGGGCAGCAAGGAAGACCATCTCCTTTCATATCAAGGATGTCCCTTACCAGCTTAAAGACTAGGTCCCAAAAGGATTTTATTTTGGGGCATGACAACCATATATGTAGGAAAGAACCCTTTTCGGACAAACATCTCCAACATCTGTTAGGTGTGTCTCCATACATCAGGCTTAACCTAACTGGGGTTAGGTACCATCTTGTGAGAACTTTGTATGCATTCTCTTGTATGATTATACATCTTGAGATGTTTTTCGGAGCGCTTAAAGTATCCTCTCTATCAGAGAATTTCTTGCCTAAATCATTTTCCCATTCCCTAATGAAGTATAAAGAGGGTGGAACATCTAAAGGTAATAGATTTCTCATCACCAGGGAGGTGATCTTTGATGGGTAATGAGTTTGTGAAGTTAGTTTTTCAAACCAAGTTAATGAAGGGCAGGCTTGGTACTTTTTAAGAATAGGGCTGAATATAGTTTTTAAACATAAAAATTGAATCTGGTTGAGGTTAGGTAGATTAAATTGACTCATTAGGGAGGGGAGATCAAGGAAGGTGCCTTCCTCATCTAGTAGCTCCTGTATGGGCAGGCTAGAGTTTCTTAATTGAGGTGGGAAGATATTAGAGCTATCTTTACAAATGCTGATGCAGTCCCCGATGTTTATAATTGATGAAGGGTATTTAAGACAGGTACCCATTACATCCTGGTTCTTCCAAAGTGACAACGTTACCGACGCCAGTGGACCTCCTATGGTGGCACGAAGTGGCTTCTCAAAATCTGATAGTAATAAGGGTCTAATAGGACAGCCCACCAGTTTATTTTCCAATGGGATCCATAGTTTGTGGTGAGGTCTCCTAATCAGATCAATGATTCTATTAAGGTGCACAGCTCTGTGATATCTTTTAATAGACGGTAGTCCAATTCCACCTTTTGTGAAAGGGAGGAGCAGAATCTTATTGGAAATTCTAGGTTTTATGTTTCCCCAGATATAAGAGGAGCTCAGTTTCCTGAAAGATTCATAGAAGCTGTTTGGCAGTTTTACTGGGAGGGCTTGTAATAGGTAAGTGAATTTAGGGACTATTAGAGAATTAAATATATTACGCCTGCCTATCCATGAGCTAAAAGAGGGTGACCATGAGTTTAATATTGCCGGGATGGATTTTAAAAGGGGGGGGGGGGGAGTTAGCTTTGTATAATCTGTTTAAGTCTGGTGTGATGTTTATTCCCAGGAATTTTATATGTGAGTTAGTCCATTCAAATGGGGAGTTTTCTTTAAGTGTCTGAAGGAGTTTAGGGGGGAGGTTTATGTTCATCGCTTCAGATTTGGCTAGATTTATTTTAAAGTTTGAGATGTAGCCGAAGGTATTAAAAATCTCGATTATAGCAGAGAAAGCTTGTGTTGGGTTTGAGATCATTAAAAGTAGATCGTCGGCGTATGCTGCTTGCTTGATCTCCAATGGACCACATGTCAAGCCCCTTATCTCTTTAGATTGTCTAATGCATTGTAAAAGAGGTTCAATCGTGAGAATGAAGAGAATCGGTGACAGGGGGCAGCCTTGTCTGGTTCCATTGTTTATCAAAACAGACTGAGAGAGGGTATTGTTCACTTTAATATTGGTGCTGGGAGATATGTACATAGAGAAAATCGCCTCTATAAAAGGGGTAGGGAAACCTAACTTGATCAGGGTACTTTTAACAAAGGCCCATGACACTCTGTCAAATGCTTTTTCAGCATCCGTCCCCAGTACCACAAAAGGAGTCCCAGTCTTTTTTGCAAGCGCTATAGCATTAATAACTTTGTACGTGTTATCTTTACCTTCACGTCCAGGAACAAATCCTGTCTGGTCCGGGTGTATGAGATCACTTAATAGAGGTTTTATTCTGTTAGCCAGTATTTTGGCATATATTTTAATATCTAAGTTCAACAAAGATATAAGTCTATAACTGGAGCATAAGGTAGGGTCCTTTTGTGGTTTGGGGATCAGAGTGATATGTGCACCAACAGACTGAGATGGGAAAGCCTGGCCAGCAAATGCTTCATTAAAGGAATTAAGTAAGTGGGGCAGTAAAGTCTCTTTAAAAGAGAGGTAATACAGCATTGGGAGACCGTCAGGTCCAGGGGACTTTCCTTTAGCCATCTTATTTAAGGTATCCGATAGTTCAGAGAGTTTGATCGGGGAGCATAAGTTAATGGCTTGTTCAGGATTCAGACTAGGGAGCTGAATTTTACTAAGAAACTCTTTTGTGAGTTTTTCCTCTTTAAGGGTGACAGTGTTAGACTTTTCTATGTTGTACAAATCTGACTAGAACTTATGGAAGGCCTTTGCTATTTCCAGGTCTTTATTAACTAATGTATTCCCATCTATCCGAATTGCTGAAATTCTAGATTTCCTTTTACGTTGTTTTATTACTGCCAACATAAATTTAGTAGGTTTGTTTCCATGGGCGTAAAATTTATGATTGGTGGCTAGGTATATCTTGGCCGAGTGTTTATTAAGGAGTTCTCTAAGTTCTTCCCTAGTAGAGGAAAGTTCTAGCAATAGTTGTTTGTTGAGGGAGCTTTTGTGCATGGATTCCAGCTTGGAAATTTTCTTATATAAGTCAACTGTTTTAGCTTGTTTCTGTTTGTTTACATGAGAGGCGATTGAGATGATTTCACCTCTAATGACTGATTTATGAGCCTCCTATAACAACAGAGGAGACATTGATCCCACATTATTCAGTAGGAAATATTCCTTGAGCTTAGCCTCAATTTTGTCTTTGACTTGTGAATTATCTAGAAGAGTCTTGTTGAGTCTCCAAATGAATGTCTTGGGAGGTGCATCAGGTAATTTAAATGTAAGGAATACAGGTGCCTGGTCAGAGTGTACTATATTTCCAATACGTGTCTATATACAGCAATGGATCAGGGCTACAAGGATTAAAATATAGTTGATTCTATGATATGTATTGTGCGGGTGAGAGTAAAGGGAGAAGTCTTTCGTATTTGGGTTGTTGGCTCTCCAAGCGTCAATAAGGCTACTTTTAATGACTAACCTCTTAATGGTGCTGAGCGTTTTTATCGGGACTGAGGATTTACCCGAGGAGGTGTCTAATTGAGGGTTAAGTGCGGCGTTAAGGTCTCCTGCTATAATTGCTGTTCCCTCTCTGAATTCCTCAAACTGCTGCCAAGTGTTTTTGAACCAGGCTATCTGACTAACATTTGGGGCGTAAAGGTTAGCAAATGTATAGATTTGGGGATTTATAGTCCCTTTTACAAACAGATATCTTCCTTTGGGGTCGGTTTTTAAATCTTTCATGCTGAAGTCAATGTGTTTGTGAAGGCCAATACTTACACCTAGTTTATTGGAATGCTCAGAGGAGCTATGGAACCAAAGGTTATAGTGCGATCTTGACAAATTGGGGATCTTCTTATTTTTAAACTGTGTTTCCTGTAGGAATATCACATTGTTTTTTTCTTTGTGCAAGAGATGAAGAATCTGACTTCTTTTTGCAGGGGATTTAAAACCTCTGACATTATATGTGGCTAGATGTCTTTCCATCATGGTAAGTATGAGGGTGAGGCGATCTTGTACTTACATAACCCCGAGCACAAGATTTTGTTGTTGAAGCTGCTGGACACCGAAAATTCCAAGGACTCGCTGGTTCACAAATATTAAGGACATGGAGGGGTGGGAGGGGGCTGAAAGGTAAGAGAAATAACATAAACAACAAGAAAGGAGCAAACATTAACATCCCTCTGCGTACATTCAAGACCAGGGGTAACTTTAACCCTTTAATGGACCTAATTAGGTCAGAACCTCCATTTAGGTCAGAGGAAGCAGAGGTGTTATACTCAGAAAACTATCTATGACTTGCATATACAGAAATCTAGAGACTATAACATGAGTTAAACAGAAGAAATGTTGAAGAAGTGAGTAGTATAGTTAGCAAAATATAACAGTTGTTACTCTCACAGATACTTGCTAATGCACCAACCGTAAAGGTTATTACAAAACCCTTTGAGACAGTTGGGGCTTATGCTGCTGGTCACCCGGGTCCCCGGGCCCAAGCTCGTAAGGGCCGGCACTAACTCTGAGAAAGCAAAATGGATGACTAGAGGGACCCGCATGACCAGCGAATTACACAGCCACACTCAGCACACTAAATATGTTAGCATATCTAATTAAAACATTGCAGTAGAAATGCCACTTAGTATGAGCGTGATTATTCCTCTTCAGCGATGATACGTCTTGGGGTGAGTTTCCCTTGTCTCTTCTTGGATCGTTGCGGCTTGCTTCCCCCAACGGTTTCCCAGGAGGTGGGAGGTGTGATCTCTTGTGGGATTAAAATGTCATTGGTGGCAGACCAATCCGGTATGTCCACATCTTGTATTTCTAGAGCTGTGAGGATATCTGGAAGATCTTTTGGCGATCTCAAGACATATTTTTTCTCCCTGTAGGTGATCAACATCCCGAATGGGAACAGCCACCTGAAAGCAATGCGTTTTTGTCTGAGGTGGTCTGTGAGAGGATTAAGTGCACGTCTTTTATTAAGGGTGGCTGGGGCCAGATCCTGAAACAGGAGGATTTGTGAGCCTTCATATTCAATAGTTACTCCCCCTTTCTCTGGCTCTTTTCATTATTAGGTCCTTCTGTGCGAAATTTAAGAGCTTACAAATGATATCCCTTGGGGGTTCACCTTGTTTAGGTTTAGGGCGGAGGGCACGATGTGCTTTTTCTATTATAACGGGGTACGTGTAATCTTCACCTAGTAATGCTAGGCATATTTCCTTTGTTGCAGAGGGAATTGCTTCCATGGCGACGGACTCTGGGACACCTCTAATACGGATGTTGTTCCTCCTGCCTCTATTATCCTGATCCTCCAGGTAATCATATAAATGGTCAATATGTTGTTGATAGACAGAAAGAGCAGAAGAGTTCTTAGGCTACTTTCACACTAGCGTTCGGGTGTCCGCTTGTGAGCTCCGTTTGAAGTGGACGCGGATCCGCTCAGAATGCATCAGTCTGGCAGCGTTCAGCCTCCGCTCCGCTCAGCAGGCGGACACCTGAACGCTGCTTGCAGTGTTCGGGTGTCCACCTGGCCGTGCGGAGGCAGGCGGATCTGTCCAGACTTACAATGTAAGTCAATGGGGACGGATCCGTTTGAATATGCCACACTATGGCTCAATTTTCAAACGGATCCGTCCCCCATTGACTTTCAATGTAAAGTCTGGGCGGATCCTTCTGAGGCTACTTTCACAATTAGAATTTTTTTTTACAATATAATGCAGACGGATCCTTCTGAGGCTACTTTCACTTTTTTTTTACAATATAATGCAGACGGATCCGTTCTGAACGGATCCACCGTCTGCATTATATGAGCGGATCCGTCTCAGAACGCAAGTGTGAAAGTAGCCTTACTTGTGTATTCAGCTACAGCTGACTGATTTGACTCCAGGGCTTCAACCCTGTGACCTATTTGCCTCACTTCTCTTTTTATTTCTGAAAGCTCTTCTAACAACGGGTTTAATGCCCTGGATAGAGCTTGTGATATGAAGGACCTGGAAATTGGGAGGTCAGGGGTAGCATCCATTTGTTCTTCCTCCTCACTGTCTCTGTCTAACTGAGATAGAGGTTGCTTTTGTGAGTTATTTTCCTATCAAGGTCGGATTGTGCAAGAGAAGGACCTTTTAGCTGTTTGTGAGAGTCTTGATCGGTCCCCCTATATCTTCCAACTTTCACCATACGGTAGGTGCTAATGATCTGGCCCGAAGAGCGGCTTACTCACTACTTCATAGAACTGCTAAATAAATTGACACATCACTCGATATGCATGTATGTCTGTCACTTATTTTCCCTCCTCAATAACCTCATGAGGAAGATCTAGGCAGCTACGGTCATGATGTTCTGAACATACAGATATGGTACTGTCTCTTTAAGAAAATTGAGGCAGGCTTGGGACGACAAGAATTCACCTATTTGACCCTCAAACTTCAGGGTAGCCTGATAGGAGGTAAATGCTCACAAGTCCAGTATCTAGTACAATGAACTGTGGGATGAGTAAACTGCTATGGGTAGAGGAGTATAGTAACAGTATGCGATCCACAGATCTAATTTATGATCCCAAATTGTTTATGGGATATGTGATATATAAAAGCACACCAGTCTGACACTTAACCCAGGACTATGGGTTAAGGGAGAACCACTTTAGACAAGGTGGGCTGCAGCTGCAGGTTATCAGTCATCTATTTGACCGACAGCTACTGTAAATGTAGAGATCTCCCCCCTGCCAGTCCGTGCGATATTAGAACTGAGCTGAGCGATTATAGCTGACACTGGAAAGGCTCCTGCAGGCACTTTGCTTTGTAACAAGATGGCGCTCACTCAGTAAGGCTGTTCTGATATGGCGCTAAGGAGCAGTGTGAAGTCGTGTAAGGTAGACAACGATTATGTGTAGCTTTACCTTTTACCTGAACTTGCTGTGTCGGTGTCTTTCTTAGCGTGAACAGGAGCTGACGAGAGGCTCTGAAGACAGCCCTGCACCAATCCAATCCGGGCCTCCGCTTCTCAACTCACCATGCCCCGCTCGGAGCTCAGGGACTGTGTGCACCTTCGGCCACTGGAGGACTCGAGATTCGGCAGGTATTGTACCGCAGCGACTGAGTGCTTGCTCCGAACGTGCAGCGGCGATGTTCTTGCCGGCTGGGGCTGGAGGGGAGCTTCAATTTTTCCTTCAAATCCAGGCCGCAGGTTCCTCCACCGCTAGGCCTCGCACTAAAACTCCGGTATCGAGCGTTCTATCAGCCCCAGAGAGATCTTAAAATGGGGCAGATGATAATCGGCGTCCCTTGGACTTGCAGATGAGAATCCAGGAATTTATGAAGGGCGGATTGTGTTAGATTAGATCTATCTAAGCGAAGTTGCTGAGAAAGACAACTTTCCCGGTCAGCGGCTAGCCACGCCCCCCTCCAGACCCCTTCTTAACAAGCTCTGGCTTAGACATCTTGGCATCTATTAGAGGACTCACCACTTCATTTTCTCATTGATTGAGCCAACCTGTCATCTCGAGAAGCTCTTGCCTCTAACTCTTCAAGCTTAGTCCTCATTTCTTCGACCTGCTGCTCGAGAGCACGCTTAGACATCTCCAACTCACAGACGTTCTTCCTGCCGTCATCCTTTGAGCTCATAAGATCCTCCATCTCTGCTCTAATTTGCTTGTTCAGCCTCACCAATTCATCTCGAGCCTCAAGCGCTTCTTCAAGGGCCCTAACCAGAGAGAGCACCTTGGTCTCCTTTTCCCGAGCATCAGCCCCCACTCGGTCACTTTCTTCGGAATATTGGGCCGAGATGTTTTTCTCTTCAGCCAAGAGCTGGTCAAACTTCTTCTGTTTCTTCTCAGATTTTCGCACCAGCTTGTTGGAAGCTCCCCGCTCTTTGGCCTCCTGTTCCAGCTGCTCCTCGCTCTGCTCTGTTGCAGCAGATGTAGGAGTACCCCTATTCTCTTTTGGGCACCCTGTGGGGGTACCACCCAGTGTCCCTTTAAAGGGAACCTGTCACCGGGATTTGTGCATAGAGCTGAGGACATGGGTTGCTAGTTGGCCACTAGCACATCTGCAATACCCAGTCCCCATAGATCTGTGTGCTTTTATTGTTTCAAAAAACCTATTTGATACATATGCAAATTAACCTGAGATGAGTCCTGTAGGTGAGATGAGTCAGGGACAGGACTCATCTCAGGTTAATTTGCATATGTATCAAATAGGTTTTTTGAAACAATAAAAGCACACAGAGCTATGGGGACTGGGTATTGCGGATGTGCTAGCGGCCATCTAGCAACCCATGTCCTCAGCTCTATACCCAAAATCCCGGTGACTGGTTCCCTTTAAGCACTTTGTCTATCTCTACTGTAGTCTTTGGTGTCTTTTTGGAGTCTTTACTCTCCTGGACAGTAGGCAGTAGACCCTTTAGTTCACTTGTCTCTTTCTGGGTCTCCTCCTTTGACCCTTCTATAGCCTTCTTCAGTGGCTCTGTGAAGACCGCTAGTCCCTTCTCTAATTCATCCAGGGACGGCGCGGAGTGAGCGGAACCATCTTTAAGTTTGCAGCTGTACTGACCTGCCAGGTAACATAGTAACATAGTACATAAGGCCAAAAAAAGACATTTGTCCATCCAGTTCGGCCTGTCATCCTGCAAGTTGATCCAGAGGAAGGCAAAAAACCCCTGTGAGGTAGAAGCCAATTTTCCTCACTTTAGGGGAATAAAAATTCCTTCCCGACTCCAATCAGGCAATCAGAATAAATCCCTGGATCAACGATCTTTCTCTAGTAGCTATAGCCTGTAATATTATTACGCTCCAGAAATACATCCAGGCCCCTCTTGAATTCCTTTATTGTACTCACCATCACCACCTCCTCAGGCAGAGAGTTCCATAGTCTCACTGCTCTAACCGTAAAGAATCCTCTTCTATGTTTGTGTACAAACCTTCTTTCCTCCAGACGCAGAGGATGTCCTCTTGTCACAGTCACCGTCCTGGGAATGAATAGATGATGGGATAGATCTCTGTACTGACCCCTGATATATTTATACATATTAATTAGATCTCCTCTCAGTTGTCTTTTTTTTCTAAAGTGAATAACCCTAATTTTGATAATCTTTCAGGGTACTGTAGTTGCCCCATTCCAGTTATTACTTTAGTTGCCCTCCTCTGGACCCTCTCCAGCTCTGCTATGTCTGCTTTGTTCACTGGAGCCCAGAACTGTACACAGTACTCCATGTGTGGTCTGACTAATGATTTGTAAAGTGGTAGGACTATGTTCTCATCACGGGCATCTATGCCCCTTTTGATGCAACCCATTATCTTATTGGCCTTGGCAGCAGCTGCCTGACACTGTTTTTTGCAGCTTAGTTTGCTGTTTATTAAAATTCCTAGATCTTTTCCCATGTCAGTGTTACCGAGTGTTTTACCATTTAATAAGTACGGGTGACTTGCATTATTCCTTCCCATGTGCATAACTTTACATTTGTCAGTGTTAAACCTCATCTGCCACTTATCTGCCCAAGCCTCCAATCTATCCAGATCGCTCTGTAGTAGTATACTGTCCTCTTCAGTGTTAATTACTTTACACAGTTTAGTGTCATCTGCGAAAATTGATATTTTACTATGCAAGCCTTCTACAAGATCATTGATAAATATATTGAAGAGAATAGGGCCCAATACTGACCCCTGAGGTACTCCACTAGTGACAGCGACCCAATCTGAGTATGTACCATTAATAACCACCCTCTGTTTTCTATCATTGAGCCAGTTACTTACCCACTTACAGACGTTTTCTCCCAGTCCGAGCATTCTCATTTTATATACTAACCTTTTATGTGGTACAGTGTCAAATGCTTTGGAGAAGTCCAGATACACGACATCCATTAATTCGCCGCTGTCAAGTCTAGAACTTACCTCCTCATAGAAACTGATTAAATTTGTTTGACATGATCGATCCCTCACAAAGCCATGCTGATATGGCGTTATTTGCTTATTTCCGTTAAGATGCTCTAACATAGCATCTCAGAAAACCTTCAAACTGTTTACCCACAACAGATGTTAAACTTACCGGCCTATAGTTTCCAGGCTCTGTTTTTGGACCCTTTTTGAATATTGGCACCACATTTGCCATGCGCCAATCCTGTGGGACATTCCCTGTCAACATAGAATCTGCAAATATCAGAAATAAGGGTTTGGCTATGACATTACTTAATTCCCTTAGGATACGGGGGTGTATGCCATCCGGTCCTGGCGATTTGTCTATTTTAATCTTTTTAAGTCGCTGTTGCACTTCTTCCTGGGTCAGACAGGACACTTTTAATGGGGAATTTATTTCAAAATTCGGCATGTCATCTGACAGTTTATTTTCCTCAGTGAATACATTGGAGAAAAAAATATTTAACAGCTTTGCTTTCTCCTCGTCGCTCTCTGCGACTCTCCCCTCATTACTCTTTAACGGGCCGACACCTTCAGATTTATACTTTTTTACATTTATATAATTGAAGAACATTTTAGGGTTAGTTTTACTCTCTTTGGCAATTAATCTCTCGGTCTCCAGTTTGGCCGCTTTTATTTGTTTTTTACATGTTCTATTTTTTTCCTTATAGTTTTTCAGTGCTTCCGTGCTACCTTCCTGTTTTAGTGTTTTATATGCTTTCTTTTTGTCATTTATTGCTTTCTTTACAGTTCTGTTTATCCACATTGGTTTCTTTTTGTTCCTTAACCTTTTATTCCCATACGGTATGTACCTCTCACAATGAGATTTTAGGATGCTTTTAAAGATATCGCATTTTGTGGCTGTATTTTTATTTGTGAGGACTTTATCCCATTTAGTTAGGCCTATGGCCTCTCTTAGTTGGCAAAATTTTGCTTTTTTGAAGTTTGGTATTTTTGTTCCTCCCTGTAGAAACGCTCTTTTGAATGATAATTGGAAGGTTATTACTTTGTGGTCACTATTTCCCAGGTGTCCCCCAACCTGCACGTCTGTTGTTCTGTCAAGTCTATTGGTTAATACTAAGTCCAGTATGGCCGTCCCTCTAGTCGGGTCCTGAACCAGTTGGGAGAGGTAATTGTCTTTGGTTATTGCCAAGAACCTGTTTCCTTTATGAGATATACAAGTTTCAGTTTCCCAGTCTATATCTGGGTAGTTGAAGTCCCCATAATAACCACCTCATTATGATTTGCCGCCTCGTCTATCTCGTTTAGTAGTAGATTTTCTGTGGACTCTGGTATATTAGGTGGTTTATAGTAAACTCCTATTAGTAATTTATTATTGTTTTTAGCGGCATGTATCTCTACCCAAAGTGACTCCACATGTTCATGTCCCTCACTTATATCTTCCCGGAGTGTGGGCTTTAGACAGGACTTTACATAAAGGCAGACCCCTCCCCCTCTCCGGTTTTGACGATCCTTTCTAAACAGGCTGTAACCCTGTACATTAACTGCCCAGTCATAGCTATCATCCAGCCATGTCTCAGCTATTCCCACTATGTCATAGTCCTCGTCACACATCACTAATTCCAGTTCACCAGTTTTATTAGTCAGGCTTCTGGCATTAGTATACATACATTTGAGAGGTTTATGTATATTTTTTACTCTACACCTTTCCTTCTGAACTGTTCTAGTCCCTCCTTCCATTCCTCCCCCAGTCTCACTACCTTGCCCCCGGTCTCTATCTGCACTATCTTCCCATTCTATAACATAATTACCCTCCCCCCCAGTCCCTAGTTTAAACACTTCTCCAACCTTCTAGCCATCTTCTTCCCCAAAACAGCTGCCCCTTCCCCATTGAGGTGCAGCCCGTCTCTACGATAGAGCCTGTAGCCGATAGAGAAGTCGGCCCAGTTCTCCAGGAACCCAAACCCCTCCTTCCTACACCAGTTTTTGAGCCACTTGTTAATTTCCCTAATCTCCCACTGCCTTTCTTGTGTGGCCCGTGGTACAGGTAGTATTTCGGAAAATACTACCTTTGAGGTCCTTGCCCTCAGCTTTTGACCTAAATCCCTGAAATCATTTTTAAGGACTCTCCACCTACCCCTAACTTTGTCATTGGTTCTGATATGGACCATGACCGCTGGATCTTCTCCAGCCCCTCCCAGTAATCTGTCAACCCGATCCGCGATGTGTCGAACTCTAGCGCCAGGAAGACAGCACTGTTCGGCGATCACGGTCTTTGTGACAGATTTCCCTATCTGTTCCCCTAATAATTGAGTCTCCCACTACCAGTACCTGTCTGGTCTGCCCTGCTCTCCTGGTCCCATGCTTACCGGAGCTGGCATTCCCCTGACTGGCAGAGGAAGTGTCTGGCTGCGGCAGTGCCATCCCTGGACTGACATCCCCCTCATCTGCCAAACGTGCAAACTTGTTGGGGTGTGTCAGATCAGGGCTAGCCTCCCTGGCACTCTTCCCTCTACCCCGCCTTCTAACTGTTACCCAGCTAGCTACCTCACTTTCCTCAGCCTCCTCTCTGTCACCCTCCCCCTCATCTACCCCAAAGAGTGCTTGCTCGGTGAGAAGCAAACTCTTTTGCAAATTGTCAATGCCTCTCAGTGTTGCAACTTGCCCATTTAGAGACTCGATTAGTGATTCCAAACGGGTAATTTGCTCACATCTTGAACAAAGATATGCACCCTTGAACTCCTGTTCCAGGACTGCATACATCATGCAAGATGTGCACTGGACTGCGTTGTCAATTGTGCAACACATACTAAATGGGGATTACACCAGCAAAGTAAAAAATACAATATAATGTAGTACTAAGAAACTGGCTAATTGCAGTCCCCCACTGAAGTCCCTGAATCTAAAGTCACTTAATCTTAAATCACACACTTACGCAACCACGCGTCGCGGTCAAACTCGCTTATATATCTCCTTATATAAATAAATATAGATGCAGCTCACTATACCAGCCTGGTTTGTTTCCCCTCTGGGTTCAAAGAGGCTGTGCTACTCACACTGCTGAGTTTTTATAGTCTCCTAATTAGACAACCACACCCTAATTAGACAGCCACACCCTAATTACTCACCTGTGCAACCCCTGGAGAAGGAAAAAAAAAGTGTTATCACAGCATACAATACAGTCAAATACAGCCACTTAATGCCCACAAATAATTTAGCTGTCAGATACTCCCTCACTTAATCTTAAATCACACACTTACGCAACCACACTTAATCAACCACGCGTTGCGGTCAAACTCGCATTATATATCTCCCTATATAAATAAATATAGATGCAGCTCACTATACTAGCCTGGTTTGTTTCCCCTCTGGGTTCAAAGAGGCTGTGCTGCTCACACTGCTGGGTTTTTATAGTCTCCTAATTAGACAACCACACCCTAATTAGACAGCCACACCCTAATTACTCACCTGTGCAACCCCTGGAGAAGGAACAAAAAAGTGTTATCACAGCATACAATACAGTCAAATACAGCCACTCAATGCCCACAAATAATTTAGCTGTCAGATACTCCCTCACTTAATCTTAAGTCACACACTTACGCAACTACACTTAATTAACCACGCGTCGCGGTCAAACTCGCGTTATATATCTCCCTATATAAATAAATATAGATGCAGCTCACTTCACCAGCCTGGTTTGTTTCCCCTCTGGGTTCAAAGAGGACAGAGATCCGGGACTCCGGGGAGGTCAACTATAACTGTCTGGATCTGAGCCTGAGACACTAGGCTGCCGTTACCCCCCTTAACTCTCATCTTGTCAGATATAACTATCCTCTGGTCGCTATTAGTAACCCCCTTTATTTTGCAGGATTTTGACATGGCAGGCTCATTCTCCGAGTCGCTATCAGTCACAGCATATACGCCACGCACACCGCTCGTGTCATTAGTTGCCCTGACCGCTGGGGGAGTCGATGAGCTCATTCCCACTTGGGCCATTTCCTTATTACCCATAGAACACTGGGGAGACTGCTTATCCCCACCTGATAAGTATGGTACACCCTCTAGCACTGTCACATTTTTACCAACAGGGGAAGCTTTTTCCCTTGTCACAACCTGCACAGAAAGTGGATTTACATCCTCAGACATTTCACAGGAATTCACATTACTTATATGCAATTCTTCAAACCTCCTGATCAAGTAATAAAGTTTTTCTTTAGCAATGCCAGATGAAGAAAATAAACCTTAATTATCACTACATATTTTACATAACTTCACACCTTCATCCGGAAATGCATTTAACTTGAAATCATCCCTTAAAGGGACAGGTACAAATTCTGCAGGAGTTGCATCACTGACTGCAGAAGTGTTTCCATTTCCTGACAACTCCCAAAGTGAGGGGAAAGCACTGCCCAATTTCCTATCTGGCATGAGGGTATCGGCAACCCCAGTTGCACTGGTGTCCCAGTTCGCACTGGTGTCTCACACTCAGTGAGAGTCACCGGATAGTTCTTCCTATCCACACGAATATCCAGCACATCGTCCCCAACTACACAATCAATAATCGGAACAGTCTTACCCATTGGTATCACTGGTTCTACAGGCTTAGGAGGTGAGGGGTCTCCAGGGCCTTCCCCTCTGAGGTCATCATCCTTCTCCTGGATAATAGGTACCTCCACCTTGGATTCCTGGATGTATGTCTCCTGACCATCGGACAATCAGGTGCACACTTTCTGAACCAATGGCATCTCCAGCAGCACTCTCTCTGACTTGGGACAGCTGCATGCTGTCGTGCTGAGTTGCTCCCAGCAACGGCCTTATGGCACATCCGGACATCATCTCCAGGATTCTGTAGACACTCACAGGGACCACTCAAACTAATGAGAGCCGAAACGCTCTTCCTCTCATTTTCTTACAGACGGTTTTCCTGGGCAATGGCATATATTCACTTTACCTCCGACACTCCCAGCACGCCACCAGCCTCTTGGAATTTTACAAAGTGTCCAGACCGTGTTGAGGACCGTCTCTTCAGAAAATGACTAGTTCTCTGCTCCAGCTGCTTCATTATGTCCTCCGTGGCCCTAAGTTTTCTGCCAAATTGGAGCACAATTCACATGGGATGTCAAAACCACACAACAAAAAATATTTTATAAAAAAATAAAATAATTCAGTCGGTCTCTGTTCCTTATAGTTTCAGGTCCTTTAAAACAACACAACTTTTGCTTGCAGCACAGCAATATTCAGCAGCACCTGCTCTTACTGTTTGCACCACAGGGGGGGAAAAAAAGTCTAGATTTTCACCAGCAGGCTCCTGTGTGCAGTCGTTCCTCTCAGTAACCACTTTGCCTTTTTTCAGCCGGGACTCCTGCCCACGTCCTCCACCAATTGTGGGGGATTAGCTCTTCTTCGGGGGTCATTCACACAAGTATCTTTGCCAGACACCAAGTTTAAGGTCCAAACATCGCTTTTATTTGGCACCTCAGCAGAACAAACATAATACAAAACAAACACCTGGGGGATACCTCATGCTAGGTAAAACCTGCCCTGGAATCGGAGGGGTGGATTGGCAGCTCCCTCTACCAACCTAGCTCCTAATCCAAGTAAAATCCAGCCCTTAAATACTAACCAAAATAGCTTCAGCAACTTGCCAGCACCACTCTGGAACTTTACTTATCTCACCTAGTTGAGGAACCTGGGTGAGAGAGATATACCCCTCTTTGTGTATCCTTATTCACTTTAGCGTTCACATCACCACACTGGGTAATGGGAACAATCCTATTACACCTTGCTGCACTGACTGGGGATTCAAATTTCCATTATACTGCTGCTTTCAGGTTTGCAATAGATGATACCGCTGTAATTCCAGCAAACCGTTCATTTAGTTGGGGTGCAAGTGCTATGGTAAATATTTCTATGTCTTATTAGCCCTTGTGCGGTGCAGTTATATGTTCTAAAGACTTTTATTTGCCATTCAGCGGTCCAGTTATATGTTCCATTAGGAGAATGGTTAGATGCAATTTTACAGCCCCTTGTCAAACGAGCGCTAAGCTATATTAAAGACACTGGAGATGCCTTAAGAAGTTTCTATCAGAAAGAGTGGTCTCCAAGTTTCACCTGGATTACTAGTGATGTTTCTTCGCTTTACCCTTCTATGCCCCATAATGTGGCTTTATTTGCATTAGAATCCCATTTTCATAAGTACAGTTGCCATGAGTCATATTTCATAGACTATGTCATAGAAGTCCCAGATTTTTTACTGACTCATAATTATTTTTCTTTTGATGGTCTGTTCTTTTTGCAAACACGGGGAGTTTCGATGGGGGCCAAATTTTCCCCCTCCATAGCGAATCTAACCATGTCGTATTGGGAAGAAAGGAGTATATATATATATATATATATATATATATATATACTATGGATATATATACTACGGATAACTCTTTTGCAGCAGCATTGGATTGGTATGGCAGGTACATTGACGATTTGCTCATTATTTGGAGCGGTGATGTGCCTGCCATACCCGATTTTATGCGCTACCTCAATGACAATAGCTACAATTTGAGATTTACTTATTCACAAGATGTTGTCAGATGTACTCAGTGTGACCTCCTTTATGTGGGAAGCACCATAAGAAGGTTGAAGAATAGAATCCTCGAACATTTGAATTATGTCACAAATTCTTCCTATGTTAATATTTCGAATGCTGCCAGACAATTTGTTTTGATGCATGGTAGGAGCTTACAAACTTTTTCTGCCTTTGGAATCGAGCAGGTTTTTCCCTCTATTCGAGGGGGTGATTTCCATAGGTGACTAATACAAAGGGAAACCTTTTGGATTTTACGATTAAAAACAAGACATCCGAATGGTTTGAACTTAAGAAAGGAACTCATGTATCTCTATTAGGATTGGATCCATTCCTGGTGTGCTTTTTCATATATAAATACAGTTGCAAGAAAAAGTATGTGAACCCTTTGGAATGATATTGATTTCTGCACAAATTGGTCATAAAATGTGATTCGATCTTCATCTAAGTCAAAACAATAGACAATCACAGTCTGCTAAAACTAATAACAAACAAATAATTAAATGTTACCATGTTTTTACTGAACACACCGTGTAAACATTCACAGTGCAGGTGTAAAAAATATGTGAACCCCTAGACTAATGACTAGAGTTGAGCGAACACCTGGATGTTCGGGTTCGAGAAGTTCGGCCGAACATCCCGGAAATGTTCGGGTTCGGGATCCGAACCCGATCCGAACTTCGTCCCGAACCCGAACCCCATTGAAGTCAATGGGGACCCGAACTTTTCGGCACTAAAAAGGCTGTAAAACAGCCCAGGAAAGAGCTAGAGGGCTGCAAAAGGCAGCAACATGTAGGTAAATCCCCTGCAAACAAATGTGGATAGGGAAATGAATTAAAATAAAAATTAAATAAATAAAAATTAACCAAAATCAATTGGAGAGAGGTTCCATAGCAGAGAATCTGGCTTCCCGTCACCCACCACTGGAACAGTCCATTCTCAGATATTTAGGCCCCGGCACCCAGGCAGAGGAGAGAGGTCCCGTAACAGAGAATCTGTCTTCATGTCAGCAGAGAATTAGTCTGCATGTCATAGCAGAGAATGAGGCTTCACGTCAGCCACCACTGCAACAGTCCATTGGCATATATTTAGGCCCAGCACACACACAGGCAGAGGAGAGAGGTCCCGTAACAGAGAATCTGGCTTCATGTCAGCAGAGAATCAGTCTGCATGTCATAGCAGAGAATCAGGCTTCACGTCAGCCACCACTGCAACAGTCCATTGTCATAAATTTAGGCCCAGCACCCAGGCAGAGGAGAGAGGTCCCGTAACAGAGAATCTGGCTTCATGTCAGCAGAGAATCAGTCTTCATATCATAGCAGAGAATCAGGCTTCACGTCACCCACCACTGTAAGAGTCAATTTTCATAAATTTAGGCCCAGAACCCAGGCAGAGGAGAAAGGTCCCGTAACAGACAATCTGGCTTCATGTCAGCAGAGAATCAGTCTTCATATCATAGCAGAGAATCAGGCTTCACGTCACCCACCACTGTAAGAGTCAATTTTCATAAATTTAGGCCCAGAACCCAGGCAGAGGAGAAAGGTCCCGTAACAGACAATCTGGCTTCATGTCAGCAGAGAATCAGTCTTCATATCATAGCAGAGAATCAGGCTTCACGTCACCCACCACTGTAAGAGTCAATTTTCATAAATTTAGGCCCAGAACCCAGGCAGAGGAGAAAGGTCCCGTAACAGACAATCTGGCTTCATGTCAGCAGAGAATCAGTCTTCATATCATAGCAGAGAATCAGGCTTCACGTCACCCACCACTGTAAGAGTCAATTTTCATAAATTTAGGCCCAGAACCCAGGTAGAGGAGAAAGGTCCCGTAACAGACAATCTGGCTTCATGACAGCAGAGAATCAGTCTGCATGTCATAGCAGAGAATCAGGCTTCACGTCAGCCACCACTGCAACAGTCCATTGTCATAAATTTAGGCCCAGCACCCAGGCAGAGGAGAGAGGTCCCGTAACAGACAATCTGGCTTCATGTCAGCAGAGAATCAGTCTTCATATCATAGCAGAGAATCAGGCTTCACGTCACCCACCACTGTAAGAGTCAATTTTCATAAATTTAGGCCCAGAACCCAGGCAGAGGAGAAAGGTCCCGTAACAGACAATCTGGCTTCATGTCAGCAGAGAATCAGTCTTCATATCATAGCAGAGAATCAGGCTTCACGTCACCCACCACTGTAAGAGTCAATTTTCATAAATTTAGGCCCAGAACCCAGGTAGAGGAGAAAGGTCCCGTAACAGACAATCTGGCTTCATGACAGCAGAGAATCAGTCTGCATGTCATAGCAGAGAATCAGGCTTCACGTCAGCCACCACTGCAACAGTCCATTGTCATAAATTTAGGCCCAGCACCCAGGCAGAGGAGAGAGGTCCCGTAACAGACAATCTGGCTTCATGTCAGCAGAGAATCAGTCTTCATATCATAGCAGAGAATCAGGCTTCACGTCACCCACCACTGTAAGAGTCAATTTTCATAAATTTAGGCCCAGAACCCAGGCAGAGGAGAAAGGTCCCGTAACAGACAATCTGGCTTCATGTCAGCAGAGAATCAGTCTTCATATCATAGCAGAGAATCAGGCTTCACGTCACCCACCACTGTAAGAGTCAATTTTCATAAATTTAGGCCCAGAACCCAGGTAGAGGAGAAAGGTCCCGTAACAGACAATCTGGCTTCATGACAGCAGAGAATCAGTCTGCATGTCATAGCAGAGAATCAGGCTTCACGTCAGCCACCACTGCAACAGTCCATTGTCATAAATTTAGGCCCAGCACCCAGGCAGAGGAGAGAGGTCCCGTAACAGAGGATCTGGCTTCATGTCAGCAGAGAATCAGTCTGCATGTCATAGCAGAGAATCAGGCTTCACGTCAGCCACCACTGCAACAGTCCATTGTCATAAATTTAGGCCCAGCACCCAGGCAGAGGAGAGAGGTCCCGTAACAGACAATCTGGCTTCATGTCAGCAGAGAATTAGTCTGCATGTCATAGCAGAGAATCAGGCTTCATGTCAGCCACCACTGCAACAGTCCATTGGCATATATTTAGGCCTAGCACACAGGCAGAGGAGAGGTTCATTCAACTTTGGGTAGCATCGCAATATAATGGTAAAATGAAAATAAAAATAGGATTGAATGAGGAAGTGCCCTGGAGTCCAATAATATATGGTTATGGGGAGGTAGTTAATGTCTAATCTGGACAAGGGACGGACAGGTCCTGTGGGATCCATGCCTGGTTCATTTTTATGAACGTCAGCTTGTCCACATTGGCTGTAGACAGGCGGCTGCGTTTGTCTGTAATGACGCCCCCTGCCGTGCTGAATACACGTTCAGACAAAACGCTGGCTGCCGGGCAGGCCAGCACCTCCAAGGCATAAAAGGCTAGCTCTGGCCACGTGGACAATTTAGAGACCCAGAAGTTGAATGGGGCCGAACCATCAGTCAGTACGTGGAGGGGTGTGCACACGTACTGTTCCACCATGTTAGTGAAATGTTGCCTCCTGCTAACACGTTGCGTATCAGGTGGTGGTGCAGTTAGCTGTGGCGTGTTGACAAAAGTTTTCCACATCTCTGCCATGCTAACCCTGCCCTCAGAGGAGCTGGCCGTGACACAGCTGCCTTGGCGACCTCTTGCTCCTCCTCTGCCTTGGCCTTGGGCTTCCACTTGTTCCCCTGTGACATTTGGGAATGCTCTCAGTAGCGCGTCTACCAACGTGCGCTTGTACTCGCGCATCTTCCTATCACGCTCCAGTGCAGGAAGTAAGGTGGGCACATTGTCTTTGTAGCGTGGATCCAGCAGGGTGGCAACCCAGTAGTCCGCACAGGTTAAAATGTGGGCAACTCTGCTGTCGTTGCGCAGGCACTGCAGCATGTAGTCGCTCATGTGTGCCAGGCTGCCCAGGGGTAAGGACAAGCTGTCCTCTGTGGGAGGCGTATCGTCATCGTCCTGCCTTTCCCCCCAGCCACGCACCAGTGATGGACCCGAGCTGCGTTGGGTGCCACCCCGCTGTGACCATGCTTCATCCTCATCCTCCTCCACCTCCTCCTCATCCTCGTCCTCCTCGTCCTCCAGTAGTGGGCCCTGGCTGGCCACATTTGTACCTGGCCTCTGCTGTTGCAAAAAACCTCCCTCTGAGTCACTTCGAAGAGACTGGCCTGAAAGTGCTAAAAATGACCCCTCTTCCTCATCCTCCTCCTCCTCCTCCTGGGCCACCTCCTGTTCCATCATCGCCCTAAGTGTTTTCTCAAGGAGACATAGAAGTGGTATTGTAACGCTGATAACGGTGTCATCGCCACTGGCCATGTTGGTGGAGTACTCGAAACAGCGCAACAGGGCACACAGGTCTCGCATGGAGGCCCAGTCATTGGTGGTGAAGTGGTGCTGTTCTGTAGTGCGACTGACCCGTGCGTGCTGCAGCTGAAACTCCACTATGGCCTGCTGCTGCTCGCACAGTCTGTCCAGCATGTGCAAGGTGGAGTTCCACCTGGTGGGCACGTCGCATATGAGGCGGTGAGCGGGAAGGCCGAAGTTACGCTGTAGCGCAGACAGGCGAGCAGCGGCAGGATGTGAACGCCGGAAGCGCGAACAGACGGCCCGCACTTTATGCAGCAGCTCTGACATGTCGGGGTAGTTGTGAATGAACTTCTGCACCACCAAATTCAGCACATGCGCCAAGCAAGGGATGTGCGTCAAATTGGCTAGTCCCAGAGCTGCAACGAGATTTCGCCCATTATCACACACCACCAGGCCGGGCTTGAGGCTCACCGGCAGCAACCACTCGTCGGTCTGTTGTTCAATACCCCGCCACAACTCCTGTGCGGTGTGGGGCCTGTCCCCCAAACATATGAGTTTCAGAATGGCCTGCTGACGTTTACCCCGGGCTGTGCTGAAGTTGGTGGTGAAGGTGTGTGGCTGACTGGATGAGCAGGTGGAAGAAGAGGAGGAGGAAGCCGAGAAGGAGGAGGTGGCAACAGGAGGCAAAGAATGTTGCCCTGCGATCCTTGGCGGCGGCAGGACGTGCGCCAAACAGCTCTCCGCCTGGGGCCCAGCTGCCACTACATTTACCCAGTGTGCAGTTAGGGAGATATAGCGTCCCTGGCCGTGCTTACTGGTCCACGTATCTGTGGTTAGGTGGACCTTGCTACAGATGGCGTTGCGCAGTGCACACTTGATTTTATCGGATACTTGGTTGTGCAGGGAAGGCACGGCTCTCTTGGAGAAGTAGTGCCGGCTGGGAACAACATACTGTGGGACAGCAAGCGACATGAGCTGTTTGAAGCTGTCTGTGTCCACCAGCCTAAATGACAGCATTTCATAGGCCAGTAGTTTAGAAATGCTGGCATTCAGGGCCAGGGATCGAGGGTGGCTAGGTGGGAATTTACGCTTTCTATCAAATGTTTGTGAGATGGAGAGCTGAACGCTGGCGTGTGACATGGTTGAGACGCTTGGTGACGGAGGTGGTGGTGGTGGTGTTGGTGGTACATCCCCTGTTTGCTGGGCGGCAGGTGCCAACGTTCCTCCAGAGGCGGAGGAAGAGGCCGAGGCGGCAGCAGCAGAATAGGCCGAGGCGGCAGCAGCAGAAGAGGTAGCAGGGGGAGCCTGAGTGACTTCCTTGGTTTTAAGGTGTTTACTCCACTGCAGTTCATGCTTTGCATGCAGGTGCCTGGTCATGCAGGTTGTGCTCAGGTTCAGAACGTTAATGCCTCGCTTCAGGCTCTGATGGCACAGCGTGCAAACCACTCGGGTCTTGTCGTCAGCACATTGTTTGAAGAAGTGCCATGCCAGGGAACTCCTTGAAGCTGCCTTTGGGGTGCTCGGTCCCAGATGGCGGTGGTCAGTAGCAGGCGGAGTCTCTTGGCGGCGGGTGTTCTGCTTTTGCCCACTGCTCCCTCTTTTGCTACGCTGTTGGCTCGGTCTCACCACTGCCTCTTCCTCCGAACTGTGAAAGTCAGTGGCACGACCTTCATTCCATGTGGGGTCTAGGACCTCATCGTCCCCTGCATCGTCTTCCACCCAGTCTTGATCCCTGACCTCCTGTTCAGTCTGCACACTGCAGAAAGACGCAGCAGTTGGCACCTGTGTTTCGTCATCATCAGAGACATGCTGAGGTGGTATTCCCATGTCCTCATCATCAGGAAACATAAGTGGTTGTGCGTCAGTGCATTCTATGTCTTTCACCGCTGGGGAAGGGCTAGGTGGATGCCCTTGGGAAACCCTGCCAGCGGAGTCTTCAAACAGCATAAGAGACTGCTGCATAACTTGAGGCTGAGACAGTTTCCCTGGTATGCATGGGGGTGATGTGACAGACTGATGGGGTTGGTTTTCAGGCGCCATCTGTGCGCTTTCTGCAGAAGACTGGGTGGGAGATAATGTGAACGTGCTGGATCCACTGTCGGCCACCCAATTGACTAATGCCTGTACCTGCTCAGGCCTTACCATCCTTAGAACGGCATTGGGCCCCACCATATATCGCTGTAAATTCTGGCGGCTACTGGGACCTGAGGTAGTTGGTACACTAGGACGTGTGGATGTGGCAGAACGGCCACGTCCTCTCCCAGCACCAGAGGGTCCACTAACACCACCACGACCATGTCCACGTCCGCGTCCCTTACTAGATGTTTTTCTCATTGTTATGGTTCACCACAACAACAAATATATTATTTGGCCCAATGTATTGTATTCAAATTCAGCGGGATATAAATTTGAGGCCTAGTATTTAGGCGCTGGGTGACCGGTATGGATTTAGTGACAGAATTAGACTTGGAAATGCACAGAAGCGTGTGTGTGAAGTTATTCTGAATGACCCAATGTGCACCTTGAATATTATATACCCTTTTTGGGATAGATTTCAAATAGCTCTGATATAGCAGGAACCACTAAATTATGAAATTGCTAAATTGGGAATTGTACTTCAACCCAGAACAAAAAATGTGCTTTGACGGGCACTAAATAACTTTCCCAGCTACAACAGGACAGCGGTAACGAGAGATTTAGAGGGATTTAAATTTGAGGCCTAGTATTTAGGCGCTGGGTGACAGGTATGGGTTTAGTGACAGAATTAGACTTGGAAATACACAGTAGCGGGTGTGTGTGAAGTTATTCTGAATGACCCAATGTGCACCTTCAATATTATATACCCTTTTTGGGATAGATTTCAAATAGCTCTGATATAGCAGGAACCACTAAATTATGAAATTGCTAAATTGGGAATTGTACTTCAACCCAGAACAAAAAATGTGCTTTGACGGACACTAAATATCTTGCCCAGCAACAACAGTACAGCGGTAACGAGAGATTTAGCGGGATATAAATTTGAGGCCTAGTATTTAGGCGCTGGGTCACCGGTATGGATTTAGTGACAGAATTAGACTTGGAAATGCACAGAAGCGTGTGTGTGAAGTTATTCTGAATGACCCTATGTGCACCTTCAATATTATATACCCTTTTAGGGATAGATTTCAAATAGCTCTGATATAGCAGAAACCACTAAATTATGAAATTGCTAAATTGGGAATTGTACTTCAACCCAGAACAAAAAATGTGCTTTGACGGACACTAAATATCTTGCCCAGCAACAACAGTACAGCGGTGGGTAACGAGAGATTTAGAGGGATTTAAATTTGAGGCCTAGTATTTAGGCGCTGGGTCACCGGTATGGATTTAGTGACAGAATTAGACTTGGAAATGCACAGAAGCGTGTGTGTGAAGTTATTCTGAATGACCCTATGTGCACCTTCAATATTATATACCCTTTTAGGGATAGATTTCAAATAGCTCTGATATAGCAGAAACCACTAAATTATGAAATTGCTAAATTGGGAATTGTACTTCAACCCAGAACAAAAAATGTGCTTTGACGGACACTAAATATCTTGCCCAGCAACAACAGTACAGCGGTAACGAGAGATTTAGAGGGATTTAAATTTGAGGCCTAGTATTTAGGCGCTGGGTGACAGGTATGGGTTTAGTGACAGAATTAGACTTGGAAATACACAGTAGCGGGTGTGTGTGAAGTTATTCTGAATGACCCTATGTGCACCTTCAATATTATATACCCTTTTAGGGATAGATTTCAAATAGCTCTGATATAGCAGAAACCACTAAATTATGAAATTGCTAAATTGGGAATTGTACTTCAACCCAGAACAAAAAATGTGCTTTGACGGACACTAAATATCTTGCCCAGCAACAACAGTACAGCGGTGGGTAACGAGAGATTTAGAGGGATTTAAATTTGAGGCCTAGTATTTAGGCGCTGGGTCACCGGTATGGATTTAGTGACAGAATTAGACTTGGAAATGCACAGAAGCGTGTGTGTGAAGTTATTCTGAATGACCCAATGTGCACCTTCAATATTATATACCCTTTTAGGGATAGATTTCAAATAGCTCTGATATAGCAGAAACCACTAAATTATGAAATTGCTAAATTGGGAATTGTACTTCAACCCAGAACAAAAAATGTGCTTTGACGGACACTAAATATCTTGCCCAGCAACAACAGTACAGCGGTAACGAGAGATTTAGAGGGATTTAAATTTGAGGCCTAGTATTTAGGCGCTGGGTGACAGGTATGGGTTTAGTGACAGAATTAGACTTGGAAATACACAGTAGCGGGTGTGTGTGAAGTTATTCTGAATGACCCTATGTGCACCTTCAATATTATATACCCTTTTAGGGATAGATTTCAAATAGCTCTGATATAGCAGAAACCACTAAATTATGAAATTGCTAAATTGGGAATTGTACTTCAACCCAGAACAAAAAATGTGCTTTGACGGACACTAAATATCTTGCCCAGCAACAACAGTACAGCGGTGGGTAACGAGAGATTTAGAGGGATTTAAATTTGAGGCCTAGTATTTAGGCGCTGGGTCACCGGTATGGATTTAGTGACAGAATTAGACTTGGAAATGCACAGAAGCGTGTGTGTGAAGTTATTCTGAATGACCCAATGTGCACCTTCAATATTATATACCCTTTTAGGGATAGATTTCAAATAGCTCTGATATAGCAGAAACCACTAAATTATGAAATTGCTAAATTGGGAATTGTACTTCAACCCAGAACAAAAAATGTGCTTTGACGGACACTAAATATCTTGCCCAGCAACAACAGTACAGCGGTAACGAGAGATTTAGAGGGATTTAAATTTGAGGCCTAGTATTTAGGCGCTGGGTGACAGGTATGGGTTTAGTGACAGAATTAGACTTGGAAATACACAGTAGCGGGTGTGTGTGAAGTTATTCTGAATGACCCAATGTGCACCTTCAATATTATATACCCTTTTTGGGATAGATTTCAAATAGCTCTGATATAGCAGGAACCACTAAATTATGAAATTGCTAAATTGGGAATTGTACTTCAACCCAGAACAAAAAATGTGCTTTGACGGACACTAAATATCTTGCCCAGCAACAACAGTACAGCGGTAACGAGAGATTTAGCGGGATATAAATTTGAGGCCTAGTATTTAGGCGCTGGGTCACCGGTATGGATTTAGTGACAGAATTAGACTTGGAAATGCACAGAAGCGTGTGTGTGAAGTTATTCTGAATGACCCTATGTGCACCTTCAATATTATATACCCTTTTAGGGATAGATTTCAAATAGCTCTGATATAGCAGAAACCACTAAATTATGAAATTGCTAAATTGGGAATTGTACTTCAACCCAGAACAAAAAATGTGCTTTGACGGACACTAAATATCTTGCCCAGCAACAACAGTACAGCGGTAACGAGAGATTTAGAGGGATTTAAATTTGAGGCCTAGTATTTAGGCGCTGGGTGACAGGTATGGGTTTAGTGACAGAATTAGACTTGGAAATACACAGTAGCGGGTGTGTGTGAAGTTATTCTGAATGACCCAATGTGCACCTTCAATATTATATACCCTTTTAGGGATAGATTCCAAATAGCTCTGATATAGCAGGAACCACTAAATTATGAAATTGCTAAATTGGGAATTGTACTTCAACCCAGAACAAAAAATGTGCTTTGACGGACACTAAATATCTTGCCCAGCAACAACAGTACAGCGGTAACGAGAGATTTAGAGGGATTTAAATTTGAGGCCTAGTATTTAGGCGCTGGGTGACAGGTATGGGTTTAGTGACAGAATTAGACTTGGAAATACACAGTAGCGGGTGTGTGTGAAGTTATTTTGAATGACCCAATGTGCACCTTCAATATTATATACCCTTTTAGGGATAGATTCCAAATAGCTCTGATATAGCAGGAACCACTAAATTATGAAATTGCTAAATTGGGAATTGTACTTCAACCCAGAACAAAAAATGTGCTTTGACGGACACTAAATATCTTGCCCAGCAACAACAGTACAGCGGTAACGAGAGATTTAGAGGGATTTAAATTTGAGGCCTAGTATTTAGGCGCTGGGTGACAGGTATGGGTTTAGTGACAGAATTAGACTTGGAAATACACAGTAGCGGGTGTGTGTGAAGTTATTCTGAATGACCCAATGTGCACCTTCAATATTATATACCCTTTTTGGGATAGATTTCAAATAGCTCTGATATAGCAGGAACCACTAAATTATGAAATTGCTAAATTGGGAATTGTATTTCAACCCAGAACAAGAAATGTGCTTGAACGGACACTAAATAACTCGCCCAGCTACAGCACTAGGGACAGATTTAGCTGGATATAAATTTGAGGCCTAGTATTTAGGCGCTGGGTGACCGGTATGGATTTAGTGACAGAATTAGACTGGGATATGGCCAAAAAATAAACAGACTATTGCTGGTTAAATGCACTTGGTGTGACAGCTTCACCCTGATGTAGGCTTTAGCCAAAAAACAACCACACCATTGAGGGTTAAATGCACTTGGTGACAGGCGCAGCTTGCCCCTGATTTTGTATATGGCCAAAAAATGAACAGACTATTGCTGGTTAAATGCACTTGGTGTGACAGCTTCACCCTGATGTAGGCTTTAGCCAAAAAACAACCACACCATTGAGGGTTAAATGCACTTGGTGACAGGCGCAGCTTGCCCCTGATTTTGTATATGGCCAAAAAATGAACAGACTATTGCTGGTTAAATGCACTTGGTGTCACAGCTTCACCCTGATGTAGGCTTTAGCCAAAAAACAACCACACCATTGAGGGTTAAATGCACTTGGTGACAGGCGCAGCTTGCCCCTGATTTTGTATATGGCCAAAAAATGAACAGACTATTGCTGGTTAAATGCACTTGGTGTGACAGCTTCACCCTGATGTAGGCTTTAGCCAAAAAACAACCACACCATTGAGGGTTAAATGCACTTGGTCGCAGCTTGTGCTGGCGCACCACAAGACACAAAATGGCCGCCGATCACCCCAGAAAAATGAGACTGACAAACGGTCTGTGCAGCCTAAAAACAGTGAGCAATTGAGGATCAGCAGCTCAATGATCCACAGCTGCAGATCGATCAGTTAATCAAGTCCTTTGGAGGAGTTAATCTGCCTAATCTCGCCCTACTGTCGCAGCCGCAACCTCTCCCTACGCTAATCAGAGCAGAGTGACGGGCGGCGCTATGTGACTCCAGCTTAAATAGAGGCTGGGTCACATGGTGCTCTGGCCAATCACAGCCATGCCAATAGTAGGCATGGCTGTGATGGCCTCTTGGGGCAAGTAGTATGACGCTTGTTGATTGGCTGCTTTGCAGCCTTTCAAAAAGCGCCAAGAAAGCGTCACAAAAGCGCCAAGAAAGCGACGAACACCGAACCCGAACCCGGACTTTTACGAAAATGTCCGGGTTCGGGTCCGTGTCACGGACACCCCAAAATTCGGTACGAACCCGAACTATACAGTTCGAGTTCGCTCATCCCTACTAATGACATCTCCAAGAGCTAATTGGAGTGAGGTGTCAGCCAACTGGAGTCCAATCAATAAGATGAGATTGGAGGTGTTGGTTACAGCTACCCTGCCCTATAAAAAACACACACCAGTTCTGGGTTTGCTTTTTACAAGAAGCATTGCCTGATGTGAATGATGCCTCGCACAAAAGAGCTCTCAGAAGACCTACGAATAAAAGTTGTTGACTTGCATAAAGCTGGAAAGGGTTATAAAAGTATCTCCAAAAGCCTTGCTGTTCATCAGTCCACGTTAAGACAAATTGTCTATAAATGGAGAAAGTTCAGCACTGCTGCTACTCTCCCTAGGAGTGGCCGTCCTGTAAAGATGACTGCAAGAGCACAGCGCAGACTGCTCAATGAGGTGGAGAAGAATCCTAGAGTGTCAGCTAAAGACTTACAAAAGTCTGTGGCATATGCTAACATTCCTGTTAGTGAATCTACGATACGTAAAACACTAAACAAGAATGGATTTCATGGGAGGATACCACAGAGGAAGCCACTGCTGCCAAAAAAAACCCCATTGTTGCACGTTTACAGTTTTGACAAGAGCACCTGGATGTTCCACAGCAGTACTGGCAAAATATTCTGTGGACAGATGAAACCAAAGTTGAGTTGTTTGGAAGAAACACACAACACTATGTGCGGAGATAAAGAGGCACAGCACACCAACATCAAAACCTCATCCCAACTGTGAAGTATGGTGGTGGGGGCATCATGGTTTGGGGCAGCTTTGCTGTGTCAGAGCCTGGACGGATTGCTATCATCGAAGGAAAAATGTATTCCTAAGTTTATCAAGACATTTTGCAGGAAAACTTAAGGCCATCTGTCCACCAGCTGAAGTTCAACGGAAGATGGGTGTTGCAACAGGGGAACGACCCAAAGCATAGAAGTAAATCAACAACAGAATGGCTTAAACAGAAGAAAATACACCTTCTGGAGTGGCCCAGTCAGAGTCCTGACCTCAACCCGATTGAGATGCTGTGACATGACCTCAAGAAAGCGATTCACACCAGACATCCCAAGAATATTGCTGCACTGAAACAGTTGTGCAAAGAGGAATGGTCAAGAATTACTCCTGACTGTTGTGCACGTCTGATCTGAAACTACAGGAAACGTTTGGTTGAAGTTATGGCTGCCAAAGGACGTTCAACCAGTTATTTAATCCAAGGGTTCACATACTTTTTCCACCTACACTGTGAATGTTTACATGGCGTGTTCAATAAAAACATGGTAACATTTAATTCTTTGTGTGTTATTAGTTTGAGAAGACTGTGATTGTCTATTGTTGTGACTTATATGAAAATCAGATCACATTTTATGACCAATTTGTGCAGAAATCCATATCATTCCAAAGGGTTCACATACTTTTTCTTGCAACTGTATATTGTATACTTTATTTCCATTGTGCTGTTTCATCCAGATTAGCAGCTATGAGGATACTTTCGCCATGCTTGATTTGCATTTTTTTTTTTTTTTTTTTTTTTTTTCGATTCAGACCATGCATTTTTTTCAAGAATTTGCATACTTTTGTGTGTTTTTTTATTAATGTCTCGTTCATCACTTAATTTTTTGGAGACTGGCACATTTTGTTAATCTTGATATAGAAGTCTGAATAGCATATATCTCATGTGCACTCACTTGGTTTTAAAGATGTTAAACTTGCACTAATGTTAATTTCAGTTGTTCCTATTGGCTGTGTCTTGGGTGTGCTGCAATCAGCTCCTTCTAACTCTCACCTGGAGATGGGAGGAGAGGTAGCAGCTAGCCTATATAAACATGCCCAGATTATTGGCCGTTCAACGGTACAGTTATATGTTCTAAAGCTTTATTGGCCGTTCAGCAGTGCAGTTATATGTTCTAAAGCTTTTTTTGCGTGAATTAGTGGCAAAAAAAGTATTATTTGCAGTTATGTATTGAAGTGAGAAAATTATAGCCCTTTTTGGTATGTATTATTTGCAAAGAAAAGTTAAATTTGCCGTTCAGCTGTGCAGTTATATGTTCCAAAGCCTTTTTTGGCATGTATTAGTGGGGAAAAAGGGCTTATTAGTCGTTGTGTGGTAAAGTGAGAAAATTACAGCCATTTTTGTCATGTGTTAGTGGCACCACGGCCCTGCGTCAACATGTGCAGCGTCACTATAAAGTGGCCTAGGAGAACCATGGCTCCAATGTAGTGGTCTAGCCTGCCGCAGCAACCGCTGTATCACCCAGTGGCACAAACCTGATTTCAGGCAGTCAAGCCTCCAACACATCAGCCGAAGGGAGCTGTCTGTCCTTCCCATCATCTACCGGTCCTGATGCTACTGCTCCTCGCCCTCCTAATCCTCGTCAGTCATTCCATCAGCAATCAATCACCGAAGCGATTGCCAAGAGACTACAGTATGCGTGCACTCATCCAACGGCGCAAAAGCTGAACGTGCTCCTGGCCAAGTTGCTGGTGCTGCAGTCCCTCCCTTTCCAAGTGGTGGACTCAGCATCTTTCAGAGAACTGATGGCTTGTCCCAAGCTGTCATTTATTTGCCAAAAAGGCAGTACCAGCCCTGCACAAATATGTAGAACAGAAGGTGGGCCAGTCATTGAACCTATCGGTGTCAGCCAAAGTGCACGGCAGCGCCGACGTGTGGATCTGAAACTACGGTCAAGGAGAATATATGTCCTTTACAGCCCACTGGGTAAATATAGTTCATGCCAAGCCAAACCAGCAACTTGGCCAGGTGACGCCGCTTCCGCCTCCACGTTCTCACGTCATTGGTCCTGTGACAATGTCCTCCTCTGCCTCCCCACAGCATACCCGTTTCCACAGCATCCACTGCAGAGACAATTCACAGTGCTCCTCCAGCATACCACATGTGCAGGGCACAGCGGTGTAACGCAGTTCTTCACCTCATTTGCCTGGGCAAACAGAGTCACACAGGGGAGGAACTGCTCCGTATACTTCAAGAAATCGAATCCTGGCTTTCTCCGCGACAACTCAAAATAAGAACCATGGTGACTGACAACGGGAAGAACATGGTGTCGACGCTGTGTAAAGGAGGGCTGAGCCTTGCGCCCTGCATGGCACACATGTTCAATATGGTTGTCAAGCGGTTCCTGAAGTCTTCAACCCATCTGCAAGACATCCTAAAAATGGCCAGGAAACTTTGCATGCACTTCACTCGTACACCGCCAAACACACTGTCCTGTCATGCCCTGCTCTGACTATGTGCGGAGGTTGGCCAGAATAGCAGCACGTGTTTAGTGTTGTGTTTTGGAGTCGTACTGGATCCGCCTCACATCAGGTGCACTGGGTGGGGTCATTAGTTTAAATAGCTCTCAAACCCAGTGCTCTGGGCGGGTTATAGAAATCAGTCTGGCCTTGGAAGCAAGCAAGCAAGCAAGGAAGGAAGGTTGTCTGTTCCAGCTCAGAAAAGATAAGTGTGGTTTCAGTTTTTGCTGTTTGCTGTCTAGGTTGTGTTTGTGTCATCTTTCCCATCCAGGTTCTGTGCGAGCAGGCTGCTCCTATTTCCCCTTCTCACCATCTCAGGGAATCTAGGGTGTTTTAGTCCAGGCACGGGGACACATCATTCCTACCACCAAGGTCTGAATGTGGGCTGATAAGTGCAGGGAGAGAAGTCAGGGATTAGCTAGGAGGTGACCCTTTCCCTGCTTCTCGCCTAGAGCCTGGTTGTCGGTTTACCTGTGTGTCTGAGTGCTCGTCCGCCGTGACACTGTCCTTGAGCTACAGTGGCAGAACGGGGTCCCCCAACATACACTACGTGCAGAATTATTAGGCAAATTAGTATTTTGACCACATCATCCTCTTTATGCATGTTGTCTTACTCCAAGCTGTATAGGCTCGAAAGCCTACTACCAATTAAGCATATTAGGTGATGTGCATCTCTGTAATGAGAAGGGGTGTGGTCTAATGGCATCAACACCCTATATCAGGTGTGCATAATTATTAGGCAACTTCCTTTCCTTTGGCAAAATGGGTCAAAAGAAGGACTTGACAGGCTCAGAAAAGTCAAAAATAGTGAGATATCTTGCAGAGGGATGCAGCACTCTTAAAATTGCAAAGCTTCTGAAGCGTGATCATCGAACAATCAAGCGTTTCATTCAAAATAGTCAACAGGGTCGCAAGAAGCGTGTGGAAAAACCAAGGCGCAAAATAACTGCCCATGAACTGAGAAAAGTCAAGCGTGCAGCTGCCAAGATGCCACATTCCACCAGTTTGGCCATATTTCAGAGCTGCAACATCACTGGAGTGCCCAAAAGCACAAGGTGTGCAATACTCAGAGACATGGCCAAGGTAAGAAAGGCTGAAAGACGACCACCACTGAACAAGACACACAAGCTGAAACGTCAAGACTGGGCCAAGAAATATCTCAAGACTGATTTTTCTAAGGTTTTATGGACTGATGAAATGAGAGTGAGTCTTGATGGGCCAGATGGCTGGATTGGTAAAGGGCAGAGAGCTCCAGTCCGACTCAGACGCCAGCAAGGTGGAGGTGGAGTACTGGTTTGGGCTGGTATCATCAAAGATGAGCTTGTGGGGCCTTTTTGGGTTGAGGATGGAGTCAAGCTCAACTCCCAGTCCTACTGCCAGTTTCTGGAAGACACCTTCTTCAAGCAGTGGTACAGGAAGAAGTCTGCAAGGTAAGAAAAACATGATTTTCATGCAGGACAATGCTCCATCACACGCGTCCAAGTACTCCACAACGTGGCTGGCAAGAAAGGGTATAAAAGAAGAAAATCTAATGATATGGCCTCCTTGTTCACCTGATCTGAACCCCATTGAGAACCTGTGGTCCATCATCAAATGTGAGATTTACAAGGAGGGAAAACAGTCCACCTCTCTGAACAGTGTCTGGGAGGCTGTGGTTGCTGCTGCACGCAATGTTGATGGTGAACAGATCAAAACACTGACAGAATCCATGGATGGCAGGCTTTTGAGTGTCCTTGCAAAGAAAGGTGGCTATATTGGTCACTGATTTGTTTTTGTTTTGTTTTTGAATGTCAGAAATGTATATTTGTGAATGTTGAGATGTTATATTGGTTTCACTGGTAAAAATAAATAATTGAAATGGGTATATATTTGTTTTTTGTTAAGTTGCCTAATAATTATGTACAGTAATAGTCACCTGCACACACAGATATCCCCCTAAAATAGCTAAAACTAAAAACAAACTAAAAACTACTTCCAAAAATATTCAGCTTTGATATTAATGAGTTTTTTGGGTTCATTGAGAACATGGTTGTTGTTCAATAATAAAATTAATCCTCAAAAATGCAACTTGCCTAATAATTCTGCACTCCCTGTAGACTGATAAGAGACGTTTCCACCCGTTGGAATTCCACCCTCCATATGTTGGACCGACAATACGAACAGAGAAAGGCCATAAACAATTTCTTGATGATCCAAGCGGACAGTAGTACTCCTCTGTTTAACTTTGATTTCAGCCAGTGGCAGCTCATGCATGACACCTGCCGTTTGCTCAGGCCCTTTGAGGATGGCACGTTATTTGTCAGTCGCCAGGATTAGGGGAAGAACAATGTCAATCCACTGTTTCATATCCTGAAACAGATGCTGGTACACCTGGCTGGACTGGAGATGTGACGCCTAAATCTCTCGGCCACGTGAGCCCTGTGGGTGCTGAATTGGGGGAGGAGTACGACATTGGAGCACAAGCAATGTGTAGCGAAATTAGTAGTTTTCTACACAGGTGACAGGAGAGGAGGAGCAGGAGCAGCCAGAGGAGCTACAGGGCAATGAGAAGGACAAGACAGAGGACCCAGACAAACCGTGGCAGCATGCAGTGGAAATGGATGCAGGGAGTCCCTCTGAGTCACTTGTGCAAATGGCCTGATGCATGCTCACTTGCTTGGGTAGTGACAGACCAATTGTCACCATTCAGCAAAATGGGGGCCTTTTTTACACCCGCTGAGAGGGATCACAAACTGAACTACTATAGAGACATCCTATGTAGTCAGTTGGCCGCTGCCTATCTGCGCCATCATCCATCCTCTCGCAGGTCTGCCATGCCTGCTGTGGCAGGGTGGGGGGGTAGGAGCAGTACCAGCTCCATCAGCAGCAGCTTGAGTCTAGAGTCGATGATGAGCAGCTTTCTTAACCCGCCTAGTGAAGAAATTACTTACCAGCAGCAGCAGCTAGACCTGGAGCAGGACCTGAACCAGCAGGTGGTGACATACTAGGACAGCACCCTGCCACCCGACATTCAAGATTTGCTGGACTACTGGGCAGCCTAACTGGATGTTTGCCCTGAAAAAGCTGTCCTGCACTGCCAGTAGTGTGGCTTCAGAGCAGGAGTTTAGTGCGGCGGAGGCCATAATTACCCCTGTTCAGCCAAAATGTGGAGAGATTGACCCTTGTCAAGATGAATCAGGCGTTGATCAGCCAGGATTTCCACCCACCACTGCCTGATGCATCAGATTAGATCATCCATGCTGCCTCACCTAAACCTTGACAAAAGAGATCAGTTTCTTCTGGCTACCTGCGTCAACTACTGTTTTGATGCAGCCAGCATGATGCCACACATCTGATGCCAAGTGCTGCTTCTTACACCCACCATCGTCAGAGGGTACTGTTATTGCCACCCACCTCCCCACTCTGTCAACGGATAAGTCTGTGGTCTCCTGCTGCTGCTGCCACCTCACCACTCAGGTCTCCTCATGCTGCTGCTGCCACCTCCATACTCTGTCATTGTGCCAATCTGTGGCCTCTCCATGCTGCTGCTGCTGCCACCTCCACACTATGTCACCTTGCCACTCTGTGGCCTCCTCATGCTGCTGCCTCTTCCACACTATGTCACCTTGCAACTCTGTGGTCCCCTGATGCTGCTGCCACCTCCACACTATGTCACCTTGAACTCTGTGGCCTCCTGATGCTGCTGCCACCTCCACACTATGTCACCTTGCCACTCTGTGGTCTCCTCATGCCGTTGCTAAATAAACACTATGTCACTAGTCCACTCTGTGGCCTCCTCATGCTGCTGATAACTTAACACTATGTCACTGGGCCATTCTACGGCCTCATCATGCTGCTGCTGCCACCTCCACACTATGTCACCTTGCTATTCTATGGTCTCCTTATGCTGCTTCTAACTCAACACTATGCCACTGGGCCACTCTGTGGCCTCCTCTTGCTGCTGCTGCCACTTTCACACTATGTCACCTTGCCAGTCTGTTGCCTCTTCCTGCTGCTGCTAACTCAACACTATGTCACTGTTCCACTATGTGGCTTCATCATGCTGCTGCCACCTTAACACTATGTAAATGGACCACTCTGCTGTCTCCTCATGCTGCTGCTGCCACCTCCCCACTATGTCACTGGGATACTTTGTGGTCTTCTTATGCTGCTGTTACCTCAACGCTATGTCATTGTGCCACACTGTGGACTTCTCAAGCTGTTCTCCCACCCTCCCCACTCCATGACTGGGCCACTATTTTACCTATTTTGCCTGGTTGGCATTATTATTTATTTGACCCTACTTCTGATCTGTCAGAAGAAAGGAAAAATGAGACGCACAACGGATCCTGTCTGTGTAGCAGCTGTAAGGCCTGTATGGTCCCATCAAAATTGGCTTGTGATTTGGTAGCCAAAAGCAGGAACGAGTACAAAACACAGAAGACATGCAAATATTCCATTCACGTGTCATCTCTGTTTTGAATCTACTCCTGTTTTTGGCTTTAGCAATACTGATAGATTACTGGCCAAATGCTGACTGAGTGAAGTTGGATGTTCAACAGACATAATCCGTTTTTGAGGGGTTATTGTTCTGATGGATCAGAAGAAGGGCAAAATAATCAGTGACGTTAACATAAACTTACTGCTGACACCCTCTCCACTCTGTCAGGGGTTGTATAAGTATTTAATAGAACAGGTTCTGTAGACATCTTTGTAGAATCAGTTGATGACAGTGTAAAAGGAGTGCGCTTTTGCACGCTACAGTAGGATCTTGGGCCTCTGTAGGTTATTTTTATACCTGGCGTTAACATCGACCTGTAAGGCTGAGTTCACAATTTAGTTATTTGGTCAGTTAAGGCCCCATAACTGCCCAAAAAAGTGAATGTGCAGTGATTCTAAGAGTGACGCCTATCATGTGTGTCTCATACGGACTCACATATTGTTTCACTATCACAGCAGACTCCCTATGCTCAGGGCCAGTTTTAGAAAAAATGTGGCCCTGGGCAAAATCAAAAGAGGGGGCCTACATCTTGTAATAATGTGCTAAAAACACAAGCTGATGTCCTACACCCCTGCCGATCAGCTGTTTGAGGAGACGGTGCGTGCTGTTCACTGCTGCTGTCCCATAGACATACAGAAGCAGAGCAGGAATAGAGAAGGGAGACGGCACGTGCATGCAGCGTACAACGTCTGCTCAAACAGCTGATCGTTGGGGGTGCTGGGTGTCAGAACCCCAACGATCTATTATCTAAAGATAGGTCATCAATATGAAAAAACCTGGAGAACCTCCTAACCTCTTAGGGACACAGGGTTTACAGGTATTACTCATACAGACTTTGCATTCCAGTACAGAAGTTTAGACCCCCAAAAGTTGAAGTCCCAAAGTGGGACAAAAAAAAGTTAAAAGAAAAAAGTTTTCTCCCCAAAAAATTAAAAGTTTCAAGTAAAAATAAACAAAAATGTCATATTCCCCAAATAAAGTTTTAAAAAAAGGTAAAAAATAAGGAAAAAAAAAGTTGACATATTAGGTATTGCCGCGTCCGTATCGACCGGCTCTATAAACATATCACATGACCTAACCCCTCAGATGAACAATGTAAAAAATAAAAACTGTTTTAAATAAACAATTTTTTGTCACCTTACATCACAAAAAGTACAACAGCAAGCGGTCAAAAAGGCGTATGCCCACTAAAATAGTACCAATCTAACCATGACCTCACCCCGCAAAAAATGAGCCCCTACCTGAGACAATCGCCCAACAAATAAAAAAAGCTATGACTAAAAATATGGAGACACTAAAGCATCATTCTTTTTGTTTTGAAAAAGGTGTTATTGTGTAAAACTTACATAAATAAAAAAGTATACATATTAGGTATTGCCGCATCCGTATCAACTGGCTCTAAAAAAATATCACATGACCTAACCCCTCAGATGAACACTGTAACAAATAAAAAATAAAAACTGTGCTAAATAAACTATTTTTTGTCACCTTACATCACAAAAAAGTGTAATAGCAAGCGATCAAAAAGTCATATGCACCCTAAAATAGTGTCAATCAAAACTGAAAAAATGATGGCTCTCAGAATATGGAGACACTAAAACAATATTTTTTTATGTTTCAAAAATGATATTATTGTAAAACTTACATAAATAAAAGAAAAGTATACATATTAGGTATCTACGCATCCGGATCGACCGTCTCTATAAAAATATCACATGACCTAACCCCTCAGATGAACAGCGTAAAATTAAAACTGTGCTAAATAAACCATTTTTTGTCACCTTATATCACATAAAGTGTAATAGCAAGCAATCAAAAGTCATATGCACCCCAAAATAGTGCCAATCAAACTGTCATCTCAGCTCGCAAAAATCATACCCTACCCAAGATAATCAACTAAAGTCTGAAAAAACTATGGCTCTCAGACTATGGAAACTATTTTTTTTTATTATGTAAGTTTTACACAATGATTTCATTTTGTGATGTAAGGTGACAAAAAATGAATTTTTTAGTAATGTTTTAGTTTAAAAAATGAAATCATTGTGTAAAACTTACATAATAAAAAAAAGTATACATATTAGGTATCACCGCGTCCGTAATAAGTTGCTCTATAAAAATATCACATGACCTAACCCCTCAGGTGAATACCGTAAAAAACAAAAAATTCATTTTTTGTCACCTTACATCACAAAAAGTGTAATAGCAAGCGATCAAAAAGTCATACACACCCCCAAAATAGTGCCAATCAAACCATCATCTCATCCCGCAATAATCATACCCTACCCAAGATAATCGCCCAAAAACTGAAAAAAACTATGGCTCTTAGACTATGGAAACACTAAAACATGTTTTTTTTGTTTTCAAAAATGAAATCAATGTGTAAAACTTGCATAAATAAAAAAAGTATACATATTAGGTATCACCGTGTCCGTATAGACCGACTCCATAAAAATATCACATGAACTAACCCCTCAGATGAATACAGTAAAAAATAAAAAACGTGTAAAAAAGCAATTTTTGGTCATCTTACATCACAAAAAGTGTAATGGCAAACATAAATATTGAGTTTTGTTTAGCTGTTAACCCTTGCTTTGTAACTGGAAAAAAATATTAAAATGGAAAATCGGCCCCAAAAATTTTAATTTTGAAATTGTATATTTATTTTCCATTAATTCTTGTGGAACACCTAAAGGGTTAACTACGTTTGTAAAATCAGTTTTAAATACCTTGAGGGATGTAGTTGCTTAGATGGGGTCACTTTTATAGGGTTTCTACTCTAGGGGTGCATCAGGGGGGCTTTAAATGGGACATGGTGTAAAAAAAAACTGTCCAGCAGGGGCGTGGCTTGGCTGCCGAGTCTAATGGACGCTTAGCACAGCAGCTCCTGCACCATAGCGACTTAGATCAAGCATAGCACCTGCAATTTCACCTGATCCAACCCGAAAAAAGATTCATTTGGACCAGTACACGATGGGGAAGAATAAAAGGCTACTCCCAAGGCTGAATAGTGAGAACTTGGAGAGATATTTTGAAAGAGGGAAAATCCAAGATTTGCTCCCGCCTCTCCACCGATGAATGCTCCGTCTCCTTCACAGATGTCAGAACATTTCCCCTCTACCTCTCCCCCTACCTTACCGGACCCCTCTCTCCTCACTACACCTCAGTTCCCCGCTACTCCCGAGGACATCAGAGCGGCGGGATCGGGACACAGAGACGCTCAAGATGGCGCAACAGGCACCTCTAAATCTCCTTCCTCAAGCCCACAGAAGAGGAGACCGAGGGTAGAGCTACCGGAGGATGTCCAGGTTAGTCCAGTTTCCTCTCCTCAAGAGACTGAACTTTTTACCAACTATCCTGTCTCTGACAAATTGGTGTCAGAAGATTCTCTAAAACAAATGCTGTTAGCTTTAAAATCTGCAATGCAGCAAGATTTAGCAGCTCTAATTACTCCCATGTCTGCCACACTACATAGCGTTGAACAAAGGGTGACGCATATTGAGTCTAAAATGTCGGACTTTGCATCATCCCAAAATGAAGTAATCGACGCGCATAATGAAATGGCGGATGAAATGGAAAGCATAAAATTGAAAATGGCAGACTTAGAGGATCGTTCGCGACGGAACAACATTAAATTCCGCGGCATCCCAGAAGATGTTTCTAACACAGAGCTGCCTGCATATATCCAAAAGCTTTTTGTGTCCCTTGTCCCTGAGCTTTCCTCTCAAGATTTAATTGTGGACCGAGCCCACAGAGTCCCAAAGCCGAAACACCTGGGCCCAGATATACCAAGAGACGCTCTAGCACGCATCCATTTTTTCTCAACAAAAGAAGCGGTGATGTATGCAGCTCGCAAAATAGGCACTCTCCCGGCTCCTTTTCAATCTGTCAGATTATATACTGATCTCTCAGCGGCTACCTTGAAACTACGCTGTGAGCTTCTACCTATCACACTTTCCCTGCGCAAACATGAAATTGTTTACAAATGGGGATGCCCTATGAAGTTACTTATCTCCAAAGATGGACGCTCTTACCTAGTCCGGTCCTTTGAAGAAGGGAAATCCCTACTAAAAGGCTGGCATATTAATATCTGTACCCCGGTTCACAACACTCCATATGTTTCTCAGCATCAAAAATGATCTATACAATTGTCTTCTCAAGGACATTTCCTGTTTTACTACTACAAGTTATATCCATTTACTCCACCCTCAAGATGAAAGAAGAGCCGCTGATTCTTTGTGGGCAAGCCGCGAAGATTTCAAAGGAGAAGAAATTGATACCTCAGTTTCTACCTTCAACAGATCTACCATTTGTTTGTTCTCTACCACATGTTTGCTTCTATTTTATCTATCTCCCTCAGGTGATGTAACGCGTTTTTTAGCTGAATACGCACTTATACCTACCATAGGTGCATTTTAGGATATGATATACCTTTCCAGGGCTGAATAGATTTCTATTCTTGGCTTCAACGTGGAACTTTTGCCCCTATTCGTAGACATGCTGTTATGTCTACTTCAGTTTTTTTTAATTATTTTCTGTTAATTTTCTCAGAATTCCTGTACTACTGCTTCACTTTGCAATGTTTTTAAATTTGCTTATGTCTCCTTCAGGTCTTTTTGAGCAGCGTGGTGGTCATCTTCAGCGCCATGTTTTAAAACCATGGGACTGACAATTCTCTCTCTCAACTCCAGGGGACTAAACTGTCCACAGAAAAGGGCTTATCTTTGGAAAGAGGCGATGTCTGGTAAAGCTGATGTACTGTGTATTCAGGAATCTCACCTGTTACAGAAGGATGCATACAGGGTTAGACATCACTTGTTTCCAACTATAATACACTCCCATAATACACAGAAAAACAGAAGAATATTTATTGCTGTTAAGAACTCAGTGTCCTTTTCTTTACTATCGCAGGTGATAGATCCCTGGGGCAGATACGTTGTCTTGGTATGTGTGGTAAACAATATCAAATATACATTGGTGAACATCTACGCGCCAAATGAACACCAGATTTCCTTCCTACACAAGGTTATGAAGAAAGTTTACAAAATTAAACAAGGTATACTAAACATTTGTGGGGATTTTAACTCAATTGTGGATCCCTCTCTTGACTCCACTAACCCCTCCAGACGCTCTCCTATAGGCTTAGCAGATTTTCTTCATTCCGAAGGCCTTATAGATGTCTGGAGGGCTCAGCACAGCCAGGAAAAGGACTACACCTTTTTATCCTCCTCACACCTCTCTTACTCTAGAATAGATATGTTTCTAGTAGACCAAACGACCCGCTTTCACGCTTTAAAATCATCCATTGGTATTTTTAAATGGTCTGACAATGCCCCTATTGTACTTCAACTAGCGGAACAATTCCAATCTCCCCCCCCCCCTCCCAGTGTGGAGGAATAATCCATTCATTTTTTCCCATCCTAAACACAAACTTGATATTACAAAATCCCTACAGGAATACTTCCATTTGAAAGCGAATTCAGTTCCTGACCCATACGTGGCCTGGCAGGCGCATAAGGCATTTATTAGAGGAATCTTGATACAAATTAACCAAATTGAAAAGAAAAAAAGGGAAAAAGAATTACTGGATACTCTAGCATGGATCTCGTCTCTAGAATCTAGGAACAAGCAATTTCCAACTGCAGAGATAACCGCTGACTTGCGTGTTGAAAGGGACAGATTGATGTGTCTCCTTAACAATGACTTTGCTAAATCCCTCATGCGCACTAAGGCAAGGTATTACGCCCAGGGATATAAAGCAGGGAAACTCCTAGTATCAAAACTTAAACACCAGCAAGCAAAATCTAGAATCCCCTTTCTCTTACATCCCACAACTAAATCGAAAATTATTGACCCAAGAGAAATAGCAGAACAGTTCCGCCTTTATTACAAAGACTTATATAACCTTAAAGATAGCTTGTCTCTCCCAACCGATAATGAATCACTAGTACAAGACTTTATAGACAAGGCTAATCTGCCCAAATTATCCCAGTCTCACCTTTCACAACTAAACACTCCAATTACATATTTTGAATTAAACAAGTTAATCTCCTCCCTCCCCATGGGAAAATCTCCAGGTCCAGATGGGTTATCAAATGAATATTATAAACACTTTTACCCTACTCTAGCCCCTTTCCTTCTCCCGTTGTTTCAAAACACGATGTCTGGCTCTCCCTTCCCCTCAGACATGCTGATGGCATTAATTGTCACTCTACCCAAACCTGGTAAAACCACAGATTCACCCCAAAATTTTAGGCCAATATCCCTTCTAAACTCTGATATAAAAATCTTCGCTAAATTGATTGCTTCCAGGCTTGCCAAAATCCTTCCCAAATTGATAGGTGATGACCAATCAGGCTTTGTGAAAGGCAGACAGGCATCTGACAACACCAGACGCTTATTCAACATTATCAATGTTGCGGAATCACGCAAAACTCCTATAGTTGTGGTCACCCTGGATGCAGAAAAGGCATTTGACCGCCTTCACATTATGCTTTTGCTGTTCTTGATTCCATGGGTTTTACCGGCCCTATTACTCATGCAATCCGCGGTTTATATTCAGACCCTATAGCGAAGATTATTGTTAATGGAGTTCTTTCACAAAGTTTTCATATCACTAATGGTTCCCGACAGGGATGTCCTCTTTCCCCCCTCTTATTTATCCTAGCCTTAGAACCCCTGGCCCAATACATTCGTCTTTCATCTGATATACAAGGATTGAGAATAGGCTTAAAGTCCCATGTAATATCATTATATGCTGATGATATCATCCTGACAATGACGAATCCCACCCATTCCTTGACCCATGCGTTTTCTATCATATCTCACTATGGAGATCTTTCATATTATAAAATCAATACCTCAAAATCTCAGTTACTCCCTATTAACATTCCACTTCCAGAACTGAGAATCCTAAAAAATATGTTCCCGCTTGACTGGCAAACTTCATATCTCCCCTACTTGGGAATCAAATTGTCTTACCCTTCTTCGCTCGCATACCAACACAATTACGCTCCATTACTCACAACTATGACTAAAGATTTTGCTTCCTTCAGTATGCAGGAGATTTCGTGGGTTGGCAGGATAGCGTCTTTCCAAATGATGACCTTAGCCAAACTCATCTATATTTTCAGAGCGCTGCCTGTTCCAGTCCCTGATTCCTTCTTTAGAGACGCTCAAAAGATTATCAACAGTTATATTTGGAAATCTAGCCGCCCTAGAGTAGCCCAATCTATTATGTTCAGAAGGAGACAAGTGGGGGGTCTGGGCCTTCCTCCTATTAAGGATTACTTTTTATCTATCAATCTTTCTTTTACTAGAGAGTGGTGGAATCCTCTTTCAACAAAACCGTGGGTGGAGATGGAATCCATACTTACCCCTAATGGATTGTTGAGAGATTTACTCTTTCTATCTCTATTAAAACCTAAGAAGATAGAACATCCCCTGATTATGGTAAAGCAGGATATTACGATATGGTCCAAGTTTCACTTATCACAGGGCTCGCCCAATCTCAACATTTTATCGCATGTATCAATGAATACCTTAAGTTTATGCATAAATGACATTGACTTCTCAACCTGGACCTAGGCTGGCGTTTTATCCGCTGCTCAACTGGTGGAGAATTCAGCCGTGATCTCCTTTGATAAATTACGCCAATTATATTGCCTGCCTTCCTCTCAATTTCTCTCTTATATGAGATTAGAACACTGCCTCAGTAATTTCCTTATCTCCCCTCCCAGATCTCATACAGAAGTGATGAGCATTTTCAGGTCACCTTCTTTATTTAGGCATCATACCACTCATCATTTATGTAATATACTTAATGATAAGGCTAATTTTAGCAAATCTCCTCCCTTATTGAAGTGGGAAAGAGAACTAAAATGATCTTTTTCAGAGGAGAAATGGGCTGCGGCAGTTCAATTTATTGGGACTACGTTTAAATGTGTCACACATTATGAAGCCGGGATTAAAACCCTTCTAAGGTGGTATTATACACCTCATCGCCTAAGCATCATTTATCCTGGTACCTTGGCCTGTTGTTGGCGTGAATGCGGTAATACCGGTTCTCTCCTTCACATACTCTGGGCGTGCCCAAAACTCAATCCCTTTTGGAGCTCGATATTTGATATGATAGCCATATCACGGGTATACGGTTGTCTCCTTCCCCATCGTTAGCTTTTTTATTTCTCAACATAGACGACTTACCGTTTGAAGGCAGACGTATAATAGGACATATCCTGCTCAGTGCTAAATTGGTCATCATCAGACATTGGAAAGCAGTAATTCCACCAGCACTCTCTGAAGTAATCCAAACTATAAATACTACGTGTAGACTTGAGAGTCTCTTGCCAGACTCAATGTTAAGTCTGACTTTAAAGGAAAAGACATGGTCCCCCTGGAGGTTGAGCTCCTACTACACACCTTGAATCACATATTATTCTCTAGACTGGCTGTTGCACTGCTCAAGAGACCCTAAATGTTACGGTATCAATTTTATTTTACTCTATTTCTTTTTTTTTTATGTTTATTTTTTGCTAAAGTGAAGTACTCAGGACTCAGTTTTTCCGTCAAATTGATTCATGCTTATTGACAATTTGGCTCCTGTATTGATTCCTGACTTCGGTCATTATTATGAGGCAATTAGAGGGTATGTGCCTCTCCCTCAACTGTATTGTACTACAATGTTATCGGTATAAACCCGATTGTTCTTTATACCATAATCTTTGCATAATATACAATGTCTGTATACATATGCTTTGCAAAACTAATAAAAACAATTAAACATAAAAACTGTCCAGCAAAACCTGCCTTCCAAATGCCATATGGCATTCCTTTCCTGCTGCACCCTGCACAGCAGTTTACAACCACATATGGGATGTTTCTATAAACTACAGAATCAGGGCCATAAATATTGAGTTTTGTATGACTGTTAACCCTTGCTTTGTAACTGGAAAAAAAATATTAAAATTGAAAATCTGCTAAAAAAGTGAAATTTTATCTCTATTTTCCATTAATTCTTGCAGAACACCTAAAGGGTTAACGACTAGAGTTGAGAGAATACGAACTGTAAAGTTCGGGTTCGTACCGAACTTTAGTTTTTTTGGCAACAGGACTCGAACCCAAACATTTACGTAAAAGTTTGCGTTCGGGTTCGGTGTGCGGCGCTTTCTTGGTGCTTTTTGAAAGGCTGCACAGCAGTCAATCAACAAGCGTCATACTACTTGCCCCAAAAGGCCCCAAAAGGCCATCACAGTCATGCCTACTATTGGCATGGCTGTGATTGGCCAACTGCAGCATGTGAACCAGCCTCTATTTAAGGTGGAGTCACGTAGCGCCACCCGTCACTCTGCTCGGATTAGTGTAAGGGAGAGGCTGCAGCTGCTGTGAGAGAGAGATCAGGGAGAAATCTTATCAAGAACTGTTTTTTGTACTCAATCTACGCGGTGTCGTGCACAATTTTTTTAAGCCTGCCCTGAGCCAACTACTGCTGAAAACAACATTTTTTTTCTTCAGTTAGTCAATATCAATACATTTTATGCAACGATAGTGCACCAGCACAGGCTATCTGCATGTCAGCAAGTCCAGAAATACAGCTTTTAGCTTACTATGGTAAAGAAAATACATCTGTTGAATATAGTGCATATCTGGGATACACGTGCATAAGTGATTGTCACATTTAGGACAGAAATACAGCTTTTTGGTTACTGGGGTGAAAAAACCCTCTAATATACTGCACATCTGGGATTAGACAAGCATAAGTGACTGTCTCATTTAGGCCATAAATACAGCTTTAGGCATACTGGGGTGAAAAAAGCCTCTGATATACTGCACATCTGGGATTACACATGCATAAGTGACTCTCACATTTAGGCCAGAAATACGGCTTTTTGGTTACTGGGGTTAAAAAAGCCTCTAATATATTGCACATCTGGGATTACACGTGTATAAGTTACTGTCACATTTAGTCCATAAATACGGCTTTGGCATACTAGAGTGAAAAAAGCCTCTGATATACTGCACATCTGGGATTACACATGCATAAGCGACTGTCACATTTAGGCCAGAAATACAGCTTTTTGGTTACTGGGGTGAAAAAAGCCTCTAATATATTGCACATCTGGGATTACACTTGCATAAGTGACTGTCACATTTAGTCCATAAATACGTCTTTGGCATACTGTGGTGAAAAAAGTCTCTGATATGCTGCACATCTGGGATTACACATACATAAGTGACTGTCACATTTAGGCCAGAAATACGGCTTTTTGGTTACTGGTGTGAAAAAAGCCTCTGATATACTGCACATCTGGGATTACACATGCATGAGTGACTCTCACATTTAGGCCTGACATATGGCTTTTTGGTTACTGGGGTGAAAAAAGCCTCTAATATACTTCACATCTAGCATTAGACATGCATAAGTGACTGTCACATTTAGGCCATAAATATAGCTTTTTGGTTACTGGGGTGAAAAAAGCATCTAATATACTGTACATCTGGGATTAAACAAGAATAAGTGACTGTCACATTCAGGCCAAAAACACGACTTTTTGGTTACTCGGGTGAAAAAAGCCTCTGATATATTGCACATCTGTAATTACAGGTGCATAAGTGACTGTCACATTTAGGCCATAGATACGGCTTTGGCACACTGGTGTAAAAAAAGCCTCTGATATACTGCACATCTGGGATTACACTTGCATAAGTGACTGTCACATTTAGGCCAGAAATACGGCTTTTTGTTTACTGGGGTAAAAAAAAGCCTCTGATATACTGCACATCTGGGATTACACTTGCATAAGTGACTGTCACATTTAGGCCAGAAATACAGCTATTTGGTTACTGGGGTGAAAAAAGCCTCTAATATATTGCACATCTGGGATAAGACATGCATAAGTGAGTGTCACATTTAGGCCACAAATACCGCTGCCATATAGAGTAAAAAAAATAATAATCCACCTAGCCCTTCCCCGTGTGTGGAAGACATAGAATGCACTGACGCACAACCACTTATGTTTTCTGATAAGGACATGGGAATACCACCTCAGCATGTCTCTGATGATGACGAAACACAGGTGCCAACTGCTGCGTCTTTCTGCAGTGTGCAGACCGAAAAGGAGGTCAGGGAGGAAGACTGGGTGGAAGACCATGCAGGGGACGATGAGGTCCTAGACCCCACAAGGAATGAAGGTCGTGCCACTGACTTTCAGAGTTTGGAGGAAGAGGCAGTGGTGAGACCGAGCCAACAGCGTAGCAAAAGCAGGAGCAGGGTGCAGAAGCAGAGCAGCCGTCACCAAAACAAAGGCAGCTTTTAAGGAGTTTCCTGGCTTGGCACTTCTTCACACAATGTTCTGACGACAAGACCCGAGTGGTTTGCACGCTGTGCCATCAGAGCCTGAAGCGAGGCATTAATGTTCTGAACCTTAGCACAACCTGCATGACCAGGCATCTACATGCGAGACACGGGCTGCAGTGGAGTAAGCACCTTCAAAACCAAGAAAGGGCTCAGGCCCCTCCTGCTCCCTCTTCTGTAGCTGCCTCGGCCTCTTCCTCCGCCTCAGGAGGAATGTTGGCACCTGCCGCCCAGCAAACAGAGGATGTGCCAGTAACAACACCACCTCCGTCACCAAGCATCTCCACCATGTCACGCGGCAGCGTTCAGCTCTCCATCTCACAAACCTTTGAGAGAAAGCGTAAATTCCCACCTAGCCACCCTCGATCCCTGGCCCTGAATGCCAGCATTTCTAAACTGCTGGCCTTTGAAATGCTGCAATTCAGGCTGGTGGAGACAGACAGCTTTAAACAGCTCATGTCGCTAGCTGTCCCACAGTACGTCGTTCCTAGCCACCACTACTTCTCCAGGAGAGCTGTGCCCTCCCTGCACAACCAAGTATTGGATAAAATCAAGTGTGCACTGCGCAACGCCATCTGTGGCAAGGTCCACCTAACCACAGATACGTGGACCAGTAAGCACAGCCAGGGATGCTATATCTCCCTAACTGCACACTGGTTAAATGTAGTGGCAGCTGGGCCCCAGGCGGAGAGCTGTTTGGCGCACGTCCTTCCGCCACCAAGGATCACAGGGCATCATTTTGCCTCCTGTTGCCTCCTCTTTCTACTCGGCTTCCTCCTCCTCTTCTACCACCTCCTCATACGGTCAGCAACAGACCTTCACCACCAACTTTAGCACAGCCAGGGGTAAAGGTCAGCAGGCCGTTTTAAAACTGATGTTTGGGGGACAAGCCCCACACCGCGCAGGAGTTGTGGCGGCGTATAGAACAACAGACCGACGAGTGGTTGCTGCCAGTGGGCATCAAGCCCGGCCTGGTGGTGTGCGATAATGGGCAAAATCTCGTTGCAGCTCTGGGACTAGCTGGTTTGATGCACATCTCTTGCCTGGCGCATGTGCTGAATTTGGTTGTGTAGAAATTCATTCACAATTACCCCTACATGTCAGAGCTGCTGCTTAAAGTGCGGGCCGTCTGTGCGCGCTTCCGGCGTTCACATCCTGCTGCTGCTCGGCTATTTGCTCTACAGCGAAATTTCGGCTTTCCCGCTCACCGCCTCATATGCGATGTGCCCACCAGGTGGAACTCCACCTTGCACATGCTGGACAGACTGTGCGAGCAGCAGCAGGCCATAGTGGAGTTTCAGCTGCAGCACACACGGGTCAGTCGCACTGCGGAACAGCACCACTTCACCACCAATGACTGGGCCTCCATGCGAGACCTGTGTGCCCTGTTGCGCTGTTTCGAGTACTCCACCAACATGGCCAGTGGCGATGACGCTGTTATCAGAGTTACAATACCACTTCTATGTCTCCCTGAGAAAACTCTTAGGGCGATGATGGAAGATGATGTGGCCCAGGACGAGGAGGAGGAAAAGGGGTCATCTCTAACACTTTCAGGCCAGTCTTTTAGAAGTGGCTCAGAAAGATGATTTTTGCAACAGCAGAGGCCAGGTACAAATTTGGCCAGCCAGGGCCCACTACTGGAGGACAAGGAGGAGGACGAGGATGGGGATGAAGCATGTTCATAGCGGGGTGGCTTCCAACGCAGCTCGGGCCCATCACTGGTGCATGGCTGGGGGGATACGGAGGATGCAGACGATACGCCTCCCACAGAGGACAGCTTGTCCTTACCTCTGGGCAGCCTGACACACATGAGCGACTACATGCTGCAGTGCCTGCGCAACGACTGCAGAGTTGCCCACATTTTAAGTTATTTCCCTATCCACATTTGTTTGCAGAGCAGTTGCCATGTTCTTAAGCACATTTTACTGCCTTTTACAGGACTATTTTTGAGCCATTTTAATGAAAAAAAAAGTGCCAATTTTAGTGCCCTAAATTGAAAAAATTCTTATTTTCAATTGTCGGGTGACATTTTACCATTTTTGGCATATACGAACCCCTGCTGTGCCTGGGTGACTGGGGCCTAAATTTCTCAAAATCCTCTGTTCTATTGGTGGGTGACAAGAACCCCCTTTTGCCGTGAATGAACCCCTGCTGTGCCTGGGTGACAAGGGCCTAAATCTCTCAAAACCCTCTGTTCTATTGCTGGGTGACATAAAACCCCTTTTGCCGTGAATGAACCCCTGCTGTGCCTGGGTGACAGGGGCCTAAATCTCTCAGAATCCTCTGTTCTATTGCTGGGTGACATAAAACCCCTTTTGCCGTGAATGAACCCCTGCTGTGCCTGGGTGACAGGGGCCTAAATCTCTCAGAATCCTCTGTTGTATTGCTGGGTGACATGAACCCCTTTTTTGCCATGAATTAACCCCTGCTGTGCCTGGGTGTCAGGGGACTAAATCTCTCAAAATCCCCTGTTCTATTGCTGGGTGACATGAACCCCCTTTTGCCATGAATAAACCCCTGCTGTGCCTGGGTGACAGGGGCCTAAATCTCTCAAAATCCTCTGTTGTATTGCTGGGTCACATGAACCTCCTTTTGCCGTGAATGAACCCCTGCTGTGCCTGGGTGACAGGGGTCTAAATTTCTCAAAATCCTCTGTTCTATTGCTGGGTGACAAGAACCTCCTTTTGCCGTGAATGAACCCCTGCTGTGCCTGGGTGACAGGGGCCTAAATCTCTCAAAATCCTCTGTTCTATTGCTGGGTGACATGAACCCCTTTTGCCGTGAATGAACCCCTGCTGTGCCTGGATGACAGGGGCCTAAATCTCTCAAAATCCTCTGTTCTGTTGCTGGGTGACAAGAATACCCTTTTGCCGTGAATGAACCCCTGCTGTGCCTGGGTGACAGGGGCCTAAATCTCTCAAAATCCTCTGTTCTATTGCTGGGTGACAAGAACCCCCTTTTGCTGTGAATGAACCCCTGCTGTGCCTGGGTGACAGGGGCCTAAATCTCTCAAAATCCTCTGTTCTATTGCTGGGTGACATGAACCCCATTTTGCCGTGAATGAACCCCTGCTGTGTCTGGGTGACAGGGGCCTAAATCTCTCAAAATCCTCTGTTCTATTGCTGGGTGACAAGAATACCCTTTTGCCGTGAATGAACCCCTGCTGTGCCTGGGTGACAGGGGCCTAAATCTCTCAAAATCCTCTGTTCTATTGCTGGGTGACATGAACCCCATTTTGCCGTGAATGAACCCCTGCTGTGCCTGGGTGACAGGGGCCGAAATCTCTCAAAATCCTCTGTTCTATTGCTGGTGACATGAACCCCCTTTTGCCGTGAATGAACCCCTGCTGTGCCTGGGTGACAGGGGCCTAAATCTCTCAAAATCCTCTGTTCTATTGCTTGGTGACAAGAACCCCCTTTTGCCGTGAATGAACCCCTGCTGTGCCTGGGTGACAGGGGCCGAAATCTCTCAAAATCCTCTGTTCTATTGCTGGTGACATGAACCCCCTTTTGCCGTGAATGAACCCCTGCTGTGCCTGGGTGACAGGGGCCTAAATCTCTCAAAATCCTCTGTTCTATTGCTGGGTGACAAGAACCCCCTTTTGCCATGAATGAACCCCTGCTCTGCATTGCTGACAGGGAACTAAATTTTGTTAAAACATCTGTTACTGATCGGAAGATGCGCAACTACAAGCGCACGCTGCTGATGGCATTCCCACCTGACAGCGGGGGCACAGTGGAAGCACAAGGCAAAGGCAGAGGAGGAGGAAGAGGTCGCCAACACAGCTGGGACACCGCCAGCACCTGAGAAAGCAGGGTTAGCATGGCCCAAATGGGGAAAAACTTTGTCAGCCTTGGAGAAGCTGACCTGCCCTGCAGCCAGTGTATAGTGTGAACGTGTGTTTACTATGGCAGAGAGCATTATCACAGGCCACAGCCAATGTGGACAAGCTTACATTTATTAAAATGAACCAGGCGTGGATCCCACAGGACTTGTCCGTACCTTGTGCAGAATACACATTTATACCAGCCTCAAACATCCATTCTTGTACTCAAGTGCACTTATTCTTTGTTTTATGTCCCAATATTTTGCAGCCCTCTAGCCCTTTCCAGGACTATTTTAGAGCAATTTTAGTGCCCAAAAGTTCGGGTCCCCATTGACTTCAAGGTTAGGGTCAAGAACCCGAACATTTTTTTCAAGTTCGGCCGAACCTGCCGAACCCGAAAATCCAGGTGTCTGCTCAACTCTATTAACGTTTGTAAAATCAGTTTTGAATACCTTAAGGGGTGTAGTTTCTTAGATGGGGTCACGTTTATGGAGTTTCTACTCTAGGGGTGCATTAAGGGGGCTTCAAATTGGACATGGTGTCAAAAAAAACAGTCCAGCAAAATCTGCCTTCCCAAAAAATTTATGGCATTCCTTTCCTTCTGCGCCCTGCCGTGTGCCTGTACAGCAGTTTACGACCACATATGGGGTGTTTCTGTAAACTTCTGAATCAGGGACATAAATATTGAGTTTTGTATGGCTGTTAACCCTTCCTTTGTAAATGGAAAAGAATATTAAAATGGAAAACCTGCCAAAAAAGTAAAATTTTGAAATTGTATCTCTTTTTTCCATGAATTCTTGTGGAACACCTAAAGGGTTAACCTTTGTAAAATCATTTTTGAATACCTTCAGGGGTGTCGTTTCTAGAATGGGGTCATTTTTGGGTGGTTTCTATTATGTTAGCCTCACAAAGTGACTTCAGACCTGAACTAGTCATTAAAAAGTTGGTTTTTGAAAATTTCTGAGAAATTTCAAGATTTACTTCTAAACTTCTAAGCCTTGTAACGTCCCCCAAAAATAAAATGTCATTCCCAAAATGATTCTAACATAAAGTAAACATATGGAAAATGTAAAGTAATAACTGTTTTTGTAGGTATTAACCACTCCAGGACCGCCGTACGCAGGATTGCGTCCTGCCGGCGGCCCTGCTCTTCTGGGTGGACGCATATACGCGTCCTCCCGCGAGAGCCGAGATTTCCTGTGAACACGCGCACACAGGCACACAGAGAGTGGATCTCCAGCCTGCCAGCGGCGATCGTTCGCTGGCAGGCTGGAGATGTGATTTTTTTTAACCCATAACAGGTATATTAGACGCTGTTTTGATACAGCATCTAATATACCTGCTACCTGGTCCTCTGGTGGTCCCTTTTGTTTGGATTGACCACCAGAGGACTCAGGCAGCTCACTAAAGTAGCACCAAACACCACTACACTACACTACAACCCCCCGTCACTTATTAACCCTTTATGAACCACTGATCACCCCTGATCACCCCATATAGACTCCCTGATCACCCCCCTGTCATTGATCACCCCCCTGTAAGGCTCCATTCAGACGTCCGTATGATTTTTACGGATCCACGGATACATGGATCGGATCCGCAAAACACATGCGGACGTCTGAATGGAGCCTTACAGGGGGGTGATCAATGACAAGGGGGTTATCACGAATATAGACTTCCTGATCACTTCCCTGTCATTGATCACCCCCCTGTCATTGATCCCCCCTCTGGTAAGGCTCCATTCAGACATCCGTATGATTTTTACGGATCCATGGATACATGGATCGGATCCGCAAAACACATGCGGACGTCTGAATGGAGCCTTACAGGGGGGTGATCAATGACAGGGGGGTGATCACCCATATACACTCCCTGATCACCCCCTGTCATTGGTCACCCCCCTGTAAGGCTCCATTCAGACGTCCGCATGTGTTTTGCGGATCCGATCCATGTATCCATGGATCCGTAAAAATCATACGGACGTCTGAATGGAGCCTTACCAGGGGGGTGATCAATGACAGGGGGTGATCACCCATATACACTCCCTGATCACCCCCTGTCATTGATCACCCCCCTGTAAGGCTCCATTCAGACGTCCGCATGTGTTTTGCGTATCCGATCCATGTATCCATGGATCCGTAAAAATCATACGGACGTCTGAATGGAGCCTTACCAGGGGGGTGATCAATGACAGGGGCGTGATCACCCTTATACACTCCCTGATCACCCCCTGTCATTGGTCACCCCCCTGTAAGGCTCCATTCAGACGTCCGCATGTGTTTTGCGGATACGATCCATGGATCTGTAAAAATCATACGGACGTCTGAATGGAGCCTTACAGGGGGGGTGATCAATGACAGGGGGGGTGATCACCCCCTGTCATTGATCACCCCCCTGTAAGGCTCCATTCAGACGTCCGCATGTGTTTTGCGGATCCGATCCATGGATTCGTAAAAATCATACGGACGTCTGAATGGAGCCTTACAGGGGGGGTGATCAATGACAGGGGGGTGATCACCCTGATCACCCCCTGTCATTGATCACCCCCCTGTAAGGCTCCATTCAGACGTCCGCATGTGTTTTGCGGATCCGATCCATGGATCCGTAAAAATCATACGGACGTCTGAATGGAGCCTTACCAGGGGGGTGATCAATGAAAGGGGGGTGATCAGGGAGTCTATATGGGTGATCACCCCCCTGTCATTGATCACCCCCCTGTCATTGATCACCCCCCTGTCATTGATCACCCCCCCCCCCCTGTAAGGCTCCATTCAGACATTTTTTTGGCCCAAGTTAGCGGAAATATATATATATTTTTTGTTTGTTTTTTTCTTACAAAGTCTCATATTCCACTAACTTGTGTAAAAAAATAAAATCTCACATGAACTCACCATACCCCTCACGGAATCCAAATGCGTAAACATTTTTAGACATTTATATTCCAGACTTCTTCTCACGCTTTAGGGCCCCTAAAAAGCCAGGGCAGTATAAATACCCCACATGTGACCCCATTTCGGAAAGAAGACACCCCAAGGTATTCGCTGAGGGACATATTGAGTCCATGAAAGATTGAAATTTTTGTCCTAAGTTAGCGGAAAGTGAGACTTTGTGAGAAAAAAACAAAACAAAATCAATTTCCGCTAACTTATGCAAAAAAAATAAAAAATTCTATGAACTCGCCAGGCCCCTCATTGAATACCTTAGGGTGTCTTCTTTCCAAAGAAGCTTTTTAGGGGCCCGAAAGTGTGAGAAGAAGTCTGGGATCCAAATGTCTAAAAATGCCCTCCTACCTAAAAGGAATTTGGGCACCTTTGCCCACCTTGGCTGCAAAAAAGTGTCACACATCTGGTATCGCCGTACTCAGGAGAAGTTGGGGAATGTGTTTTGGGGTGTCATTTTACATATACCCATGCTGGGTGAGAAAAATATCTTGGTCAAATGCCAACTTTGTATAAAAAAATTGGGAAAGTTGTCTTTTGCCAAGATATTTCTCTCACCCAGCATGGGTATATGTAAAATGACACCCCAAAACACATTCCCCAACTTCTCCTGAGTACGGCGATACCAGATGTGTGACACTTTTTTGCAGCCAAGGTGGGCAAAGGGGCACATATTCCAAAGTGCACCTTTCAGATTTCGCAGGCCATTTTTTACACATTTTGATTGCAAGGTACTTCTCACACATTTGGGCCCCTAAATTGCCAGGGCAATATAACTACGCCACAAGTGACCCCATTTTGGAAAGAAGACACCCCAAGGTATTCCGTGAGGGGCACGGCGAGTTCCTAGAATTTTTTATTTTTTGTCACAAGTTAGCGGAAAATGATGATTTTTCTTTTTTTTTCTTTTTTCCTTACAAAGTCTCATATTTGCAAAAAAATCGTTAAATTTCGATTAATAACAAAAAAGTAAAAATGTCAGCAGCAATGAAATACCACCAAATGAAAGCTCTATTAGTGAGAAGAAAAGGAGGTAAAATTCATTTGGGTGGTAAGTTGCATGACCGAGCAATAAACGGTGAAAGTAGTGTAGTGCAGAAGTGTAAAAAGTGGCCTGTTCATGAAGGGGGTTTTAGCTAGCGGGGTTGAAGTGGTTAATATGTATTATAGAAGTAGAGCAATTGAAACTCGGAAATTTGCTAATGTTTCTAAATTATTAAAAAATATGATTTTTTTTTTACTCCATTTTACCAGTTTCATGAAGTACAATATTTGACAAAAAAAAAAAAAACTCTCAGAATGGCCTGGATAAGTCAAAGCCTTTTAAAGTTATCACCACATGAAGTGACACTGGTCAGATTTGCAAAATATGGCCTGGTCCTGAAGGTGAAAATGAGCCCGGTCCTTAACCACCTCAGCTTCCCTAGCTTAAACCCCCTTAATGACCAGAGCACTTTTTACAATTCTGCACTACACTATTTTCACGGTTTATTGCTCGGTCATACAACTTACTACCCAAATGAATTTTGCCTCCTTTTCTTCTCACTAATAGAGCTTTCATTTGGTGGTATTTCATTGCTGTTGGGTGGGCAAAGGGGCACAAATTGTAAAGAGCACCTTTAGGATTTCACAGGGCATTTTTTACACATTTGGATTTCAAACTACTTCTCACTCATTAGGGCCCCTAAAATGCCAAGGCAGTAGAAATACCCCACAAGTGACCTTATTTTGGAAAGAAGACACCCCAAGGTATTTCGTGATGGGCATAGTGAGTTCATGGAAGTTTGAATTTTTTGTCACAAGTTAGTGGAATATGAGACTTTGTAAGAAAAAAATAAAATGATTTTTCTCTCATCGGTTGGTCCACCTAGAAGGTAAAAAAAAAAAAATGAAAAAACCAGGCCGCAACGCAATAAATTTATTAACATGAACGTTATGATAACATTTGAACAGAACATTAACTTTTATAAACTTTTTTGAGCTTTTGGAACAGAACATTAACTTTTTTGCCTACCGGTGATTTTTTATTTCTTTTTGCTTTTTTTACCTTTTTATAGGACAAACCTCTCCTTCCCCATGTGGCGAAGTACATTATGCACTTTGTCCCAGGTGAAAGGAGAGGTTTGCAGCAGCTCTGTGTGAAAGGGCCCTAAGAGCCCTGTGTGCCTGTCCTGTGTCACGCAATCCCTATACTAAGTGTACCTGTGTGTGGTACTTACGGAAACACTCCCCTAAGCATAGGGCAGGGTGGTCAGGGCAGTCAGGACAGAAATAGCGGGTGTCACGCCTTTTTCCACTCCTGCTACAGACACGACATCTTTTCGTGTAGACGCCTCACTACACTGTTGGATAGGGCCACGGAACCTCCAGGATACAGAAGGTTCTCATTGATCTCTTTCTGAAATTTAAGGAAGGATCCTGTTCTCCCAGCCATACTGTAGAGAACAAAACTATTGTACATAGCCAATTGAATTAAATATACAGACACCTTCTTATACCAGCGTCTGGTGTGGCGGGACACTAAATAAGGAGCCAACATCTGGTCATTGAAGTCCACCCCTCCCATGAGCAAATTATAGTCGTGGACCGAGAGGGGCTTTTCAATTACACTGGTTGCTCGTTCAATTTGTATTGTCGTGTCTGCGTGAATGGAGGAGAGCATGTAAACGTCACGCTTGTCTCTCCATTTCACCGCGAGCAGTTCTTCGTAACACAAGGCAGCCCTCTCCCCCTTTGCAAGACGGGTGGTAACGAGCCGTTGGGGGAAGCCCCGGCGACTAGTGATGTCCCGAATAGTTCGCCGGCGAATAGTTCCTGACTAACATTGCTTGTTCGCGTTCGCCGCTGCAGGCGAACATATGCGATGTTCAATCCGCCCCCTATACATCATCATTGAGTAAACTTTGACCCTGTACCTCACAGTCAGCAGACACATTCCAGCCAATCAGCAGCAGACCCTCCCTCCCAGACCCTCCCACCTCCTGGACAGCATCCATTTTAGATTCATTCGGAAGCTGCATTCACAGTGAGAGGAGGGAGAGTGCTGCTGCTGCTGCTGATTCGATAGGTTAGTGTTAGCTAGGGCATTGTTTTGTGTCCACAGACTCATCTGCTCTAAGGACAGCGTCCTGACAGCACCCCAAAAAGCCCTTTTCAGGGTTGGTACATCAGTGTGCTTTTTATTCATATATATATATATATACTGTATATATATATATATATTGCAGTGGCCTGGCTGCCCGTGTGTGAGAGGTTGCAGGCTCAGTCACAGACAGTACTGTGTGCACACCATTCATACAGGGTATGACAGAAAATACCTTGCAGATAAAAAAAAAAATTCTATGTAATATTTTTCTGTGACATAATCACATTTGCAAGCCTGTGTGTGTCAGGCCCACACAGACTGTATTGTGGCCACTGGCTAGTGGCTAGGCCTCCACTCATACCGTTACAGGGTGTCATTCACTCAAATACCTTGCTGCTAAAAAAGTTCTATTCACATTTTTTCTGTGATATAATCACATTTGCAAACCCGTGTGTGTCAGGCCCACACAGACTGTATTATTACCACTGGCTAGTGGCTAGGCTTCCACTCATACCGTTACAGGGTGTCATTCACTCAAATACCTTGCAGATAAAAAAATTATATTTAAAGGTTTTCTGTCATATAATCACATTTGCAAATTGCAAGCCTGTGTGTGTCAGACCCACACAGACTGTACTGTGCCCACTGCCCACAACGTATATAGGGTGGCACAGTAACTTGCACGCATAAACCACTTATCTAAAAAAAAATGTCAGGCAGAGGCAGGCCACCCCGCAGGGGCCGTCGTGGTCGTGGTGCTGTGATTTCCACTGGCCCTGGAATAATGCCCAGTGTTCAGAGGCCACGTACCCTGAACCCAAAAAATTCTGAGAAAATAGTTGACTGGCTTACACAGGACACCCAATCTTCAACAGCTTCCGCTAAGAACCTTGACACACCATCCTCCTCCAGCTCAGCTTTGGTCACCACTCTCCTGCCCGCCGCCACCACCACCACCACAGCCGCTTCACTTGATCCCTCAGAGGAGTTATTTACACATCAGTTGGATGAAATTAGTGATGCGCAACCATTATTGCCAGGGGATGTAGATAACAGGGATATGTCTCAGTCAGGCAGCATTACACACATGGACGTACAGTGTGATGATGATGATGTTGTACCCGCTGCTGCTTCCTTTGCTGAGGTGTCAGATACAAGTGAAGTGGTTGATGATTACGATGTGTCCGTGGATGCGACGTGGGTGCCTGCTCAAAGAGAAGAAGAAGAGGGGGAAAGTTCAGAAGGTGAGATAGAGAGAAGGAGGAGACGAGTTGGAAGCAGGGGAAGGTCGTCGCAAGGAGCTAGTGGCATAGTCAGACAGCATGTATCGGCACCCGGGGTCAGCCAGACAGCAAGCCAATCAACGCATGCTGTTGCCACCACCAGAATGCGTCATTGCAAAGATCAGCAGTGTGGCATTTTTTTGTGTGTCTGCCTCTAGGTACAACTGCTTGCGAAGGCACATGATCGCACATCACAAACGTCTATGGGAACAACACAAGATGACGAGTAGAAGCAGCACACAAGCTCAAAGCCACCATCCTCCTCCTTGTCCAGCATCTTCAGCCACGTCAACCACTGCTGTCCTCCTTGCCCCCTCTTAACCACCCGCCACTCCGCCTCTTACCTTCAGCAGTTCCATCTCATCTGCCCACAGTCAGGTGTCTGTAAAGGAAATGTTTGAGTGTAAGAAGCCAATGTCACAGAGTCACCCCCTTGCCCGGCCTCTTCCATAACCTCCTCGGCTGAGTCCTCTTCTCCTGCGGCGTCTGGCTGCACATCAATTGAATCCCCCCAGCTCCCCAGGGGCTATTCCACATCCCGGATACGACAGTGTCACGCTGTCTTGGGGTTGACTTGCCTGAAAGCAGAGAGCCACACTGGACCAGCACTCCTGTCCGCCCTGAACGCACAGGTGGATCAGTGGCTGACCCCGCACCCACTGGAGATCGGCAAAGTGGTGTGTGACAATGGAAGCAATTTGCTGGCGGCATTGAATTTGGGCAAGTTGTCACATGTGCCGTGCATGGCACATGTGTTGAATCTCATCGTACAACGCTTTGTGTCTAAGTACCCAGGCTTACAGGATGTACTCAAGCAGGCCAGGAAGGTGTGTGGCCATTTCAGGCGTTCCTACATGGCCATGGTGCACTTTTCAGAAATTCAGCGCCAAAACAACATGCCAGTGAGGCGCTTGATTTGCGACAGCCGGACACGTTCGAATTCAACACTCTTAATGTTTGACCGCCTGCTCCAACAAGAAAAAGCCGTCAACGAGTATTTGTATGACCGGGGTGCTAGGACAGCCTCTGTGGCATTTTTTTGTGTGTCTGCCTCTAGGTACAACTGCTTTGCGAAGGCACATGATCGCACATCATGTACCTTCTGCGGAGCTGGGAATTTTTTTGCCACGTTACTGGACGCTCATGTGTCCTTTTGAGGAGGTGACAAACCTAGTCAGTCGCACTGAAGGCACCATCAGCGACCTAATCCCATTTGTTTTCTTCCTGGAGCGTGGCCTGCGAAGAGTGCTGGATCAGGCTGTAGATGAGCGGGAAGAGGAAGAGTTGTGGTCACCATCACCACCAGAAACAGCCTTGTCATCATCGCTTTCCGGACCTGCAGCAACGCTGCAAGCGGAGTATGAGGAAGAGGAGTCAGAGGAGGAATGTGGCTTTGAGGAGGAGGAAGACCAACCACAGCAGGCATCCCAGGGTGCTCGTTGTTGTCACCTATCTGGGACCCGTGGTGTTGTACGTGGCTAGGGGGAAGAACAGACCGTCAATGACATCAGTGAGGAGGAGGAACGGGAAATGAGTAGCTCGGCATCCAACCTTGTGCAAATGGGGTCTTTCATTCTGTCATGTCTGTTGAGGGACCCTCGTATAAAAAGGATGAAGGAGAACGACCTGTACTGGGTGGCCACGCTACTAGACCCCGGTATTAGCAGAAAGTAGCGGAAATGTTACCAAATTGCCGGAAGTCAGAAAGGATACAGCAGTTCAAAACCAAACAAAAAAATATGCTTTACACAGCTTATAAGGGGGATGTCACAGCACAATGGGAATCTAACAGGGGAAGAGAGGAAAGTAATCCTCCTCCAACCACAACCACGGCAGCAAGGACAGGATGCTTTACAGATGTGTTGTTGATGGAGGACATGCAGAGCTTTTTCAGTCCTATACATCGCCACAGCCCTTTGGGATCCAGCCTTAGAGAACGACTCGACCGACAGATAGCAGACTACCTCGCCTTAACTGCAGATATCAACACTCTGAGGAGCGATGAACCCCTTGACTACTGGGTGTGCAGGCTTGACCTGTGGCCTGAACTATCCCAGTTTGCGATAGAACTTCTGGCCTGCCCCGCTTCAAGTGTCCTGTCAGAAAGGACCTTCTTTTGGTCAGTGACAATGCCTCCTGCTGCACTGAAGTCGCCTCGGTCAAAAAAGTGTTGATTACCTCACCTTCTTTAAGATTAATGAGGCATGGATCCCCAAGGGACTGACAGTGGGGGATACGTTTGACTAACAAAAGGCCTGATGACATGCCTTGGCCTCAAAATGGTCCCCACGCTGCTGTATTTAATGTCTGCATACCGGATGACTTTCATGAATTCTCCGCCACCAACTAGGGTTCAAGCCGCAATGTTTTAGTCACCTTTCTGCCTGGAAAACATCAATTTTTTCCTGCAACGATACCTAATTTTTCGGGCATGTGTACATGCCTAATTTTTCTGGTCTCTAGTGCTGCACTGTGGCTGCAAAAACAAAACAAAAAAAGGCACATATATGTGTCAATTCCCCTTCGTGATCGGTACCTTGTTGTGGTGAAGGGGCTTGCATATCACAATGAAGCGATCATCAACTCTATGAGTGTGTTGGCCACACCCAGATAAGGCCGTTGCTTCATTATGATCAGACTAAAAGCGAACGGCTGGATAATTTTTAAATTTTTGTATGGGTTTTTAATACATAAAAAAAAAATATTAAGAGACTTTATTATGATTTTTTTTATTAGAAATAATGCAGACAATTTTAAAAATCCCCATCAATTCCAATACAAAGCAAGTACAGAGCTCAGAACTAAATTATTTCAGGATGTCGTTAATTCGACAATGATTAATCAATTCGACACACGTCCCCGGATAAGGGACGTAACAGGGATTAAACTGATGAGAATAGTACTACAGAAAATACCACTCATATCGGGTGTAACAGTAAATTGCACGGCGCAGACGCAGTGACCGCGGCATGGATTCAAACAAAAGGGAGGGAGCAAGTGTTTTTTTTTAACCATCTCCCCATTCGAAAAATCTATTCAATTCACCTTTCGGGGGCCCTTGGTGTTGTACGTAGCTGGGTGGAGGAAGAAACCTTCAATGACATCAAAAGGACATGGCTAGCTTGGTATCCAACCTTGTGCAAATGGGAAGTTTGCTGTTGGGCAAATGGACTGTTTGCGGTTGTTTGCGGTGCATTAAAAAGGGAGTTTGGTCTGTCAATGTCTGTGAAGCGGGCGTAACCTTTACACTACCTGATCGATACAACATCATACCTGATCGTATACATACACTGGATGTTTAAAAAAAAATTAGGATTGTTAGGTGATTTATGCCCTTTATGGATTAAAATCCAACTCTGCGTCAATTATGTAATTTTCCATGGGAGTTTTGCCATGGATCCCCCTCCGGCATGTCATAGTCCAGGTGTTAGTCCCCTTGAAAACTTTTCCATCACTACTGTGGCTAGAAAGAGTCCCTGTGGGTTTTAAAATTCGCCTGCCTATTGAAGTCAATAGCGGTTCGCCCGTTCGCGAACATTTGCAGAAATTTGCACTCGCCAACGAAAATTTTATGTTCGCGACATCTCTACCGGCAACTAGGTAGCGCGGTGCCACTGCAGCCAATCTGTTCTAAAAACAAATGCCTGAAGAGGGGCACCCTTGTGTAAAAATTGTCCACATAAAGATGGTACCCCTTGCCAAATAAGGGTGACACCAAGTCCCAGACTGTCTTCCCACTGCTCCCCAGGTAGTCAGGGCAACCGACCAGCTCCAGTGTCTGATCTTTACCCTCACAGACACAAAATTTGTGCGTATAGCCTGTGGCCCTTTCACAGAACTTATACAATTTGACCCCATACCGGGCGCGCTTGCTTGGGATGTATTGTTTGAAGCCAAGGCGCCCGGTAAAATGTATAAGGGACTCGTCTATACAGATGTTTTGCTCAGGGGTATACAAATCTGCAAATTTGGTGTTAAAGTGGTCTATGAGGGGCCAAATTTTGTGGAGCCGGTCAAAAGCTGGGTGGCCTATGGGACGAGAGGTGCTGTTATCACTAAAGTGCAGGAAACGCAGGATGGTCTCAAATCGTGTCCTGGACATGGCAGCAGAGAACATGGGCATGTGATGAATTGCGTTTGAGGACCAATATGACCGCAATTCATGTTTTTTTTGTTGAGGAGAAGGACCAGAAAAGTTTTAATTTCGGAAACTTGGACGGGTTTCCACCGGAAAGACTGGGCATAAAAGCTTCCCGAGTGGGCGGCGATAAATTGAGTGGCATACCGATTTGTTTCTGCCACAACTATGTCTAAAAGCTCCGCAGTCAAGAACAGCTCAAAAAACCCCAGTGCCGATCCGATCTGAGCTGTCTCAACCCGAACTCCAGACTGGGCAGTGAAAGGGGGAACTACTGGTGCGGCTGAAGTTGGGGGCTGCCAATCAGGGTTTGCCAGCACCTCAGGGACTCTAGGGGCTCTACTGGCCTGTCTGTGCAGTGGCTGCGACGGGGGAACTACTGCGCGTGCCCCCGTACCAGCTTCAACTGCCCTTCTCGTGCTCGCCACTTCACAATGTTGTACGGAAGTGCTGGTACTAGGTCCAGGATGGGCTGCACTGCTGGTGTATGACTCACCACGTAATCCAACAGTTCCATCCCCAGTCTGCTGCCTTTGAAGCGGATCCTGCGCAACCTGTGGTCTAGCAACACGGGGCAGGGTACGCCTGGTGGTATCAGGGACCTCAACTTCATCGTCTGAACTTTGGGTCAGACTGCCACTGCTTTCTACAGGTTCGCATTCTGACCCGCTGGATTCGTCAGATGAGGGTTCCCATTCCTCATCTGACTGGGTCAGAAGCCTGTAGGCCTCTTCAGTAGAGTTGAGCGAACACCTGGATGTTCGGGTTCGAGAAGTTCGGCCGAACATCCCGGAAATGTTCGGGTTCGGGATCCGAACCCGATCCGAACTTCGTCCCGAACCCGAACCCCATTGAAGTCAATGGGGACCCGAACTTTTCGGCACTAAAACGGCTGTAAAACAGCCCAGGAAAGGGCTAGAGGGCTGCAAAAGGCAGCAACATGTAGGTAAATCCCCTGCAAACAAATGTGGATAGGGAAATTAATTAAAATAAAAATTAAATAAATAAAAATTAACCAAAATCAATTGGAGAGAGGTTCCATAGCAGAGAATCTGGCTTCCCGTCACCCACCACTGGAACAGTCCATTCTCAGATATTTAGGCCCCGGCACCCAGGCAGAGGAGAGAGGTCCCGTAACAGAGAATCTGTCTTCATGTCAGCAGAGAATTAGTCTGCATGTCATAGCAGAGAATGAGGCTTCACGTCAGCCACCACTGCAACAGTCCATTGGCATATATTTAGGCCTAGCACACAGGCAGAGGAGAGAGGTCCCGTAACAGAGAATCTGGCTTCATGTCAGCAGAGAATCAGTCTGCATGTCATAGCAGAGAATCAGGCTTCACGTCAGCCACCACTGCAACAGTCCATTGGCATATATTTAGGCCCAGCACACACACAGGCAGAGGAGAGAGGTCCCGTAACAGAGAATCTGTCTTCATGTCAGCAGAGAATTAGTCTGCATGTCATAGCAGAGAATGAGGCTTCACGTCACCCACCACTGCAACAGTCCATTGGCATATATTTAGGCCTAGCACACAGGCAGAGCAGAGAGGTCCCGTAACAGACAATCTGGCTTCATGACAGCAGAGAATCAGTCTGCATGTCATAGCAGAGAATGAGGCTTCACGTCACCCACCACTGCAACAGTCCATTGGCATATATTTAGGCCTAGCACACAGGCAGAGGAGAGAGGTCCCGTAACAGAGAATCTGTCTTCATGTCAGCAGAGAATCAGTCTGCATGTCATAGCAGAGAATGAGGCTTCACGTCAGCCACCACTGCAACAGTCCATTGGCATATATTTAGGCCCAGCACCCAGGCAGAGGAGGGAGGTCCCGTAACAGAGAATCTGTCTTCATGTCAGCAGAGAATTAGTCTGCATGTCATAGCAGAGAATGAGGCTTCACGTCAGCCACCACTGCAACAGTCCATTGGCATATATTTAGGCCCAGCACACACACAGGCAGAGGAGAGAGGTCCCGTAACAGAGAATCTGGCTTCATGTCAGCAGAGAATCAGTCTGCATGTCATAGCAGAGAATGAGGCTTCACGTCAGCCACCACTGCAACAGTCCATTGGCATATATTTAGGCCCAGCACACACACAGGCAGAGGAGAGAGGTCCCGTAACAGAGAATCTGGCTTCATGTCAGCAGAGAATCAGTCTGCATGTCATAGCAGAGAATGAGGCTTCACGTCAGCCACCACTGCAACAGTCCATTGGCATATATTTAGGCCCAGCACCCAGGCAGAGGAGGGAGGTCCCGTAACAGAGAATCTGTCTTCATGTCAGCAGAGAATTAGTCTGCATGTCATAGCAGAGAATGAGGCTTCACGTCAGCCACCACTGCAACAGTCCATTGGCATATATTTAGGCCCAGCACACACACAGGCAGAGGAGAGAGGTCCCGTAACAGAGAATCTGGCTTCATGTCAGCAGAGAATTAGTCTGCATGTCATAGCAGAGAATGAGGCTTCACGTCAGCCACCACTGCAACAGTCCATTGGCATATATTTAGGCCCAGCACACACACAGGCAGAGCAGAGAGGTCCCGTAACAGACGATCTGGCTTCATGTCAGCAGAGAATCAGTCTGCATGTCATAGCAGAGAATCAGGCTTCACGTCAGCCACCACTGCAACAGTCCATTGTCATAAATTTAGGCCCAGCACCCAGGCAGAGGAGAGAGGTCCCGTAACAGACAATCTGGCTTCATGTCAGCAGAGAATTAGTCTGCATGTCATAGCAGAGAATCAGGCTTCATGTCAGCCACCACTGCAACAGTCCATTGGCATATATTTAGGCCTAGCACACAGGCAGAGGAGAGGTTCATTCAACTTTGGGTAGCATCGCAATATAATGGTAAAATGAAAATAAAAATAGGATTGAATGAGGAAGTGCCCTGGAGTCCAATAATATATGGTTATGGGGAGGTAGTTAATGTCTAATCTGGACAAGGGACGGACAGGTCCTGTGGGATCCATGCCTGGTTCATTTTTATGAACGTCAGCTTGTCCACATTGGCTGTAGACAGGCGGCTGCGTTTGTCTGTAATGACGCCCCCTGCCGTGCTGAATACACGTTCAGACAAAACGCTGGCTGCCGGGCAGGCCAGCACCTCCAAGGCATAAAAGGCTAGCTCTGGCCACGTGGACAATTTAGAGACCCAGAAGTTGAATGGGGCCGAACCATCAGTCAGTACGTGGAGGGGTGTGCACACGTACTGTTCCACCATGTTAGTGAAATGTTGCCTCCTGCTAACACGTTGCGTATCAGGTGGTGGTGCAGTTAGCTGTGGCGTGTTGACAAAAGTTTTCCACATCTCTGCCATGCTAACCCTGCCCTCAGAGGAGCTGGCCGTGACACAGCTGCCTTGGCGACCTCTTGCTCCTCCTCTGCCTTGGCCTTGGGCTTCCACTTGTTCCCCTGTGACATTTGGGAATGCTCTCAGTAGCGCGTCTACCAACGTGCGCTTGTACTCGCGCATCTTCCTATCACGCTCCAGTGCAGGAAGTAAGGTGGGCACATTGTCTTTGTAGCGTGGATCCAGCAGGGTGGCAACCCAGTAGTCCGCACAGGTTAAAATGTGGGCAACTCTGCTGTCGTTGCGCAGGCACTGCAGCATGTAGTCGCTCATGTGTGCCAGGCTGCCCAGGGGTAAGGACAAGCTGTCCTCTGTGGGAGGCGTATCGTCATCGTCCTGCCTTTCCCCCCAGCCACGCACCAGTGATGGACCCGAGCTGCGTTGGGTGCCACCCCGCTGTGACCATGCTTCATCCTCATCCTCCTCCACCTCCTCCTCATCCTCGTCCTCCTCGTCCTCCAGTAGTGGGCCCTGGCTGGCCACATTTGTACCTGGCCTCTGCTGTTGCAAAAAACCTCCCTCTGAGTCACTTCGAAGAGACTGGCCTGAAAGTGCTAAAAATGACCCCTCTTCCTCATCCTCCTCCTCCTCCTCCTGGGCCACCTCCTGTTCCATCATCGCCCTAAGTGTTTTCTCAAGGAGACATAGAAGTGGTATTGTAACGCTGATAACGGTGTCATCGCCACTGGCCATGTTGGTGGAGTACTCGAAACAGCGCAACAGGGCACACAGGTCTCGCATGGAGGCCCAGTCATTGGTGGTGAAGTGGTGCTGTTCTGTAGTGCGACTGACCCGTGCGTGCTGCAGCTGAAACTCCACTATGGCCTGCTGCTGCTCGCACAGTCTGTCCAGCATGTGCAAGGTGGAGTTCCACCTGGTGGGCACGTCGCATATGAGGCGGTGAGCGGGAAGGCCGAAGTTACGCTGTAGCGCAGACAGGCGAGCAGCGGCAGGATGTGAACGCCGGAAGCGCGAACAGACGGCCCGCACTTTATGCAGCAGCTCTGACATGTCGGGGTAGTTGTGAATGAACTTCTGCACCACCAAATTCAGCACATGCGCCAAGCAAGGGATGTGCGTCAAATTGGCTAGTCCCAGAGCTGCAACGAGATTTCGCCCATTATCACACACCACCAGGCCGGGCTTGAGGCTCACCGGCAGCAACCACTCGTCGGTCTGTTGTTCAATACCCCGCCACAACTCCTGTGCGGTGTGGGGCCTGTCCCCCAAACATATGAGTTTCAGAATGGCCTGCTGACGTTTACCCCGGGCTGTGCTGAAGTTGGTGGTGAAGGTGTGTGGCTGACTGGATGAGCAGGTGGAAGAAGAGGAGGAGGAAGCCGAGAAGGAGGAGGTGGCAACAGGAGGCAAAGAATGTTGCCCTGCGATCCTTGGCGGCGGCAGGACGTGCGCCAAACAGCTCTCCGCCTGGGGCCCAGCTGCCACTACATTTACCCAGTGTGCAGTTAGGGAGATATAGCGTCCCTGGCCGTGCTTACTGGTCCACGTATCTGTGGTTAGGTGGACCTTGCTACAGATGGCGTTGCGCAGTGCACACTTGATTTTATCGGATACTTGGTTGTGCAGGGAAGGCACGGCTCTCTTGGAGAAGTAGTGCCGGCTGGGAACAACATACTGTGGGACAGCAAGCGACATGAGCTGTTTGAAGCTGTCTGTGTCCACCAGCCTAAATGACAGCATTTCATAGGCCAGTAGTTTAGAAATGCTGGCATTCAGGGCCAGGGATCGAGGGTGGCTAGGTGGGAATTTACGCTTTCTATCAAATGTTTGTGAGATGGAGAGCTGAACGCTGGCGTGTGACATGGTTGAGACGCTTGGTGACGGAGGTGGTGGTGGTGGTGTTGGTGGTACATCCCCTGTTTGCTGGGCGGCAGGTGCCAACGTTCCTCCAGAGGCGGAGGAAGAGGCCGAGGCGGCAGCAGCAGAATAGGCCGAGGCGGCAGCAGCAGAAGAGGTAGCAGGGGGAGCCTGAGTGACTTCCTTGGTTTTAAGGTGTTTACTCCACTGCAGTTCATGCTTTGCATGCAGGTGCCTGGTCATGCAGGTTGTGCTCAGGTTCAGAACGTTAATGCCTCGCTTCAGGCTCTGATGGCACAGCGTGCAAACCACTCGGGTCTTGTCGTCAGCACATTGTTTGAAGAAGTGCCATGCCAGGGAACTCCTTGAAGCTGCCTTTGGGGTGCTCGGTCCCAGATGGCGGCGGTCAGTAGCAGGCGGAGTCTCTTGGCGGCGGGTGTTCTGCTTTTGCCCACTGCTCCCTCTTTTGCTACGCTGTTGGCTCGGTCTCACCACTGCCTCTTCCTCCGAACTGTGAAAGTCAGTGGCACGACCTTCATTCCATGTGGGGTCTAGGACCTCATCGTCCCCTGCATCGTCTTCCACCCAGTCTTGATCCCTGACCTCCTGTTCAGTCTGCACACTGCAGAAAGACGCAGCAGTTGGCACCTGTGTTTCGTCATCATCAGAGACATGCTGAGGTGGTATTCCCATGTCCTCATCATCAGGAAACATAAGTGGTTGTGCGTCAGTGCATTCTATGTCTTTCACCGCTGGGGAAGGGCTAGGTGGATGCCCTTGGGAAACCCTGCCAGCGGAGTCTTCAAACAGCATAAGAGACTGCTGCATAACTTGAGGCTGAGACAGTTTCCCTGGTATGCATGGGGGTGATGTGACAGACTGATGGGGTTGGTTTTCAGGCGCCATCTGTGCGCTTTCTGCAGAAGACTGGGTGGGAGATAATGTGAACGTGCTGGATCCACTGTCGGCCACCCAATTGACTAATGCCTGTACCTGCTCAGGCCTTACCATCCTTAGAACGGCATTGGGCCCCACCATATATCGCTGTAAATTCTGGCGGCTACTGGGACCTGAGGTAGTTGGTACACTAGGACGTGTGGATGTGGCAGAACGGCCACGTCCTCTCCCAGCACCAGAGGGTCCACTAACACCACCACGACCATGTCCACGTCCGCGTCCCTTACTAGATGTTTTTCTCATTGTTATGGTTCACCACAACAACAAATATATTATTTGGCCCAATGTATTGTATTCAAATTCAGCGGGATATAAATTTGAGGCCTAGTATTTAGGCGCTGGGTGACCGGTATGGATTTAGTGACAGAATTAGACTTGGAAATGCACAGAAGCGTGTGTGTGAAGTTATTCTGAATGACCCAATGTGCACCTTGAATATTATATACCCTTTTTGGGATAGATTTCAAATAGCTCTGATATAGCAGGAACCACTAAATTATGAAATTGCTAAATTGGGAATTGTACTTCAACCCAGAACAAAAAATGTGCTTTGACGGGCACTAAATAACTTTCCCAGCTACAACAGTACAGCGGTAACGAGAGATTTAGAGGGATTTAAATTTGAGGCCTAGTATTTAGGCGCTGGGTGACAGGTATGGGTTTAGTGACAGAATTAGACTTGGAAATACACAGTAGCGGGTGTGTGTGAAGTTATTCTGAATGACCCAATGTGCACCTTCAATATTATATACCCTTTTTGGGATAGATTTCAAATAGCTCTGATATAGCAGGAACCACTAAATTATGAAATTGCTAAATTGGGAATTGTACTTCAACCCAGAACAAAAAATGTGCTTTGACGGACACTAAATATCTTGCCCAGCAACAACAGTACAGCGGTGGGTAACGAGAGATTTAGAGGGATTTAAATTTGAGGCCTAGTATTTAGGCGCTGGGTCACCGGTATGGATTTAGTGACAGAATTAGACTTGGAAATGCACAGAAGCGTGTGTGTGAAGTTATTCTGAATGACCCTATGTGCACCTTCAATATTATATACCCTTTTAGGGATAGATTTCAAATAGCTCTGATATAGCAGAAACCACTAAATTATGAAATTGCTAAATTGGGAATTGTACTTCAACCCAGAACAAAAAATGTGCTTTGACGGACACTAAATATCTTGCCCAGCAACAACAGTACAGCGGTGGGTAACGAGAGATTTAGAGGGATTTAAATTTGAGGCCTAGTATTTAGGCGCTGGGTGACAGGTATGGGTTTAGTGACAGAATTAGACTTGGAAATACACAGTAGCGGGTGTGTGTGAAGTTATTCTGAATGACCCAATGTGCACCTTCAATATTATATACCCTTTTTGGGATAGATTTCAAATAGCTCTGATATAGCAGGAACCACTAAATTATGAAATTGCTAAATTGGGAATTGTACTTCAACCCAGAACAAAAAATGTGCTTTGACGGACACTAAATATCTTGCCCAGCAACAACAGTACAGCGGTGGGTAACGAGAGATTTAGAGGGATTTAAATTTGAGGCCTAGTATTTAGGCGCTGGGTCACCGGTATGGATTTAGTGACAGAATTAGACTTGGAAATGCACAGAAGCGTGTGTGTGAAGTTATTCTGAATGACCCTATGTGCACCTTCAATATTATATACCCTTTTAGGGATAGATTTCAAATAGCTCTGATATAGCAGAAACCACTAAATTATGAAATTGCTAAATTGGGAATTGTACTTCAACCCAGAACAAAAAATGTGCTTTGACGGACACTAAATATCTTGCCCAGCAACAACAGTACAGCGGTGGGTAACGAGAGATTTAGAGGGATTTAAATTTGAGGCCTAGTATTTAGGCGCTGGGTGACAGGTATGGGTTTAGTGACAGAATTAGACTTGGAAATACACAGTAGCGGGTGTGTGTGAAGTTATTCTGAATGACCCAATGTGCACCTTCAATATTATATACCCTTTTTGGGATAGATTTCAAATAGCTCTGATATAGCAGGAACCACTAAATTATGAAATTGCTAAATTGGGAATTGTACTTCAACCCAGAACAAAAAATGTGCTTTGACGGACACTAAATATCTTGCCCAGCAACAACAGTACAGTGGTGGGTAACGAGAGATTTAGAGGGATTTAAATTTGAGGCCTAGTATTTAGGCGCTGGGTCACCGGTATGGATTTAGTGACAGAATTAGACTTGGAAATGCACAGAAGCGTGTGTGTGAAGTTATTCTGAATGACCCTATGTGCACCTTCAATATTATATACCCTTTTAGGGATAGATTTCAAATAGCTCTGATATAGCAGAAACCACTAAATTATGAAATTGCTAAATTGGGAATTGTACTTCAACCCAGAACAAAAAATGTGCTTTGACGGACACTAAATATCTTGCCCAGCAACAACAGTACAGCGGTGGGTAACGAGAGATTTAGAGGGATTTAAATTTGAGGCCTAGTATTTAGGCGCTGGGTCACCGGTATGGATTTAGTGACAGAATTAGACTTGGAAATGCACAGAAGCGTGTGTGTGAAGTTATTCTGAATGACCCTATGTGCACCTTCAATATTATATACCCTTTTAGGGATAGATTTCAAATAGCTCTGATATAGCAGAAACCACTAAATTATGAAATTGCTAAATTGGGAATTGTACTTCAACCCAGAACAAAAAATGTGCTTTGACGGACACTAAATATCTTGCCCAGCAACAACAGTACAGCGGTGGGTAACGAGAGATTTAGAGGGATTTAAATTTGAGGCCTAGTATTTAGGCGCTGGGTGACAGGTATGGGTTTAGTGACAGAATTAGACTTGGAAATACACAGTAGCGGGTGTGTGTGAAGTTATTCTGAATGACCCAATGTGCACCTTCAATATTATATACCCTTTTTGGGATAGATTTCAAATAGCTCTGATATAGCAGGAACCACTAAATTATGAAATTGCTAAATTGGGAATTGTACTTCAACCCAGAACAAAAAATGTGCTTTGACGGACACTAAATATCTTGCCCAGCAACAACAGTACAGCGGTGGGTAACGAGAGATTTAGAGGGATTTAAATTTGAGGCCTAGTATTTAGGCGCTGGGTCACCGGTATGGATTTAGTGACAGAATTAGACTTGGAAATGCACAGAAGCGTGTGTGTGAAGTTATTCTGAATGACCCTATGTGCACCTTCAATATTATATACCCTTTTAGGGATAGATTTCAAATAGCTCTGATATAGCAGAAACCACTAAATTATGAAATTGCTAAATTGGGAATTGTACTTCAACCCAGAACAAAAAATGTGCTTTGACGGACACTAAATATCTTGCCCAGCAACAACAGTACAGCGGTGGGTAACGAGAGATTTAGAGGGATTTAAATTTGAGGCCTAGTATTTAGGCGCTGGGTCACCGGTATGGATTTAGTGACAGAATTAGACTTGGAAATGCACAGAAGCGTGTGTGTGAAGTTATTCTGAATGACCCTATGTGCACCTTCAATATTATATACCCTTTTAGGGATAGATTTCAAATAGCTCTGATATAGCAGAAACCACTAAATTATGAAATTGCTAAATTGGGAATTGTACTTCAACCCAGAACAAAAAATGTGCTTTGACGGACACTAAATATCTTGCCCAGCAACAACAGTACAGTGGTGGGTAACGAGAGATTTAGAGGGATTTAAATTTGAGGCCTAGTATTTAGGCGCTGGGTCACCGGTATGGATTTAGTGACAGAATTAGACTTGGAAATGCACAGAAGCGTGTGTGTGAAGTTATTCTAAATGACCCTATGTGCACCTTCAATATTATATACCCTTTTAGGGATAGATTTCAAATAGCTCTGATATAGCAGAAACCACTAAATTATGAAATTGCTAAATTGGGAATTGTACTTCAACCCAGAACAAAAAATGTGCTTTGACGGACACTAAATATCTTGCCCAGCAACAACAGTACAGCGGTGGGTAACGAGAGATTTAGAGGGATTTAAATTTGAGGCCTAGTATTTAGGCGCTGGGTGACAGGTATGGGTTTAGTGACAGAATTAGACTTGGAAATACACAGTAGCGGGTGTGTGTGAAGTTATTCTGAATGACCCAATGTGCACCTTCAATATTATATACCCTTTTTGGGATAGATTTCAAATAGCTCTGATATAGCAGGAACCACTAAATTATGAAATTGCTAAATTGGGAATTGTATTTCAACCCAGAACAAGAAATGTGCTTGAACGGACACTAAATAACTCGCCCAGCTACAGCACTAGGGACAGATTTAGCTGGATATAAATTTGAGGCCTAGTATTTAGGCGCTGGGTGACCGGTATGGATTTAGTGACAGAATTAGACTGGGATATGGCCAAAAAATGAACAGACTATTGCTGGTTAAATGCACTTGGTGTGACAGCTTCACCCTGATGTAGGCTTTAGCCAAAAAACAACCACACTATTGAGGGTTAAATGCACTTGGTGACAGGCGCAGCTTGCCCCTGATTTTGTATATGGCCAAAAAATGAACAGACTATTGCTGGTTAAATGCACTTGGTGTGACAGCTTCACCCTGATGTAGGCTTTAGCCAAAAAACAACCACACCATTGAGGGTTAAATGCACTTGGTCGCAGCTTGTGCTGGCGCACCACAAGACACAAAATGGCCGCCGATCACCCCAGAAAAATGAGACTGACAAACGGTCTGTGCAGCCTAAAAACAGTGAGCAATTGAGGATCAGCAGCTCAATGATCCACAGCTGCAGATCGATCAGTTAATCAAGTCCTTTGGAGGAGTTAATCTGCCTAATCTCGCCCTACTGTCGCAGCCGCAACCTCTCCCTACGCTAATCAGAGCAGAGTGACGGGCGGCGCTATGTGACTCCAGCTTAAATAGAGGCTGGGTCACATGGTGCTCTGGCCAATCACAGCCATGCCAATAGTAGGCATGGCTGTGATGGCCTCTTGGGGCAAGTAGTATGACGCTTGTTGATTGGCTGCTTTGCAGCCTTTCAAAAAGCGCCAAGAAAGCGTCACAAAAGCGCGAAGAAAGCGACGAACACCGAACCCGAACCCGGACTTTTACGAAAATGTCCGGGTTCGGGTCCGTGTCACGGACACCCCAAAATTCGGTACGAACCCGAACTATACAGTTCGAGTTCGCTCATCCCTACTCTTCAGAAGAATAGCCCTTATTTGCCATTTGGTCAACTAAATTTAGGGGGTATTCCCTGAGACTACCCAAGAAAAAAAGCAAGCCTGTCTTACAAATGGGAGGCTAGCGAAGTTCCGGATGCCGCTGCGATTGATAAAAAATATCAAAACTAATTTTTATTGCCTTAGCGCTTGTAAAGTGATAAAAAAATAAAATAAAATTTTGTCACTGCGTCGGGGCGGGCATGGGTGAACGCATGTGTGGGCGACCGATCAGGCCTGATCGGGCAAACACTGCGTTTTGGGTGCAGGGCGAGCTAAGGTGACACTAATACTATTATAGATCTGACTGTGATCAGTTCTGATCACTTACAGATACTATAAAAGTACCAATGCTGATTAGCGATACACTAATCAGCAAATCAGTGACTGCGGTGCGGTGGGCTGGGCGCTAACCGACGCTAACTGCCTAACAAAGGGGCCTAAAATATCCTAAAACCTAACCGTCAATACTAGCGGGAAAAAAAAGTGACAGTTTACACTGATCACTTTTTTCCCTTTCACTAGTGATTGACAGGGGTGATCAAGGGGTTAATTGGGGTGATGGGGGGTGACCTGGGGCTAATTGTAGTGTTTGGTGTGTACTTACAGTAATGTGTGCTCCTCTGCTGGGACCAACCAACGAAAAGGACCAGCAGAGTAGCACACAAGCCATTTAACACCTTATATTTATAAATATAAAGTGTTATATGGCTTCTGATTCGTTTTTTTTGAAAATCACCAGCCTGCAAGCAATGATCATTGGCTGGCAGGCTGGTTACGAAATACTCCTCTAACTTTTGCCGGCCCGTGTCAAAGAGGAATTAATCGACCGCCTCCGGATCGCGATAGGCGGTCTGGAGGCGTTTAAGGAGTTAACGCTACCCCCAATACTGTGCCTGTTGTGCACCCCCCATGTCCACAAACACTATAATATACTATACATCCAGACTGGCCTCATAAGCAATGGTGCCCCAATAGTGATAATGCTCCCCAATATAGCCCCCATTAGTAGCAATGTCCTCTATATTGTGTCAAATAATAATAACGCCCCTACAGTACTCTAGTAGTAATAATATATAACCATAATGCTCCTAGTGGCTCTAATGTCCCCTTGTAGTGCTCCCCACTAGTTCCAATATATAATGCTTACCTCCATAGTGCCAAAATATATATATATATATATATATATATATATAAAATGTACCGCGGTAGTGCCAGTATGTATATAATGCTCCTCCATTCCTCCCCAGTAGTGCCAAGTATATATAATGATCTCCTTTTCCCCCATCCCTGGTGCCCCCAGCAGTGTGGACATTTAGTATAAAAAAATAAAAATAAACCCCGCCTCCCTCCCGTGTCCCCACCGTTTTCTGCGATGCAGACCAAAGTTTTATCTGTGGCTTGTGTTGCTGCGTCCTGATGCATGTGGTTCTAATGACATCAGCACTACTGCCCCGGGTCTCACGTGATGACGTCATCATGCGAGAACCAGAACAGGCAGTTGCAGTGATGTCATGTGGCGGCCAGGGAGGATCGAAACCTATTCAACTTGGCACGGACAGAAAGACCACGGAAGCACTCCGTAGGTTCAAGTGAATGGGTCCGACATCTGTGATGCGGGGAGCACACGGCTGATGTCCGCATATTGTGGACCCGCTATTTGCGGGTCGCAATACGGCCATGGCCAAAAAAACGGCCGTGTACACATAAGGGCTAATTCAGAGTAAATTACTACAGGAGGTACAGTAGAAGAGGACTAACTTCCAACATGTCTAAGCCATTATTATTTAATATCAGAGAACATTACAGGGGGACGTATAAGAGGATGGGACTACAACTCCCAGCATGTCCAATCTGTTAATATGTAATATTAGAGTACATTACAAGAGGAGGTATAAGAGAAGACTACAACTGCCAGCATGTCCAAGCAGTTATGTAATAGAGTACATTATAAGAGGAGGTATACAACTCCCAGCATATCCGGGGTGTTGTAATGTACCCTGATATTATATAATAATGGCCTGTACATTCTGGAAGTTTTAGTCCTCTCCTCTTACCTCCTCTTGTAATGTACTCTGATATTACATAACAGGAGGTATAATAGGAGAGGACTACAACTTCCAGCATTTCCCTGACACTTACATTGAAACTATACTTCTTCACATGCATGGCTGGTCTTCTTCATTACTTTACTGCACTGCTGAGCTCTGCCTCCTGTTCTGGTCACATGATGGTGAGGTCATCCCAGGTCCTTCATTTCCTCTTCTCTGCTGAGCTCCGCCTCCTGCATCTGACATGGGAGGTCCTGTCAGCACTAGGGTAATGATTTCTCTTTTATGTGAGGGATAGTGATGAGTGGCAGGTGCAATATTTTAATTTGCGATATTTTGTGAATATTTTGAATAATATTCACTGAATATGCGCAAATTCGAATATCCGTTATATTCTACATTCTTTTTTTTTTGTCGAAAATCGGCAAGGTAATGATCACGTTATATGCGAATATTACACGATCAATACAGGCGTGGGTCAAAAATGAATATATAGCACTATAGAATATAGTGCTATATATTTGTTTTTCGAATATTCGTTATTTTTTCCATCTGAACACATGATCCCTCCTTGCTTCTTGCTTGTAGGCCAATGAGTCATTGGCTCAAAAGCAATTTAAGCAGGGAGGAATCATGACTTCAGATGGAAAAAAAATGACAAATATTCTAAAAAACAAATATATAGCACTATATTAAATATTGCGCTATACCGTATATTTGTTTTTTAGAATATTCAGCATTTTTTTTCCATCTGAAGTGAATAGTGTTCAGTGTTCATTTCAGATGAAAGTCATGATTCCTCCCTGCCTATGTTGCTTTTGGGCCAATGACTCATTGTCCCACAAGCAAGAAGCAGGGAGGAATCATGTGTTCAGATGGAAAAAATGATGAATATTCGAAAAACAAATATATAGCACTATATTCTAAATATTTGCGATATTCGAGATAAAAATTAGCTTTTCGAATATTCGCACTGAACACTAGTGAGGGAGGGGACCTTACACTGCATTGTAAAGTGCAGCTTTTCAGCTGTCCGCCCGTTTGCTTCCTCAGACGTTCAGCTGAACAGCAGCACTGAAGCAAGGGGGCCCCTTAGACAATGGTGGCCCTGGGCAATTGCCCAGTTTGCCTCCCCCCTAACGTTGGCTCTGCCTATACGTGTTACTGCAAGGCACAGTGTTCTACACCACTATACAGGCTCTCTGTAGCCAGGAAATAGCTGTTTTTACCGCTTATCACCACAAATAAATTCAGATCAAATTGAATCTTTTTGGAAAATTTGGTGAACAAGCCAAATCAAATTTTTTGAGACATTCGCTCATCTCTGCCACCTACAAAGATGGTCACACACTGAATCTTATCTTTAGCAGCTTCTCTTCCCTATCTAACCTCTCTAACCCACCTCACCCCCTATCTATATACTTACATTCTCTTCCCTTGTCTCTTCAGCTGCCATCCAATCAACAAACTAGCACACACACATCTTGACTTTCACTCACTTTCTGACTTTCCTCTGGTACTCTCTACCATATGGTCCCTCCGTGATGTAGATGTGGTCTATGTCCATGGTGGCTCCCTATACACTGATATGTTCACAGATTGGAACAGTAATCTAAAATGTGTCCATCTGAAAAGCATGGTGGAATCTGTCGCCTACATTCAGTTTCTTAGGGTGAGAAGCTTAGTCACTGATGAGTTATTGGTAGATGACAGTGACAAGCGTGGGAAAATTGATTTTTACAGCGCTGATATCCCGGGGCTTTCATACACAAACATCAACACAGAGTAAGACAACAGTAATGTGAGCATCTATTGATTAATGACTACTATACACACAAATAGAGCGATGACTCAAAGGCTTCAATTTTTCTCCACATTTGCACACTACAGTATGCAGACATACAGTATTGCAGACATTCTGAGATACAATTGGCACATTCTGTCACAGTCCTTCTTAAACACTGGGGAACTTCAGTCCCCCCCTTATGTCTTACAGTAGGTCTTAAGATATACTAGTCCATGCAGATCTAGTTGGTAATTTAGGGCCTTCTTTTGATAGATCAGGTTGCTATCCCTGCTTAAGCTGTTGCAATTGTAACAGAATGTTTGAAGGGAATTCCTTTGCATATACAAGAAATGGCAAGAGCTACACTTCTAATGGGCATTATGCCTACAAGTTGGAATCTGTGATATACTTACTACAGTGTGCATATGGTCTACTATATGTGGGGGAGATAATGCAAGAGTTCAGGAACAGATTGAACCAACACCGATAGCCCATCTGTAAACATATGGTCAAACGCCCCATACCAGTGCAGTTTTTTGAGACTGAAACTTAACATTGCCCAATTGAGATTTCATATTACTGACAGTATTCCTGAACAGAGGAGAGGAAGCGATTGGTAATACCTGCTTAAGAGATTGGAGCTAAGATCAATTTAGGAACTCAATACTTTAGAACTAGAGATTACCAAAGTTTTCAAAAATTCTATTTGGACGATTCACTGAGTTTTCCCAAAAATTTATTTCAATCTGAATTTGTGATGAAGTGTGTTAAAAATCAGCTATTTCCCAGCTGTAGGGAGCCTGTATTTCGGCTTACAACACTGTGCATTGCAGAAACATGCATACCTAGTCCGCTGTGGTTGTGAAACAGTTACTGCGCCTCAGTATGACAGGCAGTTGACAGTTGTCAGGTGACAGGCAGTTGACAGGTGTCTCTTAGAATCAGTTTACACTTTACTTATTTGGTCAGTTAAACTGACCAAATAACTCAAGTGTGAACTCAGCCTTACAGGTCAATATTAGCATCAGGTACAGTATAACAGATTTCACCGTGCAGTGACCCAAGACTGTACTTTAGAGTCAATGAGTGCACTCCTTTTACACCGTCAGCTGATTCCACCTGTTCTGTTACACATTGATACAAGTAGTGTCCAACCTGACAGAGTGGAGAGGGTGTCAGCAGTAAGTTTGTGTTGACAACACAGTTTTTTTTCCCCCTTCTTCTAATCAATCACAAGAACAACCCCAAAAATAGGATACAGTCTTTTGAGCATCCGCCTTCACTCGGTCAGCATTTTGTCAGTAATCGATCAGTATTGCTAAGGCCATAAAATAAACAGAGATAGATCCAAAGCAGAGATGACACATGATTTTAATATTTCCATGTCTTCTGTGTTTTGTACCCACTCCTGCTTTTGGCATCCAAATCATGAGCAAATCCTGAAGCAAAATACTGACTGTGGGAAAGAGGCCTTACGGATGCTCCAAAGACAGGATCCGTTGTGTTTTTCATTTTTCCATTCTTCTAACAGATCAGAAGGGTAAAATAAATGGTGATGAGTGTTGAAGGTGGCAACAGCAAGAGAAGTCAACATAGTGGCACTGTCACTGAGTGGGGAAAATGGCAACCGCATAAGGAGTCAACACAGTGGCCAAGTGACAGAATGGAAGGGTGGCAGCCAGAATGGGAGGGTGGCAGCGGTGCAACCGCATGAGGGCTCAACATAGTGGCCCAGTGACAGAGTGGGGGGGTGGGGTGCAACAGCAGTGGCAGTAGAAGCACAAGATAGTGGCAGTAAGAGAAGATGGCAGTAGAAGAAGCAGGTGTGTGGCATCAGGCAGGTGGTACCATCAGAATAGTGACTGAAGTAGGAGGGCAGAAAATAGGGGCCTTTTTTTTTACAATGTTCTGGTGTGGCACCCAGAATGATCTAGTCTGATGCATAAGGCACTGGTGTGTGGAGATCTCAGCTGATCCACACCTGAATTATCCTTATAAAGGTTAAAATTTTGGGTGGAAAGGTGAGCTCTCTTTGGGGCAACTATGTCCCCTGCCGCACTAAACACCCACTCTGATGTCATACTACTGGCCAGACAGGAAACCTTGTCCAGGACAAACTTGGCCAGTTGTGGACACAAATCAAGTTTGGCTGCCCAGTAGTCCAAGGATCTTGGATTTTAGGTGGCAGGGTGCAGTCCAAGTATGCAACCATCTGCAGGTTCAGTTTCTGCTCCATGTCCTGCTGCTACTGGTGCTGGGTGGTTTCTTAAGTAGGCAGGTGAAGAAAAGTACTCATTAGAGACTCCAGACTTAAGTTGCTGATGATGGGGTTGGCGCTGCTCCTGCCCCCTCACCACCATCCTGAAGTCATGGCAGTGGAACAAGAGCGCAGATTGTCCCCCCAGTCAGACCTTTGTGAGGATGGGCGATGCACACATAGGCAGCAACCAACTGACTACATGGGATGATTTTATCCTCCCTTTCAGCATGTGTGAAAAAGGCCCCCATTTTGGACCAGTAGTGAGGGTCTAACATGGTGGAGAGCCAGTAATCATCCCTCTGCCTAATGGTGATATGCTGTCACTACACAAGCAACTGAGCATGCATCGGGCCATTTGTGCAAGGCATTCGGAGGGACTCCCTGCCTCCGTCTCCACTGCATATTGCTGTGGTGTGTCAAGGTCATCTGCATGGCTTTCCTCATCATCCTCCAGCTCCTCTTGCTCCTCTCCTGTCATGTGTGCAGATAAGCCACCCATTTCTGTATACATTGCTTGTGCGTAAATATCCTCCTCTTCTTCCAGTTCAGCCTCCACAGGACTCAGATGGCTGTGGGTTTTAGGCACCACATCTCCTGTCCCCAGGTCAGCCAGATTTATCAGCCTCTGCTCCAGGACATGAAAGGGTGAAATGATGTTGTTCAACCCATAGTCCTGGTGACTGACAAATAAAGTGGTCTCCTCAAACAGCAGGTTTCAATCACGAGCTGCCACTAGCTAATGTTGGATTTACACAGGGGTGTACTCCTGTGCATCTCCATCATCAAGAAATCGTTCACAGCCTTCCTCTGCTCATATAGTCAGTCCAACAAGTAGAGGGTGGAGTTCCAATGGGCAATGTTGAGGAACACTATTCTGCCCTTGTACTTGAAGGAGGGTGTGTTTTGCAGTGTCAGAGTGGCTGAAGTGCTTGCACAGATTCCTGCAAAATGTCTTGTAGTTGGGTGGAAGATGTCAGGAACCGCTTTACAACCAGATTAAAGACATGCGCCATGCAGGGTGCATGGGTCAGCCTTCCTTGACACAGCGCTGACACAATGTTTTTCCCATTATCTGTGACCACAGTTCCTATCTTCAGTTGGAAGACTGCATCTCCACACGTCGGTGCCACCGTGAACTTTAGCAGACATTGACAGGCTCAAGGACTGGCCCACCTTCTGCTCAACATATGTGAGCAGGGCTGGTACAGTCTTTTTGGAGAAGCAATAAAGGCTTGGTACTGTCCACCTTGGCTTGGCACAAGCCATTAGTTCTCTGAAAGGTGCAGAGTCAACCACATGGAAAGGTTGGTAGTACCAGCAACTTGGCAAGGAGCACGTTCAGCTTCTGCACTGTTGGATGAGTGCATGTATACTGTTGTCTTTTTGCAATTGCCTTAGTGAACAATTGCTGGAGAAATGACTGAGGAGGAGTAGGAGGAGAAGCATCAGGACCATTTGATGATGGGAAGGTGGTGGAGCCTTGACTGCTGGAAAAGGGTTGCGTCCCTCTAGGAGATGCCTCAGGCTGTACCACTACATTAGCGGTACTGTTTTCCCAGGCCTTTTTATGGTGATGCTGCATGTGTTGACGCAGGGTCGTGGTGCAAACATTGGCACCCTGGCCATGCTTCACCTTCTGCCCACAGATTCTACACATGGCCATGCTGATGTCCTCCGGTGACTTGATGAAAAATTCCCACACCAGTGAGTAGGGCATAATCCGTCCACCACTGAATGCTGACTGCCTACTGCCGCTGCCTCTATGAACCCATGTACTGCTAGTTTTTTACGGACAGGTAGGCTAAAGGCTAGCAGAAAATCTACCCAGGGCACATTTGGTTCCAGACCTCACACTGCTGCCAACCTGCTGACTCATGGCCACGCTACTACCCTGCTGGCTCAGCCGCTGTCTCACGTGCAAGCTGATGATGAAGTCCCCTGTTCATCCGACTCCCACGTGTGGTCGGCTACATCATCATCCACTACTGTCTGCACATCACTGATGTCACCATCACCAGTCTCAGGGCCACCTGTCTGATCGCTCGCAACACCTGCTCCTACACAAATCTCATCATCGCTACTGTCAAAGTAGCCCTAAATTAGAGCATTTTAGATGCACTCTGGTGCTCCAAATCAATGTACCCCCAGGGGGTTAATATCCACGCGTGGTTGAGAGACTGGACACTGACACAGAAGTTGGTCAAAGCAATCTCTAACTTTTATTACATGGGGTAAGCGTATATACATTTTCAGAAGAGGGCAGTCTTTCACTGAGGCTTAAACATTGTTTCATTGGTCAAAAAGGAAGAAGAGATAAGAGAGAGGAGATAGCACCCTGGCTTCTGCGCACTGGGTCCTACTTTGGAATGTGAACTAATGTAAACATCTGGTTACCATCGCCATTTTGTAATGGAGTTTATCCTAACAAGAATACTGCCTATGTCATATGTGACACTTCAAAGAGGTGCTTCTCTATAGGCAGTGAATAATATATACATATCATCGAGCCATATAATTGGCTTATGCACTCCTTCACAGTCTATATGACTCTCTATATAGCTCCCTTGTTGGGACGCCTGTACAAGGATGAGACACCTCTCACAGCACAGCCCTTTGCCCCCCCCCCCCTCTCTCCTCCAGTCTTGAAACAAAGAGGCGGTGGGTCGGCACTTGGAAGTATAAAAAGTTAACTCATTACAATCCTAGATATACAAAAATATAGAATAAAATGCACACATCTTTAACACTACTTGCCCATCTACAAGATGAAGCAGCGGATCTCTACTCCAAATCATGGCTGGACAGTAGCTGCTGACTGTCCTCAATTAGCTTGTCCTCGCAGAAAAGCGGAGCAGAGCCGATGGCATACAATACTTCCCGAGCAGAACAAACAGAAAATGAAAGAGGTAGGTTCAGGACAAATGGGGGCACAGAGTTTGTTCCTGGGCCTTGCCAACTAAGCATGGTGTCAGAGGAACCCACAGACTTCTGGCTGGGAGTGTCCGATGTCAGTTAAGATGATGTTGAAGACTGAGTCAATCATTCAAGGACAGCTGGGTTGCTGGATGACACGGGCAGCTCTGGCCTGTTACTGCTACTGATGCTACCACCCTCCCTTCTTCTGCTGCCACTTCTGCAAACTCCAGAAACATTTTTGCCACTGCCCGTTCCCTTAGAAAGCCCTGACACCTGTTTGTTGGACATACTGTACTGTAACAGTAACTGTAAGAGTAAAATAGCAGTATTTCACCACAGAATCAAGGATGAATGGATTTACTTATGTATAAAAGAACATGAACGCCCCCCCCAAAAAAAAAAAATAACAGTAGTATCAGGCCACAATTTCTTAAGGTTCAGATAGCCTTCCGGCTAATAGATTCCCGTTTACGGTCTAATTTAAAATATAACGTTTATTTCATATTCCTTTAAAAATATATACGGGAAGACAGAAAATAAATAATATGTCTTAAAATTAAAGTGCTCTTGTGCTTGCAGCAGTAAGTGTTTTCTTTTCCAGTAATTACTGCTTTTGTTTGCAGTCTCTTTTCTTAATGTATCTACCACTCTATCCTGAGGGATTTATCCTTATCTATTTCCCTACTCCGGTTTAGTAAGGGTATGACGAGATGACTGCTCTCTGTCAGCCCTACACCAGAGTAGCTGGAGTATGTATAACTCTAACCCTTTATTCCTCTTAATGGATTGAGTGTTGCTGTTTGTATCGGCTTGCCCAGTGTCTGCAGCGCATCGGGAGCCGAACACTAAGCACAACCGCACTATTTAAAACCTAACTAGCAGCTCCCCTGACATGTTTCACCACAGATGTGGCGTCTTCAGGGGCAATGGAGCTACTATCAACGGGGTCAGTCATCTCGTCATACCCTTACTAAACCGGAGTAGGGAAATAGATAAGGATAAATCCCTCAGGATAGAGTGGTAGATACATTAAGAAAAGAGACTGCAAACAAAAGCAGTAATTACTGGAAAAGAAAACACTTACTGCTGCAAGCACAAGAGCACTTTAATTTTAAGACATATTATTTATTTTCTGTCTTCCCGTATATATTTTTAAAGGAATATGAAATAAACGTTATATTTTAAATTAGACCGTAAACGGGAATCTATTAGCCGGAAGGCTATCTGAACCATAATAATTTGAAATCCCGGGTCCAAAGGGTCCCTGAAGGGAAAAAGCCACAATTTCACCCCAATTATACAGTAAAGGATGAATGAAATTATTTATGTAAAATAACTGTGAAACCCCCCAAAATCTGTAGTATTCGGCCTAAATTTCACTCATATTACACAAACAAGGATTAACAGATTAATTTATGTACAAAAGAACTTGAACACCCAAGAATCTGTAATATCAGGCGGCAATTTCAACCTAATTGGAATTATTTATGTAAAGTAACAATGTGAACCCCACAAAATCTGACCCCTTGATTTTTTTCCAAATGCACAATCAAGGATTAACGGATTTACTTATGCATAAAGAACATGAACCCCCCCAAAATATGCAGTATCAGGACGTAATTTCACCCCAATTACACATTTAAGGATTAACAGAGTTACATATATTTAAAAGAACCTGAACACCCTAAAATCAGTAGTTTCAGGATGCAATTTCACCCCGATTATAGTATTCAAGGACTAATGGATTTACTTATGTATAACAAAAAAACATGAACATCCCAACATCAGTAGTGTCAGGCCACAATTTCACCCCAATTGTACAATCTAGGATTAACAAATTTACTTATATATAAAAGAACGTGAACACCCCAAAATCTGTATCAGGGCAGAATTTCACTCAATCAAGCATTAATGGAATGACTTAAGTAAATAAACAATGTGAACCCCCTAAAATCTGTTGTATCAGACCACAATTTCATTACAATAACAGAATCAAGGATTAATATACAAACCGGATTCCCAAAAAGTTGGGACACTAAACAAATTGTGAATAAAAACTGAATGCAATGATGTGGAGATGGCAAATGTCAATATTTTATTTGTAATAGAACGTAGATGACAGATCAAACGTTTAATCCGAGTAAATGTATCATTTTAAAGGAAAAATACGTTGATTCAAATTTTCACGGTGTCAACAAATCCCAAAAAAGTTGGGACAAGTAGCAATAAGAGGCTAGAAAAAGTAAATTTGAGCATAATGAAGAGCTGGAAGACCAATTAACACTAATTAGGTCAATTGGCAACATGATTGGGTATAAAAGAGCTTCTCAGAGTGGCAGTGTCTCTCAGAAGCCAAGATGGGTAGAGGATCACCAATTCCCACAATGTTGCGCAGGAAGATAGTGGAGCAATATCAGAAAGGTGTTAGCCAGCGAAAAATTGCAAAGACTTTGCATCTATCATCATCAACTGTGCATAACATCATCCGAAGATGATCCACCGTGCCATCCGCTGTTGCCAGCTGAAACTCTAGATTGCAAAGAAGAAGCCATTTCTAAGCAAGATCCACAAGCTCAGGCGTTTTCACTGGGCCAGGGATTATTTAAAATGGAGTGTGGCAAAATGGAAGACTGTTCTGTGGTCAGACGAGTCACGATTTAAAGTTCTTTTTGGAAATCTGGGACGCCATGTCATTCAGACCAAAGAGGACAAGGACAACCCAAGTAGTTATCAACGCTCAGTTCAGAAGCCTGCATCTCTGATGGTATGGGGTGAGTGCGTGTGGCATGGGCAGCTTGCATGTCTGGAAAGGCACCATCAATGCAGAAAAATATATTCAGGTTCTAGAACAACATATGCTCCCATCCAGACGTCATCTCTTTCAGGGAAGACCCTGCATTTTTCAACAAGATAATGCCAGACCACATTCTGCATCAATCACAGCATCATGGCTGCGTAGGAGAAGGATCCGGGTACTGAAATGGCCAGTCTGCAGTCCAGATCTTTCACCTATAGAGAACATTTGGCGCATCATAAAGAGGAAGGTGCAACAAAGAAGGCCCAAGACGATTGAACAGTTAGAGGCCTGTATTAGACAAGAATGGGAGAGCATTCCTATTTCTAAACTTGAGAAACTGGTCTCCTCGGTCCCCAGACGTCTGTTGAGTGTTGTAAGAAGAAGGGGAGATGCCACACAGTGGTGAAAATGGCCTTGTCCCAACTTTTTGGGGATTTTTTGACACCATGAAATTCTGATTCAACATATTCTTCCCTTAAAATTGTACATTTTCTCAGTTTAAACTTTTGTTCCGTGAGTTATGTTCTATTTTGAATAAAATATTAGAAGTTGGCACCTCCACATCATTGCATTCAGTTTTTATTTGTCACGGACGGTGTACAGGAAACAAGGCAAAGCAACATGCATAAATGACTCACTGGATCCAAAAGCTAAGGAACCAAAGGGAGACCCCTGCAGAAGACCTGGCACTTTCCCTGGCTGCTCAGCCTATGCAAAGATCCAAATGGTGGAAGTTTGCATATCCACGTACCTTGACTATATAACCCCTGAGCACCCTACAATAGTGAGGGGACACGACCACCGGCTCCCTACACAAGATACGGAGGGAGTCAGGGTCACCTGGGATCCAGCAAACAGAAAATAACAGATAAATGTTCAACACTTAACTTTGTAGTAGACAGGAGAACAAGATCAGCATGCACACACACTCCAGGAAGAAGTATAAGCCGCCCAGAAAAGCATTCTGGGGAGGAATTTAAAGGGAAGCAATTAGTCCAACACATGACAGCTGAGAGAGGCTAACGAGATGAGGAACTGAATACCACAACAAAGAAACTCAAGGAGGAGGTTCTGAAAGGCCTCTGTCAGAGCTTCTCAGCTGTCTGGTTGTGACAGTACCCCTCCCTCTACGAGTGGACTCCGGACACTCAGAACCCACCTTCTCAGGATGGGACCTATGGAAAGCCCTGATGAGACGAGAGGCCTTAATGTCCGTCACTGGGACCCACATCCTCTCCTCAGGACCATACCCCTCCCAATGAACAAGGTACTGAAGAGAACCGCGGACAAGACGAGAATCCACAATCCTAGAGACCTGAAATTCAAGATTCCCATCAACCATAATCGGAGGAGGAGGCAAAGGCGAGGGTACAATGGGTTGAACATAAGGTTTCAATAAGGAATTATGAAAAACATTATGGATCTTCCAAGTCTGAGGAAGATCAAGACGGTATGCAACAGGATTGATGACAGACAGGATTTTGTAAGGCCCAATAAACCTAGGACCCAACTTCCAGGAGGGAACCTTCAATTTGATATTCTTGGTAGACAACCACACCAGATCACCAACATTCAGGTCCGGACCAAGCACACGTCTCTTATCTGCCACACGCTTATATCTCTCACTCATGCTCTTTAGATTATCCTGAATCTTTTGCCAAATAGATGAAAAAGACGAGGAGAATCTGTCCTCATCAGGTAAACCAGAAGACCCCTCTCCCGAGAAAGTCCCAAACTGCGGATGAAACCCATATGCACCAAAAAATGGTGACTTATCAGAGGACTCCTGACGACGGTTATTTAAAGCAAACTCAGCAAGGGACAAAAAAGTACACCAATCCTCTTGATTCTCCGCCACAAAACAGCGCAGATATGTCTCCAGATTCTGATTGACGTGCTCTGTCTGGCCATTCGACTGCGGGTGGAAAGCAGAAGAGAATGACAACCGAACCCCCAAGCGAGAACAGAAAGCCTTCCAGAATCTGGAAACAAACTGCGTGCCCCTATCAGAGACTATGTCTGAAGGAATACCGTGCAATTTGACAATGTGATCAATAAATGCCTGCACCAGCGTCTTAGCATTGGGCAAACCAGGAAAAGGGATGAAATGCACCATTTTGCTAAAACGGTCCACCACCACCAGAACCACAGTCTTCCCCGAGGAACGAGGCAGGTCCGTTATGAAGTCCATCAACCTCAACTATGAAGGGTAAAGAAACATCAGGTTGCACCAAGATGGGAGCGGAAGCAAAACTCTCCTTGATATCAGAAAAAGCTTTACGCGCCTCTACTGACCAAGAAGAAAAATCTACCCCCTTTCTGGTCATATCAGTGAGTGGTTTAACAATAGAAGAATAATTCAAAATGAACTTCCTGTAATAATTGGCAAAGCCCAAAAAACACATCAGCGCCTTCTGATTCTCAGAAAGCTCCCACTCAAGCACAGCGCGGACCTTCTCGGGGTCCATGCGAAAACCAGAAGCGGAGAGAAGAAACCCCAGAAATTGAATTTCTGGAACCGCAAACACACATTTTTCTAGTTTCGCATATAATTTATTCTCCCGCAGGATGAGCAAGACCTGACGTAAATGTTCCTTATGAGTTTTGAAATCGGGAGAAAAAATCTAAATGTCATCCAAATACACCAATACAAATTTTCCCATCAAATGATAAAAAATGCTGTTCACGAAATGCTGAAAAACGGCTGGGGCATTCATCAAACCAAAAGGCATAACCAAATTTTCAAAATGGCCCTCAGGGGTATTGAAGGCCGTCTTCCATTCGTCCCCTTCTCTGACCCTGTCCAGGTTGTATGCCCCTCTTAGATCTAATTTGGAAAAGACTTTAGCCCCAACAACCTGGTTAAACAGGTCCGGGATCAGAGGAAGCGGATAAGGGTCACGAATTGTGATACTGTTCAGCTCCCTGAAATCCAGACAAGGTCTTAAAGAGCCATCTTTTTTCTTAACAAAGAAAAAACCAGCGGCAACAGGTGACTTCGAGGGTCGTATGTGTCCTTTTCTCAGACTCTCAGAGATATAAGCACGCATAGCGATCCTCTCAGGTTGGGAAAGATTGTATAAACGAGATTTAGGCAGCTTGGCGCCTGGGATGAGATTAATAGGGCAATCGTACTCCCTGTGCGGGGGCAAATCCTGAACTCCACTCTCAGAGAAGACATCCAAAAATTCAGAGAGAAAAGATGGTACAGTCTTAGTAGCAACCTCAGAAACAGATGTCATGAGGCAATTCTCTCTGCAAAAGTCACTCCAACCATTTATTTGCCTCGCTTGCCAATCAATGGTGGGGTTATGTTTAGTGAGCCTGGGTAGCCCCAACACTAGAGGGGTAGGCAAACCGCTAAGGACGAAACATGACACATCCTCAACATGAGCATCACTCACAATTAAACGGATATTGTGAACTATGCCCTTTAATGATTTCTAAGAAAGTGGAGCGGAATCAATCGCAAAAACCGGAATATCCTTTCCCAGAGTGCACACCTGGAAACCATGAGCTATTGCGAATTGACTATCAATGAGATTGACCGCTGCTCCACTATCCACAAAAATCTCACAAAAAATGCTCTTGCTCTCTAGCGCCACCCTAGCAGGCAGGACAAAACGGGAACTACAAGCAAACAGAAAACCTTCAATTTCCGCCTCAACCCTGCCAATAGTAACAGACGGAACATTTTTAAAAGATTTTTTCCTCTTTGTTTCTTTATTATTCCCAGAGAACTGCCTGAATCTCCTAGAGGGACAAATATTTGCCAAATGATTAATACCTCCACAACAAAAACAAACCCTCCCATGCGGGCTGAATCTTCTATTGTCAGAAGCAATCAACCCCAGCTGCATGGGCTCCTGCTCAGAAGGGGCTGACAGCGACTGAGACCCCTGCGCACAGAATGGGACCGCTGCACTGTCCTGGGACTGAGTATGACAGGAAGGAGAGATCTCTCCTCTCTCTCTAAGACGCCTGTCAATACGAACGGCCTGAGACATAGCAGAGTCCAAAGAAATAGGCCTTTCATGAAAGGCAAATGCATCTTTCAATCCCTCTGAAAGACCATGGCAAAACTGACTTCGGAGTGCAGCATCATTCCAACCAGTATCAGCTGCCCATCTCCGAAATTCTGAGCAGTATATCTCTGCGGATTGTTTACCCTGGCATAAGAGACGTAGTCTAGACTCCGCCAGAGCAATACGATCCGGATCATCATATATCTGACCCAGGGCTAAAAAGAATTCATCCACTGAACGGAGGGACCGTGCCCCCTCCGGCAGCGAAAAGGCCCAGGACTGAGCGTTACCCCTGAGCAGCGATATAATGATCCCCACCCTCCATTCCTAATCACCAGAGGAATGGGGAAGCAGGCGAAAATGGAGTTTGCAAGCCTCTCTAAAACACACAAAATTCTCACTACCCCCGGAAAACGTATCAGGGAGCAAGATCTTAGGCTCAGAACAAACTCCATGAACGCCAGCTGAACCGGTTACTTGAAGCTGAGAAAAAGTCCTGCGGAGATCAGCTACCTCCAATGAAAGACCCTGAAGGCGTTCAGCCAAAAGTGAAACCGGATCCATGCTTGAGACGGTTATGGTGGCTTATAATGTCACGGACGGTGTACAGGAAACAAGGCAAAGCAACATGCATAAATGACTCGCTGTATCCAAAAGCTAAGGAACCAAAGGGAGACCCCTGCAGAAGACCTGGCACTTTCCCTGGCTGCTCAGCCTATGCAAAGATCCGAATGGTGGAAGTTTGCATATCCACGTACCTTGACTATATAACCCCTGAGCACCCTACAATAGTGAGGGGACACGACCACCGGCTCCCTACACAAGATACGGAGGGAGTCAGAGTCACCTGGGATCCAGCAAACAGAAAATAACAGATAAATGTTCAACACTTAACTTTGTAGTAGACAGGAGAACAAGATCAGCATGCACACACACTCCAGGAAGAAGTATAAGCCGCCCAGAAAAGCATTCTGGGGAGGAATTTAAAGGGAAGCAATTAGTCCAACACATGACAGCTGAGAGAGGCTAACGAGATGAGGAACTGAATACCACAACAAAGAAACTCAAGGAGGAGGTTCTGAAAGGCCTCTGTCAGAGCTTCTCAGCTGTCTGGTTGTGACATTATTCACGATTTGTATAGTGTCCCAACTTTTTTGGAATCCGGTTTGTAATTACTTATGTATAAAAGAATGTGAACAACCTAAAATCAGTAGTATTAGAATGTTTTTTAACCCTAATTAGTAAATCAAGATGTAATAGAATAGCTTCTTTATTAGCCACTGTTCAATTGACCCCTGCTCTTTCCCTATAATGGGGAAAAAGCCCCCCTATTATATCCTTACGCTATCTCTAAGCTGTCCCTGAACTGTTCAAAAGTAATATTTTGTAAATAAAGTTTTTCCTAATCACTGTCCCTAGCGCCTGTCACGTGCTCTAAGTTCACAGTAAATTGTCAAAGATTGGGCAGAATGAGGATTTTTATAGGACTGACATCACAAGGGCTGGCTATCTGCTGATTGGCTGGCTGCACAGCATTATGGGTGATCCCTTGTTCCCGGGTTTCTTACTTTCTTTGTAGCATGTGTAGCAGACATTTTAGAAAAAAATAGATTTGTTACCTCGAAGCACAAGGAAATTCTGCTTTGTAATTAATTAAATTTGTCCTGAAATTTGGGTCGAATTCCACTTTGTCAACTTCGATTCATGTTTAGAACCAAAGGGATTCAATAGGACGTTTAAGACAGGCTCCCTCTTCCAGGTGCCATGGACATGTGTGCTTTGTTATAAGAATGAGCTAACTGGTTCATAACGAATCGGGTTCTTTACGAATTTCCCAAAAATGTATCCGCAAAGCAAAGTTTTTCAGGTTTGTTTCAGACAAATCCAGTAAAACAGCGAACATTGCAATATGGAATTCACACGTCCATTGCCTGTGCATTGTGGACCACTCTTTGTGGCCCACAATACAGGCACGGTGACCATACGGTTGTGCAAATGATCTCTTAGGCTATTGCTGCATATAAACTATTGTATATTTTCAGTTAATTTTTCAGTTAAATATGTAGCATTAAAGGAAAAGCATTTTACAGCAGTAACACTGTGAGCAATTTTTTTCATATCTGTTTTGTATTTAAATGTGTTGCATTGTAACAACAGCAATAATGCAGTTTTTCTACCAATGAAATGAATTACAAATTACACATAAATCAAACCACCTTTCTGCACAGTTAAAGGGAACCTGTCATCCAGTTTGTGCTGCCTATACTAACGGCAGCATAAAGTAGAGACAGGCGAGTTGATTTCAGCGGTCTGTCATTTAAAAGTTAAAAGTAAGTGGTTGCTGACTAGGCCTGGAAAAGAGTCACGGCCACCTGAGAAGAGTCATGGTTATTCTTAAATTCCTGCTCTCCCTGCCCACCTGCTCATGATTGACAGTCTTCTACCATGTTGAACATGTTGTTGTCCCCAATGCATAGAACGGCCGCACAACAGACGTGTGCATGAGGCCTTAGAAATCAACTCAAATAGATCTACCATCTTAACACAGAGATATGTACCTGAAGGTCTCAACGACCGTAGTAATTCCCTGACATGAACATCCCAACATTAGTAGTGTCAGGCCACAATTTCACCCCAATTGCACAATCTAGGATTAACAAATTTACTTATATATAAAAGAACGTGAACACCCCAAAATCTGTATCAGGCCACAATTTCACTCAATCAAGCATTAATGGAATGACTTAAGTAAATAAACAATGTGAACCCCCTAAAATCTGTTGTATCAGACCACAATTTCATTACAATAACAGAATCAAGGATTAATATACAAACCGGATTCCCAAAAAGTTGGGACACTAAACAAATTGTGAATAAAAACTGAATGCAATGATGTGGAGATGGCAAATGTCAATATTTTATTTGTAATAGAACGTAGATGACAGATAGCATATTTTAGCCTTACTGCTGAGGGGGCCCCTTGTGGGTCTGGGCCCCAAAGCAGACACTTCCCTTGCTTCCCCTATAGCTACACCCCTGGAAAGGACATACAGATGCTGACAGCTAGTGATGAGCGGGAGGTGCCATATTCGATTTTGACGAAATTCGCGTATATTCGCTAGAATATTCGTTTCATATTTGTCGAAATCGAATATTCGTCATTTTTCTAGTTATCGCGATTATTATGCGATTTAAATAATCGCGTATTACGATTGTAACTTAAGGCTGCTTTCCTATTGGTTTGATATCTAGAATTAGCGAAGATGACGAATATGACGAATGTATTCGTCATATTCCTCAAAACAAAGATAACAAAGTATTCTCCATCTTCGTTTTAACTACCTATTTGTCAACTTCGCTAATTCTAGCAATCAAATAGGAAAGTTGACTATAGAGACAGCTAAGTTTAATTCGCTATGCCATTATAATACTTAGCTTTTTTTTAATAAATAGAATAATTATAATTAGGGATGAGCGAACTCGAACTGTATAGTTCGGGTTCGTACCGAATTTTGGGGTGTCCGTGACACGGACCCGAACCCGGACATTTTCGTAAAAGTCCGGGTTCGGGTTCGGTGTTCGTCGCTTTCTTCGCGCTTTTGTGACGCTTTCTTGGCGCTTTTTGAAAGGCTGCAAAGCAGCCAATCAACAAGCGTCATACTACTTGCCCCAAGAGGCCATCACAGCCATGCCTACTATTGGCATGGCTGTGATTGGCCAGAGCACCATGTGACCCAGCCTCTATTTAAGCTGGAGTCACATAGCGCCGCCCGTCACTCTGCTCTGATTAGCGTAGGGAGAGGTTGCGGCTGCGACAGTAGGGCGAGATTAGGCAGATTAACTCCTCCAAAGGACTTGATTAACTGATCGATCTGCAGCTGTGGATCATTGAGCTGCTGATCCTCAATTGCTCACTGTTTTTAGGCTGCACAGACCGTTTGTCAGTCTCATTTTTCTGGGGTGATCGGCGGCCATTTTGTGTCTTGTGGTGCGCCAGCACAAGCTGCGACCAAGTGCATTTAACCCTCAATGGTGTGGTTGTTTTTTGGCTAAAGCCTACATCAGGGTGAAGCTGTCACACCAAGTGCATTTAACCAGCAATAGTCTGTTCATTTTTTGGCCATATACAAAATCAGGGGCAAGCTGCGCCTGTCACCAAGTGCATTTAACCCTCAATGGTGTGGTTGTTTTTTGGCTAAAGCCTACATCAGGGTGAAGCTGTCACACCAAGTGCATTTAACCAGCAATAGTCTGTTCATTTTTTGGCCATATACAAAATCAGGGGCAAGCTGCGCCTGTCACCAAGTGCATTTAACCCTCAATGGTGTGGTTGTTTTTTGGCTAAAGCCTACATCAGGGTGAAGCTGTCACACCAAGTGCATTTAACCAGCAATAGTCTGTTCATTTTTTGGCCATATACAAAATCAGGGGCAAGCTGCGCCTGTCACCAAGTGCATTTAACCCTCAATGGTGTGGTTGTTTTTTGGCTAAAGCCTACATCAGGGTGAAGCTGTCACACCAAGTGCATTTAACCAGCAATAGTCTGTTCATTTTTTGGCCATATCCCAGTCTAATTCTGTCACTAAATCCATACCGGTCACCCAGCGCCTAAATACTAGGCCTCAAATTTATATCCAGCTAAATCTGTCCCTAGTGCTGTAGCTGGGCGAGTTATTTAGTGTCCGTTCAAGCACATTTCTTGTTCTGGGTTGAAATACAATTCCCAATTTAGCAATTTCATAATTTAGTGGTTCCTGCTATATCAGAGCTCTTTGAAATCTATCCCAAAAAGGGTATATAATATTGAAGGTGCACATAGGGTCATTCAGAGTAACTTCACACACACCCGCTACTGTGTATTTCCAAGTCTAATTCTGTCACTAAATCCATACCGGTGACCCAGCGCCTAAATACTAGGCCTCAAATTTAATTCCCTCTAAATCTCTCGTTACCCACCGCTGTACTGTTGTTGCTGGGCAAGATATTTAGTGTCCGTCAAAGCACATTTTTTGTTCTGGGTTGAAGTACAATTCCCAATTTAGCAATTTCATAATTTAGTGGTTTCTGCTATATCAGAGCTATTTGAAATCTATCCCAAAAAGGGTATATAATATTGAAGGTGCACATAGGGTCATTCAGAATAACTTCACACACACCCGCTACTGTGTATTTCCAAGTCTAATTCTGTCACTAAACCCATACCTGTCACCCAGCGCCTAAATACTAGGCCTCAAATTTAAATCCCTCTAAATCTCTCGTTACCGTTGTCCTGTTGTAGCTGGGAAAGTTATTTAGTGCCCGTCAAAGCACATTTTTTGTTCTGGGTTGAAGTACAATTCCCAATTTAGCAATTTCATAATTTAGTGGTTCCTGCTATATCAGAGCTATTTGAAATCTATCCCAAAAAGGGTATATAATATTGAAGGTGCACATAGGGTCATTCAGAATAACTTCACACACACCCGCTACTGTGTATTTCCAAGTCTAATTCTGTCACTAAATCCATACCGGTGACCCAGCGCCTAAATACTAGGCCTCAAATTTAATTCCCTCTAAATCTCTCGTTACCCACCGCTGTACTGTTGTTGCTGGGCAAGATATTTAGTGTCCGTCAAAGCACATTTTTTGTTCTGGGTTGAAGTACAATTCCCAATTTAGCAATTTCATAATTTAGTGGTTTCTGCTATATCAGAGCTATTTGAAATCTATCCCTAAAAGGGTATATAATATTGAAGGTGCACATAGGGTCATTCAGAATAACTTCACACACACGCTTCTGTGCATTTCCAAGTCTAATTCTGTCACTAAATCCATACCGGTGACCCAGCGCCTAAATACTAGGCCTCAAATTTAATTCCCTCTAAATCTCTCGTTACCCACCGCTGTACTGTTGTTGCTGGGCAAGATATTTAGTGTCCGTCAAAGCACATTTTTTGTTCTGGGTTGAAGTACAATTCCCAATTTAGCAATTTCATAATTTAGTGGTTTCTGCTATATCAGAGCTATTTGAAATCTATCCCTAAAAGGGTATATAATATTGAAGGTGCACATAGGGTCATTCAGAGTAACTTCACACACACCCGCTACTGTGTATTTCCAAGTCTAATTCTGTCACTAAATCCATACCGGTGACCCAGCGCCTAAATACTAGGCCTCAAATTTAATTCCCTCTAAATCTCTCGTTACCCACCGCTGTACTGTTGTTGCTGGGCAAGATATTTAGTGTCCGTCAAAGCACATTTTTTGTTCTGGGTTGAAGTACAATTCCCAATTTAGCAATTTCATAATTTAGTGGTTTCTGCTATATCAGAGCTATTTGAAATCTATCCCAAAAAGGGTATATAATATTGAAGGTGCACATAGGGTCATTCAGAATAACTTCACACACACCCGCTACTGTGTATTTCCAAGTCTAATTCTGTCACTAAACCCATACCTGTCACCCAGCGCCTAAATACTAGGCCTCAAATTTAAATCCCTCTAAATCTCTCGTTACCGTTGTCCTGTTGTAGCTGGAAAAGTTATTTAGTGCCCGTCAAAGCACATTTTTTGTTCTGGGTTGAAGTACAATTCCCAATTTAGCAATTTCATAATTTAGTGGTTCCTGCTATATCAGAGCTATTTGAAATCTATCCCAAAAAGGGTATATAATATTGAAGGTGCACATAGGGTCATTCAGAATAACTTCACACACACCCGCTACTGTGTATTTCCAAGTCTAATTCTGTCACTAAATCCATACCGGTGACCCAGCGCCTAAATACTAGGCCTCAAATTTAATTCCCTCTAAATCTCTCGTTACCCACCGCTGTACTGTTGTTGCTGGGCAAGATATTTAGTGTCCGTCAAAGCACATTTTTTGTTCTGGGTTGAAGTACAATTCCCAATTTAGCAATTTCATAATTTAGTGGTTTCTGCTATATCAGAGCTATTTGAAATCTATCCCTAAAAGGGTATATAATATTGAAGGTGCACATAGGGTCATTCAGAATAACTTCACACACACGCTTCTGTGCATTTCCAAGTCTAATTCTGTCACTAAATCCATACCGGTGACCCAGCGCCTAAATACTAGGCCTCAAATTTAATTCCCTCTAAATCTCTCGTTACCCACCGCTGTACTGTTGTTGCTGGGCAAGATATTTAGTGTCCGTCAAAGCACATTTTTTGTTCTGGGTTGAAGTACAATTCCCAATTTAGCAATTTCATAATTTAGTGGTTTCTGCTATATCAGAGCTATTTGAAATCTATCCCTAAAAGGGTATATAATATTGAAGGTGCACATAGGGTCATTCAGAATAACTTCACACACACCCGCTACTGTGTATTTCCAAGTCTAATTCTGTCACTAAATCCATACCGGTGACCCAGCGCCTAAATACTAGGCCTCAAATTTAATTCCCTCTAAATCTCTCGTTACCCACCGGTGTACTGTTGTTGCTGGGCAAGATATTTAGTGTCCGTCAAAGCACATTTTTTGTTCTGGGTTGAAGTACAATTCCCAATTTAGCAATTTCATAATTTAGTGGTTTCTGCTATATCAGAGCTATTTGAAATCTATCCCTAAAAGGGTATATAATATTGAAGGTGCACATAGGGTCATTCAGAATAACTTCACACACACACGCTTCTGTGCATTTCCAAGTCTAATTCTGTCACTAAATCCATACCGGTCACCCAGCGCCTAAATACTAGGCCTCAAATTTATATCCCGCTGAATTTGAATACAATACATTGGGCCAAATAATATATTTGTTGTTGTGGTGAACCATAACAATGAGAAAAACATCTAGTAAGGGACGCGGACGTGGACATGGTCGTGGTGGTGTTAGTGGACCCTCTGGTGCTGGGAGAGGACGTGGCCGTTCTGCCACATCCACACGTCCTAGTGTACCAACTACCTCAGGTCCCAGTAGCCGCCAGAATTTACAGCGATATATGGTGGGGCCCAATGCCGTTCTAAGGATGGTAAGGCCTGAGCAGGTACAGGCATTAGTCAATTGGGTGGCCGACAGTGGATCCAGCACGTTCACATTATCTCCCACCCAGTCTTCTGCAGAAAGCGCACAGATGGCGCCTGAAAACCAACCCCATCAGTCTGTCACATCACCCCCATGCATACCAGGGAAACTGTCTCAGCCTCAAGTTATGCAGCAGTCTCTTATGCTGTTTGAAGACTCCGCTGGCAGGGTTTCCCAAGGGCATCCACCTAGCCCTTCCCCAGCGGTGAAAGACATAGAATGCACTGACGCACAACCACTTATGTTTCCTGATGATGAGGACATGGGAATACCACCTCAGCATGTCTCTGATGATGACGAAACACAGGTGCCAACTGCTGCGTCTTTCTGCAGTGTGCAGACTGAACAGGAGGTCAGGGATCAAGACTGGGTGGAAGACGATGCAGGGGACGATGAGGTCCTAGACCCCACATGGAATGAAGGTCGTGCCACTGACTTTCACAGTTCGGAGGAAGAGGCAGTGGTGAGACCGAGCCAACAGCGTAGCAAAAGAGGGAGCAGTGGGCAAAAGCAGAACACCCGCCGCCAAGAGACTCCGCCTGCTACTGACCGCCGCCATCTGGGACCGAGCACCCCAAAGGCAGCTTCAAGGAGTTCCCTGGCATGGCACTTCTTCAAACAATGTGCTGACGACAAGACCCGAGTGGTTTGCACGCTGTGCCATCAGAGCCTGAAGCGAGGCATTAACGTTCTGAACCTGAGCACAACCTGCATGACCAGGCACCTGCATGCAAAGCATGAACTGCAGTGGAGTAAACACCTTAAAACCAAGGAAGTCACTCAGGCTCCCCCTGCTACCTCTTCTGCTGCTGCCGCCTCGGCCTATTCTGCTGCTGCCGCCTCGGCCTCTTCCTCCGCCTCTGGAGGAACGTTGGCACCTGCCGCCCAGCAAACAGGGGATGTACCACCAACACCACCACCACCACCTCCGTCACCAAGCGTCTCAACCATGTCACACGCCAGCGTTCAGCTCTCCATCTCACAAACATTTGATAGAAAGCGTAAATTCCCACCTAGCCACCCTCGATCCCTGGCCCTGAATGCCAGCATTTCTAAACTACTGGCCTATGAAATGCTGTCATTTAGGCTGGTGGACACAGACAGCTTCAAACAGCTCATGTCGCTTGCTGTCCCACAGTATGTTGTTCCCAGCCGGCACTACTTCTCCAAGAGAGCCGTGCCTTCCCTGCACAACCAAGTATCCGATAAAATCAAGTGTGCACTGCGCAACGCCATCTGTAGCAAGGTCCACCTAACCACAGATACGTGGACCAGTAAGCACGGCCAGGGACGCTATATCTCCCTAACTGCACACTGGGTAAATGTAGTGGCAGCTGGGCCCCAGGCGGAGAGCTGTTTGGCGCACGTCCTTCCGCCGCCAAGGATCGCAGGGCAACATTCTTTGCCTCCTGTTGCCACCTCCTCCTTCTCGGCTTCCTCCTCCTCTTCTTCCACCTGCTCATCCAGTCAGCCACACACCTTCACCACCAACTTCAGCACAGCCCGGGGTAAACGTCAGCAGGCCATTCTGAAACTCATATGTTTGGGGGACAGGCCCCACACCGCACAGGAGTTGTGGCGGGGTATAGAACAACAGACCGACGAGTGGTTGCTGCCGGTGAGCCTCAAGCCCGGCCTGGTGGTGTGTGATAATGGGCGAAATCTCGTTGCAGCTCTGGGACTAGCCAATTTGACGCACATCCCTTGCTTGGCGCATGTGCTGAATTTGGTGGTGCAGAAGTTCATTCACAACTACCCCGACATGTCAGAGCTGCTGCATAAAGTGCGGGCCGTCTGTTCGCGCTTCCGGCGTTCACATCCTGCTGCTGCTCGCCTGTCTGCGCTACAGCGTAACTTCGGCCTTCCCGCTCACCGCCTCATATGCGACGTGCCCACCAGGTGGAACTCCACCTTGCACATGCTGGACAGACTGTGCGAGCAGCAGCAGGCCATAGTGGAGTTTCAGCTGCAGCACGCACGGGTCAGTCGCACTACAGAACAGCACCACTTCACCACCAATGACTGGGCCTCCATGCGAGACCTGTGTGCCCTGTTGCGCTGTTTCGAGTACTCCACCAACATGGCCAGTGGCGATGACACCGTTATCAGCGTTACAATACCACTTCTATGTCTCCTTGAGAAAACACTTAGGGCGATGATGGAAGAGGAGGTGGCCCAGGAGGAGGAGGAGGAGGAGGAGGAAGAGGGGTCATTTTTAGCACTTTCAGGCCAGTCTCTTCGAAGTGACTCAGAGGGAGGTTTTTGGCAACAGCAGAGGCCAGGTACAAATGTGGCCAGCCAGGGCCCACTACTGGAGGACGAGGAGGACGAGGATGAGGAGGAGGTGGAGGAGGATGAGGATGAAGCATGGTCACAGCGGGGTGGCACCCAACGCAGCTCGGGTCCATCACTGGTGCGTGGCTGGGGGGAAAGGCAGGACGATGACGATACGCCTCCCACAGAGGACAGCTTGTCCTTATCCCTGGGCAGCCTGGCACACATGAGCGACTACATGCTGCAGTGCCTGCGCAACGACAGCAGAGTTGCCCACATTTTAACCTGTGCGGACTACTGGGTTGCCACCCTGCTGGATCCACGCTACAAAGACAATGTGCCCACCTTACTTCCTGCACTGGAGCGTGATAGGAAGATGCGCGAGTACAAGCGCACGTTGGTAGACACGCTACTGAGAGCATTCCCAAATGTCACAGGGGAACAAGTGGAAGCCCAAGGCCAAGGCAGAGGAGGAGCAAGAGGTCGCCAAGGCAGCTGTGTCACGGCCAGCTCCTCTGAGGGCAGGGTTAGCATGGCAGAGATGTGGAAAACTTTTGTCAACACGCCACAGCTAACTGCACCACCACCTGATACGCAACGTGTTAGCAGGAGGCAACATTTCACTAACATGGTGGAACAGTACGTGTGCACACCCCTCCACGTACTGACTGATGGTTCGGCCCCATTCAACTTCTGGGTCTCTAAATTGTCCACGTGGCCAGAGCTAGCCTTTTATGCCTTGGAGGTGCTGGCCTGCCCGGCAGCCAGCGTTTTGTCTGAACGTGTATTCAGCACGGCAGGGGGCGTCATTACAGACAAACGCAGCCGCCTGTCTACAGCCAATGTGGACAAGCTGACGTTCATAAAAATGAACCAGGCATGGATCCCACAGGACCTGTCCGTCCCTTGTCCAGATTAGACATTAACTACCTCCCCATAACCATATATTATTGGACTCCAGGGCACTTCCTCATTCAATCCTATTTTTATTTTCATTTTACCATTATATTGCGAGGCTACCCAAAGTTGAATGAACCTCTCCTCTGCCTGTGTGCTAGGCCTAAATATATGCCAATGGACTGTTGCAGTGGTGGGTGACGTGAAGCCTCATTCTCTGCTATGACATGCAGACTGATTCTCTGCTGACATGAAGCCAGATCCTCTGTTACGGGAGCTCTCTCCTCTGCCTGGGTGCTGGGCCTAAATTTATGACAATTGACTGTTGCAGTGGTGGGTGACGTGAAGCCTGATTCTCTGCTATGATATGAAGACTGATTCTCTGCTGACATGAAGCCAGATTGTCTGTTACGGGACCTTTCTCCTCTGCCTGGGTTCTGGGCCTAAATTTATGAAAATTGACTGTTGCAGTGGTGGGTGACGTGAAGCCTGATTCTCTGCTATGATATGAAGACTGATTCTCTGCTGACATGAAGCCAGATTGTCTGTTACGGGACCTTTCTCCTCTGCCTGGGTTCTGGGCCTAAATTTATGAAAATTGACTCTTACAGTGGTGGGTGACGTGAAGCCTGATTCTCTGCTATGATATGAAGACTGATTCTCTGCTGACATGAAGCCAGATTCTCTGTTACGGGACCTCTCTCCTCTGCCTGGGTGCTGGGCCTAAATTTATGACAATGGACTGTTGCAGTGGTGGCTGACGTGAAGCCTGATTCTCTGCTATGACATGCAGACTGATTCTCTGCTGTCATGAAGCCAGATTGTCTGTTACGGGACCTCTCTGCTCTGCCTGTGTGCTAGGCCTAAATATATGCCAATGGACTGTTGCAGTGGTGGCTGACGTGAAGCCTCATTCTCTGCTATGACATGCAGACTAATTCTCTGCTGACATGAAGCCAGATTGTCTGTTACGGGACCTCTCTCCTCTGCCTGGGTGCTGGGCCTAAATTTATGACAATGGACTGTTGCAGTGGTGGCTGACGTGAAGCCTGATTCTCTGCTATGACATGCAGACTAATTCTCTGCTGACATGAAGCCAGATTGTCTGTTACGGGACCTCTCTCCTCTGCCTGGGTGCTGGGCCTAAATATATGCCAATGGACTGTTGCAGTGGTGGCTGACGTGAAGCCTCATTCTCTGCTATGACATGCAGACTAATTCTCTGCTGTCATGAAGCCAGATTGTCTGTTACGGGACCTCTCTGCTCTGCCTGTGTGCTAGGCCTAAATATATGCCAATGGACTGTTGCAGTGGTGGGTGACGTGAAGCCTCATTCTCTGCTATGACATGCAGACTGATTCTCTGCTGACATGAAGCCAGATTGTCTGTTACGGGACCTCTCTGCTCTGCCTGTGTGCTAGGCCTAAATATATGCCAATGGACTGTTGCAGTGGTGGGTGACGTGAAGCCTCATTCTCTGCTATGACATGCAGACTGATTCTCTGCTGACATGAAGCCAGATTCTCTGTTACGGGACCTCTCTCCTCTGCCTGTGTGTGTGCTGGGCCTAAATATATGCCAATGGACTGTTGCAGTGGTGGCTGACGTGAAGCCTCATTCTCTGCTATGACATGCAGACTAATTCTCTGCTGACATGAAGACAGATTCTCTGTTACGGGACCTCCCTCCTCTGCCTGGGTGCTGGGCCTAAATATATGCCAATGGACTGTTGCAGTGGTGGCTGACGTGAAGCCTCATTCTCTGCTATGACATGCAGACTGATTCTCTGCTGACATGAAGCCAGATTCTCTGTTACGGGACCTCTCTCCTCTGCCTGTGTGTGTGCTGGGCCTAAATATATGCCAATGGACTGTTGCAGTGGTGGCTGACGTGAAGCCTCATTCTCTGCTATGACATGCAGACTGATTCTCTGCTGACATGAAGCCAGATTCTCTGTTACGGGACCTCTCTCCTCTGCCTGTGTGTGTGCTGGGCCTAAATATATGCCAATGGACTGTTGCAGTGGTGGCTGACGTGAAGCCTCATTCTCTGCTATGACATGCAGACTAATTCTCTGCTGACATGAAGACAGATTCTCTGTTACGGGACCTCCCTCCTCTGCCTGGGTGCTGGGCCTAAATATATGCCAATGGACTGTTGCAGTGGTGGCTGACGTGAAGCCTCATTCTCTGCTATGACATGCAGACTAATTCTCTGCTGACATGAAGACAGATTCTCTGTTACGGGACCTCTCTCCTCTGCCTGGGTGCCGGGGCCTAAATATCTGAGAATGGACTGTTCCAGTGGTGGGTGACGGGAAGCCAGATTCTCTGCTATGGAACCTCTCTCCAATTGATTTTGGTTAATTTTTATTTATTTAATTTTTATTTTAATTCATTTCCCTATCCACATTTGTTTGCAGGGGATTTACCTACATGTTGCTGCCTTTTGCAGCCCTCTAGCTCTTTCCTGGGCTGTTTTACAGCCTTTTTAGTGCCGAAAAGTTCGGGTCCCCATTGACTTCAATGGGGTTCGGGTTCGGGACGAAGTTCGGATCGGGTTCGGATCCCGAACCCGAACATTTCCGGGATGTTCGGCCGAACTTCTCGAACCCGAACATCCAGGTGTTCGCTCAACTCTAATTATAATACTTGATAATTATTATAATTATTCTATTTATAAAAAAAAGCAAAGTAATATAATCGCATAGCGAATTAAACTTAGCTGTCTCTATAGTCAACTTTCCTATTTGATTGCTAGAATTAGCGAAGTTGACGAATATGGAGCTAAAACGAAGATGGAGAATACTTTGTTATCTTCGTTTTGTGGAATATGACGAATACATTCGTCATATTCGCTAATTCTACCAAGCCAACCATAGTAAACCAGGTCCAAGTTGAAATCGCAATTCGATTATTATAACTTGAATTAATCGAATTGCGATTTCAATGTAATTCTCAAATCCGACAGTACATTCTAGTATGGAGACGTTCCCATGGTGATGGGGACGCTCCATGAGCACGGAAGTCGGCAGAAGCGGCAACGGGCACTGACTGGAGCAGCCAGGAAGCCGGGAATCCTAAGGACAGGTAAGAACTACTTTAGGGAAATGGGAAAGAAAAAATATAACAATAAAAATAAAGAAAAAAAAACAAAAAACGAATATTCGAAATATCGAATTTATAGCACTATATTTGAAATATTCGCGAATTAGCAAAGTGCCGATATTCGCTCCAAAAATTTGATATTCAAATATTCGCGCTCAACACTACTGACAGCATGTCGGCATTTTGTTATGACCACCTTGAAATGAATGGGTCTGCATCTGATCCACAAAATATGAGGAATGGATACAGACCAAAAATACAGTAATGTGAAAGGGGCCTTAGGGTGCCATAATGAATTTAGTTGCTTTAGGGTGCAAAGTGGGTAGACTTACTTTAAGGTACCATAGGGATTTCATTTACTTTAGTGTGGTATAAGGAGTTTTGTTATTTTAGGGTGCAAAGTGGCTTCACTTACTTTAACCCCTTAGGGACGCATGACGTACCGGTACGGCATGTTTCCAGAGTCCTTAAGGACCCATGACGTACTGGTACATCATGAGTTTAAAATAAGATTGCGGTGCCCCGGGGGTTAATCCGAACAGGATGTCGGCTGAAATCATTCAGCCGGCATCCTGTCACAACGCCGGGGGGGTCATGTGACCCCCCCCCCGTATCGGCGATCGCAGCAAACTGCAGGTCAATTCAGACCTGCGGTTTGCTGTGCTTTTAGCAGATTCTGATCCCCGCGGTCTCTGACCGTGGGGATCAAACTTTAAAATGCCCGAAATCAAGTTTTATTAACCCCCCCTGCACCCCTGAATGAGATTATGTGGGAGGGTGATGCAGGGGGGGTGTCGCAGGCGGTGCGGGAGGCAGGCGGTGCAGCAGGCGGGATCGCGATCCCCCGCCCGCCTCCCCTTGAATAATCGTTGGCGTCTAGTGGATATACCAGGGTGTCAGCACATTGCTGACACCCTGGTATAAACGGCTGACATCGGTGATGAGATGTCAGCCATTTAACCCTTTCCATACAGCGGTCCATATGATCTAACCTGTCAGATGAATGTTGTAAATAACAAAAAAAAAGTGACAAAAAAGCTATTTCTTGTTACCTTGCCGCACAAAAAGTGTAATATAGAGCAACCAAAAATCATATGTACCCTAAAATAGTACCAAAAAACTGCCACCCTATCCCGTAGTTTTTAAAATGGGGTCACTTTTTTGAGTTTCTACTCTAGAGGTGCATCAGGGGGGCTTCAAATGGGACATGGTGTCAAAAAAAACAGTCCAGCAAAATCTGCCTTCCAAAAAACGTATGGCATTCCTTTGCTTATGCGCCCTGCCGTGTGCCCGTACAGCAGTTTACGACCACATATGGTGTGTTTCTGTAAACTACAGAATCAGGGCCATAAATAATGAGTTTTGTTTGGCTGTTAACCCTTGCCTTGTAACTGGAAAAAAAAATATTAAAATGGAAAATCTGCCAAAAAAGTGAAATTTTGAAATTGTATCTCTATTTTCCATTAAATCTTGTGCAACACCTAAAGGGTTAACAAAGTTTGTAAAATCAGTTTTGAATACCTTGAGGGGTGTAGTTTCTTAGATGGGGTCACTTTTATGGAGTTTCTACTCTAGGGGTGCATCAGCGGGGCTTCGAATGGGACATGGTGTCAAAAAACCAGTCCAGCAAAATCTGGCTTCCAAAAACCATACGGCACACCTTTCCCCTTACGCTCCGCTGTGTGGCCGTACAGTACAACGTATAGTTTTCGGCCACATATGAAGTGTTTCTGTAAACGGAAGAGTCAGGGCAATAAAGATACAGTCTTGTTTGGCTGTTAACCCTTGCTTTGTTAGTGGAAAAAATGGGTTAAAATGGAAAATTAGGCAAAAAAAATGAAATTCTCTTGTGCAACACTTAAAGGGTAAAGATTTCTGAAAAATTTCAAGATTTGCTTCTAAACTTCTAAGCCTTGTAACATCCCCAAAAAATAAAATATAATTCCCAAAATAATTCAAACATGAAGTAGACATATGGGGAATGTAAAGTCATCACAATTTTTGGGGGTAGTACTATGTATTACAGAAGTATAGAAACTGAAACTTTGAAATTTGCTAATTTTTCCCAATTTTTGGTAAATTAGGTATTTTTTTTATGCAAAAAAATATATTTTTTTACTTCATTTTACCAGTGTCATGAAGTACAATATGTGACGAAAAAACAATCTCAGAATGGCCTGGATAAGTCAAAGTGTTTTAAAGTTATCAGCACTTAAAGTGACACTGGTCAGATTTGCAAAAAATGGCCAAGTCCTTAAGGTGAAAAAGGGCTGAGTCCTTAAGGGGTTAAGATGCGTTGGAGTTTAACATACTTTAGGGTGCAATAAGGGATTCACATTCTTTACTTTCTTTAGGTTGCAATACCAAGCAAATTTTTTTTTAGGTTGCAATAAGGGGTTTACTTACTTTATATTGCACTAACGGGTTCACTTACTTTAAAGTGCAATAATGGGTTTACTTACTTTAGGGTGTATGGGCAGTTTACCTACATTTGGTTGCAAAAGAGAGTTCACTTACTTTAGGTTGCAGTAGGGGTTACTAACTTAAAAATAGAGTAAAGTGTTTACTTAAGGATGCAATAGAGGGTTCACTTATTTTAGGGTGCAATGTGGGGTTAACTTTTACTTTAGGGTGCAAAAAGGGTTCACTTACTTAGCGTGCTGTACTGGGTTCTCTTTAGGGTGCATTGGTAGTTCACATACTTGGCATGCAAAAGAGGGTTGATTTATTTTAGGGGTTTTGAGTATGTGATTTAGCAAGCAAAAACACATTGTATCTGAAATTCATTTGAATCTGACCAGTGAGAAAAGTTTGACATCAAAGTCAAACATCATTTGAATTTGCTATCTACTTAGCTTTAAAACCTTTTCATTCCCCTTTGAGCCCCAAACTTTTCATTCCTTTTTTAACTCAAAACTTATGTGTGAGAAATATATCTTACCTTTGAGGCACAGCCTCAATTTGTTTATCATGGATTTTCATTGTCTATATGATTTAGCTAGCAAATACACAGCGTATCTGAAGTCACTTTGACTCTGACTTGGGAGGAAAGTCAGGCATCAAAGTCAAACATCATTTGAACTTGTCATCTACTTAGCTAATTTAAAAACGAAATTACTTTTTTTTTTTTTTGTTTTGTCTGCAAGCAGGTTTCAAACCCAGAAACTACCATTAAGTGACAGGGACACCTATTATTGAGCGGTAATTATTTGTCTGTGATTTAGCTAGCAACACATATTGTATGTATTTTATTAGATATTCAGGCAAAAATGTTTAATTAGAAAACAAAAACAAAAAAACACACATTTGAGTATTCAGTAGTCAGATATTAAAATGAGATATCAAAGTCAGAGTGAAATTTTAAAGTCAGACATTAGAAGTCAAAGTCAGCTATCCAGATATCAAAGTCAGACATTAGATATCAGAGTCAGATATCAAAGTCAAATGTCAGAGTTAGTTATTAAGGAGAACATTTTGCCTCAAAGTGACATTCTGATATTTGACTATGATATCCGATCATATTCTAAAATGAACCCTGTACAAGAGAGTCCCACTGTTGATAACTTGTGGGAGAGCAGTCAGCATTTGGACTGCACTGAGGAGGTGGTTCAGGGGGGATGTGGTGGACCTCATGCATATCTATGTTGGTGGTGGTAATAGTGGCACCTGTAGCCACAGTATTGGTGGTGGGGGAAGTGGTAGCAACAATGGCAGTCAGGGCAAATACAGAGCAGAGAATCAGGAGAGGGACCAAGGAACCCACCTGTCACAGCATTTTGGCAGTTTGCCGTGACACTTTCGCCATGCATGCTTGTTGCATGTGGCAACGCGTTGTATTGCATGTGTGTGTGCTTTCCCTTTAAGGCCGTTGCCCTTCCTTTCTTGTGTGCACAGGGTTAAGGTGTGAGCAAGGTGGAGCTGGGTGTGGTCTCTGGTTTCTTCATATACTGTTGCTGTGAGACTGAGATCATTGTTATGTCTGCCTTTGTATGAAAAGGAGCTTGCTCCTTTCTTGGATGCTATCTCAGAGCCATCCTAGTTTGCAATGTCATCCCCTTGTGTTCCCTTTGTTTCAATTCCTTTACCTATCCTCACTTGTTGTTTTGAGTATGGTGTGTGATTTTCAGGGTGTTTGTTGTATGTTATTTGATGTTCCATGTCCGGTCTTTTGATGTCTGTAGTCCAGCTTGGTTGTTTGACATTTCCCCTGTTTGTTTGTATCTCCGGAAGCAGGTCCCTGGGGTTCCCCGGAGGGGGAACTACAACTCAATTTAGCAGCGCTGTCTGGTGGTCCAGGTAGTTACTTCTGCTCCTGTGTTTGCTGTTTGTACTGAGTCCAGATTTTGTGTGTTTGGGCTGCAGTGCTTTTCACAGGATCCAGTGGTGGTGGTGCGGATGACTCGTTCGTTTTAGTTGTGGTGGGCAGGTAAGTGACACTGTGGTCCTTTGGTCTGTTGTCTTTCAGCCACAGGACACTTACCTGTCTAGTTTGTCCTTTGCTTACTGTCCACTTCTCTCCTTGCGGTTTGGCCTGCAGAGACTCCTGCTTTTCCGTGTCTTAGAAGAACAGGTTGTCTCTGGCCCTGACCTTACTACCAGGCATTGTTAGGGTCAGAAGGTCCCAGGTTCCGGAGTATGATACCCCCTACCATTGAGAACGACTCATACAGTGAGGAGGTCAGGGATAGGTTGAGTGTGGTGTTAGGAGGTGACCTGCTTCCCTTAACCTTGGTTTCAGGCATGGTGGCTTTCCTTTCTTCCCTGACATTGTATGGTGGGGAGTTTCCCCCACTCCCCACCGTGACAGTATGTCAAACTAGGATGGCCCTCAGATAGCATCAAGAAAGGAGCAAGCTCCTTCTCATACTAAGGCCTCATGCACACGACCGTTGTGTGCATCCGTGGCCGTTGTGCCGTTTTCCGTTTTTTTTCGCGGACCTATTGACTTTCAATGGGTCCGTGGAAAAATCGGAAAATGCACCGTTTTGCAGCCGAGGCCGTGATCCATGTATCCTGTCCGTCAAAAAAATATGACCTGTCCAATTTTTTTGACGGACAACGGTTCACGGACCCATTCAAGTCAATGGGTCCGTGAAAGAACACGGATGCACACAAGATTGGCATCCGTGTCCATGATCCGTGGCCGTAGGTTGCTTTCATACAGACGGATCCGAAGATCCGTCTGCATAAAAGCTTTTTCTGATCTAAGTTTTCACTTTGTGAAAACTCATATCCGACAGTATATTCTAACACAGAAGCGTTCCCATGGTGATGGGGACGCTTCTAGTTAGAATACACTGCAAACTTTGTACAAGACTGCCCCCTGCTGCCTGGCAGCACCCGATCTCTTACAGGGGGATATGATAGCACAATTAACCCCTTCAGGTGCGGCAGCTAAAGGGGTTAATTGTACTATCATATTCCCCTGTAAGAGATCAGGGCTGCCAGGCAGCAGGGGGCAGACCCCCCCCCCCCAGTTTGAATATCGTTGGTGGCACAGTGTGCGCCCCCCATCGGGCCCCCCCTTCCTCCCTCTAATGTTAGAAATCATTGGTGGCACAGTGTGCGCCCACCATCGCCCCCCCTCCCTCCCTCTATTGTAATAAATCGTTGGTGGCACAGTGTGCGCCCACCATCGCCCCCCTCCCTCTATTGTAATAAATCGTTGGTGGCACAGTGTGCGCCCACCATCGGCCCCCCTCCCTCTATAGCAGTAACAACATTGGTGGCAGTGTGCGGCCTCCCATTCCCCCCCCCCCATCATTGGTGGCAGCGGAGTTCCGATCGGAGTCCCAGTTTAATCGCTGGGGCTCCGATCGGTAACCATGGCAACCAGGAAGCTACTGCAGCCATGGTTGCCATGGTTACTTAGCAATAGTACAATAGTAGAAGACTCATAGTTACCTGCTTGCTGCTGTGATGTCTGTGTCTGGCCGGGAGCTCCACCTACTGGTAAGTGACAGGTCTGTGTGGCGCATTGCTAAAGAACTGTCACTTACCAGTAGGATGAGCTCCCGGCCGTTCACAGACATCGCAGCAGCAAGCAGGTAAGTATGAATCTTCTACTGTTGTACTATTGCTAAGTAACCATGGCAACCAGGACTGCAGTAGCAGTCCTGGTTGCCATGGTTACCGATCGGAGCCCCAGCGATTAAACTGGGACTCCGATCGGAACTCCGCTGCCACCAATGATGGGGGGGGGGGGAATGGGAGGCCGCACACTGCCACCAATGTTGTTACTGCTATAGAGGGAGGGGGGGGCGATGGTCGGCGTACACTGTGCCACCAACGATTTATTACAATAGAGGGAGGGAGGGGGGGGCGATGGTGGGCGCACACTGTGCCACCAACGATTTATTACAATAGAGGGAGGGAGGGGGGGCGATGGTGGGCGCACACTGTGCCACCAACGATTTCTAACATTAGAGGGAGGAAGGGGGGGCCCGATGGGGGGCGCACACTGTGCCACCAACGATATTCAAACTGGGGAGGGGGGGGTCTGCCCCCTGCTGCCTGGCAGCCCTGATCTCTTACAGGGGAATATGATAGTACAATTAACCCCTTTAGGTGCCGCACCTGAAGGGGTTAATTGTGCTATTATATCCCCCTGTAAGAGATCGGGTGCTGCCAGGCAGCAGGGGGCAGTCTTGTACAAAGTTTGTAGTGTATTCTAACTAGAAGCGTCCCCATCACCATGGGAACGCCTCTGTGTTAGAATATACTGTCGGATCTGAGTTTCACGATGTAGCTCATATCCAACAGTATATTCTAACATAGAGGCGTTCCCATGGTGATGGGGACGCTTCAAGTTAAAATATACCATCGGATTGGAGAAAACTCCAATCCGATGGTATAAAAGAACTCCAGACTTTACATTGAAAGTCAATGGGGACGGATCCGTTTGAAATGGCACCATATTGTGTCAACATCAAACGGATCCGTCCCCATTGACTTGCATTGTAATTCAGGACGGATCTGTTTGGCTCTGCACGGCCAGGCGGACACCAAAACGACTTTTTTTTCATGTCCGTGGATCCTCCAAAAATCAAGGAAGACCCACGGACGAAAAAACGGTCACGGATCACGGACCCACGGACCCCGTTTTTGCGGGCCGTGAAAAAAAACTGTCGTGTGCATGAGGCCTAACGCTTTGCCAGAAAATGTGCACGCTGACAAAGAGCATGCTAGTTTGCTACCGCAACTCGTCAGTGTCTTCACTGAGGGTAAATAAGATATCAAAGATATTTCCTCTAAATGTTTTGCCCTACTTATTTGATAGAATGGAAGGGGGAGATAAAAGTTGGTGGCATTTGTGGGGTGATGTCAGAGTAGGTGAGGTAATAGAAAAGGACAAATTCTTATCGTTAACAGAAGCACATGTCAAATTAGGCTGGAAACCCCCTTCTCTGGTGCAAAGTTGGGATTTTAAAAACTTATGTAGGAAATATGAAAAAACTTCAGACCACACGTTTTTGGAGCCCACTTGGCTAGAAAACTTAACCACCCTTCCTTCCGCGCTGAAGAAGTCACTCTCAGTCACATATAATAACCTGCTTTCTGAGCTAGCCATTCAAAAACCATACTTTTTACGCCAGTGGGAAAGGGATCTAGGGAGGGTCCTATCTGAGGTGGAGTCTACGTATGTCCTTTCCCACGCACAAGGTTTCTCCTCTTGTGTTCGATATCAGGAGAATTCCTATAAAACCATTACTAGATGGTACAAAACCCCTGAGTATTTGAGTTCTATAGGAGTTTCTCCCTCTGATCGATGTTGGAGATGTCAACTAGAGGTGGGATCTATGATCCATATTTGGTGGTCTTGCCCCTTAATAAAACAATTTTGGAAGGATGTTGCGAATACCATTAATGACGTTTGCTCAATGAACCTGACTCTTTCTCCTGAACTAGTGTTGCTGTGGATCCCTACTACTAACTTCAAACCCTCTAGGGCAAATCTTCCCACTCATATGATTGCGACAGCTAAACTACTGATCCCAACAAAATGGAGGGATACCTCACCACCAGATTTAAAAATGTGGTTCAGCAAAATGCACCAGCTTCATAGACTGGAGGAGGTGGTGGGATGGATCCGTAGTAGCAGATTTAAATACTTGGAGACCTGGCTTCCCTGGAAAAGGTCTCAAGCCGTAAGGGATTCCGAAGCCCTAGATCCGGCGGTTGTCTGATATGATCTGACAGTGGTTCTTTTGAGATAGTCTCTTTCATTCTATATGCATAAAAGTCTGTAATTGGTGTGATGGGGGATGGATAGAAATTCCATAATGACCTTCATACAGGTCCTTTAAAATGCTTTATGCTAATATGTTTTCTGTTGATTTGCCTGAAATTGGGATTTGGGCCATACTACGTGGTTTATGTCATGCCTACATTTCTTATAAAACTATTGCACTCAGCTTGTATAAGTTGTTTAAATTTTGGGTCATTGAGGAGCCATATGGTTGATATTCTTCCCCTTTATTATTTTATCCCCTCCTTCTTTTTCTTTTGGTTCATTCTACACCTTTTCTCCCTTCCTTACTTTCCTTTACTAGTTGTTGCTAACTATATGTAAAGAATGCATATTTTGACAAAAGTGCTTATAAGTAATTTTATATGTGGATTGTGTAATTTCCAACAATGTACATGATTGTGATTGCTTATGTATAAAAAATGACGACAATTTTTTGTACTTGTGCTTATAAGCTATGAAACAATAAAAAGAGATTTACAAAAAAAAATAGTGCTGGAGAAGATACTTACACCCCTTATAAAGGATACTCCATCCTTCTTAGCAGACACACAGCATTTTCTCAGCACTCTTGTCCAGTTAGGTCCAGTTCCCCCAGAAAGTTTCTTGGTAACAATTGATGTGGTGAGCCTGTATACCTCCATTGAACACAGTGGAGGTATACAGGCGGTTAAGTCATTTCTGGAAAAAAGTGAATATTCCCCTTTTGAATGTGAATTTTTTATACAACTTCTTCATCCTGTCTTATATGAGAACTATTTTATGTTTGAAGACGCTTATTACATACAAAGGTGGGGGACTGCGATGGGGTCGAACGTGGCCCCGCCCTATGCAAATGCGTATATGTCGTAATTTGAGGATGATTTTGTATATAACACTGAGTGGTATTATAACCACATTTTATTGTGGAAAAGATTTATCGACAATATTTTTTGCATATGGGCGGGGCCACGTGAGACCCTGACGTCTTTCCTTTTTCATTTGAACCACGCGTTCACTGGTTTACAATTTACAGTAACTTGTGATAACCACACAGTGAGTTTTCTCGATACAAGGTTAATTAAGGATCCGAAGAGTAACCTCTCCACCGATTTATTTAGAAAAGAGACAGACAGGAACAGTATCCTCCACTTTACCAGTGCCCACCCACCTTCTCTGAAAAGAGCAATTCCGAAGTCCCAGTATCAGAGGGTTAGACGGATCGTAATCCCTCTCTCTATACAGGGACTCAGAATTGAAGAAATGACCAAGAGGTTTGAAGAACGAGGGTACCCGTCATCAGTCCTAACAAAAACCTTGAGTGATTTAAATAACCCCCATAGTCCTGAAATTGAACAAGATAAAACCCCAAGAGTGGCGTTGATCAATAAATACCATCCTTTTAACCAGAAATTGGACAATATTATAAGGAAACACTGGCATCTGTTAGGAAAAGCGTATCCCCAGATTGATGAATTTAAAATCCACCCCTTATTTGTAACAACCCCCCCCCCCCCCCCCCAAGTTATAAGGATAAGTTAGTACGTGCGGATTTGGGGAGCATCAGAGGTACCCTGAAACAGAGTGTTCTGACTACACAGCGGAAGGGCACTTTTCCGTGTCTGCACTGCTTTCAGTGCTCTAATATAATTAAAGGACCCAATATCTATCACCCACATACTGGACGTATATACCCGGTGGATGTTTTTTTCACTTGTGAGTCTGCTAATGTCATATACCTAATAAAATGTCCATGTGGGTTGTTATATATTGGAGAAACAATGCAGAGCATTAGAGATCGTATTGTAAAGCATAAGTCCACTATTAGGACCAAGAACTTATTGTTACCCATTCCTTCCCATTTAAAAAAATTTAAACACACTATTGCTCAACTAAAGTTCCAGGTCATAGAACGGGTCACCAGACCCAGACGGGGTGGTGACGTCAAGAAATTATTATTACGACGGGAGGCTTACTAAATCCATACCCTGGACACCTTACACCCAAGGGGTCTTAACAGGGATTATGAAATTATGCATATCTGACTCTGTTAACCGATGTACTATTTCTGTTTACTAATGGATATTTATTCATTTATATACTATTATTATCTTCTAGACATCCACTACCCAATGAAGGATTTCTCGGCAATGCTGGTATTTACTATTTACAATCTAAAATATATGTTTTGATACAATTCCTATGCTGCGACCTGATCATGATTAGTCAATGATACTACACTCACTTAAAGAATTATTAGGAACACCTGTTCTATTTCTCATTAATGCGATTATCTAGTCAACCAATCACATGGCAGTTGCTTCAATGCATGTAGGGTTGTGGTCCTGGTCAAGACAATCTCCTGAACTCCAAACTGAATGTCAGAATGGGAAAGAAAAGTGGGCTACAACAGCAGAAGACCCACTCATCTCCACTACAAATAGGAAAAAGAGGCTACAATTTGCACAAGCTCACCAAAATTGGACTGTTTAAGACTGGAAAAATGTTGCCTGGTCTGATGAGTCTCGATTTCTGTTGAGACATTTAAATGGTAGAGTCCGAATTTGGCGTAAACAGAATGAGAACATGTATCCATCATGCTTTGTTACCTCTGTGCAGGCTGGTGGTGGTGGTGTAATGGTGTGGGGGATATTTTCTGGGCACACTTTAGGCCCCTTAGGGCCAATTGGCCATCGTTTAAATGCCACGGGCTACCTGAGCATTGTTTCTGACCATGTCCATCCCTTCATGACCACCATGTACCCATCCTCTGATGACTACTTTCAGCAGGATAATGCATCATGTCACAAAGCTTGAATCATTTCAAATTGGTTTCTTGAACATGACAATGAGTTCACTGTACTAAAATGGCCCGCACAGTCACCAGATCTCAACCCAATAGAGCATCTTTGGGATGTGGTGGAACGGGAGCTTCGTGCCCTGGATATGCATCCCTCAAATCTCCATCAACTGCAAGATGCTATTGTCATGGTCTTACCTTCTTGCTGTTCTCCTTCGTTTGACATGTGCTTGCGGCCATCTTGGTTTCTGGGTTTCTTGTAGCCTCCCACCCTGCGGCTTCTCCTTCCCACTGGGAGGAGCTGGATGCCTAGCTCATATATATAGGAGGTCTGTGGCTTCAGTTCCTTGCTTGGTCCTCCTGTGTGCACATGCTTCTAAGACTGCTGCTGCTTCTGGTTCCTGATCCTGGCCTCGTCTGACTACCCCGCTGGTTCCTGATCCTGGCTTCGTCTGACTACCCTTCTGGTTCCTGATCCTGGCTTCGTCTGACTACCCTTCTGGTTCCTGACCTCTGGCTTCGCAAGACCCTGCTCCGGTTTAGCCATCCGTTTGGACTTTTGCTTACAGCTTGATTTGCAATAAAGCCTTCTTATTTCCACGCATCTCTTGTTGTACGTCTGGTTCATGGTTCCTTGACATAAGGACCAAGCCATGAATTCTGACGGTACAGGGCCATCCTCGCTACCTACGCTGGTTGCCAGACTTGATCAGCAGGATCACCTGTTGGGTCGGTTCGCTGTGGCGTTGCAAACCCTGCTTGAACGCACGGCTCATTTCGCTTCCGTTGCCGATGGGTCGGTTGTCGCTCCTGGGCCCGCTCCTACTGCCGCTCCGGTTGTTGCGCCAGAGTCTACCCCGACACCTGTTGCTGCGCCTGCGGTGTCTCGGGGTATGACCGGTTCTGCCCCCCTTCCACAGCGCTTTGGGGGAGAGCCAACTCAGTGCCGAGGTTTCCTTAACCAGGTGGGCATTTATTTTGAGTTGCTGCCACATGCCTTTCCTACTGAGAGATCAAAGGTGGGCTTCTTGATCTCACTGCTCTCGGACAAGGCCTTGGCCTGGGCCAGCCCTTTATGGGAGAACAACAATCCGGTGGTTGCCGAGTTTTCCGGTTTTGTTGCTTCTCTTCGGAAGGTATTCGATGTGCCGGCTCGTGCTGCCTCTGCTGCGAAGCTCCTTATGTCCATCAGACAGGGTTCACGATCCGTAGCTGAATACGCCATTGAGTTTCGTACCCTGGCAGCAGAGGTTGGCTGGAATAATGAGGCTCTGGTCGCTGCTTTCTCTCATGGTCTCTCGGATGCCTTGAAGGATGAGGTTGCAGCTAAGGACCTACCAGTGGAGCTCGAGTCTCTTATTTCTTTCCTGATTTTGATTGACACCAGACTCAGGGAGAGACCTTCCTTTAAGGAGAGCCTGCGGAGGTCTTCTAACAGATTGGCGCCTACGTTTGCTGTCCCACCCGTGCCTCCCTCTCCTCCCACGCCTCCTGGGGATGACTTGTCTGGGGGTGAACCCATGCAGCTGGGGTTTGCTCGCCTGTCCGAGGGGGAGAGGGTACTCCGGAGACGCGAGGGCCGATGCATGTACTGTGGTCTCGGTGGGCATTTTCGGTTGGCATGTCCGAACCGTCCGGGAAACGCTCGCACCTGAGATCCTGTCGGGGGCAGATCTTGGGTGGAGTCTCCTCGTCCCCGGTTTCCCGTGTTGACAAACCACTGATTACTGTTGTCCTCTCCTGGGTCGGGGGCTCGGTGACGACCCAGGCGTTGGTGGACTCTGGTGCTGGTGGTTTGTTCATTGATAGTGTGTTCGCTGCCGCCAATTCCATTCCTCTGCAGCCTCGAGGTTCCCCACTGGCTCTTGAGGCGATAGACGGCAGACCCCTTCTGCCGCCACACGTGACTCATGAGACCCTTCCAGTGGGGATAGCCATTGGTGCCGTTCACAGAGAGTCGGTCTGTCTCCAGGTTATTTCGTCTCCACACTACTCGGTGGTCTTGGGGTACCCCTGGCTCCAGAAGCATAATCCGACTTTCGATTGGAGATCGGCCGAGATCCTCTCGTGGTCACCGCAGTGTGGGGCTAGTTGCATCCATGGGCCTGTCAAGTTGCTGTGTACTTCCTCGGACTCTCTGTTGCCTCCTGAATACGAAGAGTACCGGGATGTATTCGATAAGGTGCGCGCGGTTGCCCTACCTCCGCACCGCCCATACGATTGTGCCATAGAGTTACAATCTGGTGCCGTTCCTCCTCGTGGCAAGGTCTATCCACTGTCGGTAGCGGAGAATGAGGCCATGGAGGAGTACGTGAGGGAGGCGCTTTCACGCGGACACATCCGCAAATTCTCGTCCCCGGCAGGGGCTGGATTTTTCTTTGTGAAAAAGAAGGGCGGTGAGTTGAGGCCTTGCATCGATTACAGGGGTCTCAATCGCATCACGATCAAGAACGCTTACCCGATACCCTTGATTTCCGAGCTGTTCGATCGCCTCAAAAGGGGCCACGGTCTTTACCAAACTCGACCTGAGGGCGGCATATAACCTGGTAAGGATAAAGGCGGGCGATGAGTGGAAGACCGCGTTTAACACCAGGACCGGTCATTATGAATCCTTGGTTATGCCCTTTGGGTTGTGCAATGCGCCCGCAGTCTTCCAGGAATTCATCAACGATGTTTTCCGTGACCTGTTGCAGCAGTGTGTGGTGGTCTATTTGGATGACATCTTGGTATATTCTGAATCCATGGAGGCCCACATTATGGATGTCAGACGAGTGTTGCAACGGTTATGAGAGAACAGGCTGTTCGGTAAGCTTGAGAAATGCGAAATTCACCGATCCCAGGTAACCTTCTTAGGTTACATCATTTCCGCTGAGGGGTTCTCCATGGATCCTGAGAAGGTTTCGGCTGTCTTACAGTGGCCCCAGCCCAGTGGTCTTCGTGCTCTGCAGCGCTTTTTGGGCTTCGCCAATTATTATCGGAAGTTCATCAGGAACTTTTCTATGCTAGCCAAGCCTCTCACGGATCTGACCAGGAAGGGCAGTAATTTCCAGGTCTGGCCGCTCGAGGCCATCCGAGCTTTTGAGGCTCTAAAGTCCGCCTTTGTGTCGGCTCCGATTCTGTCGCATCCCAACCCTGGGTTGCCCTTTGTCCTCGAGGTGGACGCGTCTGAGACGGGAGTAGGCGCCCTTCTGTCTCAGCGTAGAACACCAGAGGGTCCTCTGCTTCCTTGTGGGTTTTACTCCCGGAAACTGTCTTCCGCGGAGTGCAACTATCAGATTGGTGACAGGGAGTTATTGGCCATCGTGCAGGCCCTTAAAGAATGGAGGCACTTGCTCGAGGGTTCGGTGGTTCCGGTTCTCATCCTGACGGACCACAAGAATCTGACCTACCTTTCTGAGGCCAAGAGATTGACACCACGTCAGGCCAGATGGGCTCTGTTCTTGTCACGTTTTAATTACGTGGTCTCCTACCTACCCGGTTCCAAGAACATCAGAGCGGATGCCTTATCACGGCAGTACTCCGAGCTGTCCGGGGAGGAGTCGATTCCGACTTCGGTCATACCTCCGAATCAGATCCTGGCCGCCATTCGCACCAGCCTGACCTCTCCCCTGGGTGAGCAGATTTTGGCGGCTCAATCTGGTGCTCCCTCTGGGAGACCCAACGGCAGATGTTTTGTGCCTGAGGAGTTGCGCACTCGGTTGTTGCGAACCTACAATAACTCCAAGGCCGCGGGGCATCCTGGAAAGAATCAGCTGTCCTGGGCTGTTTCACGTCTGTTCTGGTGGCCTTCTCTACGTTCCGACATCGCCGCATATGTAGCGGCATGCTCCGTTTGTGCCCAGAGTAAGTCCCCTCGGCACCTTCCGTTGGGCCTTTTGCAACCCATAGCCACCGGGGAGCGCCCATGGTCACACCTGGGGATGGATTTCATTGTGGACCTCCCTGCATCCCGAGGCCATACTGTCATTCTCATGATTGTGGATCGGTTTTCCAAAATGTGCCACTGTGTTCCTCTCAAGAAGTTACCCTCTGCACAAGAGTTGGCCACGATTTTCGCCAGGGAGGTCTTCCGGTTGCACGGTTTGCCCAAGGAGATTGCGTCGGATCGGGGGAGTCAGTTTGTGTCCAGGTTCTGGCGCGCCTTTTGCTCCCAGTTGGGGATTCATCTCTCTTTCTCCTCGGCCTACCACCCTCAGTCCAATGGGGCCGCAGAACGATCCAATCAGGCCTTGGAGCAATTCCTTCGTTGCTATGTCTCCGATCACCAAGACAATTGGGTTGACCTCCTGCCTTGGGCTGAGTTTGCCAGGAACACGGCGGTGAACTCTTCCTCTGGGACGTCTCCCTTCATGGCCAATTATGGGTTCCAACCTGCCGTGTTACCGGAGGTATTCTCTCCCCAGGATATTCCGGCTGTGGAGGATCACCTTTCCGTCCTACGTGCTTCTTGGGTACAGATCCAGAGGTCCCTTGAGGTCTCTGCGCAGCGCCAGAGACTCCAGGCTGATCGCAGACGAGCGCCCGCTCTTTCCTACCAGGTCGGAGACCGTGTATGGTTGTCCACCCGCAACCTCAACCTTCGAGTGCCCACTCCCAAGCTGGCGCCTCGCTTTGTTGGTCCCTTCCGAGTGCTTCGCAGGGTAAACCCGGTAGCCTATGCCCTTGCGCTTCCTCCTGGCATGCGGATCTCCAACGTGTTTCATGTCTCCCTGTTGAAGCCATTGGTGTGTAATCGTTTCACTTCCTCGGTTCCTCGGCCTCGTCCGGTCCAAGTGGGCAATCGTGAGGAGTATGAGGTGAGCAATATCCTGGACTCACGCCTGGTCCGCGGTCGGTTGCAGTTTTTGGTCCATTGGCGTGGTTATGGTCCAGAGGAGCGTTCCTGGGTTCCCTCCGCAGATGTCCATGCTCCTGCCTTGCTCCGAGCCTTCCACGCACGCTTCCCTCAGAAACCGTTCCTTACTCCGCGGAGGAGGGGCCCTTGAGGGGGAAGTACTGTCATGGTCTTACCTTCTTGCTGTTCTCCTTCGTTTGACATGTGCTGGCGGCCATCTTGGTTTCTGGGTTTCTTGTAGCCTCCCACCCTGCGGCTTCTCCTTCCCACTGGGAGGAGCTGGATGCCTAGCTCATATATATAGGAGGTCTGTGGCTTCAGTTCCTTGCTTGGTCCTCCTGTGTGCACATGCTTCTAAGACTGCTGCTGCTTCTGGTTCCTGATCCTGGCCTCGTCTGACTACCCCGCTGGTTCCTGATCCTGGATTCGTCTGACTACCCTTCTGGTTCCTGATCCTGGCTTCGTCTGACTACCCTTCTGGTTCCTGACCTCTGGCTTCGCAAGACCCTGCTCCGGTTTAGCCATCCGTTTGGACTTTTGCTTACAGCTTGATTTGCAATAAAGCCTTCTTATTTCCACGCATCTCTTGTTGTACGTCTGGTTCATGGTTCCTTGACAGCTATCCTATCAATATGGGCCAACATTTCTAAAGAATGCTATCAGCACCTAGCTGAGTCAATGCCACATAGAATTAAGACAGTTCTAAAGGCAAAGGCAATGGTGTTCCTAATAATTCTTTAGGTGAGTGTATGTTACTTTGAATGTACCGCCCCTATCTGGGCGTCTGATGTCACGGGGAGGTTCCCTATCCTCACATCGAGGTGTGTGTATATATATCTGCACTCTGTAATGGACATTTATCTGTTGCAAAAGGCTGTCTAGCCGAAACGTGTCCTAGAATATGGGACATACTGTTACTTTGGAATAAATTCCTTATGAGCATTCAAGTCACGTCTGCTGGGATTCTTCATTTTTTACCTTAAAACAAGTGCAGTGTCCTTTAATTCACACAACAAATTTGTTCTTACCATATTGAAATTTGTTTTGACACACAACTATTTCCTTTTTGACGCTAAACTCTTCCACCAGCTCAGGGGGACCGCCATGGGGAGTCCATGTGCCCCTACATATGTAAATCTCCTCCTGCGTTGGAGGAAGGATAAAATTGTCTTCGATGGTGGCCAACCCTGGCAGTGTGAGAAAATCATCTTTTGGGCTCGTTATATAGACAATGTCTTCTTGATCTGGAATGATGACTTGGACCAGTTTAAGGTCTTTATGAAAACCCTAAATTACAATGATTTGGGCCTTTCATACACCTACAAATGTCACCCGGACACACTTACCTTTCTCGATGTCAGGGTGACTAAACAAAACGACACGTTAGTCACGACTCTGTATACAAGGTCCATGGCAACAAACAACCTATTGCATTGGGAGAGTTTCCACCCTACTAATCTGAAAAAAGGGATCCCCGTGGTCAATACCTTAGAGTAAAGAGGAACTGTTCTGACACAAATAGTTTCCATAGAGAGTCTAAGAAGCTATATGAATGTTTTAAAAGTAGAGGGTACCCGCAGAAAGTATTAAGGGATGCCTTTCAAAAAGCCCAATCCCGTAAAAGAGACACTCTCTTAGTTCCCAAGGAATCAACCCCAGTTCGGGACACTATTCAGATTATCTCCACCTTTGATGTGGAGAATAGACGTATTCAAAACATAATCCGAAAATACTGGCCTATACTACACATGGACACCGACGTGACAGATGTTCTTACACCTATTCCGAGTATCACGTTTAGGTGTGGTAGGTCTCTGAGGGATAGACTGGTCCATAGTCATTTTACACACCCCACACCAACAGGTAGTTGGTTAGAACGTAGACCCTTATGAACGTTTAAATGTGGTTCCTGTGCAGCCATTTGTAAATAGAACTAATAGTATTGTATGTTCCGCTACAAAACAGGTATTCTTTATCAGAGACTTTACCAACTGTCGGAGTAAAGGAGTGATATATGTGTGCCAATGTCCGTGCCCTCGCGACTATGTGGGGAAAACCTACAGAGAGCTTTGACGAAGAGTGTTGGAACATTTTAATGACATTAAAAAACAAAAGAACACCCCTGTGGCAGACCATGTATGGTAATGTCATGGAGGTAATCCAAAATTCCCAAATTTTGCTGTGCTAGAGGTGGTACGACCTTCACCCAGGAAGTGTGACTGGGATCGAAAAACCCTTCAAAAAGAAACAGAATGGATCTATAGACTTCAATCCCAGTCACCCGGGGGACTTAATGAAACGTTAATTTTTTCTTGCTTTGTTTAGCCCTGCTGTCTCTTTGTCATTACTTTAAGTAACCTCTCCTCCGCTATGATAGGTTTCATTTATCAGTGCGTGAAGCGCTTGTTTATAAAATATATCTTCTTTGTTAGATTTATCTTCCCAACTTATTGTGTTATCATAATTCCTATTGTTTTATATCTATTAACCCCTTTTATTTGGCTCATTAGTTGTTCCATAATGACACATCATGGTTATTATGCCATATCATGTATTATCTGTATCCATCAGTATAATATCACCCTCACAAAACTATATATTTGCTGTACACAGTTTCTGTGGGTGGCTACTTGCCTTCTCGGTAGACTTGTCAGCCTTGTGCATGTACTATTCCTTGATCTGAATGGCTGCGTTCCACAGCGGAACGCACTGACATTCTGTGGCTTGACATGCGCAGTATGTCTCCCGGATCGGACACACAAAGTGCGCATGCGCGTTTTTGTCTTTTGCGCCATAGTGGAACGCACGGCCCTTTTTCTGTGCGGCCTCATACTGCATCTGTACACCACGCATGCGCAGCGCATCATGCGGCACGTAGGGGGTGGAGTGACGCTCTGGCCTCGTTATAGGTATCTCCTGAGCGAGGCTTGACGCTCATTCTGTGGGCGGTACTTAGCATCATGGATACCTCCAATGGGTTATTACTGGTTATACTGATGGATTTATCCACCAATGGGTTACTCGTGTGTCTGTACACACCCCTCGCCCAGTCTTTTTAAATCCTGTACATTGCCGAACACCTTGAGCTACTATCTGCTCCAGTCTGCAGCAGACATCATTCAGATTGCTGATCTTGTGAGTATATTGTCACTGACTACGGGAGCCCGGTATGTAAATTGCCTTGAGTCCTCTTGTCCGTGTATCGTGATGGGATACCAGTACAACTTTCTTTTAACCTTGTATTGGTGATATAAGATGTTTTGAGACCTGCATTATCATTGTTTGTGGCTTTCTTTATATACAGTCTTGGCCAAAAGTTTTGAGAATGACACAAATATTAGTTTTCACAAAGTTTGCTGCTAAACTGCTTTTAGATCTTTGTTTCAGTTGTTTCTGTTATAAGTGAAATATAATTACACGCACTTCATACTTTTCAAAAGGCTTTTATCGACAATTACATGACATTTATGCAAAGAGTCAGTATTTGCAGTGTTGGCCCTTCTTTTTCAGGACCTCTGCAATCCGACTGGGCATGCTCTCAATCAACTTCTGGGCCAATTACTGACTGATAGCAACCCATTCTTTCATAATCACTTCTTGGAGTTTGTCAGAATTAGTGGGTTTTTGTTTGTCCACCCGCCTCTTGAGGATTGACCACAAGTTCTCAATGGGATTAAGATCTGGGGAGTTTCCAGGCCATGGATCAAAAATGTCAACCTTTTGGTCCCCGAGCCACTTAGTTATCACTTTTGCCTTATGGCACGGTGCTCTATCGTGCTGGAAAATGCATTGTTCTTTACCAAACTGTTGGATTGTTGGAAGAAGTTGCTGTTGGAGGGTGTTTTTGTACCATTCTTTATTCATGGCTGTGTTTTTGGGCAAAATTGTGAGTGAGCCCACTCCCTTGGATGAGAAGCAACCCCACACATGAATGGTCTCATAATGCTTTATGAGACCACCTTTTCTTCTCCCGACAAGCCTTTTTCCTGATGCCCCAAACAATCAGAAAGAGGCTTCATTGGAGAATATGACTTTGCCCCAGTCCTCAGAAGTCCATTCACCATATTTTATGCAGAAGATCAATCTGTCCCTGATGGTTTTTTTTTTTTGAGAAGTGGCTTCTTTGCTGCCCTTCTTGACACCAGGCCATCTTCCAAAAGTCTTCGCCTCACTGTGCGTGCAGATGCGCTCACACCTGCCTGCTGCCATTCCTGAGCAAGCTCTGCACTGGTTGCACTCCGATCCCGCAGATGAATCCTCTTTAGGAGACGATCCTGGCATTTGCTGGACTTTCTTGGACGCCCTGAAGCCTTCTTAACAAGAATTGAACCTCTTTCCTTGAAGTTCTTGATGATCCTATAAATTGCTGATTGAGGTGCAATCTTAGTAGCCACAATATCCTTGCCTGTGAAGCCATTTTTATGCAATGCAATGACGGCTGCACGCGTTTCTTTGCAGGTCACCATGGTTAACAATGGAAGAACAATGATTTCAAGCATCACCCTCCTTTTAACAGGTCAAGTCTGCAATTTTAACCCAATTAGCCTGACATAATGATCTCCAGCCTTGTGCTCGTCAACATTCTCACCTGAGTTAACAAGATGATTACTGAAATGATCTCAGCAGGTCCTTTAATGACAGCAATGAAATGCAGTGGAAAGTTTTTTTGGGGATTAAGTTAATTTTTATGGCAAAGAAGGACTATGCAATTCATCTGATCACTCTTAATAACATTCTGGAGTATATGCAAATTGCTATTATAAAAACTTAAGCAGCAACTTTTCCAATATTTATGTTATTCTAAAAACTTTTGGCCACGACTGTACATACCTGGAATCATCTGGTTCCGCTTGCAATTGTCTTGTACGGTGCATATTGTTGCACGTACACTACTACTGTTTATAGTATATTGGTCCCCTGAGGAACCCCCATAATTATCCTCCAATAATAAAGGGGGGAGGGACGCATCAGCACACACCATAGCTAGCCTTTTCTCAGTTAGGTTAAGGACAGTATAGTCCTAGGTACGAGAACAGGGAACACCTACCATCAAGGTGTGTCCCTGGGTTGAGAAGTGTAAGGGATCAGTTAAGGGATAGTTCACATTCCCCGTATATGACTGGTTGCTGCCCTGGCACCTTACTTCCTCAGCCCTCTTGTAGTTGATAGATTGTAATATTTGTCAAAGGATCCATTGAATCCATGGGTTTCATAATTTTATTTATATATAATTAAAAGTTATGTTTTAGGATACTTGCTCTCAGTGATAGTTGCTACACTCTATACTAGCTTGCGGACCAAGGACCTGCAACGTCTGTCCCTGTTGTTACTATGGTATATCTGTCATAACTTATCATCAGGGACAGTCACTAATTTTTAGGCATATATCACAAAGCGGTGTGTTGGTGCATATTCACTATTTACACGCAGCACTCACCACAGCTCTCACTGGCAGCAGCTTTAGATTTAAGCTCTACCATCTGAGCTGTCTATGCCTTTTCAGTGCCTGTTGTGTCATAATTTAGTGGGTTCACACCCCATACCTTTTATATTTGAATACACAATAAACATTTTTTTGTTTTATTTTAACGTTCAAATGAGACTTGTGAGATATTAAGTATCGAAACATATCCCACTCATATTCTGTTTTGGTGTTATTATGAGGTGAAACTAAAAAAGATTAAATTATAACGTACAAAAGCATTTATACAGCAGGGTGTACTATACCATATAAAAAATGAAACGTCAGTTACACTTTAATAAGAAAACTATTACTGCATATAGCTCTATTATTCCTGTCACAACAACAGACACTTCTGCGAATCCTGACCTACAGTAACTTACTGTAAGTCAGTGAGGTGATATCCGTCATGTGAAGGCTCTAGCTACGCATTGCAGTTTCTGTTCTGCAGGTGTAAATAAAGCCTAAGGGATTTATTTGTGTAAAAAAAAAAGAATGTGAACACCCTAAACTCTGCAGTATCAATTTGTAATGTCACCCCAGTTACATAATTAAAGGGCTTCTGTCACCCCCCAAAAGTCATTTTTTATTTTTGGGCTAATTAAAATCCTTATAGTGAGATTATTCAATATATAGGGCTCTTACATTTTTCTGTGGTTTAGTTTCTTTAAAAACTGCACTTTTATAATATGTTAATTACCTGACTACCAGCAAGTAGGGCGGTTGCTTGCTGGTAGCCGCCGCATCCTCCTTTAAAAAAAACGCCCCCTCCTCCTGTTGATTGACAGGGCCAGCGAGCGCTCTGCTCCTTTGGCTGGCCCTGTCTGCGTTCCAAATCTCGCACCTGCGCCGTACCGGTCTTCAGAGGAGGACGCTCGCTCGGCCGCTCCTTCCTCAGTGCGCCTGCCCTGGGTGTAGATGTGAGGTCATCGGCGCAGGCACTCTGAGGAAGGAGCGGCCGAGCGAGGTCCTCCTCTCAGTGCACCTGCGCCGACTGAAGACCTTTTTTATTTGAAAGGAAGATGCGGTGTCTACCAGCAAGTAACCGCCCTACTTGCTGGTAGAGAGGTAATTAACATATTATAAAAGTGCCGTTTTTAAAGAAACTAAACCACAGAAAAATGTAAGAGCCCTATATATTGAATAATCGCACTATAAGGATTTAAATTAGCCCAAAAGTGAAAAATAACTTTTGGGGGGTGACAGAAGCCATTTAAGGATTAACAAATGTACTTATGTATAAAAGAAAGTGAACACCCCAAAATGTATAGTATCAGGCTGCATTTTCACCCCAGAATCAAGGATTAACAGATTTACTTATGTAAAAATGAACGTGAACACCCCAAAATCTATAGTATCACACCTATGTACAGTTTCACCCATATTACACAATTAAGGATTATTAGATTGAATTATGTATAACGGAACATGAACACTTCAAAATCTGTAGTATCAGGCCACAATTACACCCCTAGAATCAAGGATGAATGAATATATTTATGTATAAAAGAATGTGAACAGTCTAAAATCTGTAGTATCAGGCCACTATTTCACTCCAATTACACATCTACAGATCAATGGATTTACTTATTTAAACTTGAACACCCCAAAATATTAAGTATAAAACCACAATTTCACAATTAGGGATTAACGGCTTGAATTATGTATAAAAGAATGTGAACACCTCAAAATCTGTAGTATCAGGCCTCAATTTCACTTCAGAATAAAAAATTTATGGATTTACTTATGTAAAAAAGAACGTGAACACCCCAAATTCTGTATTATTAGGCTGCAATTTCTCCCCAATTACACAGTTGATGATTACATGATAGAATTATCTATAAAAGAACATGAATGCCCTAAAATCTGTAGTATCAGGCCACAATTTAACTCCAGTTACACAATATAAAAGAACGTGAAGACCCCCAAAACAGTAGTATCAGGCCGCAATTTCACCTCATTAGACAATCAAGGATTAGTGGATTTACTTATGCATAAAAGAACGTGAATCCCCCCAAAATCAGTAGTTATCAGACCAGAATTTAACCCCAATAACAGAATCAAGGATTAATGGAATTACTTATGTATAAAGGAATGTGAACTACCAAATCAGTAGTATTAGAACACTTTTTAACCCCAGTTAGTGCAGCAAGGTTTAATAGAATAGCTTCTCTATTAGCCAAGGATTACACTGTTCAATTGACCCCTGCTCTTTTCCATATAGTGTGGATAAAGCCCCCCTATTATACAGACGTGGACAAAATTGTTGGTACCCTTTGGTCAATGAAAGAAAAAGTCACAATGGTCACAGAAATAACTTTAATCTGACAAAAGTAATAATAAATTAAAATTCTATAAATGTTAACCAATGAAAGTCAGACATTGTTTTTCAACCATGCTTCAACAGAATTATGTAAAAAAATAAACTCATGAAACAGGCATGGACAAAAATGATGGTACCCCTAACTTAATATTTTGTTGCGCAACCTTTTGAGGCAATCACTGCAATCAAACGCTTCCTGTAACTGTCAATGAGACATCTGCACCTCTCAGCAGGTATTTTGGCCCACTCCTCATGAGCAAACTGCTCCAGTTGTGTCCGGTTTGAAGGGTGCCTTTTCCAGACTGCATGTTTCAGCTCCTTCCAAAGATGCTCAATAGGATTGAGGTCAGGGCTCATAGAAGGCCACTTTAGAATAGTCCAATTTTTTCCTCTTAGCCATTCTTGGGTGTTTTTAGCGGTGTGTTTTGGGTCATTGTCCTGTTGCAAGACCCATGACCTGCGACTGAGACCAAGCTTTCTGACACTGGCTAGTACATTTCTCTCTAGAATTCCTTGATAGTCTTGAGATTTCATTGTACCCTGCACAGATTCAAGACACCCTGTGCCAGACGCAGCAAAGCAGCCCCAGAACATAACAGAGCCTCCTCCATGTTTCACAGTAGGGACAGTGTTCTTTTCTTGATATGCTTCATTTTTTCGTCTGTGAACATACAGCTGATGTGCCTTGGCAAAAACTTCGATTTTTGTCTCATCTGTCCACAGGACATTCTCCCAGAAGCTTTGTGGCTTGTCAACATGTAGTTTGGCATATTCCAGTCTTGCTTTTTTATGATTCGTTTTCAACAATGGTGTCCTCCTTGGTCGTCTCCCATGTAGTCCACTTTGGCTCAAACAACGACGGATGGTGCGATCTGACACTGATGTTCCTTGAGCATGAAGTTCACCTTGAATCTCTTTAGAAGTCTTTCTAGGCTCTTTTGTTACCATTCGGATTATCCGTCTCTTAGATTTGTCATCAATTTTCCTCCTGCGGCCACGTCCAGGGAGGTTGGCTACAGTCCCATGGATCTTAAACTTATGAATAATATGTGCAACTGTACTCACAGGAACATCTAGTTGCTTGGAGATGGTCTTATAGCCTTTACCTTTAACATGCTTGTCTATAATTTTCTTTCTGATCTCTTGAGACAGCTCTTTCCTTTGCTTCCTCTGGTCCATGTCGAGTGTGGTACACACCATATCACCAAACAACACAGTGATTACCTGGAGCCATATATATAGGCCCAATGGCTGATTACAAGGTTGTAGACACCTGTGATGCTAATTAGTGGACACACCTTGAATTAACATGTCCCTTTGGTCACATTATGTTCTGTGTTTTCTAGGGGTACCATCATTTTTGTCCATGCCTGTTTCATGAGTTTATTTTTTTACATAATTCTGTTGAAGCATGGTTGAAAAACAATGTCTGACTTTCATTGGTTAACATTTATAGAATTTTAATTTATTATTACTTTTGTCAGATTAAAGTTATTTCTGTGACCATTGTGACTTTTTCTTTCATTGACCAAAGGGTACCAACAATTTTGTCCACGTCTGTATCTCTACACTATCTCTAAGCTGTCCCTGAACTGCTCAAAACCAATATTTTGTATAGAAAGTGTTTCCTAATCACTGTCCCTAGTGCCTGTAACGTTTCTCCCTGCACTAAGTTCACCGGAAAATGGCAGAGATCAGGCAGAATGATGCTTTTTATAGGGCTCTGACATCACAGGTTCTGGCTATCTGCTGATTGGATGGCTGTGCGGAATTATGCGTGATCCCTCGTTCCAGGGCTTTTTACTTCTTCTTTGTAACATGCTCAGCAGCCATTTTAGAAAAATCTGATCCATCACCACGATACGTGAGGAAATTCGGCTTCATAATGAATGAAATTTTTTCCTGAAATTCGGATCAAATTCCACTTTGTCAACTTTGAACACTCACATATTTTTTTAATCCTGAAGATCATGCACATGGCTGTGGTTTTGTGTGCAAACCACGTGAAGAAAAACAATATATGGGAGTTGCATGTATAGAGCTAGCTGCAGCCAAGCTTGGCATAGATATGCACGTTTTAAGCTTATGCCCACAGTATTAGCGGCATCATCATTTCCCAAGCTGACAACAATATTAGCAGATCTAACCCTGGCAGTTCATTTGTAGATTTTGGCCACACAATGCCTCCACTCTTTATTGCCACCGCAGTAACCATTTTTCTCCTCAGATGTCTCCTCCTCCCTGTTGGCACCCCAATCCAGCTCCCTGGTACTGTTTAACACAAAATCATTGTCATAGTATTTACCCTCTCTGTCACTTTTAGCAGACTTTGATATGTCATGGTGGTGTCACGGCTTTTTGGTATTTTGCTGTGACACTTTCACTGTGCATGCTGCTTGCCTGTGGCAACGTGTTGATGTAATGCATGCATGTGTACTTTCCCTTTACCCTGGGTTCACACCTGAGCGTTCGCGATGGAGCGCTCTGTATGCGCGATTGTACCGGCGTTTACAATCGCGCATACAGAGACAAGCAAACGCCCATTGTCGCGCGTTCCTGAAAGTCTATGTACGGGAACGCGCGACAAAACGCCCCAAAAAAGCTCAAGAACTTTTTTGAGCGTCGGGTGTTTTACAGCGCGATCGTACGCGCTGTAAAACGCCCAGGTGAGAATCATTCCCATAGGGAAGCACAGGTTTCTTCTTGTTGAGCGTTTTACAGCGCGTAGGAACGCGCTGTAAAACGCTCAGGTGTGAACCCAGGGTTAAGGCTGCTGCCCTTATTGCCATATCATGTATTATCTGTATCCATCAGTATGATATCACCATCACAAAACTATATATTTGCTGTACACACTTTCTGTGGGTGGTTACTTGCCTTCTCGGTAGACTTGTCAGCCTTGTGCATGTACTATTCCTTGATCTAAATGGCTACGTTCCACAACGGAACGCACTGCCATTCTGTGGCTTGACATGCGCAGTATGTCTCCCGGATCAGACACACAAATAGAGATGTCGCGAACATAACATTTTCCGTTCGCGATCGGCGAACGCAAATTTCTGCAGATGTTCGCGAACGAGTATAGGCAGGCAAAATTTAAAACCTACAGGGACTCTTTCTAGCCACAGTAGTGATGGAAAAGTTGTTTCAAGGGGACTAACACCTGGACTGTGGCATGCCGGAGGGGGATCCATGGCAAAACTGTCATGGAAAAATACATAGTTGACACAGAGTTGGATTTTAATCCATAAAGGGCATAAATCACCTAACAATCCTAAATTATTTTTGAACAACGTGGTTTAAAACATCCAATGTGTGTATACGATCAGGTATGATGTTGTATCGATCAGGTAGTGTAAGGGTTACGCCCGCTTCACAGACATTGACAGACCAAACTCCCCTTTTAATGCACCGCAAACAACCGCAAACAATCCATTTGCCCAACCGCAAACTTCCCATTTGCACAAGGTTGGATACCAAGCTAGCCATGTCTAGTTAATGTCATTGAAGGTATCTTCCTCCACTCAGCCACGTACAACACCAAGGGTCCCCCGAAAGGTGAATTGAATTGATTTTTCGAACGGGGAGTTGGTTAAAAAAAAAAACTCTGGCTCCCAACCCTTTGTTTGAATCCACGCCACGGTCACTGCGTCTTCGCCGTGAAATTTACTGTCACACCCGATATGAGTGGTATTTTCTGTAGTATTATTCTCATCAGTTTAATCCCTGTTACGTCCCATATCAGGGATTGCCTTTTGTGAAAAAAAAATTTAGGCCGGGTACCTTCGACTGCCTTCACAGTGACAGACCAAACTGAATTGATTTTAGGAACCGGGAGATGGAAAAAGCAGCTTGGTTGGTCCTCTTACTCCCAAGTTGGGGCACTGCGCGTGCACGGAGCAATGTGCTGTGACACCCTATATGAGTGGTGTCTTAACTAGTACTATTCCTATCAGTTTAATCCCTGTTACGTCCCTTATCCGGGGACGTGTGTCGAATTGATTAATCATTGTCGAATAAACGACATCCTGAAATAATTTTGTTCTGAGTTCTGTACTTGCTTTGTATTGGAATTGATGGGGATTTTTTAAATTGTCTGCTTCTAAACTATTAAGAGACTTTATTATGATTTTTTATTTTATTTTATGTATTAAAAACCCATACAACTTTAAAAAAAATAAAAAAAATAATGTTTTTTCTTTCTATGAACAATTATCCAGCCGATCGCTTTTAGTCTGATCATAATGAAGCAACAGCCTTATCTGGGGTGTGGCAACATTGCCAACACACTCATAGAGGTGATGATCGCTTCATTGCGATACGCAAGCCCCTTCACCACAACAAGGTACCGATCACGAAGGGGAATTGACACATGTATGTGCCTTTTTTTGTTTTGTTTTTGCAGCCACAGTGCAGCACTAGAGGCCAGAAAATGTAGGCATGTACAGATGCCTGAAAAATTTGGTATTGTTGCAGCCGCTGCTGTAGCAGCGTCCGGAAAAATTGATGTTTTCCAGGCAGAAAGGTGACTAAAACATTGCGGCTTGAACCCTAGTTGGTGGCGGAGAATTCACGAAAGTCATCCGGTATGCAGACATTAAATACGTGGGGACCATTTTGAGGCCAAGGCATGTCATCAGGCCTTTTGTTAGTCAAACATATCCCCCACTGTCAGTCCCTTCGGGATCTATGCCTCATTCATCTTAATGAATCTTTTTGACCGAGGCGACTTCTTTTGTCAGTGACAATGCCTCCTGCTGCACTGAAGGTCCTTTCTGACAGGACACTTGAAGCGGGGCAGGCCAGAAGTTCTATCGCAAACTGGGATAGTTCAGGCCACAGGTCAAGCCTGCACACCCAGTAGTCAAGGGGTTCATCGCTCCTCAGAGTGTCGATATCTGCAGTTAAGGCGAGGTAGTCTGCTACCTGTCGGTCGAGTCGTTCTCTAAGGCTGGATCCCGAAGGGCTGTGGTGATGTATAGGACTGAAAAAGCTCTGCATGTCCTCCATCAACAACACATCTGTAAAGCGTCCTGTCCTTGCTGCCGTGGTCGTGGTAGGAGGAGGATTACTTTCACCTCTTCGCCTGTTAGATTCCCGTTGTGCTGTGACATCCCCCTTATAAGCTGTGTAAAGCATATTTTTTAGTTTGGTTTTGAACTACTGCATCCTTTCTGACTTCTGGTAATTTGGTAACATTTCCGCCACTTTCTGCTTATACCGGGGGTCAAGTAGCGTGGCCACCCAGTACAGGTCATTCTCCTTCATCCTTTTTATACGAGGGTCCCTCAACAGACATGACAACATGAAAGACCCGATTTGCACAAGGTTGGATGCCGAGCTACTCATTTCCTGTTCCTCGTCCTCACTGATGTCATTGACGGTCTGTTCTTCCCCCCAGCCACGTACAACACCACGGGTCCCAGATAGGTGACAACAACGAGCACCCTGGGATGCCTGCTGTGGTTGGTCTTCCTCCTCCTCAAAGCCACATTCCTCCTCTGACTCCTCTTCCTCATACTCCTCTTCCAGCGTTGCCGCAGGTCCTGCAAGCGATGATGACAAGGCTGTTTCTGGTGGTGATGGGGACCACAACTCTTCCTCTTCACGCTCATCTACAGCCTGATCCAGCACTCTTCGCAGGGCACGCTCCAGGAAGAAAACAAATGGGATGAGGTCGCTGATGGTGCCTTCGGTGCGACTGACTAGGTTTGTCACCTCCTCAAAAGGATGCATGAGCCTACAGGCATTACGCATGAGCGTCCAGTAACGTGGCTAAAAAATTCCCAGCTCCGCAGAGGCTGTCCTAGCACCCCAGTCATACAAATACTCGTTGATAGCGTTTTCTTGTTGGAGCAGGCGGTCGAACATTAGGAGTGTTGAATTCCAACGTGTCGGACTGTCGCAAATCAACCGCCTCACTGGCATGTTTCGGCGCTGAATGTCTGAAAAGTGCGCCATGGCCGTGTAGGAACGCCTGAAATGGCCACACACCTTCCTGGCCTGCTTGAGGACGTCCTGTAAGCCTGGGTACTTAGACACAAAGCGTTGTACGATGAGATTCAACACATGTGCCATGCATGGCACATGTGACAACTTGCCCAAATTCAATGCCGCCAACAAATTGCTTCCATTGTCACACACCACTTTGCCGATCTCCAGTTGGTGCGGGGTCAGCCACTGATCCACCTGTGCGTTCAGGGTGGACAGGAGTGCTGGTCCGGTGTGGCTCTCTGCTTTCAGGCAAGTCAACCCCAAGACAGCGTGACACTGTCGTATCCGGGATGTGAAATAGCCCCTGGGGAGCTGGGGGGATTCAGTTGATGTGCAGCCAGACGCCGCAGCAGAAGAGGACTCAGCCGAGGAGGTTATCAAAGAGGATGGAGTAGGAGGAGTAGAGGAGGTGGCAGTAGGCCTGCCTGCAAGTCGTGGCGGTGTCACCAACTCCGCTGCAGAGCCACGCATTCCATGCTTGGCAGCCGTCAGCAGGTGTACCCAATGCACAGTGTACGTGATATACCTGCCCTGACCGTGCTTTGCAGACCAGGTATCAGTGGTCAGATGGACCCTTGCCCCAACACTGTATGCCAGAGATGCCATGACTTCCTTTTCAATCACTAAGTAGAGGTTTGGGATTGCCTTTTTTGAAAAAAAAATTGGTCCGGGTACCTTCCACTGTGGTGTCCCAATAGCGACAAATTTTTTGAAGGTCTCAGACTCCACCAGCTGGTATGTTAAAAGCTGGCAGGCTAAGAGTTCCGTCAAGCCAACTGTCAGACCCCGGCCAAGGGGGTGACTCTGTGACATTGGCTTCTTACGCTCAAACATTTCCTTTACAGACACCTGACTGTGGGCAGATGAGATGAAACTGCTGAAGGTGAGAGGCGGAGTGGCGGGTGGTTGAAAGGGGGCAAGGAGGACAGCAGTGGTTGACGTGGCTGAAGATGCTGGACCAGGAGGAGGATGGTGGCTTTGAGTTTGTGTGCTGTTTGTACTCATGTGTTGATCCCATTGGCGTTTGTGATGTGAGATCATGTGCCTTCGCAAAGCAGTTGTACCTAGGTGGGTGTTGGACTTCCCACGACTCAGTTTCTATTGGCACAGGTTGCAAATGGCATTGCTGTTATCAGAGGCAGACACACAAAAAAAATGCCACACTGCTAAGCTTTGCAATGATGGCATTCTGGTGGTGGCAACAGCATGCGTTGATTGGCGTGCTGTCTGGCTGACCCCGGGTGCCGATACATGCTGTCTGACTGTGCCACTAGCTCCTTGCGACGACCTCCCCCTGCTTCCAACTCGTCTCCTCCTTCTTTCTGTCTCCCCTTCAGAACTTTCCCCCTCTTCTTCTTCTCTTCGAGCAGGCACCCTTGTGCATCCACGGACACATCGTCATCATCAACCACTTCACTTGTATCTGACACCTCAGCAAAGGAAGCAGCAGCGGGTACAACATCATCATCATCATAATCACACTGTACGTCCATGTGTGTAATGATGCCTGACTGAGACATATCCCTGTTATCTACATCCTCTGGCAATAATGGTTGCGCATCACTAATTTCATCCAACTGATGTGTAAATAACTCCTCTGAGGGATCAAGTGAAGCGGCTGTGGTGGCTGTGGTGGTAGTGGTGGTGGTGGCGGCGGGCGGGAGAGTGGTAACTTGAGAGCAGGTGAGCTGGGGGAGGATGGTGCGTTAAGGTTCTTAGTGGAAGCTGTTGAAGATTGGGCGTCCTGTGTAAGCCAGTCAACTATTTTCTCCGAATTTTTTGGGTTCAGGGTACGTGGCCTCTGAACACTGGGCATTATTCCAGGGCCAGTGGAAATCACAGCACCACGACCATGACGGTCCCTGCCTGTCATTTTTTTTTAGATAAGTGGTACTATGCGTGCAAGGTACTGTGCCACCCTATATAAGTGGTGGGCAGTGGGCACAGTACAGCCTGACACACACTGGCTTGCAACTGTAATTATATCACAGAGAAATAATATAAATTGAATTATTTTTATCTGCAAGGTATTGTCTGTGACATCCTGTATGAATGGTGTGCACACAGTACTGTCTGTGGGCCACACAGTCACTCACTGGCTTGTAACTGCAAATATATCACAGAGAAATAGTATAAATAGATTTTTTTTTATCTGCAAGGTATTGTCTGTGACACCCTGTATGAATGGTGTGCACACAGTACTGTCTGTGGGCCACACAGTCACTCACTGGATTGTAACTGCGATTATATCACAGAGAAATAATATAAATTGAATTTTGTTTATCTGCAAGGTACTGTCTGTGACACCCTGTATGAATGGTGTGCACACAGTACTGTCTGTGACTGAGCCTCCAGCCTCTCACACATGGACAGGCAACTGCAATGTATATATACAGTACAGACCAAAAGTTTGGACACACCTTCTCATTCAAAGAGTTTTCTTTATTTTCATGACTATGAAAATTGTAGATTCACACTGAAGGCATCAAAACTATGTATTAGCACATGTGGAATTATATACATAACAAAAAAGTGTGAAACAACTGAAAATATGTCATATTCTAGGTTCTTCAAAGTAGCCACCTTTTGCTTTGATTACTGCTTTGCACACTCTTGGCATTCTCTTGATGAGCTTCAAGAGGTAGTCACCTGAAATGGTTTTCACTTCACAGATGTGCCCTGTCAGGTTTAATAAGTGGGATTTCTTGCCTTATAAATGGGGTTGGGACCATCAGTTGCGTTGTGGAGAAGTCAGGTGGATACACAGCTGATAGTCCTACTGAATAGACTGTTAGAATTTGAATTATGGCAAGAAAAAAGCAGCTAAGTAAAGAAAAATGAGTGGCCATCATTACGTTAAGAAATGAAGGTCAGTCAGTCTGAAAAATTAGGAAAACTTCGCATATGTTCGCCCGCCGCGGCAAACGCGAACATGCTATGTTCGCCAGGAACTGTTCGCCGGTGAATAGTTTGGGACATCACTAATTGCCACCCACCTCTCCACTCTGTCACCGGGTCACTCTTTGGTTTACTGATGCTGCTGGGGTTTGTTGTTCTGACGGCTCAGAGGAAGGGAAAATTAATCAGTGACGTCAACGCAAACTTACTGCTGACACCCTCTTCACTCTGCCGGGGGGGGGGGCTCTACTTGTATAAGTGTTTAATAGAACCGGTTCTGTAGACATTTATGTGGAATCAGCTGACTACGGTGTAAAAGGATTGTGCTTCTTCTTGGCGCTAACATCGATCTGTAAGTGTCACGGCCTATGGTGTACGCCGCGACACTGTTGCCACGCTTGCCGTGTTGCTGTTTTAGCATGTTGTGGCATTGTCACAAGTTCTGCTGTTTGCACCGTGACTTGCTTGCTACGCATGCTGTTGCCTGCAGCAACCTGTTGCCTTTTGCTTGTGTGTGCAATTCCCCTTCAGTTGCTTCTTCCTTGTGTTTGGTCAATAGAGATGTCCCGAACTATTCGCCAGCGAAAAGTTCCCGGCGAACATAGCTTGTTCGCGTTCGCCGCGGTGGGCGAATGCATGTGATTTTCGGTCCGCCCCTATACGTCATCATTGAGAAAACTTTGACCCTGTAACTCACAGTCAGCAGACACATTCCAGCCAAATCAGCATACCCTCCCTCCCACCTCCTATCAAATAGCAAGGACAGCATCCATCTTAGGGACAGCATCCATCTTAGATTCATTCTGAAGCTGCAGTGTCACAAATTTGACTAAGTTGTAATCGCAATGCGATCAATACAGGTTATATTAATCGCATTGCGAATTCAACTTAGAGCTGGGTTCCTAATGGTTACAGTGGTGTTGCTATGGCTGGTGTCACCCGGTGCGATAGAAAATGGTGTCACCCCTGCCCCCGTCCCCCCCAATGCCATAATAAAGAGGAAAAAAAAAGAAGTTACTAAGTCAGCTCCAATCAGATATCTGCATAGACCCAGAGTCTTGGTCTATGTGCAGATATCTGATTGGAGCCGACTTCTTATTTTCTCTTTTGCACATAAACGTTTAAACTATATTCCTTAGTAAAAATGACCAGTCCACACCATGTGGGTCTATATTTATGAGGGCCCCCCTGAGCAAAGATTATTAAATGTGGCCGGGTGGCCCCAGCCCACAGTTCAACCCAACCCCTTATGTCTCCTGGCCTGGGGCCGTCTCTATAATAATCCACAGTAATTTATGAATGGGGTTAGGTTATTAACTTATTATTATTGGGGTATTATTAAAATAATTTGGTCTATAAAGTCAGAGCCGCTCTACCTACTTCCTCCTCCCGGCACCAGAGACTCCTGCAGGGCAGCTGCCGCGGCGCCCCACCACTCACCAGGCTGCAGTGAGTCACCCCCCCGTCCCCCTTTACCACGTGACGGTGCGACCAATACAACCATTATTAACTCAGACCTAAGTTGTAATCGCAATGCGATTAATACAGGTTATATTAATCGCATTGCAAATTCAACTTAGAGCTGCTGGGTTCCTAATGGTTGTATTGCTAGAATATAACGAAGATTGAGAATATAGTGCTATATTCGTTATATTCGTCAATTCTAGCAATACAACCATTAGGAACTCATATCTAAGTTGTAATCGCAATGCGATTAATGCAGGTTATATTAACCGCTTTGTACAGGGTTACAGCCTGTTTAGAAAGGATCGTCAAAACCGGAGAGGGGGAGGGGTCTGCCTTTATGTAAAGTCCTGTCTAAAGCCCACACTCCGGGAAGATATAAGTGAGGGACATGAACATGTGGAGTCACTGTGGGTAGAGATACATGGCGCTAAAAACAATAATAAATTACTAATAGGAGTTTACTATAAACCACCTAATATACCAGAGTCCACAGAAAATCTACTACTAAACGAGATAGACGAGGCGGCAAATCATAATGAGGTGGTTATTATGGGGGACAGATATAGACTGGGAAACTGAAAGCTGTACATCTCATAAATGAAACAGGTTCTTGGCAATAACCAAAGAATTACCTTTCCCAACTGGTTCAGGACCTTACTAGAGGGACGGCCATACTGGACTTAGTATTAACCAATAGACCTGACAGAACAACAGATGTGCAGGTTAGGGGACACCTGGGAAATAGTGACCATAAAGTAATAACCTTCCAATTATCTACAGGGAGGAACAAAAATACCAAACTTCAAAAAAGCTAAATTTAGCCAACTAAGAGAGGCCATAGGCCTAACTAAATGGGATAAAGTCCTCACAAATAAAAATACAGCCACAAAATGGGATATCTTTAAAAGCATCCTAAAATCTCATTGTGAGAGGTACATACCGTATGGGAATAAAAGGTTAAGGAACAAAAAGAAACCAATGTGGATAAACAGAACTGTAAAGAAAGCAATAAATGACAAAAAGAAAGCATATAAAACACTAAAACAGGAAGGTAGCATGGAAGCACTGAAAAACTATAAGGAAAAAAATAGAACATGTAAAAAACAAATAAAAGCGGCCAAACTAGAGACTGAGAGATTAATTGCTAAAGAGAGTAAAACTAACCCTAACATGTTCTTCAATTATATAAATGTTAAAAAGTATAAATCTGAAGGAGTCGGCCCTTTAAAGAGTAATGAGGGGGGAGTCGCAGAGAGCGACGAGGAGAAAGCAAAGCTGCTAAATATTTTTTCTCCAATGTATTCACTGAGGAAAATAAACTGTCAGATGACATGCCGAATGTTGAAATAAATTCCCCATTAAAAGTGTCCTGTCTGACCCAGGAAGAAGTGCAACAGCGACTTAAAAAGATTAAAATAGACAAAATCGCCAGGACCGGATGGCATACACCCCCGTATCCTAAGGGAATTAAGTAATGTCATAGCCAGACCCTTATTTCTGATATTTGCAGATTCTATATTGACAGGGAATGTCCCACAGGATTGGCGCATGGCAAATGTGGTGCCAATATTCAAAAAGGGTCCAAAAACAGAGCCTGGAAACTATAGGCCGGTAAGTTTAACATCTGTTGTGGGTAAACTGTTTGAAGGTTTTCTGAGAGATGCTGTTAGAGCATCTTAACGTAAATAAGCAAATAACGCCATATCAGCATGGCTTCATGAGGGATCGATCATGTCAAACAAATTTAATCAGTTTCTATGAGGAGGTAAGTTCTAGACTTGACAGCGGCGAATCAATGGATGTCGTGTATCTGGACTTCTCCAAAGCATTTGACACTGTACGACATAAAAGGTTAGTATATAAAATGAGAATGCTCGGACTGGGAGAAAACGTCTGTAAGTGGGTAAGTAACTGGCTCAATGATAGAAAACAGAGGGTGGTTATTAATGGTACATACTCAGATTGGGTCGCTGTCACTAGTGGAGTACCTCAGGGGTCAGTATTGGGCCCTATTCTCTTCAATATATTTATCAATGATCTTGTAGAAGGCTTGCATAGTAAAATATCAATTTTCGCAGATGACACTAAACTGTGTAAAGTAATTAACACTGAAGAGGACAGTATACTACTACAGAGCGATCTGGATAGATTGGAGGCTTGGGCAGATAAGTGGCAGATGAGGTTTAACACTGACAAATGTAAAGTTATGCACATGGGAAGGAATAATGCAAGTCACCCGTACTTATTAAATGGTAAAACACTCGGTAACACTGACATGGGAAAAGATCTAGGAATTTTAATAAACAGCAAACTAAGCTGCAAAAAACAGTGTCAGGCAGCTGCTGCCAAGGCCAATAAGATAATGGGTTGCATCAAAAGGGGCATAGATGCCCGTGATGAGAACATAGTCCTACCACTTTACAAATCATTAGTCAGACCACACATGGAGTACTGTGTACAGTTCTGGGCTCCAGTGAACAAAGCAGACATAGAAGAGCTGGAGAGGGTCCAGAGGAGGGCAACTAAAGTAATAACTGGAATGGGGCAACTACAGTACCCTGAAAGATTATCAAAATTAGGGTTATTCACTTTAGAAAAAAGACGACTGAGAGGAGATCTAATTACTATGTATAAATATATCAGGGGTCAGTACAGAGATCTATCCCATCATCTATTCATTCCCAGGACGGTGACTGTGACGAGGGGACATCCTCTGCGTCTGGAGGAAAGAAGGTTTGTACACAATCATAGAAGAGGATTCTTTACGGTAAGAGCAGTGAGACTATGGAACTCTCTGCCTGAGGAGGTGGTGATGGTGAGTACAATAAAGGAATTCAAGAGGGGCCTAGATGTATTTCTGGAGTGTAATAATATTACAGGCTATAGCTACTAGAGAGAGATCGTTGATCCAGGGATTTATTCTGATTGCCTGATTGGAGTCAGGAAGGAATTTTTAATCCCCTAAAGTGAGGAAAATTGGCTTCTACCTCACAGGAGTTTTTTGCCTTCTTCTGGATCAACTTGCAGGATGACAGGCCGAACTGGATGGACAAATGTCTTTTTTCGGCGTTATGTACTATGTGACTATGTTACTATGTAACTTACCACACTCTACGTCAACTACGTAATTTTCCATGGGAGTTTTGCCATGGATCCCCCTCCGGCATGCCACAGTCCAGGTGTTAGTCCCCTTGAAACAACTTTTCCATCACTATTGTGGCCAGAAAGAGTCCCTGTGGGTTTTAAAATTCGCCTGCCTATTGAAGTCTATGGCGGTTCGCCCGTTCGCGAACATTTGTGGAAACTTGCGTTCGCCGTTTGCGAACGGAAAATTTTATGTTCGCAACATCACTATTGGTCAACTTGGGGTTACTGTGTGTTCTAGGTGTCGGTGTGGTCGCTTTGGGCTATTTAGCATCTGCTGGATGCCTGAAGCTCAGTGTTCCTCCAGGCTTAATATGTGCTGGTGGTTCACTGCTCCTGGCTTTACCATCTGCCCAGTGAGGGCCACCTTTGTGGTCATCAAGGTCTTCCCAGTTTCTCCTTCCCATCCTACCCTTTGTTGATTGTTGTGGGTTTTGTTCAGGGTGTATTTATGTCTAGTGTGTTGCGACTGTCTGGTCTGTTTATATATGGTCTGCTAGATATTCCTCTGTTGTATGTGGTACCTCCGTGAGGGGGCTGGTTTCCCGGTGTGTTGAACCATAAGCCTGCATGCAGCACTGTCTGGGGATGCCGTGCACCTTGCTGCATGGGGGTCCAGGCAGTAACTGGTATGCTGGTGTCCTGTATGCGTTGTTTGGGTTGTGCCTGTTTGATGTGTGGGCTCCAGTTCGTATACACGGATTCCAGTTATTGTGGCAGCAGCAGGTAAGTCAGTTTTCCGGTGTTCTTACCTGCCAATCCAGTTGTGGCACATGGTCTTTTCCCTTCCACCTGTTACTAGGCAGCTGGAGACTCCGGTACGTCTGAGTCCCTGAGGAACCGGTTGTCTCCTATTCCTGACCCCTATGCCAGGGACGTCAAGGTCAGCAGGTTCCAGTGCATGAGCCCTCCCACCTTCAGGGTTCGCTCATGTGGTCAGGAGATCAGGGTCAGGATTAGGGCGGCTGTAGGTTGTGGCCTGCTCCCTTCACTGTAGTCTGACCTAGTAACAGTTCCAACTATACAGTGGGGAGTTTCCCCCACTCTCCATCGTGACAGTAAGGCTGAGTTCATACTTGAGTTATTTGATCAGTTTTGGCCCCGTGACTGCCCAAATAAGTAAAATGTGTAGTGATCCTAAGAGCAACGCCTGTCATCTGCATGTCATACTGACTCACAGTATTATTTCACTACCACAGCAGACTCCCTATGCGTGTTACTGCAATGCAAAGTGTTCTACACCATTATAAAGGATCTCTGCAGCAGTTTAACGAACCGGACAAATCGAATAATTGAGAAATTTGCTCATCTCTAGGACTAGTATTTTCAGGGGAACTGTTTCTGCAGTATAGTATTGGGGAGCACAGTATTGAGGGTGGCAGGATGGGGCGATTAGAAGATGGGAGTATGATGGAAAAGTGGGAAACTATTGTCTGTTTGTCAATCTCTGTAGACACAAGAGATGGCTGAAAAATCATTATGGCGGCCTGGTATGAATGGAGAAGATGAGGAAAGAGAAAGTCTACATAAAATGTGACATCACTGGATGTAAGAAGTATGTGGTGCTGTGAAGCAGAAGGGATGTTCCAGTTGCAGAAGGAGGATGTAGAGCTGGACAGCTATAATCATGGTGGTGGCTGCAAATAGGGCAGGAGGTTTTGGCCTGTTGAGGACAGCAGAGGGGGCAGTAGGCCATGGGCAGGTGGCGGATGATAGGGGGAACCACAGACCACGAGCAGGATCCGGGGAGGAAAAAGAGGGAAGGAGCTTCCTGGCTGTAGCTTGCTGTTGTCTACTGTATAAATATTGTCAACCAATATTAACCGGACAGAATGATATTAAAAAAACGGACCCCCAAGGAGTCATAATCACCAAAAAATGAAGCTAACTTTCGTGTATATGAAAATCCAAGAAGCTTTATTGTAAATATAAATGAACAGTACATACATGTATTATAAAACAGGCAGCACAAGGCAGGACACACACAAATGAGGAGCAGGACCCAAGGAGAGGCCGGGAGATCAGTGCACGAAAATACAGGGAGAAAGAATACTAGCTGAAAGAGCATACCTCAGATCCTCATGGCAGCAACGCCACAAACACAATGCAAAAGAGGCAATTGTAGAGACTGAGGTTAAGATGGAAGGAACACAATTAAACATACCCTGAATGGTGCAAATATCTCTCGGCCAACTCCTGACCCAACGCCGTTTAGCCAGTAAATCTGGCTTCTTCGGGGGATACGGAAACACATAAAAACATCTCCCCTATATAGTGCCCACACAGGTGTGTGAAAGATAATTAAGATTGCAGGACCTAAATGACATCAGCACCAATGGAATTGGAGCCACAGAACTTAAGAGCCAATAACAGAACCAAAAGCACCTAATGGGGGCAGGACTAAGCTGACAGAGCGAGCATGTGAGCAAGCACATGACCGCAGTGTCAGAGGTGCATCATAAGACACGCCCTGACCATGCCAGGAAAGCCAATCAGTGGCCCATGTGGTCATATGGAGGAGGAACTGGGGACAGTGCAGTAGGTGCGGCCAAACGTCTGCGTGACAGCGGCACCAACAAAACATGAGGCCTCAAACTCCAAGGGGCGGAGGGATAGCGATGCGGCGATCACCTGACACAGCACGCGATCCACGATGTCACGGGCGCCGCCCAAGGCAACGCCCCCTCTGCAAAAGCACAAGCAGTGGTGAACGCCTCACCCCAGCAACGCAGGCAAGACTTAGTGACGGAGCGGTCACGTGATGCAACACAAGACCGCGGCGGCACACTTAGGCTACTTTCACACTTGCGTTCAGAGCAGATCCGTCTGGTGGCTGCACAGACGGATCCGCTCTTATAATGCAGACGTTGGGATCCGTTTAGAACGGATCCGTCTGCATTATAGTTCAGAGAATTTTTTTTTTTAATGTGAAAGTTAGTCAGACGGATCCGTCCAGACCCCACACTGAAAGTCAATGGGGAACGGATCCATTCGAAGTTGCACCATATTGTGTCAACTCCAAACGGATCCGTCCCCACCAACCCACACTGCAAGTCCGGACGGATCCGCCTGGCTCCGCACGGCCAGGCGGACACCCAAACACTGCAAGCTGCGCTCGGGGGTCCGCCTGCCGAGCGGAGGCCAAGTGGAGCCATCCCGATGCACTTCGAGCAGAAGTGCATCCACTCAGAATGCATTGGGGCTCTACGGATCCATTTGGGGCCGCTTGTGAGAGCCTTCAAACGGAACCCACAAGCGGAATCCTGAACGCTAGTGCGAAAGCAGCCCAATGCAGATACACATACCAGCCCACAGACACCTCTAAATATGGACAGATGATCAAAATGCATGGAAACTTATTAAGTATAGGTCAGGGTAAAAGGTACCAGGCCAGTGGCTGGGAGCTGGACATGACGTAAGGTGACATAGTATACGAAAGCACACAGTTAACCCCTCATTATCCTAATGGACAGCAGATAACTATATTGCGCTGTGGACAGGTGGATTACACCCCACCACACCGCGATGTTGTATTAAGAGACCATGTTCAGACTCATTATAATCGCACCGTGTACAGTGTAGAAAATGTGCATACCATATATTATGAGGAGGAATAATGGCAATAATGTCGGTATTCCAAAACAACAGCTGACTTGGTTTGACATAAAGTGCTAACGCATAAACCAAATATAATATATAAATATATATATATATATATATATATATATATATATAAATATTGACGGGAGCAACCAACCTTAGGAGCTGAATTATTACAGTATACACAATTGCTGGGAAAATAGGTGCCAGTAGAGTACACATTCGATTATAATAAAACACACTCAAGGTAATTCTACACAAAAAGGAAAAAAAAAGGCGCAAGTGAAAAGCAGGTGAAAAGAGTGCTCGGTGCGGTGATAGAAGGGAAAGGAAACAGAAGAAAACTATAAAAATGTACATCATGGTGAAAATATATGGTCGGAACATCTCGAAAAGAGGGGAGCTATTATGTAATATTGATGGAACAGTCATAGTTGTATAACCAGCATAAGACCCGGGGAAGTCCTGAATGTATCCAAAAGGCACCATGCACGAAGACATAACTCTGTATGGAACCATGACTCCACTGGTATGGTCCTCCACTGCCACAGACGTCATCGGTAGTGCTAAGGTAAATCAAGAAAGCACAGTACGTTAAAAAACAGGGGAATGACAGACAATTAAAAACACGGGACCCGGGATGAGTAGAGGGACCCCAAGAGGACTCAAAAAAAGGGAATGTTATTGAGGACATCCATGACGGGGCGTATCAGTTATAGAAAAGGAGCAAAAGAAAGGTCCTCATTTAACCCCCAAGGTGTCATGCTGTCTAATTCATGAATCCAGCGTACTTCTTTTTGCGCCAATATCTTCTTCCAGTTACCACCACGTGGTGTCATGTACACCCTATCGATCCCACAGATTCTAAATTGCAAACTATCACAATTGTGAAACAATTTAAAATGTTTGGGAATCGTTTTTAATAGGTTCACATCATTTTCATCTTTGGCAGCCTCAATGCCCAGGACGTGTTCTCGTATCCTCCTCTTGAGCTCCCTGGATGTCAACCCAACATAAATGCGTTGGCATGGACACTTCCCCACATATATCACACCTGGAGTATTACAGGTGATAGTATGTGTGATGGTGTAATGTTTACTGTTGGTGAATGGATTGCTAAAGGAAGTGGTCCTGTCGACATTGGAGTATGCCATGCACCTCCCGCATGGGGTACATCCCCACTTGGAACCTTTTGAGTCTGGATTCAATTTGGTCTGATGACCTGGATGGTAACTGTTTACCAACAGATCCTTTAGATTTTTGGTGCGTCTGTACGTGATAGAAGGGCAGGTAGGTAAGATTTTTGCCAACATGGGGTCTAATTGTAGGACCTCCAAGTACTTGGCTAGTGTATTTCGGATCGATTTCCACTGCGGGTTAAATGAGGTGATAAACCGTACCTTGTCCACTGGATTGCGTCATTTGCGGATGTATGCCAAAATAGGATCTCTCTGTACTTGTTTCGCTTTCTGGTGACACTGTTTGATGTTCGCCGCTGAATATCCACAATCCGAGAATCTTTGTTGCAAGTCCTGAGACTGACTGTTAAATGCCTCTTCCGTCTAGCAGATTCTCCTAGCTCTTAAGAACTGGCCATATGGGATGCTACGGATAAGGCTCTGCGGATGGCAAGACTGTGCGTGTAGGACAGAATTGGTGGACGTTGCATTGAGGAATAGGTCTGTCGATATCCTGCCGGACTGGTCTACACAGATCTGTACATCAAGAAAGTCGAGGTACGTCTTGTTGATCCTAGATGTTAATACAATATTACGGTTATTGCGATTGAGCAACCCTACCAACTCGGTGAATCCAGACTGTGGGCCCTGCCACACGACGAAGATATAGTCGATGGAGCGGGCCCACATCTGGACTCCGCCGATGTCGCCGTAGACCTCCCTCTCCCACAGCCCCAGGAACAGGCAGGCGTAAGACAGCGCACAGGCCGCCCCCATAGCCGCTCCCTGGAGCTGCAGGTAGAAGGCGTCCCCAAAAAGAAAGAAATTATGCGTTAAGACAAACTCAAGGAGCTCAACAACAAACTCACCCAAATCATCCTCGATGTTGGACATGGTTAAAAGGAACCGAACCGCCTCCAAGCCATCCCTATGGCGGATACTGGTATATAGTGATTCGACGTCGCATGAGGCGATCCACATATCCGATTCAAGATGAAGATCAATCAAACGGCGTAGAAAATCGGCTGTGTCTTTGACAAATGATGGGAGTTGTTCTACAAGTGGCTGTAAGATAAAGTCGATGTATTTGCACGCTGGTTCACACAAGTTCCCCTTCCCTGATACTATAGGGCGTCCAGGGGGGCATGTCTCATTTTTATGCACTTTGGGGAGTAGATATAAGCACGCCACTTTTGCATATTCGGGAATGAGGCTTATAGCTTGTTTTTTTGTGATGATACCATTCGCTTCTGCACGTTGTACCAGGGCACCCAATTCTCATTTATATTGATCACTCGAGTTAAAGGTCAAGCGTTTGAAGCAGGTGGGATCCCTAAGTTGTTTGTGAGCTTCTTTCTCATATGCATCGCGGGGCCACACCACCACATTACCGCCTTTATCGGTGGGTTTAATCACCACCTTCTTCATTTTTTGCAGCTCTTTAATGGCCCTTTGCTGTATGAAGGTCAGATTATTAAACTTAGTGGGATAGGAGGCCGAGATCTTATGGAGATCTCGAGTGACCAACTGTACGAATGCCTGAATGTTGGGGTACATGCTGAAGGCCGGGAACCTAGTTGATTTTGGTAGGAGGGAGGAAGGAAACTTACCACGCGGCCCAATTGCCCCTGGTTCTTGTTCCTCCATCAGTTCCTCCAAAATGGTAACCGCCTCTATTTCTTGTGGTGTGGTAAAGGTTGCTTGTGGTACATCTCTAGAAAAAAAAACATCCTTTTAAAAATCAGCTTGCGAGCAAAGAGATTGAGATCTTTGACTACTGTAAAACAATCAAAATAATCAGATGGCACAAATTATAGACCAAGACTAAGTACCTCTAATTGTGCTCTAGACAATTCTGTATTTGATAGATTAATTACCTTGGGATTGATGACAGATGTTGAGTTATCAGCATTGCGCTTAGGATAGTTTTGTTTATGATGTGTCAGGGATGCCTTCCTCTTCATTCTGCGGCTTGAATATCGTGTAAGTAGCCGCACTGACTGATTAGAATCACCACCCACGGATGTATTTGAGCACATAGAACTGGATCTAGACCTGGACTCAGCCGGAAATTTGTGCCATTTATAGACAAAGTTGTTCTCAGTCTAGTTTATCCCGTTGGAATTTTTTACTTTTTTCTGATTTGATTTTTTTTTCCCATATGTCGTATGAGTCTTGAATCTTTTTCCCATTTTGCATGTTCACCAGTGGACAATCGAGATACAAGTAGTTCAGTACCCCTTTGAATAACCGGTTCCAACTCACATAGTGTTTTTTTGTTCAAATTGATAATAGCCTGTATCAAAGACCTGGAGCAGATGTTGCATGACTCCTCCCACTTTGTCAGGAAATCCGTGTCCTGGCTGTTGTCGGTGGGAAAAATTTGGATCCTTAGACCTCTAGGGATGTAATTGCATTTAAAATTTTCCAGGGATACCTGGTTCCACCTGGTCTTCCCCTGTTTAAGATGGTATTTTTTGAGTTCGTTCTTGAGGTCCTGTATCTGCCGACCATCCACCTCCTCACCAGTGCTCCCACCATTGTTAAACAGATCTTCTGCCTGTGTGTGCGCCATAGAGCAGTGCGTGTCCAGAATTCCATCTCAAGTGAATGCTTGAGGATACAAAAATGCACTCTGAAGAAACAAAGGGCATACAATTGTCAACCAATATTAACCGGACAGAATGATATAAAAAAAACTGACCCCAAGGAGTCATAATAATCACCAAAAAATGAAGCTGACTTTCGTGTATATGAAAATCCAAAAAGCTTTATTGTAAATATAAATGAACAGTACATGCATGTATTATAAAACAGGCAGCACAAGGCGGGACACACAAATGAGGAGCAGGACCCACCGTGGCCGGGAGATCAGTGCACGAAAATATAGGGAGAAAGAATACTAGGTGAAAGAGCATACCTCAGATCCTCATGGCAGCAACACCCCAAACACAATGCAAAAGAGGCAATTGTAGAGACTGAGGTTAAGATGGAAGGAACACAAAGGAACACAATTAAACATACCCTGAATGGTGCAAAGATCTCTTGGCCAACTCCTGACCCAACGCCGTTTCGCCAGTAAATCTGGCTTCTTCCGGGGATACGGAAACACATAAAAACGTCTCCCCTATATAGTGCCCACACAGGTGTGTGAAAGATAATTAAGATTGCAGGACCTCGAGGATGATTTGGGATTAACAAGACGTACCTCGACTTTCTTGATGTACAGATCCGTGTAGACCAGTCCGGCATGATATTGACAGACCTATTCCGCAAGGCAACGTCCACCAATTCTGTCCTACACGCACAGTCTTGCCATCTGCAGAGCCTTCTCCATAGCATCCCATATGGCCAGCTCTTAAGAGCTAGGAGAATCTGCTCGACGGAAGAGGCATTTAACAGTTAGTCTCAGGACTTGCAACAAAGATTCTCGGATCGTGGATATTCAGCGGCGAACATCAAACAGTGTCACCAGAAAGCGAAACAAGTACAGAGAGATCCTATTTTGGCATACAACCTCAAATGACGCAATCCAGTGGACAAGGTACGGTTTATCACCTCATTTAACCCGCAGTGGAAATCGATCCGAGATACATTAGCCAAGTACTGGGAGGTCCTACAATTAGACCCCATGTTGGCAAAAATCTTACCTACCTGCCGTTCCATCACATACAGACGAACCAAAAATCTAAAGGATCTGTTGGTAAACAGTTACCATCCAGGTCATCAGACCAAATTGAATCCAGACTCAAAAGGTTCCAAGTGGGGATGTACCCTATGCGAGAGGTGCGTGACATGCCCCAATGTCGACAGGACCACTTCCTTTAGCAATCCATTCACCAACAGTAAACAATACACCATCACACATACTATCACCTGTAATACTCCAGGTGTGATATATGTGGGGAAGTGTCCATGCCAACGCATTTATGTTGGGTTGACATCCAGGGAGCTCAAGAGGAGGATACAAGAACAAGTCCTGGGCATTGAGGCTGCCAAAGATGAAAATGATGTGACCCTATTAAAAACAATTCCCAAACATTTTAAATTGTTTCACAATTGTGATAGTTTGCAATTTAGAATCTGTGGGATCGATAGGGTGTACATGACACCACGTGGTGGAAACTGGAAAAAGATATTGGCGCAAAAAGAAGTATGCTGGATTCATGAATTAGACAGCATGACACCTAGGTGTCACGGCTGTTTAAGGGTAACCAGAGCATACACAGTAAGAAGAGCTACTGACCGGACCCAAACTAGGGAAGAGAAAGGGTGACCCCTGTCAGACCCTCAACACTCTCCCTATGCTGCTAAAGCACATGCCCGGATCCAAATGGTGGAACGAGGCATGCCCGCGTACCTTAGACTGATGAGCCCTGTAACCCCTACAATAGTGGAAGGGGCACGGCCACCGATGCCCTGCTCAGAATATGGAGGGAACCGTGGCCACCTCAGATCCAGTCAGGAAATCACCAGGTACACAACAAAGTCTGCACACTTAGCTGATGGAGCTGCAGCCGCAGAGAAGACGGATCCAAGGGCCGCTGGCAATATCCGGAGTGCTTGCAGCAGCTGAACACAGGTCCAGAGAACTAGTAGCTTAACAAGTGAAGATACTCAAGGCAGAGCTACAACTGAAAAGAGAAATATAATCCACGCCCTGCAATAGGAGGAGGGGTGATTTAAAGGCAGGGAAATCAAACGCAGGAGAGACAGCTGGGAGTAAAGACCTCATCACAGGGGCGGAGAAACAGAACAATGAGAACACCTCCAAACTCTAAGTGACATCATCACAGGGGTGGAGACACAGAGCTGTGAGAACGTCTCAAAGCTCTGGTAGTGACACTAGGGGGTTAAATGAGGACCTTTCTTTTGCTCCTTTTCTATAACTGATACACCCCGTCATGGATGTCTCCAATAACATTCCCTGTTTTTGAGTCCTCTTGGGGTCCCTCTGCTCATCCCGGGTCCCGTGTTTTTAAATATTTGTCTGTCATTCCCCTGTTTTTTAACATACTGTGCTTTCTTGATTTACCTTAGCACTACCGATGACGTCTGTGGCATTGGAGGACCATGCCAGTGGAGTCACGGTTCCATACAGAGTTATATCTTCGTGCATGGTGCCTTTTGGATACATTCAGGACTTCCCCGGGTCTTATGCTGGTTATACAACTATGACTGTTCCATCAATATTACATAATAGCTCCCCTCTTTTCGAGATGTTCCGACCATATATTTTCACCATGATGTACATTTTTATAGTTTTCTTCTGTTTCCTTTCCCTTCTATCACCGCACCGAGCACTCTTTTCACCTGCGCCTTTTTTTTTCCTTTTTAAGTATATAATTACCTTGAGTGTGTTTTATTTTAATCGAATTTGTACTCTACTGGCACCAATTTTCCCAGCAATTGTGTATGATCTAATACTGTAATAATTCAGCCCCTAAGGTTGGTTGCTCCCGTCAATATTTATGTATATATATATTATATTTGGTTTATGCATTAGCACATTATGTCAAACCAAGTCAGCTGTTGTTTTGGAATACCGACATTATTGCCATTATTCCTCCTCATAATATATGGTACGCACATTTTCTACACTGTACACGGTGTGATTATAATGAGTCTGAACATGGTCTCTTAATACAACATCGCGGTGGGGTGTAATCAACCTGTCCACAGTGCAATGTAGTTATCTGCCGTCCATTAGGATAAAGAGGGATTAACTGTGTGCTTTCGTATACTATGTCACCTCACGTCATGTCCAGCTCCCAGCCACTGGCCTGGTACCTTTTACCCTGACCTATACTTAATAAGTTTCCATGCATTTTGATCATCTGTCCATATTTAGAGGTGTCTGTGGGCTGGTATGTGTACCACACTAGCGTTCGGGGTTCCGCTTGTGGGTTCCGTTTAAAGGCTCTCACAAGCGGCCCCGAATGGATCCGTAGAGCCCCAATGCATTCTGAGTGGATGCGCTTCCGCTCGGCGTGCATCGGGATGGCTCCGCTTATCTTCCATTCCGCTCGGCGGGCAGACACCCGAGCGCAGCTTGCGGCGTTCGGGTGTCCGTCTGGCCGTGTGGAGCCAGGCGGATCCGTCCGAACTTGCAGTGTGGGTCGGTGGGGACGGATCCGTTTGGCGTTGACACAATATGGTGCAACTTTGAACGGATCCGTTCCCCATTGACATTCGGTGTGGGGTCTGGACGGATCCGTCTGACTAACTTTCACATTTAAAAAAAAATTCTATGAACTATAATGCAGACGGATCCGTTCTGAACAGATCCCAACGTCTGCATTATAAGAGCGGATCCATCTGTGCAGCCACCAGACGGATCCGCTCTGAACGCAAGTGTGAAAGTAGCCTAAGTGTGCCGCCATGGTCGTGTGCTGCATCACATGACCGCTCCGCCACTAAGGCTTGCCTGCGTTGCCGGGGTGGGGCCTTCACCACTGCTTGTGCTTTTGCAGAGGGGGCGTTGCCTTGGCGGCGCCCGTGACATCGCGGTCGCGTGCTGTGTCACGTGATCGCCGCATCACTATCCCTCTGCCCCTTGGAGTTTGAGGCCTCATGTTTTGTTGGTGCCACTGTCACTCAGACGTTTGGCCGCACCTACTGCACTGCCCCCAGTTCCTCCTCTATATGACTACATGGGCCACTGATTGGCTTTCCTGGCATGGTCAGGGCGTGTCTTATGATGCACCTCTGACACTGCAGTCATGTGCTTGCTCACATGCTCGCTCTGTCAGCTTAGTCCTGCCCCCATTAGGTGCTTTTGGTTCTGTTATTGGCTCTTAAGTACTGGGGCTCCAATTCCATTGGTTTTATTCAGGTCCTGCAATCTTAATTATCTTTCACACACCTGTGTGGGCACTATATAGGGGAGATGTTTTTATGTGTTTCCGTATCCCCAGAAGTATGGGGTATGTTTAATTGTGTTCCTTTGTGTTCCTTCCATCTTAACCTCAGTCTCTACAATTGCCTCTTTTGCATTGTGCTTGGGGCATTGCTGCCATGAGGATCTGAGGTATGCTCTTTCAGCTAGTATTCTTTCTCCCTGTATTTTCGTGCACTGATCTCCCGGTCTCTCCCTGGGTCCTGCTCCTCATTTGTGTGCCCCGCCTTGTGCTGCCTGTTTTAAAATACATGTACAGGTCCTTCTAAAAAAATTAGCATATTGTGATAAAGTTCATTATTTTCTGTAATGTACTGATAAACATTAGACTTTCATATATTTTAGATTCATTACACACCAACTGAAGTAGTTCAAGCCTTTTATTGTTTTAATATTGATGATTTGGGCATACAGCTCAAGAAAACCCAAATTTCCTATCTCAGAAAATTAGCATATTTTATCCGACCAATAAAAGAAAAGTGTTTTTAATACAAAAAAGTCAACCTTCAAATAATTATGTTCAGTTATGCACTCAATACTTGGTCGGGAATCCTTTTGCAGAAATGACTGCTTCAATGCGGCGTGGCATGGAGGCAATCAGCCTGTGGCACTGCTGAGGTGTTATGGAGGCCCAGGATGCTTCGATAGCAGCCTTAAGCTCATCCAGAGTGTTGGGTCTTGCGTCTCTCAACTTTCTCTTCCCAATATCCCACAGATTCTCTATGGGGTTCAGGTCAGGAGAGTTGGCAGGCCAATTGAGCCCAGTAATACCATGGTCAGTAAACCATTTACCAGTGGTTTTGGCACTGTGAGCAGGTGCCAGGTCGTGCTGAAAAATGAAATCTTCATCTCCATAAAGCTTTTCAGCAGATGAAAGCATGAAGTGCTCCAAAATCTCCTGATAGCTAGCTGCATTGACCCTGCCCTTGATAAAACACAGTGGACCAACACCAGCAGCTGACATGGCACCCCAGACCATCACTGACTGTGGGTACTTGACACTGGACTTCAGGCATTTTGGCATTTCCCTCTCCCCAGTCTTCCTCCAGACTCTGGCTCTGATTTCCGAATGACATGCAACAGTCCAGTGCTGCTTCTCTGTAGCCCAGGTCAGGCGCTTCTGCCGCTATTTCTGGTTCAAAAGTGGCTTGACCTGGGGAATGCGGCACCTGTAGCCCATTTCCTGCACACGCCTGTACACGGTGGCTCTGGATGTTTCTACTCCAGACTCAGTCCACTGCTTCCGCAGGTCCCCCAAGGTCTGGAATCGGTCCTTCTCCACAATCTTCCTCAGGGTCCGGTCACCTCTTCTCGTAGTGCAGCGTTTTCTGCCACACCTTTTCCTTCCCACAGACTTCCCATTGAGGTGCCTTGATACAGCACTCTGGGAACAGCCTATTCGTTCAGAAATTTCTTTCTGTGTCTTACCCTCTTGCTTGAGGGTGTCAATGATGGCCTTCTGGACAGCAGTCAGGTCGGCAGTCTTACCCATGATTGCGGTTTTGAGTAATGAACCAGGCTGGGAGTTTTTAAAAGCCTCTTTTGCAGGTGTTTAGAGTTAATTAGTTGATTCAGATGATTAGGTTAATAGCTCGTTTAGAGAACCTTTTCATGATATGCTAATTTTTTGAGATAGGAATTTTGGGTTTTCATGACCAAGTATTGAGTGCATAACTGAACATAATTATTTGAAGGTTGACTTTTTTGTATTAAAAACACTTTTCTTTTATTGGTCGGATAAAATATGCTAATTTTCTGAGATAGGAAATTTGGGTTTTCTTGAGCTGTATGCCAAAATCATCAATATTAAAACAATAAAAGGCTTGAACTACTTCAGTTGGTGTGTAATGAATCTAAAATATATGAAAGTCTAATGTTTATCAGTACCTTACAGAAAATAATGAACTTTATCACAATATGCTAATTTTTTTAGAAGGACCTGTATGTACTGTTTATTTATATTTACAATAAAGCTTTTTGGATTTTCCTATACACGAAAGTTAGCTTCATTTTTTGGTGACTATTGTATAAATATAAAGCAGGCAGTGCAGCCAGGTCAGGCCGTCCCCTCTCTGTATGATGTGCAGAGACGGCTCCTCCACCCAGACCTACACACCTTAAATATAATGCAGCTCCTCCTCCACTCCTCTTTTGACACCTTCAGGACTAAGAGGGAGGAAGTGAAGCTGCAACAGCTCCTGCCACTGAGCCAATAGAACTGGGTGGTGATTCCTATCACAGGGAGGGAAAAATTCTTTATGTTCGGGCCTTGTGTATTAAATACAGTGTGTCTGTGTAAGATGAGGGTGAGATTCTTACCTTCATCCTTAAAAATATAATTTCAGCTGTATGGTGTTTGTTGGGAGTGGCCTATTATATGTAGGAGTGGCTTATAACAATGTGCGGGGCTTACAATTTTGCTTGCGCTCCCCCTAGACAAAATTTCTGGGTGCTTCCATGCCGGTTGGGGGGCGGTCATTTAGACAGATCGGGCCGGGTTCACACCTAAGCGTACCTGATAAGCGCTGTTTACAAGCGTGCTTATCGGGCGTTTACATACAGTACAGACCAAAAGTTTGGACACACCTTCTCATTCAAAGAGTTTTCTTTATTTTCATGACTATGAAAATTGTAGATTCACACTGAAGGCATCAAAACGATGAATTAACACATATGGAATTATATACATAACAAAAAAGTGTGAAACAACTGAAAATATGTCATATTCTAGGTTCTTAAAAGTAGCCACCTTTTGCTTTGATTACTGCTTTGCACACTCTTGGCATTCTCTTGATGAGCTTCAAGAGGTAGTCACCTGAAATGGTTTTCACTTCACAGGTGTGCCCTGTCAGGTTTAATAAGTGGGATTCTTGCCTTATAAATGGGGTTGGGACCATCAGTTGCGTTGTGGAGAAGTCAGGTGGATACACAGCTGATAGTCCTACTGAATAGACTGTTAGAATTTGTATTATGGCAAGAACAAAGCAGCTAAGTAAAGAAAAAACGAGTGGCCATCATTACTTTAAGAAATTAAGCTCAGTCAGTCCGAAAAATTGGGAAAACTTTGAAAGTGTCCCCAAGTGCAGTCACAAAAACCATCAAGCGCTACAAAGAAACTGGCTCACATGAGGACCGCCCCAGGAAAGGAAGACCAAGAGTCACCTCTGCTGTGGAGGATAAGTCCATACGAGTCACCAGCCTCAAAAATCGCAGGTTAACAGCAGCTCAGATTAGAGACCAGGTCAATGCCACACAGAGTTCTAGCAGCAGACACATCTCTAGAACAACTGTTAAGAGGAGACTGTGTGAATCAGGCCTTCATGGTAGAATATCTGCTAGGAAACCACTGCTAAGGACAGGCAACAAGCATAAGAGACTTGTTTGGGCTAAAGAACACAAGGAATGGACATTAGACCAGTGGAAATCTGTGCTTTGGTCTGATGAGTCCAAATTTGAGATCTTTGGTTCCAACCACCGTGTTTTTGTGCGACGCAGAAAAAGTGAATGGATGGACTCTACATGCCTGGTTCCCACCGTGAAGCATGGAGGAGGTGTGATGGTGTGGGGGTGCTTTGCTGGTGACACTGTTGGGGATTTATTCAAAATTGAAGGCATACTGAACCAGCATGGCTACCACAGCATCTTGCAGCGGCATGCTATTCCATCCGGTTTGCGTTTAGTTGGACCATCATTTATTTTTCAACAGGACAATGACCCCAAACACACCTCCAGGCTGTGTAAGGGCTATTTGACCATGAAGGAGAGTGATGGGGTGCTGCGCCAGATGACCTGGCCTCCACAGTCACCGGACCTGAACCCAATCGAGATGGTTTGGGGTGAGCTGGACCGCAGAGTGAAGGCAAAAGGGCAAACAAGTGCTAAGCATCTCTGGGAACTCCTTCAAGACTGTTGGGAGACCATTTCAGGTGACTACCTCTTGAAGCTTTCCAAGAGAATGCCAAGAGTGTGCAAAGCAGTAATCAAAGCAAAGGGTGGCTACTTTGAAGAACCTAGAATATGACATATTTTCAGTTGTTTCACACTTTTTTGTTATGTATATAATTCCACATGTGTTAATCATAGTTATGATGCCTTCAGTGTGAATCTACAATTTTCATAGTCATGAAAATAAAGAAAACTCTTTGACTGAGAAGGTGTGTCCAAACTTTTGGTCTGTACTGTACGTGCGGAGGAAACAAGCAAACGCCCCTTGTCGCGCGTTCCCGCTATGTCTATGTGCGGGAATGCATGACAATGCGCCCCAAAGAAGCTCCTGTTCCTCTTGGGGCGTAGGGCGTTTTACAGCGCGTTCGTACGCGCTGTAAAACGCTCAGGTGAGAACCATGCCCATAGGGAAGCATTGGTTTTTGCCTGTTGAGCGTTTTACAACGAGTAGGAACGCACTGTAAAACGCTCAGTTGTGAACCCCCAGCCTAAAGAACAGTGTTTGGGCGAGACTAGGTCTGCACTGTCTCCCACCCTTATGTCCAGTTTAACCCCTTCTTGACAGGCGTCGTATATGTCAGATAGCGCCCGCTTCAAAAGAGAGTAAATAGAGTGCCATAGCAACCGGGTGACTGCTGTTTCACGCAGCAGACATCCGTGGCTAATATCAGTGAACAGTGGTAATACCTATGGCGGACATTTTACCCCTCAGATGCAGTAGAGCACACATTTCCTGGGCAGTAACGCCTCCCTCAAGTGGAGATTGGGGAAGGCGTTCCATGTATATAATGAGACAAAGCCTGTTCTACGCTCATTACTTGTATATTACAATTCATGCCGGCAGGTGGAAGCTCTGAATTGTACTAGTGGTTTCTTTATAGGACAATGGGGAAAATTCCATTATTCTATGCAAATTGCAATATCATGATTGCATGTTGGGAGCCACTTGGGGGCCAAAAAAAAGGGGAAAAAAAGTTTACATTTTTTTTTTTATATAAAAATTTAAACCACCCCTCTTTCCCCTATATAAAAATTATAATAAAAAAATAACATCATGGGCATAACCGCATGTGAAAACACCAGTATAATTAAAATATAAAAAAAAAATATCCAATAAAAAGCGATCAAAAAGTCATATACAGCCCAAAATGAAAATAAAAACACCAGATCATCCCAGAAAAATGATCCTGCACACAGCTCCGTAGGCATAGCTGTAAAAAAAAAAAAGTTATGGGGGTCAGAATATGGTGATGAAAAGAAAAAAGAGATTTTTTTTTTTTTTATGTAACTTTTCAAGTTTTTTTTTTAGGATTAAAACTCAAGAAAAAAACTATGCAAATGTGGAATCAGCATAATTGTTCTGACCTGGAGAATGAAGAGCACAAGTCAGTCTTACAGCATAGTGAATGCTGTAAAAATAAAACCCATAAAACTGTGGCCGAATTGCGTTTTTTTTCCGATTTCACCCCTTTTTGGAATTTTTTTTCCAGCTTTCCACTACATCCTATGCATCCACTACATCCTATGCAATATTTAGTACCATTAGAAAGTACAATTTGTTCTACAAAAAACAAGTCCTCATATGACTATGTGAATGGAAAAATTAAAACAGAAAATCCCTCCGCTAGGAAAGGGTTAATTCTGTTTGCTTGTTTCGTTCCTTTGTTTAACCCTTTTTGGACCTCCACCATACATGCATGGCTGAATTCTGGTCTTTAAAGATGACACTCATTGGCGAGCACTGAGGGTACCATAACACTGGGGTTCTGCTGTTTTACAGAGCAAAGTCCCGGGAGTAATGCTTGCAATTGGCGGTAATGCCAGTAGTGGACATTTAACCCCTCAGATGTCGCGGTCAAATGTGACCGTGCAGTGAGCCCCTGTGGGAGCTGATGTAGAGGATGGGAGTGGTAGTGACCCTGAAGTAGTGCTGTAGCGTCACAATTTCCTACCACAGGCTGTCGCTCCCTGAGGTCTGTTGCAGTGAAAGTTCTAGCACTGAATGAGAACAGAGCTGAATGTAACAAAGTCTTTTTTACTAAGTGCAATGTAGAACTTGAAAACAAATATAGTAGCAACAGGCTTGAGGACACAGTAATTTTTCACCTGCAGGACCAGGCCATGTTTTTTGCAAATCTGACATGTATGATTTTATGTGGTAAAATCTTTTTGGAATGCTTTTACTTATTTTAGCAATTCTGAGAATGTTTTCTAGTGACACATTGTACTTCATGACATTAGTAAATTTGAGTAGATATATTTCACCTTTATGTGTAATTAAAATCCAAAATTTACCAAAATCGAGAAAAATTCTCTGTTTTTAAGGCAGATAGTGATACCTCATAAAATAGTTATTACTTTACATTTCCCATATGTCTACTTTATGTTAGCATTATTACTTGAATGCCATTTAATATTTTTTGGGGGATGTTAGAAGCAAACAATTTTTTAGAAAATTTCCAAAACTCACTTCAGTTATGAAATCATTTTGTGGGGCTTACATAATAGAAACCACCCAAAAATTATCCCATTTTAGAAACTACATCCCTCAATGTATTCAAAACTGACTTTACAAACTTTGTTAACCCTTTAGATGCCCCACAAGAATTAAAGGAAAATGGTGATGACATTTCAAAATTTTACTTTTTTTGGCAGATTTTTCATTTAATCCATTTCTCCTCTAACACATCAAGGGTTAACAGCCAAACAAAACTCAATATTTATTACCCTTATTCTGCAGTTTATAGAAACACCCCATATTTGGTCATAGACTGCCGTATGGGTGCAAAGCAAGGCTCAAAGGGAATGGTTTTGCTGGACTGGTTTTCAGACACCATGTCCCATTTGAAGACCCCCTGATGCACCTGTTTTTTAGAAACTACTGGATAAGGTAACCATTTTGTTGAAACTATTTTGGGGTTTATATGATTTTTGAACACTCTATATTTCTGTTTTTATTTATTTTTTGTTTCAGTTTTACATAAAGCAAACAATTGTGTTTTTGTGTCTCCATTTTCTTAAAGCCATAATTGTTTTATTTTTCTGATAATTGTCTTGTGTAGGCGCTTGTTTTTTTGTGGAAAGATGTTTTTATTTGTACCATTTTTGGGTACATATGACTTTTTGATAATTCAATATTACATTTTCTAGGTCAAGGTGACCAAAAAAACAACTCCATCAGCCTCCATCGGACCCCCCAACCTCCATTGGCCTCAGATCAGTCCCCCATCAGCCTAATATCGGACCCTCATCAGAACTCAGATCAGATGTTAAAACACTTTAAAAACGTATCTTGCTTGGTCTGGACTGTGCTGCCATTCACTCCTCCCTAGTATTATTCCAATCTGTGCTGCACTCTGTCCTTACATCACACAGTGTCAGGTCATAGTGCATGCCCACACACACTACTTTCTGACTCTGTATGCAGTCAGGACACAGTGCAGAGTGAGGCCTGCAAGAAGACCAGGCAGGGAGAATACAGCCAGGCATCACTTCTCTCACTGCTCCCACATGCTGATGACCATGGGGAAACGTTTATTAGCATTCAGGCTAAAAGACACACTGCCACTTTTCCCTCACTTTTAGAGGGAAAAAGTGTGTCTTATAGTCTGAAACATACAGTATATAAATGTGGTATTGCTGTAATTGTACTGACCTGGAACTCAAAAAATAAATAAAAAAATCATAAAATTGAGATGGAAATTCTGTCCCATTTGGATTTTTTTTTTCTAGCTTCCCACTACATTGTATGAAACAGTAACTGGTGCAATTAAAAAGTACAACTTGTCTCACAGAAAACAAACCCTCACATGGCTATAGGATCAGAAAAAAAAAAAGTTATGGCATTCATTTTTGCATATTCTGTGTTCCTATTTCTTGTCTAAGAGTGCTTGTCATATGTTCAGTGGTTTTCTTAACCTCTGATCATGACAGCTAAACTCCCTCCCTCCCGGGAACTCATTGGGACAGAAGTAACATCCAGTTCAACTTTTATTGCAAGGATAGGGTGAAACTAAATATAAATATAATGTGCTTACTATGGTAAATGAGCAAGTGGCAATATAACACATTAACATACAAAATGTATGCAAAAAAAAAAAAGATGTGCATGAAATACAGGTTTTATACAGTATAGCATATTAACGTGCATGAATATACAATCCTGCAATGCTAACTAATAGTCAAAACGTACCAGAGATGCCACAGTGAGTCTGAGTATGGAGGATAATTACATTATGTGCTGATTGTCCTTCAATAGTTCTTGGAAAATATGTCTGCTATGATGTGAGTTGATAATGTCACCAGGGTCATAGGTAAACACATTGGCCAACATGGGACACATCAAGGAACTAAGGAGGAGATTTATCATCTCCCTTGTGCCTGAAAAGTGGCATTAAAAAGTCACAAACTTAGTGAAAAATAGTTGCATCTCCCAGGTTTTTTGCTGCTCTCACCACTTTCCCTGACGTGGGGCATGGCAAGGGAGGGAAGGGGGCGTGACCATCAGGCGCGACAAATGCATCTTCATTTATTTCTGGTATTGATCTTGATAAATTTCCTAAATGCTGGCTTGTTAGAAATTAATTCCACAAATGGCCGATAGATGGGGCTAAAATAGCATTCAAATATTAGACGCTGCAGAAGGCATAACAGTAAATCTAGACTAGACAGTCTAAATATATGCCAGATTTATCACAGCAGTTGATGCTAGATTAAAATTTTGTTGCATCTCTAGATTGTCTGGTTTAAGCTTAAACCTCCCATTCGTTGGGTCACTTTAGGCTGGGACCTTGGGCCAAAATTTTGGCACAATTTTTGTGCATGTATTAGCATCTTAGATCATGCTCCTTTTTGGATTAGCTATGAACCATTTTCTAACACTTAAAGGGGTTGTCTGCTTTTGCTAAATTGAAACCTATCCTCAGGATAGGTCGTCAATATTAGATCAGTGGGATCCCGTTCATTTCAATGGGATGGCTCCGCCCTATTCAAGTGAATTGACTGGGACGGAGGAGATGTAATTACACTTGCTCGCCACTGCATTGTCAACAGCAAGCAGGTAAACAGAGAAAAGAGCGCTTGTTTGAGAGCTGCTTTCTCTTCAAACAACTGATTGCTGAGGGTGCAGGAAGTTGGGCCTCTGCTGATTTCATATTAATGACCTATCCTGTGGATAGGTCATCAATATAGCAACAATAGAGAACCCCTTTAATAAATGTGTTGTATTGCATGTGTACCGGAATACTGGTGTATTTTCATTACTAAATATGACCCAGTGTAGCTGGCCAGCTAAGACCTGTCCTAGTTTGCTAGTATAGCCTTTTATGCGTATACAGCTAAACCTGCTAATAACCTTAATACAGTTCCTATGTTTATGTGTTAAAGACAAAAGCAGAGTTATTTACTGTGACATCATGTTTTGGATGTCATAACCGTTATATTTTGTGTTCACAGAAGCAGAAAAAGATAATATGCCTTTAAGATTCATTTTGTAATGTAAGATAAGCTTAGTGACAGCAGAAACAACAGAAAGCATAGCGTTAAACTGTTGTTTCTGGGCAGAAGTCTAGACCAATCACAGCCAGCTTCTCAAACAGCAAGAGTTTTCACCGATCACAGCCAGCCTCACACATAGCCTGTCTGGGAATTCCCCCAGTTACTGCTGCTAGAATCATTCACCAGAGACAGGAGCTGAAGAGACATTCACTCTACTTAGAGCTGAGTTTTATGGGAACAAGTGGCCAAAATAGGTATTTAACACAGTTAGATAATGTTCCTACTGTTAGTATAGTGATTAGAACTGTATACTGAACCAGTTATATGTGTGTTTACTTACAGTTCCACCAAATTGCAAGCATCCAATTGCAAACTACAAATACCAATTGCAACCATACAAATTGCAAATGTAAATTGCCAGATACAAATTGCAAGCATTCAGATTCCATATTGCAATCCAAATTGCATACAACCATACCAGATCATACTCAACCAATCTGCAAATAGTCACTGCTAACTGCATACTGCAAGTGAACTATTAGTTAGACCTCAGATATACCTCTCAGAGAGACCATAAAGTGCTTAAATAACAAAGTGAGAGTACAGATACTCAAGAGAGAAATATATCCACCATTTTATGTTGAATGACAAGATTGAACAGTTAAACCACCATCTTATGCATACCGCAATTTTGTGATATCTTTTCAGCATGTGTTTTGTACATGGACTATCTGCTGCAGAGGTGGCAGTGTTATATATGAAGAAAAGTTGAAGTAAATAAAGAAGTTATTTGAAGCATTTGGTGTGCTCTTTAAACCTACTGTTTCTATAAAACGGCGCTAGAGGAATTACAGAGTAATAGACAGTCTGGTTAGACTAAAAGTCAGAAATATCAAAATTCTTCTAATGCCACAGCGCAAAAGGCACTTCATAGTGCTGCGCCTGCCAGAGTGGAACTATTGCCCTCAGATAGCGCTCCTCAACTTGCAAAGTAAAGGGCACATTAGAGCAGCGGAGCGCCAGCATACACTCACCTAAAGAATTATTAGGAACACCATACTAATATGGTGTTGGACCCCCCTTTGCCTTCAGAACTGCCTTAATTCTACGTGGCATTGATTCAACAAGGTGCTGACAGCATTCTTTAGAAATGTTGGCCCATATTGATAGGATAGCATCTTGCAGTTGATGGAGATTTGAGGGATGCACATCCAGGGCACAAAGCTTCAGTTCCACCACATCCCAAAGATGCTCTATTGGGTTGAGATCTGGTTCTGTTTATGCCAAATTTGGACTCTCAACAGACCATTTGAATGTCTCAACAGAAATAGAGACTCATCAGACCAGGCAACATTTTTCCAATCTTCAACAGTCCAATTTTGGTGAGCTCGTGCAAATTGTAGCCTCTTTTTCCTATTTGTAGTGGAGATGAGTGGTACCCGGTGAGGTCTTCTGCTGTTGTAGCCCATCCACCTCAAGGTTGTGCGTGTCGTGGCTTCACAAATGCTTTGCTGCATACCTCGGTTGTAACGAGTGGTTATTTCAGTCAACGTTGCTCTTCTATCAGCTTGAATCAGTCGGCCCATTCTCCTCTGACCTCTAGCATCAACAAGGCATTTTCGCCTACAGGACTGCCGCATACTGGATGTTTTTCCCTTTTTACACCATTCTTTGTAAACCCTAGAAATGGTTGTGCGTGAAAATCCCAGTAACTGAGCAGATTGTGAAATACTCAGACCGGCCCTTCTGGCACCAACAACCATGCCACGCTCAAAATTGCTTAGATCACCATTCTTTCCCATTCTGACATTCAGTTTGGAGTTCAGGAGATTGTCTTGACCAGGACCACAACCCTACATGCATTGAAGCAACTGCCATGTGATTGGTTGACTAGATAATCGCATTAATGAGAAATAGAACAGGCTCCTAATAATTCTTTAGGTGAGTGTATATTGCCGCTCAGCAACTGTTCCCTGAGTGATCAAGCAAAGACACCTCAGCGTAGCTACCATAAAGGCCATAGAACGTGTGCATTAGTCAAACTGCAGCCAACTTTTAAAGTGGCAGAACGGCAAAGGCAAGATAGTCAAAGAAAGAGCGCCAACCCTCCTGCAATCCTTAGAGAGAGAAAGAGACACATGGCAGCAGGCCAGAGTCCAGAGCTAGAGTGCCTGCTATCCACGGAGAGACCACGTACTGCAGTCAGCTAGTTTCCCTCCACTAGGCCCAAAGCCTGCAGCAGCATATCCAAGCCAGCGCATCAAAAGTCATCGCAGAGCATCGCAACTCAGCACAGAGCATCGCAACTCAGCGCAGAGCATTGCATCACATCAAGAAAAGACAAGTCTCCTTTAAGACAAACATTTGTTCCAGCAACCTTCAAATCACAGTATTCTGCTCTTCAGAATAAGGTCAGAGCTTTCCTTTTATTACTTATCATTGCATATAGGCTTTGGCATAAAGAGACATTTTTGTATTCATAAAGACTTTAAAGTAAAACAAAGGACAATTTGTATTACACAGACTTTAGTGAAAGTCATTTATTTCTGCATTTGTCAATAATTTATTTTCCTCATTGACATACCGGGTCCCTTGCAGGCAAGCAAAGCTTCCTCTTCCGCTGCTCAGGGAGCCCTGTGATGTCACTGGCAGCATAAGTAATTTATGCAGAGTGGATGGAGGGGCGGTAACTAGGCTGGCCGACATCCCGCTAAGCCCCACCCCTCCAATGACGTCACCTGGCAAGGAGCTTTAGAATGAATGGGGCGAATATTGATGAGGGGGCGGAGTTACAGTGGAGCAGAGAGACAGCTGTAACCACCTGATTCTGCGCTGTCCCAGGACCCAGAGGGCTGTGCAGCTAGAAGTTGGGGAAAGATAAACAGATATATAAACAATGAGTGGGGGATCGTTGGAGCCACATAGAAGTGGCAAAAATAGCTGAAAAATATATGGAGGCACCTTTATTTAGATGTTCATTGTGAGTAAACGTGTTTTTAAAAATAACATTTGGTCCCGGACAACCCCTTAAATAAAGAAGAAGTTATTTCAAGCATTTGGTGTGCTATTTAAACCTACTGTTTCCATAGAAAGGCACTAGAGGAATTACAGAGCAATAGACATTCTGGTTAGACTAAAAGCCAGAGATATCAAAATTCTTCTAATGTCACAGCGCAAAATGCACTTCCTAGTTCTACGCCTGCCACACCCAGTGTGTGTAAGGTAGTCTGAGGATACTACCTTGCGGTGTGGTTGTGTGACCAAATGGGCTGCAATGGGCTCTAATTAAATTAATGAGACCACATTGTTTAGTCATTCTGTAGTGTTAATAGCTGTGCTATATAGGCCCCATGCACACGGCCGTGTTTCACGGCCGTGTGCGGGCCGTGGAACCGCGCCCTGGATCCCTCCTGAGAGCAGGAGCGTACGGCGTCATGGGTTGCTATGACGCCGTGCGCTCCCTGCTGCCGCCGCAATACAGTAATACACTGGTATGATCTATACCAGTGTATTACTGTACTGTGCCAGCAGCAGGGAGCGCACGGCGTCATAGCAACCAGTGACGCCGTGCGCTCCTGCTCTCAGGAGGGATCCAGGCCGCGGTTCCACGGCCCGCACACGGCTGTGAAACACGGCCGTGTGCATGGGGCCTAAGGTTGAAGGTGTTGCTTGGGCATTATCAATACAGACCAACTAAACAATATGATCTCAGTGGTCATTTAGAAACCACTTCGGCCATGTGGTACCATATTGCAGTTTGGCCATGTTGCAAACGCCACATGATTGTGTCCGTGGGCATGCCCTTAAAACCTTTTGGCCATTGTAGATGGATACAAAGGGGATTAATAATTGGCAGATCCATGCCAGAAGGACTAAAAAGAAGGGAGCCAGGAACTTCAACTATACACTTCCTATGTCTCTTTAAACACCAGACTTGCTTATTCAGTTAAAACAACAAACGGTGTTGGAGGTGTTAAATATGTAGGACTATTTGCAATGGTGCAAAAAATGAGTGCTTGTATAACATGTTTACCATCAACTTTTCTCTAGGGTAGAGTTGTAGAGAGATTACAAAAATATTATAGAAATTGCATACCAAAACACTGGTTTTACAACTAACTCCACCTGATGAATGGAAGTTTTGAAGAGAAATATCCGGCAACTGATTCTAGCTGTTATGCTGCCTGAGGCTAAAAATTTAATGGAGTCATCCCCTATCATTAAAAATCAAAGCTGAGAAACCAAGTAGCTGGCATCAAGATATTTTAAAAATTGCATACTAAAAGACTGGTTTTACAACAAACTTCACCTGATGAATGAAAGTGTAAAAGGGACATATGCGAGAATCAGAGCCAATTCTAGCTTTTCTGTTGCCTGAGGAGAAAATTTAAATGTCACTCCCCTCTCCTCTATAAAACAAATCAAAGGTAAGAAAGCCAAGTATCCAACTGAATATACTGCACACAAAAATATATACTGCAAATATAAATCTATACCAGCAGTGAATATATCACACACACCAATTTATACCAGCAGTAAATATAGTACATACATCAATATACAGTACCTTGAAAAAGTAGTTATACCCCTTGAACTCTTCCAAATTTTTGACGTTACACCCACAAATAGAGATGGCCTAGCGGTTTGCCCTGTAGTAATTTCGTGGCGAACTTTGCTCGTTGGCGATTCGCCGAACATGCAAACATATGGTGATGTTCGCATGCGCCATATTCTTTTGCATTGCGCTGAACTTTGACCCATGACACATCCATCAGTAGTGTTGAGCACGAAAATTTGAAAATCAAATTTTTATTGCGAATTTCTCCACTTCGAGAATTTGCGAATATTTAGAATATAGTGCTAGATATTCGTTATATCGAATATTCGTCATTTTTTCCATTTGAACACATGATTGCTCCCGGCTTCTTGCTTGTGGGCCAATGACTCATTGGCCTACAAGCAACTTAAGCAGGGAGGAATCATAAATTCAGATTGAAAAAAATTACGAATATTCGAAAAAACGAATATATAGCACTATATTCAATATAGTGCTATATACTGTATTTGTTTTTTAGAATATTCGTCATTTTTTTTCCATATGAAGTGAACACTGTTCACTTCAGATGGAAAAAAATGACAAATATAAAAAAAAAGAATATATATATCACTATATTGAATATAGTGCTATATATGTTTTTTTTTTTTAGAATATTCATCATTTTTTGTCATCTGAAGTCATGATTCCTCTCTGCTTAAGTTGCTTGTGGGCCAATGAGTTATTGGCCCACAAGCAAGAAGCCAGGAGCAATCATGTGTTCAGATGGAAAAAATTATGAATATTCGATAACGAATATCTAGCAGTATATTCTATAGTGCTATATATTCATTTTTTGACCCACGCCTGTATTGAGCCCGCAATATTTGCATACTACGCGATCATTACCTTGCCGATTTTCGCATTAAAAATAAAGAATGTAGAATATAACAAATATACGAATTTGCGAATATACTGTATGACGAATATTCTACAAAATATTTGCGAAATATCAGGAATTTGAATATGAACACTGCCGCTCATCACTATCCATCAGGTGGGACGGGAAAGCAAATTGAGACGTTTCATCACATGGACATACCCCCACCCTATAACAAAACCCTATCTGGCAGCCATTTTACATTCTGCGTTTTGCCAGTGTAGGGAGAGATTGCTTTGTGGAGCAGGGACAGACTGTTAGGGACATGAAACCATAGCTAATAGGGCCACAAAAGTCCTTTTGAGGACTGGCATAGGTGTGCTATTGATAAGTGTGATATACCTATAATATACTTTCTAACATAGAAAGTATATTATAGTGCATTTGTATTGTGCAGCAGTTGTGTGCAGTTCTGCTGCGATACCGCAGGTATATAGAGGGACAAGCGTTATTGTAACAACTATTTGCAAGGGGTGTAATATACCTGTTGCCCCCCATAAAAATGATTGAGTGGTGCGATATACCTGCTTCGACAAATACTGATTAAGGGGTTCTATATACCCATCTCCACAAAATACTGATGAGGGGTGCGATATACCTGCTTCTACAAATTCTGATTAAGGGGTTATATATACCTGCTTCCATCAAAATTCTGATTGAGGGGTGCAAAATACCCGCTTCCACCAAATATTAATTCAGGTGTTCTATATACCTGTTTCCACAAAATACTGATTGAGGGGTGCGATATATCGGCTACTACAAAATACTGATTAAGGCTCCATTCAGATGTCTGTAGTGCATTGCAGATCTGCAAATTGTAGATCCGCAATACACCTGGCCGGCACCATCATAGAAATGCCTATTCTTGTCAGCAATTGTGGATAAGAATAGGACATGCTCTATTTTCTCGCGGAGCTGCGGACCAGAAGATTGGGGTTGTGCTCCGGAAATGTGGATGCAGAGAGCACATAGTGTGCTCCCCGCATCTCTTCCGGCCCAATATAGAATGAATGGTTCCGCACCCATTCCGGATAATTGCGGAACTGATGCGGACTCATTCTACGGACGTCTGAATAGCGCCTAAGGGGTTCTATATACCTGCTTCCACAAAATATATGCAGGTTGTGCTAAGGTTCAGAACGTTAATGCCTCGCTTCAGGTTCTGATGGCACAGCGTGCAAACCACTCGGGTCTTGTCGTCAGCACATTGTTTGAAGTGCCATGCCAGGGAACTCCTTGAAGCTGCCTTTGGGGTGCTCTGTCCCAGATGGCGGCGGTCAGTAGCAGGCAGAGTCTCTTGGCGGCGGATGTTCTGCTTTTACCCACTGCTCCCTCTTTTGCTACGCTGTTGGCTTGGTCTCACCACTGCCTCTTCCTCCGAACTGTGAAAGTCAGTGGCACGACCTTCATTCCATGTGGGGTCTAGGACCTCATCGTCCCCAGCATCATCTTCCACCCAGTCTTCCTCCCTGACCTCCTGTTCAGTCTGCACACTGCAGAAAGAAGCAGCAGTTGGCACCTGTGTTTCGTCATCATCAGAGACGTGCTGAGGTGGTATTCCCATGTCCTCATCATCAGGAAACATAAGTGGTTGTGCGTCAGTGCATTCTATGTCTTCCACCGCTGGGGAAGGGCTAGGTGGATGCTCTTGGGAAACCCTGCCAGCAGAGTCTTCAAACAGCATAAGAGACTGCTGCATAACTTGAGGCTCAGACAGTTTCCCTGATATGCATGGGGGTGATGTGACAGACTGATGGGCTTGGTTTTTAGGCGCCACCTGTGCGCTTTCTGCAGAAGACTGGGTGGGAGATAATGTGAACGTGCTGGATCCACTGTCAGCCACCCAATTGACTAATGCCTGTACCTGCTCAGGCCTTACCATCCTTAGAACGGCATTGGGCCCCACCAAATATCGCTGTAAATTATGGCGGCTACTGGGACCTGAGGTAGTTGGTACAGTAGGACGTGTGGCTGTGGCAGAACGGCCACGTCCTCTCCCAGCACCAGAGGGTCCACTAACACCACCACGACCATGTCCGCGTCCGCGTCCCTTACTAGATGTTTTCCTAATTGTTACCGTTCACCACAATAAGAAAAATATTATTTGGCCCAATGTATTGAATTCAAATTCAGGCCTTTTTTTTACAGACACCTAACACTATCTGGCTATCTATTTAGGTACCGTATTACACTAATACAGACACAGCAGTAACGACAGATTTAGCTGACTATAAATTTGAGGCCTATTATTTAGGCGCTGGGTGACAGGTATACGTTTACGGACAGAATTAGACTTGGAAATGCACGGTAGCGTGTGTGTGAAGTTATTGAGAATGACCCTATCTGCACCTTCAATCTAATATATACCCTTTTATGGATAGATTTAAAGTAGGCCTGATACAGCAGAAACAACTAATTTAGGGAATTGCTAAGTTGGGAATTGTATTTCAACCCAGAACAAAAATATATCCTTTGCCAGACAGCAGACAGTATTACAATTGGCTGGCCACAGCTGAAACACCAGATTTAGGGTACTGCTATTTTTGCAATTGTATTTCACCCCTCAATAAAATAGCAAGCACAGCCAAGCCCCTGATGTAGGATATAGCAAAAAAATAACCACACTATTGATGGTTAAATGGACTTGGTGGCAGCTTGTGCTGGCGCACCACAAGACACAAAATGGCCGCCGATCACCCCAGAAAAAAGTGAAAAAAGTTGGAACGGCTGTGACGGCCTCTTGGGGCAAGTAGTATGACGCTTGTTAATTGGCTGCTTTGCAGCCTTTCAAAAAGCGCCAAGAAAGCGACGAACACCGAACCCGAACTTTTACGAAAATGTTCGGGTCAGTGTCACGGACACCCCAAAATTCGGTACGAACCCGAACTATACAGTTCGGGTTCGCTCATCCCTAGTGACTACATGATTATGTGTACAATATAATTTGCAGTGAACAAAATATAAATAATGGGCCATAATAGACATGCAATCAAAGCAATGATTCATACATATAATTATAAGACAAAACATAATCAAAAGTGACTACATGATTATACATAATATAATTTTGAATACACAGCTTATATAGGCCTTTGGCCATAATAGACCTACAATCAGACAAGTGAATTATACATATATTTGTGATAAAAAAGACAAAAAAAAAATGTACAAAAAGGAAGTAAACGTGAAATGCTTTTAGGCAAAACAAGTTATAATTAAATAAAAAAATATATATTGTAGGGATTTCCCAAATGGTGGCCTTCAGATAAATACACAGTAGCCTTTTAGTGGTGGAAATGAAAGTAATAAATGTATTTTATTGTTGGCACACCACAATTCAACAGGCGGTAGTGATCAGCTTACTTCAGCCGACACTTAAAGACAAACAATTCAGTCTTGAAATCACATAGAAAGTTTTAGGGCACAGTACCGTACTCCTCCCTTGCTTTGTCATTTGTCTCTCAGCAGAGACCCTGTGGTTTTCACTCGGCTCCAAAAACACACAGCTACACAGAGCTCCACCATCAGCCAGGTAATCACACCACTGACCCTGCTGGCTAACTTTTTGTAAGCCCGTCAAAACCCGGCCTGGACCATGGGGAACAGCCAACCCCCCCTGCACTTTGGCTGCTCCCAGTAAGAGCCGGCCCAGATTAGCTTTTCACAGCTATGCTAACTATCAAAGTGTCCATCAGCAACTGCTGCGGACATATACACTACTGGCTCCTACTTCACCGAGGCCAGGAACCTCGTGACACATATCTTCCATCTATGATGGTCCCTTGTGACCTTCTACTATATATACAGTACAGACCAAAAGTTTAGACACACCTTCTCATTCAAAGAGTTTTCTTTATTTTCATGACTATGAAAATTGTAGATTCACACTGAAGGCATCAAAACTATAAATTAACACATGTGGAATTATATACATAACAAACAAGTGTGAAACAACTCAAAATATATCATATTCTCGGTTCTTCAAAGTAGCCACCTTTTACTTTGATTACTGCTTTGCACACTCTTGGCATTCTCTTGATGAGCTTCAAGAGGTAGTCACCTGAAATGGTCTTCCAACAGTCTTGAAGGAGTTCCCAGAGATGCTTAGCACTTGTTGGCCCTTTTGCCTTCACTCTGCGGTCCAGCTCACCCCAAACCATCTCGATTGGGTTCAGGTCCGGTGACTGTGGAGGCCAGGTCATCTGGCGCAGCACCCCATCACTCTCCTTCATGGTCAAATAGCCGTTACACAGCCTGGAGTGTGTTTGGGGTCATTGTCCTGTTGAAAAATAAATGATGGTCCAACCAAATGCAAACCGGATGGAATAGCATGCCGCTGCAAGATGCTGTGGTAGCCATGCTGGTTCAGTATGCCTTCAATTTTGAATAAATCCCCAACAGTGTCACCAGCAAAGCACCGCCACACCATCACACCTCATCCTCCATGCTTCATGGTGGGAACCAGGCATGTAAAGTCCATCCGTTCACCTTTTCTGCGTCGCACAAAGACACGGTGGTTGGAACCAAAGATCTCAAATTGGACTCATCAGACCACAGCACAGATTTCCACTGGTCTAATGTCCATTCCTTGTGTTCTTTAGCCCAAACAAGTCTCTTATGCTTGTTGCCTGTCCTTAGCAGTGGTTTCCTAGCAGATATTCTACCATGAAGGCCTGATTCACACAGTTTCCTCTTAACAGTTGTTCTAGAGATGTGTCTGCTGCTAGAACTCTGTGTGGCATTGACCTGGTCTCTAATCTGAGCTGCTGTTAACCTGCGATTTCTGAGGCTGGTGACTCGGATGAACTTATCCTCCGCAGCAGAGGCGACTTGGTCTTCCTTTCCTGGGGCAGTCCGCATGCGAGCCAGTTTCTTTGTAGCGCTTGATGGTTTTTGTGACTGCACTTGGGGACACTTTCAAAGTTTTCCCAATTTTTCGGACTGACTGACCTTCATTTCTTAAAGTAATGATGGCCACTCGTTTTTCTTTGCTTAGCTGCTTTTTTCTTGCCATAATACAAATTCTAACAGTCTATTCAGTAGGACTATAAGCTGTGTATCCACCTGACTTCTCCACAACACAACTGATGGTCCCAACCCCATTTATAAGGCAAGAAATCCCACTTATTAAATCTGACAGGGCACACCTGTGAAGTGAAAACCATTTCAGGTGACTACCTCTTGAAGCTCATCAAGAGAATGCCAAGAGTGTGCAAAGCAGTAATCAAAGCAAAATGTGGCTACTTTGAAGAACCTAGAATATGACATATTTTCAGTTGTTTCGCACTTTTTTGTTATGTATATAAGGCTACTTTCACACTTGCGTTCAGAGCGGATCCGTCTGAGACGGATCCGCTCATATAATGCAGACGGTGGATCCGTTCAGAACGGATCCATCTGCATTATATTGTAAAAAAAATTCTAAGTGTCAAAGTAGCCTCAGACGGATCCGTCCAGACTTTACATTGAAAGTCAATGGGGGACGGATCCGTTTGAAAATTGAGCCATAGTGTGTCATATTCAAATGGATCTGTCCCCATTGACTTACATTGTAAGTCTGGACGGATCCGTTTGCCTCCGCACGGCCAGGCGGACACCCGAACGCTGCAAGCAGCGTTCAGGTGTCCGGCTGCTGAGTGGAGCGGAGGCTGAACGCTGCCAGACTGATGCATTCTGAGCGGATCCGCATCTACTCAGAATGCATCGGGGCTGGACGGAAGCGTTCGGGGCCGCTTGTGAGAGCCTTTGAACGGAACTCACAAGCGGAGCCCCGAACGCTAGTGTGAAAGTAGCCTAATTCCACATGTGTTAATTCATAGTTTTGATGCCTTCAGTGTGAAGGCATCAAAATAAAGAAAACTCTTTGAGTGAGAAGGTGTGTCCAAACTTTTGGTCTGTACTGATTATATATATATACACTCACCTAAAGAATTATTAGGAACGCCTGTTCTATTTCTCATTAATGTGATTATCTAGTCAACCAATCACATGGCAGTTGCTTCAATGCATGTAGGGTTGTGGTCCTGGTCAAGACAATCTCCTGAACTCCAAACTGAATGTCATAATGGGAAAGAAAGGTGGGCTACAACAGCAGAAGACCCCACTGGGTACCACTCATCTCCACTACAAATAGGAAAAAGAGGCTACAATTTGCACGAGCTCACCAAAATTGGACTGTTGAAGACTGGAAAAATGTTGCCTGGTCTGATGAGTCTCGATTTCTGTTGAGACATTCAAATGGTAGAGTCCGAATTTGGCGTAAACAGAACGAGAACATGTATCCATCATGCCTTGTTACCACTGTGCAGGCTGGTGGTGGTGTAATGGTGTGGGGGATGTTTTCTGGGCACACTCTAGGCCTCTTAGTGCCAATTGGCCAATGTTTAAATGCCACTGGCTACCTGAGCATTGTTTCTGACCATGTCCATCCCTTCATGACCACCATGTACCCATCCTCTGATGGCTACTTCCAGCAGGATAATGCACCATGTCACAAAGCTCAAATTATTTCAAATTGGTTTCTTGAACATGACAATGAGTTCACTGTACTAAAATGGCCCCACAGTCACCAGATCTCAACCCAATAGAGCATCTTTGGGATGTGGTGGAACGGGAGCTTTGTGCCGTGGATGTGCATCCCTCAAATCTCCATCAACTGCAAGATGCTATCCTATCAATATGGGCCAACATTTCTAAAGAATGCTATCAGCACCTTGTTGAATCAATGCCACGTAGAATTAAGGCAGTTCTGAAGGCAAAAGGGGGTCCAACACCGTATTAGTATGGTGTTCCTAATAATTCTTTAGGTGAGTGTGTATATATATTATATAAATAAATATGTCATACTCTAAATTGCATTACTTCCCATTGGCTCAATTCATACAGTTATACACCCTGACCATGCCCTACACCTATGTACTTGAGTTCTGGTTGTTAAATAATTATTATAAATTGATGAAGAAATAAATAAGTGAGTAAGTAAACACATATCCTTAAACTCAAAGCTTCAACGAGCCATGGGACGGAGGACCATGCACCAAGGAGAAGAGGGCCAAGCACGCAGGCGCAAAGATAGGAAGGGGGCAAATACGCACACATGTATACACTGGGTCCACATTTAGTAAGCAATTAATTGATTGAGGAAAAGGGACAAGACATAGCATATAAATTAGTAAACATCATAGTACTGTATAAGCCAGGCATGTCCAAACTGCGGCCCTCCAGCTGTTGCAAAACTACAACTCCCAGCATGCCTGGATAGCTTACAGCTATTAGGGCATGCTGGGAGTTGTCGTTTTGCAACAGCTGGAGGGCCACAGTTTGGACATGCCTGGTATAAGCAATATTGTAAATAATTCCATACAATGTCCAAAATACAAAGAATATATAAAAACAATTCACTAGATACAAAATAAGTCCCAATGAGAAGAGCAGTCAAAGGGTAGTACATATTCCAGTTGCCAAGGATAATTAACCCTTTCATGACCAAGGGTCATAGATGCCCCAGTGTCCAGGTCAAAATTAAAAAATCTGACATGTGTCACTTTAAGTGGTAATAGCTTTGGAACATTTATTTATCCAAGCCATTCTGAGATTGTTTTCTTGTGATATATTGTACTTCATGATAGTCGTACATTTGAGTCAATATATTTCACCTTTATTTATGAAAAAAATCCCAAATTTATAAAAAAAAAAGGAAAAATTCACAATTTTCTAAATTTCAATTTCTCTGCTTCTAAAACAGAAAGTCATACCTAATAAAATATTTATTACTTAACATTTCCCATATGTCTACTTTATGTTGGCATCATTTTGGAAACGGCATTTTATTTTTTTAGGACGTTAGAAGGCTTAGAAGTTTAGAAGCAATTCTTAAAATTTTTAAGATTTCCAAATCCCACTTTTTAAAGGACCAGTTCAGGTCTGAAGTCACTTTGTGAGGCTTACATAGTGGAAACTGCCCATAAAATTATCCCATTGTAGAAACTACACCCCTCAAGTTACTCAAAACTGATTTTACAAACTTTGTTGAGTCGCCTCGACTCTCATTGCAATTGAAATGTGAGATGGCGAGGTATGTCTGAGAGGTAAGTCCAAGAGAAGATAACCTCCAGGTTGCATAAGGCCATCTACGCCTAATAACTTCACGTGGATGCATATATGTCACTTATCCCTACGTCCCGATCCATATCCTCCAGGGGCACCAAGTTTTCAAGTACTTGTCGTGACTCCTTTTGATCCAGCTTGACATTTCCTCAAAATTACATATTTGGTTCACTTTGGCTATCCACTCGTTCAGTGAGGGGGCCTGGGTGTCTCTCCAGTGGAGAGGAATGATAGACTTGGCCGCTGCTATCAGATGGGTCACCAAGTTATGCTTTGACGGTCTGTAAAGGTCAGAGGGAAGTGAAAAGAGTACCATTTCCATGGTGATCTTTTGGTCGTTGGCCAGGACTTTGTTAATTGTCTTGTTGACGTTTTCCCAGAATGGGACGATCAGAGGGCATGTCCACCAAATATGGGACAGAGACCCCTCCCCATCGCCACATCTCCAGCAAAGCCGATCGGGAGACAGACCACATTTGTGTAAAAACTCTGGGGTTCTATACCATCTGGTGAGGAGCTTAAAATGATTCTCCTGTATCCATATACAAGGAGATGGTCCATGTGTGAAGGCCAATAGCTTTTTGAGGACCTGATCCGGGAAAACCATGTCAAGCTCCCTCTCCCAGTCTCTAATATATAGAGGTTTTCCGGTCTCACTCTCAGCTCCCACCAAGGAGTACAATGCCGAAATTTTCCTCTGTTTACGGAGTGGGGACAGAAGGGTTTTTTCAAACTCTGTCAGTTGTCTCGCCAGATTAGACCTCTCTCTCAACTCCCTGCACACAGCACCAATGTAAGCCCTTGTCAGAAAGAAGCTTGGGGGATTTTTTATTCGGTCCGGCAATCTATTCATAATAGATGTTTCTGCGTCTGGAGCTAGTCTGGCTTGGGCTAATGCTGACCACACTTCCTGGTGTATGCCCCCATTTTTCCCTAGGAGGTCCGGAATAAGATTTGCAGGCAGAAGAGGGGACGGCTCTGGTGCTAGTTTTTTGCTCAATACTTTCCAAGTCTCTCTTATCCCTTTCAATAGGGGGTCACCCGTCTTGTCCCTGGGATGACTGGGTTCAGTCAACCAAAGAAGCTGTTGGAGCGTAGGCCCTACACTGTGTCGCATAAGATTTGCTACGTCGGGTTGTCTCTGGGGGTCTACCGACTCCAGCCATCTATTTAGCTGTATTGCCTGATAATATCTCAGGAGATCCGGGAATCCTAATCCGCCGCTCTGTTTATTCCTAACCAAGAGGTCATGTGCTAGTCTAGGTTTCTTCCCATTCCATAGGAACTTCTGGAAGAGTTTTCTGATCTCTTGAAAGAACGTTTTTGGTAGGTGTATCGGGACCAGTTGCATGACGTAGAGGATCTTGGGAAAGACATAGGCCTTAATCACATTTTTCCTGCCCATCCAAGATAGGTGTTATATCCTTTTTAAGGGGAGCATAGTTGCAATTGAACAGATCGTCCAGATTCCTCGGAATCTTTATTCCTAGATATTTTATTGGGCCCTTGGTCCAGTGGAAAGGGAGGCGTTTCTGCAGAGAGGAAGCTTTAGACTCAGAGCGAGATGTTCAATATTTCGGACTTAGAGTGATTTACCTTAAAGTCTGATATTTGGCTAAATATCTCGATCTTTTGGGCTAACTGGTCTAGTCCTTTTTCCGGATTGGTCACCAGGAAGAGAAGGTCATCTGCAAAAGCAGTGTATTTCAGCTCTCCCCTGTCATGTTTAACTCCTTTAATTTCTCGGGTCTGTCTAACCAGCTGGATAAGTGTCTCTACTACCAGAATAAATAATGAGGGGGACAGCGGACATCCCTGTCTTGTTCCATTGGAAATCTCAAAGACTGGGGATAGTGTTCCATTTACTTTCAGTCTAGCATGCGGTTGTCTATAAAGTGTGAATACTGAGTGTATGAAGGGATCTGGGATGGCAAATCTTTCTAGCGTTAGCCTCATGAAATCCCAGTTGACCCTGTCGAACGCCTTTTCGGCATCAATGCTCAAGAAGGTCAACGGGGATCAAGCGGCCCTGGCTGCCTGGATCGCATGGAAGATCCTGTGCGTGTTATCTCTTCCCTCTCTGCCACGTATGAACCCCGATTGTTCTGAGCCAATCAGGTTAGGCAATAGTCTGTTTAGTCTGGTGGCGAGGATTTTGGCCCAAATTTTCAAGTCCAAATTCAGGAGGGAAATTGGCCTATAACTTCCACAGTTCTGGGGGTCCTTGCCCTCTTTAGGGATTAATGTTACATGCGACTCCTGCGTCTGTCTAGGCAATGACCCTCCTTGCAGAAGTGCGTTACATACGTCTGTGAGTCGGGGGGTTAGGATGTCTTGGAAGCTTTTATAATAGAGTAAAGGAAATCCATCTGGTCCCGGGCTCTTTCCCGGGGGGAAACTGCGTATGATGGTGGTTACTTCCTCTAAAGTGATTGGAGCAGTTAGGAGGTCCCTGTCCGCCTGTTGAACTGTTGGGAGTTTGAGGGAGTTTAGGAATTCTCTGGTATGTGACTGTCTGGCGTCAGATTGGCCCGGGGATATTGACTTGTTTAGATTATATAAACCTTCATAAAATTGCTGAAAAGCTTTTGCTATTTCTGGTGTATCTTGGGTTAGCTCTCCATTGGGGTGTTTTATTTTGGGGATATAGGTTACATTTTTTGTCTTTTTTAGAAGAGAGGTCATCAGCTTGCCCCCCTTGTCCCCATGTGCATATACTTTATGCTGAAAGTTTAGCATTTGTTTTTTCACTTTCTGTACTAAGAGATTTTTAAGTTGGAATCTAAGGTCTGTTAACTCCCCCTGCTTCTGTTTGCAAGTGGATAGTTTGTCTATTTTCTCTAGGGACACTATCTGAGTTAATAAGGAATCTACATTTTTCTGGTGTTCCTTTTTTACTTTTGTACCAATTGAGATGAAGCATCCCCTCATGTACGCCTTGTGTGCCTCCCATTCCATAGGTGAGGTGCTGTGTGCAGGGAAATTGATACCGAAATACAACTCCAAGTGAGATCTGACCTGTTCCCGATGTAGTTTGTTGTTCAGCAGAGATTCATTGAGTCTCCACGTCCATTCCCTCCTTGGTAGGGAGGCCAGGGCGAGGGTCAGATGACATGGTGCGTGGTCGGAAATGGTGATGCTCCCGATTTCGGCGTTGCTGGAAACAGGCAAGAGAGAAGAGGATGTTAAGATGTAATCAAGTCTCTGGTATGAACCATGTGGGTTAGAGAAGAATGAGTAGTCTTTGACAGTTTGGTTGCTGTTTCTCCAAACATCTATCAGTTTCAGGTCATGGAGCTTTTTATGTAATCTACTGATCTGTTTCTGTGCAATATGGGACTTAGATTTGGAGGAATCAAGGATTGGGTTTAGCACCAGGTTAAGGTTCGCCCCCAGAATCACTTGTCCTTCAGCAAAATGCTTGAGAGTATCTAGAGCTTTAAGGAGCCATTGTACCGTGGCTGTGTTTGGAGCATAAAAGTTAGCTAGAGTATATTTCCTGGATGCAATTTCTCCTTTTATTATCAAGAGTCTCCCTTCCTCATCAGAAAGTTGATGAGAAAGTGAGAAAGGTATGGACTGATGAATGGCTATGGAGACGCCCTTTGAGGCTGAGGTAGGGTGGGTACTATGAAACCACTGGTTGTATGGTCGGGAGGGCAGTTTTGGCAACTTTTTCTGGCGCAGATGTGTCTCCTGTAAGAAAACTATATGTGAGCCCATTTTCCTCAGGGCTAGCAACAGCTGACCTCTTTTCTGGGGTGAGTTGAGGCCCTTGATATTGAAGGTGGTCACCTTGATCTCTGCCATACTCCTCTTAGTTTGGGTCTTTTACCTTTCTTACTGGAGTTAGAGGTTCACAACCTGTTCAGGTGAAAAAGGAAGAGGTAGGGGAGGCGGGGAGAGAGAGAGGTCAGAAGGAAGAAGGGAAGGTATATAGAAGGGGAAAGATGAAAAACACAAATAGAATACACTTAACACGTAGTATAGTGTAGCTGATCAGTTACTGGGTGCAAGGCCAGTAAGTAAAGGCTGTCACATAGGGAGTAGTCTGTTATATATGTAGACAGCGGGGGGGGGGGGACAAGAAAAACTTTAAAAACTTTTAGCCTGGTCGCATCGTCCAGACATCTCAGCTATCGCTGTAAAAACTTTTTCTCTGGTGACCATTATACATCCAATTATTTACAAGCCCTAAGATGCAATGTAGTAGGTTTTGGAGGGTGGGGGGAGGGGCGGACAAATAAGGTGGGGGGAGGGGAGGAGAGGGGGGGGAGAAAGCTAGGTAGTGGGGGGGAGGGGGGATGTGGAAGGGGAAGGAGAGGGAAAGGGAAAGGGAGAGCAGCTTAATAGGCATTGTACTATCTTTCTGTTAATTATGCGCTACTAACAATAGCATACATTTTGACATTTTACATTTTAACATTAATTTGTAAGCGGATAGGACATAGAGTGTGTTAAATTGGAGCACATCTATATCTGAGAGTCACATGTGCAGTCTCAAGGAAGGATAGGATCTGGTTAAGAGATGCGTCCGGGTTTCCAGACAAAGCATGTTAAATGCATCAACAGAAATTGTGCTATACATTAGAAATCGCATATGTAGCATTGCATGGAAGACTAACTTGAAGGCAGTGAGAACTAATTCCTCAACTTATTGTTATCTAGACATCGCTCTAACCAGCAAATGAACATCAGGAATGCTGGGTGCATTAAACATCTAATCAGTATAACTTAAACAGGAACATGGAGCTGAAGCACCAGAGAACTGATCCGTAGGTAGTGGTGGTGTAAGTCCCCATAACATACATCATCTCAGCCTCAAACCGCCGAGAATGTAAGTAAGGTACGTCTAAGGCGTCCCTGGGTGTTGATTTGGATCAGGAATGATAACAGTCCTTAAGAGGGTATCTCAGGTACGACCCCCTCAAAGCCTTAATAATACTTCACCGTGTCTCCAGCTAAGGCATCTTCATGTTGGAGGGTCTGCCTCTCCTATGTGGTGTTTAGCCGCTTTGCTGGACTTGGCTCGCTGGACTCTTCTCCAAGATTCCACTGGCGGTAGGGCAGGTAGAGCTATCGGGCAGTTAACAGGCAGCCATGAGGGGATGTCAATGGGCTGTATTCCGATGCATTCCCACGCACCCTCCAGGTCTTCCGGCACATGCATGGTTATGCGTTTCCCATTCTTTAGGACAGACAGACCAAAGGGATACATCCAGGTATATGGGATCTTTTGTGCCCTTAAAGCGTCTAGCAGAGGTTTCAGTATGCACCTCTTTGCGAGTGTTGATGGTGCAATGTCCTGGTAAAGCGCAATATCTGTGCCCTCATACAGAATCCGGCCTTCTGTAGAGTCCGGTGCCAGCAGGTCCGCGAAGATTTCTGCAGCCACTTTACGGAGTGATTCCGCAGCCCAAGACTCTGGTAGGCCTTTTATTCGGACATTGCGTCTCCTGCTGAGATTTTCCTGGTCTTCCAGGAGTAAAAATGCTCTGTTGAGCTCGGCAGCATGTCCATTTAAGCAATCCTCTACTCCAGAGGCGTGTGCCTGCAGACCCTGAGCTGTCTGCTCCAAGGCTTCAACTCTGTGGCCGATTTGGGAGATTTCTGTTTTAATCTCTGCCAGCTCTGTGAGCACCGGTCTCAAGGCTTTGTCCAAAGCTTGACCGAGAACTTTAGTAAGGAATGCCTTGGATACAGGCGCTGTGTCTCGTTCGGTCGCTGCACCGCATTTCTCACTGTCTGCCTCCGATTCGTCAGCTTCCGCATCAGATTCGCGCGCCGCCGCCATTTTAGCATTGGCTCCCGGTGAGTGCGAGCTTCTCTTTTTAAGGAATTTCTGCATGTCCTGCTGTCCCTTATGCGATCTCGGCGTGTCCGGGGATTCTAGCCCTCTGTCTCTTCCGTATTTGACCATTATTGCACAGGTCACTTCTGTTTAAATAGCTGTAGATGCTGGAGCGTGGAGGAGCAGCTCTCTCACACAGCCATCCACGCCAACGGCCACTTTTATTTTATTTTTAACAAGATTCATCTGACAGGGTAGATCATGTGCTATTTGTATAGAGCAGGTTGTTACGAATGTAATTATATCAAATATGTCTACTTTCTTTGTTTGTTTCAGTTTTACATAATAAAGCAATTTTGAAAAAGAAATTATGTTTTTGTGTGTCCAATTTCTGAACGCCATATGTTTTTTATTTTTCTGCCGATCGTCTTGTGCAGGGGCTCGTTTTTTTGCAGACAGAGTTGAGGTTTTTATTGGTACCATTTTTGGGTACATAGGATTTTTTAATCATTCATTAATACACGTTATGGGGCAAGGTGACCCAAAAAATTGGCTGTTTTGAATCATTTTTTATTTATTTTTTTGCAGCGTTTATCTGAGGGGTTAGGTCATGTGACAGTTTTATAGAGAAGATTGTTACGGACGTGGCAATACCTAATATGTATACTTTTTCTTATTTAAGTTTTACACAATAATAGCATTTCTGAAACCCAAAAAAATATGTTTTAGTGTCTCCATAGTCTGAGAGCCATAGCTTTATTTTTTAGGCGTATGACCCCAAAGGCGTATGACCCACAAAATAGTACCAATCAAACCGTCACCTCATCCCGCAAAAAATGATACCCTATTTAAGACAATTTTTGATCGCTTGCTGTTGCACTTTTTGTGATGTAAGGTGACAAAAATTGCTCTTTTTTTTCTTTTTTTTACACAGTTTTTATTTTTATATGGTGTTCATCGGACGGGGTCTATCATGTGATATCTTTATAGAGATGGTCGTTATGGACGCAGTGATACCTAATATGTGTATTTTTTTTTTTTCATTTTTATAGGAAAAGGCAATTAATTTTTTTAATTTTACATTTTTATTTATTTTTACTTTTTTTCAAATTTTCTTCCAATTTTTTTTTTTTTTTACAGCTGACACTCTGCTGATGGCGGTGGCTCAGGAATGGAGCCGCCGCCATCAAACACAGCAGGGGGACCGAACGTAGCGGGGGGCAGCGCTGGAAGGGGGGGGGGGTGTTAGTCTGCACAGACTAACCAATCAGATCGATTGCCGGCAAGGGGCCACTCCGATTGGTCCCTTGCCGGCATTACTGCACTGTATGCTGTCCGTGACAGCAGCAGGGCAGGGGCAGAAGCTTTAATCCAAGCGCTTTGCAGCGCTTGGATTAAAGAGCTGCCAGAACGTTTATATACGTGGTAGCTGCACAGGGTATGTGTAGCTATCATGTATATATACGTATTGCGGTCAGGATGGGGTTAAAGTGCTAGGTGCCACACTATATACCATACTGTATTTGAACAGTGAACAAAAATAAGAAAGAGCAGGAGAAGAAGATCCGCAGCTCAGTAAGTCCTGCATCCAAGTGTCGTCAGGCCTTTTTGAACCTAAAAAGTGAGCAAACAAATAAAAGTGAAGAGAAGCAAAATAAATAATACATAGACCTGTTCAGACTAGACAAAGCCTATGTATAAAAATTAGTGAAAGGGAGTTCCTCATTTAAGCCCCCTGTAAACTGTGAACCAAGGTTGAAAATCCACCTTGATTCAGAGCAGAGCAACCTCTTAGAGATATGTGTACCCCTAATGTTGCCCCAGACAATGTCCAGCCCTGCCATCCATAAATCATCGTACCTACCATCATGGTAATCCAAGAAATGGGTTGCACGTCTCGGATGATGACGAAACACAGGTGCCAACTGCTGTGGCAATCCAAAGTGTGCAGACCAACACGGAGGGCAGGGGTGAAGACTGGGTGAAAAAGATGTGGAGGACGATGAGGTCCTCGACTCCACATGGAATCAAAATCATGCCAGTGACCTGTGTAGTTCGGAGGAAGAGGAGGTGGTCGCACAGAGCCACCAGCACAGCAGAAGAGGGAGCAGGGTGCAAAAGCGGAGGAGCCGTCCCCTAGACAGTACGCCTGCTACGTCCCACCGCGGCAAGGGACCGAGCACACCAAAGCCAGCTCCAAGGAGTTCCCTGGCGTGGCAGTTCTTCAGACAATGTGCTGACGACAAGACACGAGTGGTTTGCACACTGTGCAATCAGAGCCTGGAGCGAGGCATAAACGTTCTCAACCTGAGCACAACCTGCATGACCAGACATCTAAGTGCAAAGCACGAGCTGCAGTGGAGTAGACACCTCAAAAACAAACGGTCTCTGGCTCCTCCCGCTTACTCTTCTGCTGCAGTCTCGGCCTCTTCATCCACCTCTGGAGTGACAGTGCCACCTGCCACCCAGGAAACAGAGGATCTGCCAGCACCACCACCACCTGGGTCACCAAGCATCTCCACAATGTCCCAGGAAAGCGCTCAGCTCTCCTTCTCCCAAACACTGTAGCGGAAGAGGAAGTACCCCCCTACCCACCTGCGATCCCTGGCCCTGAATGCCAGCATTTCAAAATTACTGTCCTCTGAAATGCTGTCATTCCGTCTGGTGGAGACGGAGAGTTTTAAAAGCCTTATACTGTGGGACAGCCACCGCCATGTCTTGCCCATCTGCTACCACTTTTCCAGGCGTGCCATTCCTTCCCTGCACAACCAATTGGGGGACAAAATCAGGTGTGCACTGCGCAACGCCATCCGTGGCTAGGTCCACCTAACTACGAATACGTGGACCAGTTAGCACGGTCAGGAATGTTATATCTCCATAACATCACACTGGGTAAATGCAGTGGTGGCTGGGCCTGAGGCGGATATCCGTTTGGCGCATGTCCTTCTACCACCAAGGATTGCAGGGTGCTTCAGTTTGCCTCCTGTTGCTTCCTCCTCCTACTCCGCTTCCTCATCCTCTACTGGCTCCTCATCCGGTCAGCGTAACACCTTCACCACCAACTTCAGCACAGCCAGGGGTAAATGACAGCAGGCAGTTTTAAAATGTATCTGTTTGGGGGACAAACCCCACACCACGCAGGAGCTGTGGACGGGCCTTGAACAACAGACCAATGAGTGGTTGGTGCCAGTGAGCCTCAAGGCCGGCCTGGTGGTATGCAATAATGGGCAAAATCTCATAGCAGCTCTGGGACTAGCCGGTTTAAAACACATTCCTTGACTGGCGCATGTGCTGAGTTTGGTGGTAGAGAGGTTCCTTAAAAATTACCCTGATATGTCAGAGCTGCTGCATTAAGTGCGGGCCGTCTGTGCGCACTTTTGGCGTTCTCACCCTGCTGCTGCTCGGCTGTCAGTGCTGCAGCCTAACTTCAGCCTTCCCGCTCACCACCTCATATGCAATGTGCCCACAAGGGGGAACTGCACCTTCTACATGCTGTTCATATTGAGCGAACAGCAGCAGGCGTTGGGCCTCTTTCACACTTGCGTTGTCCGGATCCGGCGTGTACTCCACTTGCCGGAATTACACGCCGGATCCGGAAAAACGCAAGTGTACTGAAAGCATTTGAAGACGGCTCCGTCTTCGAAATGCTTTCAGTGTTACTATGGCACCCAGGACGCTATTAAAGTCCTGGTTGCCATAGTAGTAGTGGGGAGCGGGGGAGCGGCATACTTACAGTCCGTGCGGCTCCCGGGGCTCTCCAGAATGACGTCAGAGCGCCCCATGCGCATGGATGACGTGCCATGCGATCACGTGATCCATGCGCTTGGGGTGCCCTGACGTCACTCTGGAGCGCCCCGGGAGCCGCACGGATGGTAAGTATGCTGCTCCCCCGCTCCCCACTACACTTTACCATGGCTGCCAGGACTTTAGCGTCCCGGCAGCCATGTTAACCATTGAAAAAAAGCTAAACGTTGCATCCGGCAATGCGCTTAAACGACGTTTAGCGTAAGGCCGGATCCGGATCAATGCCTTTCAATGGGCATTAATTCCGGATCCGGCCTTGCGGCAAGTCTTCAGGATTTTTGGCCGGAGCAAAAAGCGCAGCATGCTGCGGTATTTTCTCCGGCCAAAAAACGTTCCGTTCGGAACTGAAGACATCCTGATGCATCCTGAACGGATTTCTCTCCATTCAGAATGCATTAGGATAAAACTGATCAGGATTCTTCCGGCACAGAGCCCTGACTACGGAACTCTATGCCGGAAGAAAAGAACGCAAGTGTGATAGAGCCCTTAGTGGAGTTTCAGCTGCAGCAAGCATGGGTGAGTCGCTCTGCGGAACAGCACCACTTCACCACCAATGACTGGACCTCCATGCGAGACCTGTGTTCCTTGTTGTGCTGTTTCGAGTACTCCACCAACATGACCAGTGGTGATAACGCCGTTCTCAGCGTTACTATCCCACTTCTATGCCTCCTTGAAAAAAATCTGCTGGCGATGATGAAAGATCATGTGGAGGAGGAAGAGGGATCATTTCATAGGGTTTCCAGCCAGTCATTCACAAGCTTCGAGGATGGGTTCCTGCACCTGAGGAAGAGGAAGAGTATTTACAGCAGGATGGCACCCAAACCAGCTCATGGCCATCACTGGTGCATGGCTGGGGGGATACAGAGGACACAGACGATACACCTCCCACAGAGGACAGCTTTTCATTGCTCTGGGCAGCCTGGCACACATGAGCGATTACATGCTGCAGTGTCTCCGCAACGACTGCTGAGTTGCCCACATTCTAACTTGTGCTGATCACTGGGTGTCCACGTTGATGGATCCCCTTTTGAAGGACAACGTACCGTCCTTAATTCCGTCACTGGAGCATGATCGTAAGATTCTCAAGTACAAACGCACGCTGGTAGACCCGCTGCTGGTGGCATTCCCACCTGGAAGCACAAGGCGAAGGCAGAGGAGGAGGAAGAGGTCGCCAACGCAGCTGGGTCACCACCAGCACCTCAAAAGGCAGGGTTAGCATGGCCAAAATGTGGAAAAGCTTTGTCAGCACGCCACAACAACCAGCACCACCAGCTGATATGGAACATCTTAGCAGGAGGCAGCATTTCAGCAACATGGTGGAGCAGTATGTGTGCACACGCCTACACGTACTGAATGACGGGTCTGTCCCCTTCAACTTCTGGGTCTCCAAATTGGGCACATGGCCTTAGCTTGCCCTTTACACCTTAGAGGTGCTGGCCCGCCCTGTATACATGTATACCGGCCTTAACCAGCCATTGTTAAACTACAGTGCAATTCCTCATTGTTGTATTTTGGATATTTCACAATCTTTTTGAGTGTACACTAATAAAAAAAATATATAATAATAAATTCAACCAAAAACTAGTGTTGGCAACCTCGTCCTCCTCCACCGCCACTTCCACCTACACTGCTGCGTGTCATGGAACCATGAACCAGACGTACAACAGAGATAGGTGGAATAAGAAGGCTTTATTGAAAATCAAGCCGTAGCTAAAGTCCAAACGGATGGCTAAACTGAAGCAGGGTCTTGCGTAGTCAGACGTAGCCAGGATCAGGAACCAGGAGGGTAGTCAGACGTAGCCAGGATCAGGAACCAACGGGGTAGTCAGACGAAGCCAGGATCGGAAACCAACGGGGTAGTCAGACGTGGCCAGGATCAGGAACCAGAAGCAGCAGCAGTCTTTGAAGCATGTGCACACAGGAGGACCAAGCAAGGAACTGAAGCCACAGACCTTCTATATATATGAGCTAGGCATCCAGCTCCTCCCAGTGGGAAGGAGGAGCCGCAGGGTGGGAGGCTACAAGAACCCCAGAAACCAAGATGGCCGCCAGCACATGTCAAACGAAGGAGAACAGTGAGAAGGTAAGACCATGACAGTACCTCCCCCTCAAGGGCCCCTCCTCCGCGGAGTAAAGAACGGTTTCAGAGGGAAGCGTGCGTGGAAGGCTCGGAGCAACGCAGGAGCATGGACATCTGTGGAGGGAACCCAGGAACGCTCCTCTGGACCATAACCACGCCAATGGACCAAAAACTGCAACCGACCGCGGACCAGGCGTGAGTCCAGGATATTGCTCACCTCATATTCCTCACGATTGCCCACTTGGACCGGACGGGGCCGAGGAACCGAGGAAGTGAAACGATTACACACCAATGGCTTCAACAGGGAGACATGAAACACGTTGGAGATCCGCATGCCAGGAGGAAGCGCAAGGGCATAGGCTACCGGGTTTACCCTGTGAAGCACTCGGAAGGGACCAACAAAGCGAGGCGCCAGCTTGGGAGTGGGCACTCGAAGGTTGAGGTTGCGGGTGGACAACCATACACGGTCTCCGACCTGGTAGGAAGGAGCGGGCGCTCGTCTGCGATTAGCCTGGAGTCTCTGGCGTTGCGCAGAGACCTCAAGGGACCTCTGGATCTGTACCCAAGAAGTACGTAGGACGGAAAGGTGATCCTCCACAGCCGGAGTATCCTGGGGAGAGAATACCTCCGGTAACACGGCAGGTTGGAACCCATAATTGGCCATGAAGGGAGACGTCCCAGAGGAAGAGTTCACCGCCGTGTTCCTGGCAAACTCAGCCCAAGGCAGGAGGTCAACCCAATTGTCTTGGTGATCGGAGACATAGCAACGAAGGAATTGCTCCAAGGCCTGATTGGATCGTTCTGCGGCCCCATTGGACTGAGGGTGGTAGGCCGAGGAGAAAGAGAGATGAATCCCCAACTGGGAGCAAAAGGCGCGCCAGAACCTGGACACAAACTGACTCCCCCGATCCGACACAATCTCCTTGGGCAAACCGTGCAACCGGAAGACCTCCCTGGCAAAAATCGAGGCCAACTCTTGTGCAGAGGGTAACTTCTTGAGAGGAACACAGTGGCACATTTTGGAAAACCGATCCACAATCATGAGAATGACCGTATGGCCTCGGGATGCAGGAAGGTCCACAATGAAATCCATCCCCAGGTGTGACCATGGACGCTCCCCGGTGGCTATGGGTTGCAAAAGGCCCAACGGAAGGTGCCGAGGGGACTTACTCTGGGCACAAACGGAGCATGCCGCTACATATGCGGCGATGTCGGAACGTAGAGAAGGCCACCAGAACAGACGTGAAACCGCCCAGGACAGCTGATTCTTTCCAGGGTGCCCCGCGGCCTTGGAGTTATGGTAGGTTCGCAACAACCGAGTGCGCAACTCCTCAGGCACAAAACATCTGCCGTTGGGTCTCCCAGAGGGAGCACCAGATTGAGCCGCCAAAATCTGCTCACCCAGAGGAGAGGTCAGGCTGGTGCGAATAGCAGCCAGGATCTGATTCGGGGGTATGACCGTAGTCGGAATCGACTCCTCCCCGGACAGCTCGGAGTACTGCCGTGATAAGGCATCCGCTCTGATGTTCTTGGAGCCGGGTAGGTAGGAGACCACGTAATTAAAACGTGACAAGAACAGAGCCCATCTGGCCTGACGTGGTGTCAATCTCTTGGCCTCAGAGAGGTAGGTCAGATTCTTGTGGTCCGTCAGGATGAGAACCGGAACCACCGAGCCCTCGAGCAAGTGCCTCCATTCTTTAAGGGCCTGCACGATGGACCAATAACTCCCTGTCACCAATCTGATAGTTGCACTCCGCGGAAGACAGTTTCCGGGAGTAAAACCCACAAGGAAGCAGAGGACCCTCTGGTGTTCTACGCTGAGACAGGAGGGCGCCTACTCCCGTCTCAGACGCGTCCACCTCGAGGACAAAAGGCAACCCAGGGTTGGGATGCGACAGAATCGGAGCCGACACAAAGGCGGACTTTAGAGCCTCAAAAGCTCGGATGGCCTCGAGCGGCCAGACCTGAGGATTACTGCCCTTCCTGGTCAGATCCGTGAGAGGCTTGGCTAGCATGGAAAAGTCCCTGATGAACTTCCGATAATAATTGGCGAAGCCCAAAAAGCGCTGCAGGGCACGAAGCCCACTGGGCTGGGGCCACTGTAAGACAGCCGAAACCTACTCAGGATCCATGGAGAACCCCTCAGCGGAAATGATGTAACCTAAGAAGGTTACCTGGGATCGGTGAAATTCACATTTCTCAAGCTTACCGAACAGCTTGTTCTCTCGTAAGCGTTGCAACACTCGTCTGACATCCAGAATGTGGGCCTCCATGGATGCAGAATATACCAAGATGTCATCCAAATAGACCACCACACACTGCTGCAACAGGTCACGGAAAACATCGTTGATGAATTCCTGGAAGACTGCGGGCGCATTGCACAACCCAAAGGGCATAACCAAGGATTCATAATGACCGGTCCTGGTGTTAAACGCGGTCTTCCACTCATCGCCCGCCTTGATCCTTACCAGGTTATATGCCGCCCTCAGGTCGAGTTTGGTAAAGACCGTGGCCCCTTTGAGGCGATCGAACAGCTCGGAAATCAAGGGTATCGGGTAAGCGTTCTTGATCGTGATGCGATTGAGACCCCTGTAGTCGATGCAAGGCCTCAACTCACCGCCCTTCTTTTTCACAAAGAAAAATCCAGCCCCTGCCGGGGACGAGGATTTGCGAATGTGTCCGCGTGAAAGCGCCTCCCTCACGTACTCCTCCATGGCCTCATTCTCCGCTACCGACAGTGGATAGACTTTGCCACGAGGAGGAACGGCACCAGATTGTAACTCTATGGCACAATCGTATGGGCGGTGCGGAGGTAGGGCAACCGCACGCACCTTATCGAATACATCCCGGTACTCCTCGTATTCAGGAGGCAACAGAGAGTCCGAGGAAGTACACAGCAACTTGACAGGCCCATGGATGCAACTAGCCCCACACTGCGGTGACCACGAGAGGATCTCGGCCGATCTCCAATCGAAAAGTCGGATTATGCTTCTGGAGCCAGGGGTACCCCAAGACCACCGAGTAGTGTGGAGACGAAATAACCTGGAGACAGACCGACTCTCTGTGAACGGCACCAATGGCCATCCCCACTGGAAGGGTCTCCTGAGTCACGTGTGGCGGCAGAAGGGGTCTGCCGTCTATCGCCTCAAGAGCCAGTGGGGAACCTCGAGGCTGCAGAGGAATGGAATTGGCGGCGGCGAACACACTATCAATGAACAAGCCACCAGCACCAGAGTCCACCAACGCCTGGGTCGTCACCGAGCCCCCGACCCAGGAGAGGACAACAGTAATCAGTGGTTTGTCAACACGGGAAACCGGGGACGAGGAGACTCCACCCAAGATCTGCCCCCGACAGGATCTCAGGTGCGAGCGTTTCCCGGACGGTTCGGGCATGCCAACCGAAAATGCCCACCGAGACCACAGTACATGCATCGGCCCTCGCGTCTCCGGAGTACCCTCTCCCCCTCGGACAGGCGAGCAACCCCCAGCTGCATGGGTTGACCCCCAGACCAGTCATCCCCAGGAGGCGTGGGAGGAGAGGGAGGCACGGGTGGGACAGCAAACGTAGGCGCCAATCTGTAGAAGGCCTCCGCAGGCTCTCCTTAAAGGAAGGTCTCTCCCTGAGTCTGGTGTCAATCAAAATCAGGAAAGAAATAAGGGACTCGAGCTCCACTGGTAGGTCCTTGGCTGCAATCTCATCCTTCAAGGCATCCGAGAGACCATGAGAGAAAGCAGCGACCAGAGCCTCATTATTCCAGCCCACCTCTGCTGCCAGGGTACGAAACTCAATGGCGTATTCAGCTACGGATCGTGAACCCTGTCTGATGGACATAAGGAGCTTCGCAGCAGAGGCAGCACGAGCCGGCACATCGAATACCTTCCGAAGAGAAGCAACAAAACCGGAAAACTCGGCAACCACCGGATTGTTGTTCTCCCATAAAGGGCTGGCCCAGGCCAAGGCCTTGTCCGAGAGCAGCGAGATCAAGAAGCCCACCTTTGATCTCTCAGTAGGAAAGGCATGTGGCAGCAACTCGAAATAAATGGCCACCTGGTTAAGGAAACCTCGGCACTGAGTTGGCTCTCCCCCAAAGCGCTGTGGAAGGGGGGCAGAACCGGTCATACCCCGAAACACCGCAGGTGCAGCAACAGGTGTCGGGGTAGACTCTGGCGCAACAACCGGAGCGGCAGTAGGAGCGGGCCCAGGAGCGACAACCGACCCATCGGCAACGGAAGCTAAATGAGCCGTGCGTTCAAGCAGGGTTTGTAACGCCACAGCGAACCGACCCAACAGGTGATCCTGCTGATCAAGTCTGGCAACCAGCGTAGGTAGCGAGGATGGCCCTGTACCGTCAGAATTCATGGCTTGGTCCTAATGTCATGGAACCATGAACCAGACGTACAACAGAGATAGGTGGAATAAGAAGGCTTTATTGAAAATCAAGCCGTAGCTAAAGTCCAAACGGATGGCTAAACTGAAGCAGGGTCTTGCGTAGTCAGACGTAGCCAGGATCAGGAACCAGGAGGGTAGTCAGACGTAGCCAGGATCAGGAACCAACGGGGTAGTCAGACGAAGCCAGGATCGGAAACCAACGGGGTAGTCAGACGTGGCCAGGATCAGGAACCAGAAGCAGCAGCAGTCTTTGAAGCATGTGCACACAGGAGGACCAAGCAAGGAACTGAAGCCACAGACCTTCTATATATATGAGCTAGGCATCCAGCTCCTCCCAGTGGGAAGGAGGAGCCGCAGGGTGGGAGGCTACAAGAACCCCAGAAACCAAGATGGCCGCCAGCACATGTCAAACGAAGGAGAACAGTGAGAAGGTAAGACCATGACACTGCGTCCCCTGCCTCCTCAAACTCCTACTCCATATGGACCTCCACCTCATAAATCTAGTTTATTTTTTTTAATTTGTAAGTATTTTATTTTATGTAATTTCATTAATTTGATTGTTACATTTTCGGGTGAAATTCACAAATTTTTGGGTGTTATATACCCTGGCTGTACCTAGTAGAGGTAGAGAAAAAAAAATTCACAAATTTGTCTGTTACATTCTTGGGTGACATTTGACCATTTTTGCCATGATTAAACCCCTGCTCTGCATAGGTGATAGGGACCTAAATTTCAAAAAATCATCTTCAGTTGATGCATGCCCCCTCCTTTCATTCAATGTTTAACCACTTCAACCCCCCTAGCTGAAACCCCCTTAATGACCAGGTCACTTTTTACACTTCTGCACTACACTACTTTCACTGTTTATTGCTCGGTCATGCAACTTACCACCCAAATGAATTTTACCTCCTTTTCTTCTCACTAATAGAGCTTTCATTTGGTGGTATTTCATTGCTGCTAACATTTTTACTTTTTTTGTTATTAATCGAAATTTAATGATTTTTTTGCAAAAAAATGACATTTTTCACTTTCAGTTGTAAAATTTTGCAAAAAAAACGACATCCATATATAAATTTTTCGCAAAATTTATTGTTCTACATGTCTGATAAAAAAGTTTGGGTAAAAAAAAAATGGTTTGGGTAAAAGCTATAGCGTTTACAAACTATGGTACAAAAATTTGAATTTCCGCTTTTTGAAGCAGCTCTGACTTTCTGAGCACCTGTCCTGTTTCCTGAGGTTCTACAATGCCCAGACAGTACAAACACCCCACAAATGACCCCATTTCGGAAAGTAGACACCCTAACATATTCACTGATGGGCATAGTGAGTTCATAGAACATTTTATTTTTTGTCACAAGTTAGCGGAAAATGATGATTTTTTTTTTCTTACAAAGTCTCATATTCCACTAACTTGTGACAAAAAATAAAAACTTCCATTAACTCACTATGCCCATCACAAAATACCTTGGGGTGTCTTCTTTCCAAAATGGGGTCACTTGTGGGGTAGTTATACTGCCCTGGCATTCTAGGGGCCCAGATGCGTGAGAAGTAGTTTGAAATCAAAATCTGTAAAAAATGACCGGTGAAATCCAAAAGGTGCTCTTTGGAATGTGTGCCCCTTTGCCCACCTAGGCTGCAAAAAAGTGTCACACATCTGGTATCGCAGTACTCAGAAGAAGTAGGGCAATGTGTTTTGGGGTGTCATTTTACATATACCCATGCTGGGTGAGAGAAATATCTTGGCAAAAGACAACTTTTCCCATTTTTTTATACAAAGTTGGCATTTGACCAAGATATTTCTCTCACCCAGCATGGGTATATGTAAAATGACACCCCAAAACACATTGCCCAACTTCTCCTGAGTACGGCGATACCACGTGTGCAGCCTAGATGTGCAAAGCGGCCCAAATTCCTTTTAGGAGGGCATTTTTAGACATTTGGATCCCAGACTTCTTCTCACACTTTTGGACCCCTAAAATGCCAGGGCAGTATAAATACCCCACATGTGATCCCATTTTGGAAAGAAGACACCCCAAGGTATTCAATGAGGGGCATGGCGAGTTCATAGAATTTTTTTTTTGGGGTGTCTTCTTTCCGAAATGGGGTCATATGTGGGGTATTTATACTGCCCTAAAGCGTGAGACGAAGTCTGGAATATAAATGTCTAAAAAATTTTACGCATTTGGATTCCGTGAGGGGTATGGTGAGTTCATGTGAGATTTTATTTTTTGACACAAGTTAGTGGAATATGAGACTTTGTAAGAAAAATAAAATAAAAATAAAATATCTATTTCCGCTAACTTGTGCCAAAAAAAATGTCTAAATGGAGCCTTACAGGGGGTGATCAATGACAGGGGGGTGATCAGGGAATCTATATGGGTGATCACCCGCCTGTCATTGATCACCCCCCTGTAAGGCTCCATTCAGACGTCCGTATGTGTTTTGCGGATCCAATCCATGTATCCGTGGATCCGTAAAAATCATACGGACGTCTGAATGGAGACTTACAGGGGGGTGATCAATGACAGGGGGGTGATCAGGGAGTCTATATGGGGTGATCATGGATGATATGGGGTTCATAAGGGGTTAATAAGTGACAGGGGGGGTGTAGTGTAGTGTAGGGGTGTTTTGTGGTACTTTACTGAGCTACCTGTGTCCTCTGGTGGTCGATCCAAGCAAAAGGGACCACCAGAGGACCAGATAGCAGGTATATTAGATGCTGTTATCAAAACAGCGTCTAATATACCTGTTAGAGGTTAAAAAAAAAATATCGCATCTCCAGCCTGCCAGCGAACGATCGCCGCTGGCAGCCTGGAGATCCTGTCTCTTACCTTCCGATCCTGTGAACGCGCGTGCCTGTGTGCGCGCGTTCACAGAAAATCACAGCTCTCGCGAGATGACGCGTGTATGCGTCACTCTGCGCAAAGCTGCCGTCTCCGGACCGCGGATCTGCGTTAGGCTGTCCGGAGGCGGTTAAAGGGGTTGCCCGAGTTATAAAAAAAATATATATATAGCACTGAAAATCGGATATATAACTGAGCTAAGCAAGTTTTATGCAAAAAAAAAAAATATATATATATTTTTCCTCATTTCCCTGGTTCTTTTCTGGCCCTTTGTTTACATGCAATAAAAACAATCTCTGCCCCTCCCCCTGCTCTGCTAAGGAAGTGAATACAAGTGCTGCCCTGAGTGACATGTCCGCCTGCTGGGAGACTCTGCAGCATGCTGTATGTGTAGGACTACAAGTACTAGCTGTATGATTACACTGCTAAGGGAGTGGATACAAGAGCTGCCCTGAGTGCTGGGAGACTCTGCAGCATGTTGTATGTGTAGGACTACATATCCCACCTGTATAATGACACTGCTAATACACACAGGATCTTCCCCCTATCTTCTTGTGCAATGCTTTCTCTAGTATATCAGCTCCAGTTCCCAGCATTGCCTCCTCACTGCCTGCAGAGCTGAAGGGGTTAAGAATCCTAGCAGAGAGTAGACGACAGTGAAGGGGGGGCCGGGCCAGCACAGTGACGTCTCGTTTACAGGCTTGTAAACGACCTTTATCAGAGCAGGTAAAGAAGCTGACATCACAGGTCATGTGACCCTCAGTGAAATCTGAGAAACCAGCCACTGGAGATAAAGTGAGTTAATTGGAAAGCTGTTACATTTGCTTAGTTAGGAACATAGAAAGAACAACAAAATAACTTGGATAACCCCTTTAAACTTTAATAACTTGTCCCACATTTGCGCTTCAATAATTTGTCCCACTTTTCCGCTCAATCATATTTAATTTTTTTTTTAAATGAACCTCTCTTGGATGTGGTCTCTCTTTCTCACGCTCCCTCTCCGGCGTGGAACCCTGACTCACCGATAACCGTGATCAACATGGTAGGCTCAGAAAAGAACATCGAAAGTTGATAGAGAAGATATCCAAATGGATTGTAGACGTCACAGTGACGTGCGACATGGTGGAGCAGTATGTGTGCACATGCCTACATGAACTGACTGATGGGTCTCCAATTAGGGCACATGGCCTGACCTTGCACTTTACGCCTTGGAGGTGCTGGCCTGCCCTGCAGCTAGTGTATTGTCTGAACGTGTGTTTAGCATGACTGGAGGGGGTTATCACAGATTATATTTCCCAATGTTTTAGGTGTACCCTAATTTAAAAAATAAAATTTAAAACCAAAAACCAGTGTAGGCTACCTCCTCCTCCACCACCGCCGCTTCCACCTCCACAGTCACATCCACCATCCAAGTTTGGGTTCCGAACTCAAACTTTTTTGTGAAGTTCGGCCAAACCCGTCGAACCCAAACATCCAGGTGTCCGCTCAGCTCTAATTACCTCATCAAGTAAATAAAAAAACATCTGTTACAGAAAATGACGACCATCCAATCACTGCCTCTCATGTAGGTGGGGGCACAGAGCGCACCCTAAATGACCAGGCAAGGACTTGGAATAGTGCGGTAATACTGCGAGACAAGCGGCGGTCACGTGATGGCCAGTTACGTGACCGTCAACGTCAGAGGGCTCCAACGTGATGGCACACATGATCGCATGCAGCGGACACATGATCGGCATTCACAAAGCAATCGGGAGGGCCTAATAATATTGCAGGAAAAGATGAGGAAGTGAATGCTAGTGACAAAGGGGAAATAGGTGAAAATAAATATACAAATGTGTGACAATGCACACTAATGAATAACAAAAAATAAAAAGGGGGGGGCAAGGGAAAATAGAAAAATTCAAGAGTGTAAAAAAGAAAAGTGACAAAACAAGTGAAAAAACAAGGAGAAGGACAACCGTCACAGTGAGGGTAAACTTAAGAAATAATGACCTTTGAACATATATTAATTGCAACAATGGTATATATATATATAAAAGTGACATTAAGTCCTGCAACCTTCATGTCCTCATAGAGTGTTAAAAATTTAGGATGTAAAAGCAGGGTCCATCCAGGCGCACTCACGATCATTGTGAGAAGTGTGAGGCAGTGACAGGCCTCATGTTTGTTAGGGGAGTTATATGGCAGGATTTGCTGTGTCTTACCCACATTCACCAGTTCTGAAGAAAGACCAGGTGCAGTAATCACACAGAAGGCTGGAGTGGCTCTGTGTGGTCTGAGAGACCACTATCCCCCAAGAGACACTGGTGTGGGAGCAGCCTGGAGTGCTTGTAAAACCGTATCTCATCACCGGTGTGAACTGTGGTACGCTTTATGTGAGTCAGGGAAACCTATGTGTTTAGATAGGGCCCAGATGGGCAAGGTATTTTATTTTGGCTTTGTATGTTTTTCTTTATGCCTTGTGCCACAATAAAGCAGTTTGGCCCCTAAATCCTGGTGTCCGTGAAGAAGTGTGTAGTTACAACCCCCAAAAAAGAGCTAATCCCCCACAGAAGATAGATGCAGCCAGTATATCCTAGGTACATAGAAAGGCAAAAAGAGCAATGTACTGTAATATGGGGGGGTAGCTCCAATAAACCAGGTCCATGAGCCAGCCCAGGGTTAAAGAAAACAGATGTTTATTTTCCAAAACGAAAATAGCTACAGCTTCCAGCAGCCAAGGTCCAAACAACGCTTAGTTCAGCACAGTTCTTTTTAGTCCGTGGTAGATTCCAGTCGGCTTTCCTGCCAAACTTTCCACATGTCCTAAGTTTCCAGCTCTGGTCACAGCCAGCCACAGCAGTGTGTCCACCACACCACCCCCTCACTCACTTCCTTTTCCTCTTATCAGGAGAGTGAGGTAACCCTGTGGGTATCATATCCCAGGTAGTGCTTTCTTAAAGGCACCACAACCCAAATAATGGTGATACATATCTGTCACTGAGAACCCAACCTTGGCGTCCTCTACATATTCCCCCCCCCCCGCCCCGAGTAGCGGCGGAGGCACTTGTGGATAACATGCAATGCACCCGGGAGAGAGCATCAGCATTCTGATGTTGACTCCATGACCTATGTTCGACCATAAAGTTGAAATCCTGGAGAGAGAGGAACCATCTTGTGACCCTGGCATTGGTCTGTTTGTGCTGTCTCATCCAGGTCAATGGGGCATGGTCAGACACCAGGTGGAGTTTCCTACCCAGCAGGAAATATCGCAGAGAGTCTAGAGCCCACTTGATGGCCAGACACTCTCGCTCTACCACAGCATAGTTCCTCTCTGCCGCTGCCAGCTTCCTGCTGAGAAAGACCACAGGGTGTTCCTCCCCGTTGGCTACCTGAGACAGGACGGCACCTAGACCTGCACTTGAAGCGTCCGTCTGGACCACAAATTCTTTTGAGAAGTCTGGTGCGAGAAGCACCGGAGACTCACATAAGGCCCTTTTAAGTTTCCGAAAAGCCTCCTCAGCCTCCCTACTCCATTTGATCATGACGGATTTCTTTCCTTTTGTTAAGTCCGTCAAAGGGGCCGCAATAGTGGCAAAGTTAGGGACAAATCTCCTGTAGTAGCCCACTATCCCCAAGAACGCCCGAACCTGCTTCTTGGTAAGAGGGCGAGGCCAGTTCTGTATGGCTTCTACCTTGCTCATCTGTGGCTTTGCTAGCCCTCTGCCTAAGGTGTATCCCAGGTACTTTTCTTCCTCCATCCCAATGGCGGACTTTTCCGGGTTCACTGTAAACACTGCCCCTTTCAAAGAGTCTAGGACTGCCTGGACCCGAGGGAGATGGGATTCCCAATCGGTTGTCACTACCAGAGCTTTGAGACATTCTCACAGCTCTGTTTCTCCACCCCTGTGATGATGTCACTACTATAGCTTGGAGGAGTTCCCTCTGCCCTGTTTCTCCGCCCCTGTGATGAGGTCTTTACTTTCGGTTTCCTTCCTCCCCGCTGTCCCTCCTGTGTTTGATTTCGCTGCCTTTAAATCACCCCTCCTCCTTTGTAGAGGTGCGGATTATACTTTTCATTTGAGCTGTATCTCTCGCTTGAGTATCTTCACCTGTGTGTTATCGTTTCACTGGATCTGTCGTCTGCTGAAGCAAGTACCCCGGATATTGTCTGCTGACTTTGGATCTGTTTTCACTGCAGCTGCCGCTCCTTCAGTTAAGTGTTCAGACATTGTGTGTTTCTGTTTCTTTGCTGACTGGATCCGAGGTGACCCCGGTTCCGTCCATATACTGAGCAGGGCACCGGTGGCCGTGCCCCTTCCACTATTGTAGGGGTTTCAGTGGTCATCAGCCTCAGGTACGCGGGCATGTCTCGATCCACCATTCGGATCCGGACATGTGCTTAGCAGCTTAGGGAGAGCTTTTAGGGTCTGACAGGGGTCACCCTTTATCTTCCCTAGTTTGGGTCCGGTCAGTTGCTATTCATTGTGTAGGCTCTTGTTGCTCACTTACAGCCGTGATATCGGTACTGAAAATGACAATGTCATCCAGGTATACTGATGCGTACCGTCCATGGGGATGCAATATCTTGTCCACAGCTCTTTGAAACATGGCAGGGGCAGAGTGTAAGCTGAAGGGCATCCTTTTGTATTCCCAGTGGCCCTCCGGAGTGGCGTCTTTTCTCTGGCTTCCCGGGTGATAGGAATTTGCCAGTACCCTTTCGTGAGATCCAGCGTAGTGATATATCGGGCAGGCCCTAATCTCTCAATTAATTCGTCTACCCGGGGCATCGGGTAGGCATCAAACTTTGAAACCTCATTTAGTTTTCTGAAATCATTGCAGAATCGCAGTGTGCCATTGGGCTTCGGTACCAACACAATCGGACTTGACCATTCACACAGCAATTCTTCAATGACATCCAGCTCAAGCATTCTTTCTACTTCTTCAGATACCGCTTTCCTCTGGAACTCGGTATGGCTTCAGCCGGATTATCACATTGGGCTCTGTGACAATGTCATGTTTAACGACATTAGTGAGCCCTGGCAAACCTGAGAATTTATCACTGTTTTCTGAAGAAACTATTGTTTGTTGCCTTTGGGACTTGGACAGTGTGTCAGCCACAAATACCTGGTCGGCTCCTACAGGGTCCTCTACCATGACCCTTGCCAAAGCGGTCACTTGATCCCGATCTTTTCAGGATTTCAACAGGTTTACGTGGTAGATCTGGTAGGGTTTCCTCTTCCCAGGCTGGTGTACCTTATAATTCACCTCACCTACCCTTTCTACCAGCTCAAATGGACCCTGCCACCTGGCTAAGAACTTGCTTTCCACAGTGGGAATCAGAACCGCTACTCGGTCTCCAATTGAAAACTGCCTTAATTTAGCTGACTGGTTATATACCCGCCTCTGGGCATCCTGGGCCTTCTGGAGATGTTCCTTAACCAGCAGCATCACTTTAGCCACGCTCTCTCTCATTTGGGAGATTTGTTCTACCAGGGTCTGGTGCGGTGAGGACTCACCTTACCAGGTTTCCTTCACCAAATCCAGAAGTCCACTGGGTCTCCGCTCATACAGGAGTTAAAATGTTGAGAATCCCGTGGAGGCCTGTGGAACCTCCCGTATGGCGAACAACAAGGCTGGCAGCAACATGTCCCAATCTTTTCCTTCCTTCTGGACTACTATTTTTAACATGAGCTTTAATGTTTTGTTGAATCCCTCTACAAGGCCATCCATCTGTGGGTGATAGACGAACATCCGCAACTGTCTGATCTGAAACAGCTTGCAGAGGTCCGCCATGACCTTCGACATAAACGGGGTGCCCTGGTCCGTCAAGATCTCCTTGGGCATCCCCGTGAGGGAGAACATCTGAAACAATTCCTGAGCTATGGCCTTAGAGGAGGTGTTCCTTAATGGGACCACCTCTGGGTACCTAGTTGCATAATCTACCACAAATAGTATGTGCTGATGTCCCCGTGCTGATTTTACCAACGGCCCCACCAGGTCTATGGCAATCCACTCAAACTGGAGGCTGTTAGCTGGCACGTGGGGCAGGACACACAATACCTCTTCACCTCTACCGTTACCCCAGGCCAGTAGAACCTGTCTGTTATCCTGGCCTCTGTCTTCTTTGCTCCCAGGTGTCCACCTAATGCATCATTATGCGCCAAATCGGGGAGCTGTCTCCGATACGAGTGGGGCACCAGTAGCTGTTCAATAATTTCCCCTCGGATTTCTGCCACTCGGTACAGCAAGTCCCCGTTTAGCGCAAAATGAGGGAACCCGAGTTCTGCCTCGTGAACCTGTGAGACTCCGTTTGTAACCACCACCTGCTCTCTAGCAATCGTTAAGGAGGGATCCTGTAACTGGGCAGAGCCAAACGCACCCTTGGGTACATTCAGGTCTGGGTACGTTGGTTCAGGTGAGGTCTCCCCCTCGTCTTCCTCGACTGGGGTCTGTGGTGGGGAGAGTTCCTCCTCATCCTCCCCCAACATCACTTGCAACAGGGAGCCTTCCCCCCCTCAGTGGTCAGCTCAGCTCTGGACGCTAAATCATGCACATCCTGAACATTACCCCCATCATACATGTTACCATTACCATTCTTACTGCCACTAGGCATGTCCATATTGGGCAGTTCGGGACCACTACTTTCCTGATTTGACCCATCAGAGGTCAAAGTCTCTAGTCTTTTTGACTGTTCAGGGAACCCACTTTGCGCCTGTTTCCACAGGTCTAGAAATATTGGACAGTCTCGCCCCACAATAACATCATGGATCAGGCTGTTCACTATTCCAACTTCCTGGGTCACTGAAGTACAGCCATGGGCAATAGTCACTGGTATTAAGGGGTATTCCGTAGTGTCCCCATGAATACATACAACATGAAGAGTCTTACTTACGGGGCCGAGTCTCCCGATTATTCTGGCATGGACTAGCGTCACCATGCTGCCGGAGTCCAAGAGAGCTTTGGCCGGGAGATGGTTCACCCAAATTTCACACTGAAACTGATCGGCAGTTACATCAAGATGTGTGACGCATGCTCGCTGTGCGTACAGGGAGAATCTCCATCCTGTCCCGCATTCCATGGGCTCGTCCTGAAGAGGGCATTGGGTCCAGGTATGGCCATAGGCTCGACAATGCCAACACTGTATGTCCCCCATCTTTCTTACAGTAGTTAGCCTCCGCGATTCTGAGGGCACTGTTGTAGGGACCTTTGCTCCAGAATCCGGGATGGCTCCCCTCCTGGGTGCGGTAACTGGTCGTACTGCTCTCAACGTGGGTTCCCGGTGCTTGGCGGGTCCGAACAAGTCCTCCACTACGGTGTACCGCTCTACTAGTTCCACCAACTGATTCGCAGAGTCCCCATGTCTTACCCAGCGCTGCAGGTCATGCGGCAGCGATCGCAGGTACCGGTCCATGGCCATCCGTTCTACAATTTGAGGGCCCGTAAATTTCTCAGGCTGCAGCCACTTTTTTGCTAGTTGCACCAGGTCATGCATTTGGGCTCTTGGTGGACGGCCAGCCTGGTAACCCCAGCGGTGCACTCTTTGGGCCCGAACAGTCGTAGTTACCCCCAGTCGAGCCAGGATCTCCGCCTTTAGCTGCTCATAGTTTTTATCGTGTTCGACTGGCAGGTCGAAATATTACTGTTGAGGGTCACCCGTAAGAAAGGGCGTGATGATGCTGGCCCATTGGTCCTGAGGCCACCTTCTCTCTGCTACTCTCTCAAAAGTCAACAGGAAGGCCTCAACATCATCACCAGATGTCAGTTTTTGTAATAGGTGGCTGGCTCTTACAGCAACTTGGGGCCCAGGGGCATTGTTCGCTTGCACTTGTCCTTGAGCCAACTGTTGTACAGCCTCCTTTAACGAAGCTACCTGAGCTTGTGTAGCTTCCTGATGTGCTGTAAGCTGAGCAATCAGCACATGGTTTGTCTCTTGCTGCGCAGCCATTGCTTCCTACCGTGGCCTAAAATAAAAATTTTCTAGGCTCCAGCATGGCACATTTTTGAGAGTTTCCCTTTAAGAGGCATAAAACTGGCCCCTGATTAAAATACATATTTTTTGTGGGAATTTTCGCCATTGATCCCCCTCTGGTATGTCACTTTCCATGTTGCGGGACTATTTGTGCACTAATAGTAAGTATTTGGTGGCTGCAAATATGACCTGAAGGTTGTTCAGGTTCTCCTGCCATTAAAGTGAATGGGGACCGCCATGAACGCGCAGTTTGCGAACATTTGATCGCGAACGCGTGCTCACATTCGCGAAACGTCCCGCCGATGTTCGTCCATCACTACCCACAAACTCAATTGTACTCTATAGGGATTTTATGTGATAGACCAACACAAAGTCAAAAGTATGTGTGAAGTGAAAAGAAAATTACACATGGTTTTCAGAATCTAATATATAAAGCTGAGTGTATGTGTGTACGTATGTCCGCTAAAGGAATCCGCACCGTCACAATTAAAAGTACAATCACAAAATTTGACCCTTGTTACAAAATAGAAGCTTACAGGCCCTTAGTCTCCACATACACACAGCTTTACACCAGGTTTCAATAACAACCCAGCCATTTTTATTCATCACTGCTGTTGGTCCGCTTTAAAGGGGAAGGGCGCTGTGGATGACACTGTAAAGGGAGCGGAGTGTTGTGGAGGTCACAGTTAAGGGGGCAGATAGGGTGGCCATTCAGGCCACCCTCAAAAGTTGGATTTAAAAATCCCACCCCGTCCATTAAAGCCACACCCCTTCCCACTCCGCAGCCGAAGGGTATTGAGAAAATGAATGTAAAAATCTGTCAGCTGCAGGGGTGGCAGGGAGGGCGACTTTTTCCCTGCAGCTCACGCTCAGAGCGCACAGTGATGCTGTCTGAGAGTGAGCTGTTCAAAAGGACATCCCTGTATCTGTCCAGGCCCTGTGCCAGACGGAGAACAGGGAGTCTGAAAGCCGGACTGTCCGACCTAAAACCAGACCTCTGGCCACCCTAGGGGAGGGCTTTTGTGGAAGGAACATTTTAAGGGGACGGAGCTCTGTGGAGGTCACTGTTAATGGGGCAGGTTATTCTGTAAATAAATGTCAACAAGACGGGTTACTATGGAGGTCACTAATAAAGGGGCGGCCGATGTGGAGGTCATTGTTAAAGGGAACCTGTCATCAACTTTATGCTACCCATACTAACGGCAGCATAAATTATAGACAGGTGAGTTGATTTCAGGGGGCTGTCATTTAAAAGTTAAAGTAAGTGGTGGCCGAGAACCAACATTACAATCATTGCAGACAGTCATAGTTATTCATAATCTCCTGCTCTCTCTGCCCACCTGCTGATGATTGACAGTCTTCTACCTAGTTTTCTCCCTCTCTCTCTAGGAGAGAACTGCCAATAATCAGCAGATGGGTGAGAGTACAGGTTGTTATAAAAAAACTATGACTCTTCTCAAGTAGATTTGACTCTTTTCTAGAGTGCTGCAATACTTATGATGCTGGTGTAACACCCCAGAGTTGTTACTGCACACCTCTACCCCGCTACTATCTGTTAAGAGCCTTTACCTTGTCATCTGATATGATTTTACTAAATGTCTTCACAACTGTGCATTTAAAACTATGTTAAATGTAAATTTCATTGTAATTGTCCATGTTCACCAGCAGGTGGCAGCAATGCATTGGTAAGAAATTAGTTTCAGTTTAGTATATCTAGGCTGGAATGGATTATTTCAGCTTAGCTCACCCTCTGTGGAGGTGTGGACTGTTCCCACATCCTGCACTTGGGTGGAGAAGGAAGTTAGAGTCAGTGTGTGCCATCCACCCCTGTTGGAGAAGGGTGTGTGATACAGTGCAGGAGTACCCCTGCATAGGGAAGAAAGCCAGGATCTTGTCTCGGCCAATACATTGATCACCTCCCCAGCCTGAGAACCCTCAGCCTTGGCTGGATGAAGCAAGCAGACAACCTCCAGAGTTCCAGACCGAAAGCATTCCCTGAGAATATATCTGTGAGTAAAGTACAGAAACCTAGGAGAAGCCATATTCCTCCTCAGCTAGTCAGTCCCCATAAAGCGTAAGGTATAGAGAAGTGCAGAAGCCAAATTCCTGCCACAGTTTCAGAGCTACAAAGCAGAGGTCCTTTCCTGCAAGCTCCAGATTTATAGTGCAGAAGATTCATTCCTGCCAACCATTGCCAAAACCTGCTGGGACCAAAGACCAAAGCTGTATTCTGCTTGGATGAAAGTTATCTTCAGTAAAGCCAAACTGGAATTTCACCTAAAGGTCTGGACATCAATTTCTGCTGCAAAATCCCTCTACAGTATTACTCTTATCATTACACTCAATTTATTGCAAGTGAGCCAGGATCCAGGAGTCCAGCCATACCCAGGTATGACACCATTATCACAACCATACAGAGACATTATATGCCACTACACGACTCTGGCATGCCTAACCTAGGACTTGCATTATAACACCTTGGGAGGGCCCTGTAATAGTACCTTGCTCACACTTCAATTGGCATCACAAACAAACTATAGACTATTAACCACCCATATCCTGACCCACTGCATAAGAGGCGTCAGCGTACCCCGTTCCTGGTCACTGCATTTTTGGCGTCACTAGAACAGGATCGAATTGTGTGCCCTACCAGGATCGAACTGTGTGCCAACAGGATTGGACTGTGTGCCAACAGGATTGCATTGTATGCCTATCCCTGCTACAAGGCCTACAGACTGTACTAAAACCCTGACTTTTATTGCTGTTATTGTGGTGCCAGAAAGCGCTACAAGGTGCACACCAGCACTCCAAGGGTTAATTTGCCATATTCGTGTAATAGCGCCGCTTCCTCATGCCCTTTGGAAGCGGGAAAACTCAAGAACGCCCACCAAAACCTTTGCAATGTGAGCCAAGGGAGTGAAGACTCCTCCGTCTGGGCTCCACCCTTACCTCCTGCACTCATCATGACAGAGGAAGCAAGAAAGATGGCCGTCACCCAGGAAACCAAAATGTCCGCCACACTCAAGCCCACTTCCGCGGAGGTGACAACTCCCACTGAGAAGGCCCCGGAGGGGACAACTTTACTTGAGCCTTCACCGCCTGGCCCAGGGACCAGCGCAACAGCACTAGGATCAAGCAGCGACTGTGTCCGCAATGACAGCAGCACAGCAGGACAAGGCACTGGAACCGGTCACCCGGCCGCAACCTCAGGTCGTAACCAACCCGTTCCCTGATGCCCTGGTCTAGCCTGCAGCTGCCCCTACACTGCGCCCGAAACAGGTCGCCAGACCCCGGGAGGTCCCCATAGTGTTCCCTGAACTTCCTGCAGCCTCAACTCTACAGGTGGGGCAAATAAATAACTTAGTACTGACTTTCAGTCTCAGTACAGGGATACGTCCTACCCAGGGAGGTACGTAAGGTGTCCCTCATCATGGCGGTTGACACGGTGGAGGCGGCCGGAGCTCCCACTCAGCTGCCCAGATAGAGCGCTCCTACCCTGCCTTCACCACCACTGGCGATACCTTTTCCAGAGCCACTACAGCCAGGAGTTCTGAGTCCTTCTGCCCTGGCAGGTGTTCCCTATGTACCGCAGCTCACCGTAGCTTTGACCAGCTTCACTACCCAGACAGTACCAGAAACCGCCACAAGAGGTCAGTGGAGCTCCATCACAGCAGCCAGCCTGGGCTACAAGATGCAGGAGCGCCCTCTTGTGTTCCTCAACAGTTCCAGCAGTGATGAAGAGGTCACCTGGCAGGATAACCTTGCGCGATGGAAAGCCTGCAGGTAGAGTACATTATAGGACTTGAATTCTGGAGGAAAAAGAGCAAAGAGAAAAGGAATTGTATGAAGCCTCCAAGTCTTCTTCTCAGCTGCCCACTGAAGACAGCACACCTTATATGACTCTATCAGATCTGGCAGCCACTGAAAGTGACCTACCTACCAGTGAGGGGTCCACTGATACTGCTTCATGCACTCCAGAGCCACCACCTAATTTGGAGCTTCTTGCTATGAAAGACCAAGGGTCCGTCCTTCATTGCTGTCCAGAAAACCCGTCACCTACAAGGAAAAGGCCAAGGCCTACAGAGGATCCTCCAGAAGAGGGTGAAGCTGCAGTTCCAAGTCTGGCTACAGAAATTCACCAAGGGACCGCAGATGAAGCTTCTGCTGAAGTTACAGCTGCTGAGAGCGCACAGTTTAAAGAAGAACTTTTGCATCCTCAAATATGGGACCCAGGAAGAAAATTTCCAGACTTTCATGTGAGGAAAACTAACCACTGTGGCAATTACCCACTACCTTGTGTGGATTACAATAAACTTCATTGTCTCCCATTGGATTAAAAGTGACTTTTGTTTATTTTCAGAGGATTACAAGTGACGTATGGCCTTATTGTTCCTGTCCACAGTCAAGCACTTCAAAGAAAAAGGACTTAAGTCATATTTGAGCATATTATTGAATATTGATTGCACTGATATTTGCATATTGATTTTTGCACTAATTTTATTTCAATGTTTACAGGTTAAGCAACGTTCAAGTATCATATGCCCATTGTGTGTATTCTTTTCTAGGTGCCGCAAAGTGAATTTATGCACTTTTTGTGAAACTGCACTAACTTTTGCCTTTAGCCAGAGCAGTAGCACCTTACTTTTGTGTGCCTTGCCTTACAGCTCTGTTATCTTTACATGGACTACCTCTGCAGACGTTATCACCAATAGCCTACTCATAGTCCACAAGTAAGACAAGTGGTAAGTCCCAGGCAGGTCCAGCAAGGGTAACCCCGCTGCTTCAGGAATGGCTAGGGGAGTCATATACCCCTCTTTCCTGTTTGTTATATGTGCCAGGATTGGTAATGGGACTATTATACCCCCCATCCTGATGTGTCTTCCAGGAGTTCTATTGGATTACTATACCCTCCTCCTGTGACTGCCAGAAGTGTATGGAGAAGCTGATACCTCCCCTTCTGTGCCTTTACCTAAGGTATGGAGCCTCAAACCTTAGAGCCACTTTTAGCTACCCATAGTCACCATAGTGATTGTGCTATAAGCCTTATATTTATACTTTGGTGCAGGGAAGAGAATACAGGATAAAGCCACCCTTCCATTTTCGGGCATTTCATTACACAATGGTGGGATTATATAGTAAAGACACCCCCATGCTTTCTTTGGTATCGGTGGACAATACTTCAAAGTCAGTCAGTAGTGAGTGCTTAGTGCAGACCTTTGGTTCACTGGGTATACAGAGAGGGAAACTGTTAATTATGACACCCTACTCATGCGGGCAGGAACCTTTGGGTAGCCGTTTCATGTTTGTCTTTGTATGTCTTTATATGTAATTCATGCAGCACTTTGCATTTATTGGGTACCCGAGAGCTTGTTTCCTCTCCTCCTAAGCATAAGCCGAGGGCAACTTACCTCAAAGTCAGGGGGAATGTAACACCCCAGAGTTGTGTTACTACACGCCTCTACCCCGCTACTATCTGTTAAGAGTATTTACCTTGTCATCTGATATGATTTTACTCATGTCTTCACAACTGTGCATTTAAAACTATGTTAAGTGTTAAGCAAAAGTATTTTGCTGTATTTGTGAGAGGAGAGGCTGATTACACGGCTACTTACTTGCACCTGTGAGGCCAGGCTGGTTGGGTACTAGGCTATTTATAGGCTCCTGTAGGCCTAGGCTGACGACGATTCAGCTGATTTCACTACCTGTGAGTCAGCTCTAGGATACAGCAGCATGGTGTGGAGGCTCCTTACGGCTGGGCGATGGCAGAATGTCTTAGCAGGGCGCTGGTATTCACGGTAGGATCGGAGTGGTTTGCACGGGACCAACGCTGCGGTCCGCGACATGTAGCGCTCTGAGATGTAGCAGAGTCGGGCGCTAAACAGTTGAATGATGGTTGTTAGTTGGTTTAAGTCATGCACGCTGTGTTTTTATATCAATGGTAAAAAAAAAAAAATATGCTGTGGTATTGCATTTGATGGCATGGTGCCTACAGGGCGGCATGCGATGCGCAGTACTCTGGTTCAAAGCAGAGTGGGGTGCTACGGTCTAGTGAATGCTCGGCTGTCTAGGGGCTCGTTGGGGGTCATTGCATATAGTTGTTGGCCTAGCAGGCGCCTGGTGTAGGTATGGTCGCAGGTTTTCTCTATTAGGAAAAATAAAATAAAAAATGTGTGTTTTTAACATGCAGGGGCACATCCGTAGCTAACGCCAAACATGCAAGGAGTTGGGGTATGTATACCAGGGGTCTGCATGTGGGGATCCATGCAGATCAATCGAGGCGCCCGCATTTGAGTTCTGATGCTCCTGTAGGTAAGAGTGGTTTATCTATAAACTGTATGTTATGGGCACGCATGTGTCAGCGGTTCTGTGCTGGGGTATAGGTGCATTATATGTTGATTTATTGGCGTTGCATCAAGGTTTATGTTCATACACGTTTATGTTTCTTGGGTGGGCTGTGGTGACCATCCCTGAGAAAAGGAAAAGAAAAAAAAAAAAAAGCCTGCAGCATTATGTGGAGGCGTTACCTTCAAAGCTATGTCCATGTGTCTGCATTTACAATTTATACTCTGTTCAACACTAGAGCTGCGTTCATGCGTTGCTGTTGCATCACATTGATCCCCTGTTATCTCAGATTGCATTCACAGCTGCGTTATACCTTGCTCTTCATGCTCACAGCTGGGCCCATACCATGTTTCAGGCACTACTCACATCCACAGCTGCGTTCACCCAGCTGTTCATACATCACTTCGGCTTCCACTTAAGGCTGCATTTTCCTTTTCATTGCTACATCATGGTTACTCAGTATTTTCTCTGGGGCAGTCAGTGCACCGCTCTGATACCGTTCTCCTAATGAACATAGCTGCTTTCCTTCAGGTTTACGTTTCTTCCCTCGCTGGCGCCTGGCCCCGCCATTAGGGTCTCTCGCGCCTGGCGGTTAATAAATCCTGTCACGACTACAGGTGATTACGAAGTCCTGTCACGACTACAGGTTAATAAGTCCTGTCACGACTACAGGTTAATAAGTCCTGTCACGACTACAGGCGATTACGAAATCCTGTCACGTCTTCAGGCGATTACGAAATCCTGTCACGTCTACAGGTTAATAAATCCTGTCACGTCTACAGGTTAATAAGTCCTGTCACGTCTACAGGTTAATAAGTCCTGTCACGTCTTCAGGCGATTACGAAATCCTGTCACGTCTATAGGTTAATAAGTCCTGTCACGTCTTCAGGCGATTACGAAATCCTGTCACGACTACAGGTTAATAAGTCCTGTCACGACTACAGGCGATTACGTCCCGATCCATTATCAGAGTTAAGCGGCATATGCCATCTTCTAATTTTTTGGGTCCTTTATTAATAATAAGTAATAATTTAAGCAGTGGCCTGGGGAAGTATAGGTGTAGTATTTGCTACCAGCAATAGTTGGTGTCCGAGCAGGGCCCTTAGCGAATGGTTGGACTTCATTAAGTCTTCCATTACATTCACCATTGTTATTTCAGTCTGCAGCTCCCGGGTTCAGACCTTCTTGTAATATGTTCATATGATCGTCAACATAGGGGTAAATCGTTTCTGACTACCAACCGCTCTTTCAAAACATCAACTTTAGCTACCTCCAAAAACAACGGCACGTGACAGAGGTAAGGTATATAGAAGTCGCTGATATGTACGGTATATTCCGCACCTTCATCGGGTAGAGTTTTCTGCGTTCAAAGCGGGTGTCGTAATGGTATGTATATGTTTACTCTAAATAAGGTCTATGCTTTTTGGCCCCTTTAGGCTGCCCTACAGCAGCAGTTACGGCACAATTCTACTGCTTGTTGCAAGATAGGGTTAGATAGGTTAGGGACACCTTTCTGATAGCCGATCCGAACACAAGTGTTAAGCAAAAGTATTTTGCTGTATTTGTGAGAGGAGAGGCTGATTACACGGCTACTTACTTGCACCTGTGAGGCCAGGCTGGTTGGGTACTAGGCTATTTATAGGCTCCTGTAGGCCTAGGCTGACGACGATTCAGCTGATTTCACCCACCCACCCACGCCATCTTACAGTCACTTCATATAGGGGTGGCCCCCTTTAGGCTGCCCTACAGCAGCAGTTACGGCACAATTCTACTGCTTGTTGCAAGATAGGGTTAGATAGGTTAGGGACACCTTTCTGATAGCCGATCCGAACACAAATGTAAATTTAATTGCAATTTTCCATATTCACCAGCAGGTGGCAGCAATGCATTAGTAAGAAATTAGTTTCAGTTTAGTATATCTAGGCTGGAATGGATTATTCCAGCTTAGCTCACCCTCTGTGGAGGTGTGGACTGTTCCCACATCCTGCACTTGGGTGGAGAAGGAAGTTAGAGTCAGTGTGTGCCATCCACCCCTGTTGGGGAAGGCTGTGTGATAGAGTTCAGGAGTCCCCCTGCATAGGGAAGAAAGCCAGGATCTTGTCTCGGCTGAGACATTGATCACCTCCCCAGCCTGAAAACCCTCAGCCTCGGCTGAATGAAGCAAGCAGACAACCTCCAGAGTTCCAGGACGAAAGCATTTCCTGAGAATATATCTGTGAGTAAAGTACAGAGACCTAGGAGAAGCCATATTCCTTCTCAGCTAGTTAGTCCCCATAAAGCAGAAGATATATGGAAGTGCAGAAGCCAAATTCCTGCCACAGTTTCAGAGCTATTAAGCAGACATCCTTTCCTGCAAGCTCCATATTTATAGTGCAGAAGATTAATTCCTGCCAACCATTGCCAAAACCTGCTGGGACCAAAGACCAAAGCTGTATTCTGCTTGGATGAAAGTTATCTTCAGTAAAGCCAAACTGGAATTTCACCTAAAGGTCTGGACATCAATTTCTGCTGCAAAATCCTTCTATTACTCCTACTATCACTACACTCAATTTATTGCAAGTGAGCCAGGAGCAAGGAGTCCAGCCATACCCAGGTAGGATACACAGTTGACACCATTATCACCACCATGCAGAGACTTAATAGGCCACTACCCCACTCTGGCATTCCTAACCTGGGACTTGCATTATAACACCTTGGGAGGGCCCTGTGCTAGTACCCTGTGCACGCTGCAATTGGCGTCCCAAACAAACTATAGACTGTTAACCACCCATATCCTGACCAACTGCATAAGTGGCATCAGCGTACCTCGTTCCTGGTCACTGCACTGGTTCACAGCAACCACTTACTTTTAGCTCATGAGTGACACACCACTGAAATCAGCATTTCTGTCACTATTTTATGCTTCCCTCAGTGTGGTAGGCATAAAGTTGATGACAGGTTGCCTTTAATGGGGAGGGTGCTGTGGATGTTACTGTTAAGGGGGCAGGCCGTTTTGGAGGTTACTGTTAAAGGGGCGTGGTACTGTATGTGTCTGTCACGACCCTGGGTCTTGGTCGTGACTCCTTGGGAGCCGCATGCAGTTACCCGCGGTTTTGGTGTTGTGACAACCGCAGCTGGGGGCACTTAGTGGTTTGCCTCAGGTGCGGTTGCCACGGATAACACGTATGCGTGCGGTTGCCCTTGGCAACGTGTTTTATGTGCACTCCCTTTGTGTGTTTGTTGTGCACGAGATTGTGTTGGTTGTATGCACTTGGACACCTCCCTTCACCTGCGGTGGTCCGGGGCAACGTCTGGTGTTGTGTGCATGTGGTGGCAGGGTCTCGGCCTGCTGGTTTTTCTTCAGGACACGGCTGCCACGCATGCCGTTGCCAGCGGTAACAGGTGAGTGAGTGTGTGTGCTATTTCCCTTTAAGTTGGTGTTTTCCCTTCTCTTCTGTGGTGTAGGAAGGGTTAACTCCCTTCCCAGTGTGTGTGAGTCACTGGGTGTGTCTGGCCGTTGGGTGTGGCCACTTGGCCTATAAAGCCTCAGTCCCTGGCTGGGTTCAGTAGGTTGCTCTCAGCCATGCTGGCTGGAGCAGCCTCCTGTCTCCTCCATCTGCCTGGTGGGGACCATCCTTCTGGTCATAAACCTTTGTTACCTTGTCTGATGTTATGTTTATGTGTATGTGGTTGCTGGCTTGTTGCACCTTATGGTTCCCTGTGTGATGTATGGTGTGTGCTGTTGTCTTTTCTGTTGTTGTAGACAGACAGCACTTTTGCATGGGTTCCGGGCGGTGTGTTTGTGGCAGGTAGGTGAGGTTGTAGTTCCACATACCTGCCACTGCCATAAGTGGTATTGGATTCCCCTTATTTACCAGCTTGGCCTTTCTAGGCTCCTGTTCCTCCGTGTTCTGGAGGAACAGGTAGTCTATCCAGCTCCTAGCCTAGGGACCTGCGGAGGGATAGTAGGGACCCGAGGTTCCTGCGCATGGGTCCTCCTACCCTAAAGGTCGGCCCATGCAGGTTAGGAGTTAGGGTCAGATCAGGGAGACTTTAGGAGGTGACCTGCTCCCTGATCCTGTGGTCCTGGCCTTGCAGCGACCCAACATCTACGGGTACCGCACGGCTGGGGGTTTCCCCCACCGCCAGCCGTGACAGTGTCACTGTTTTAGTGGATACTGTCTATCTTTTAACGACACACACAAACATTAAATGAAAGATGAAATATACCTGTGCGAGAGGCCTTTTCTCACTACTATCAGGCTTTATATTATCTACCCTGCTCAAACCCCAATAGGCCATCCCTAACATTAGCCATGCGCAAATACCTATCTGACTTCGGGTCTTCCGAAAATCCCACTGGAGCCTCTTACAGACTTAGACAGACCTATATCAGAGGAGGAATTAACTGAAGCATTAAAATCTATGCAACCCAGTAAAGCCCCTGGTCTAGATGGACTACCAACCTCCTATTACTATACCTACCCCTTTTAAAGGCCCTGCTCACTAAGTTGAACATGGTAGCAACAGGGAGTCCACTTCCTAGAGACATGACACACGCACATATCACAGTTCTACATAAAAAAGGAAAGGATCCAGCTGCCTGTGCAAGTTACCGCCCTATCTCACTGCTAAATGTAGACCTCAAGTTGTTTGCAAAAATTCTAGCCACTCGCTTTGTTCCTCTTTTACCAGGTCTTATCCATACTAACCAAGTTGGTTTAATTCCATTTAGAGAGGCTCGCGATAATACTATTAAAGTGCTGAACCTGATTCACCGTGCTAAATTACAGTGCTCTTCTTTCTGTCTCTTGTCCACGGATGCCGAAAAAGCTTTTGACAGAGTGAGTTGGCCATTGCTGTTCACAGTCTTGAAGCATGTGTGCATAGGTGACTCCTTGATGGCCTGGATCCATTCCCTCTATACCTCCCCTACTGCCTCGACAAAGGTTAATGGTGTATTATTGTCCGCTTTTGACATATGAAACAGGATTTTCCAGGGTGGTCCTCTCTTTCCCTTGATTTTTGTTCTTACCTTAGAGCCCCTGCTCCGAACAGTGAGGGTGAATCCCAATACTACAGACTTCTCTGTGGGTGCCCAGGAATTTAAGATGCATATGTGGATGACCTGATGTTTACAATCACTAGGCCCCTAACCTCTTTCCCGAATCTGATCACAGAGTTTTAGGTTCAACACTTTGAAAATTAACTTCCAAAAATCAGAGGCTTTAAATATATTGTTAGCAAGCTCAGTGGAATCCACCCTAGCCACCTCTCTCCCATTTAGATGGACAGTTGAAACCGTCAAATACCTGGGGACTTGGATCCCAAGGGATTTTAGAAAGGTTTACAGCAGAAATTAAGCCCCCCTTTTAGGTCGGGTTAGAGAGGATCTCAATAGATGGTCGAAGGGACTATACACATGGTTTTGCTGTTGTTCCATATTTAAGAGGAATATTCTTCCTCGTCTGCTGTAACTCTTTCAGGCCCTCCCCATAAAAGTACCCCCAAGTTTCTTTGTTACTGTTCACAGAGATCTTTTTAGGTTTATCTGGGCGGGTAAGAGACTGAGACTGGCCCGTTCCCTACTTCATACCCTGAAGGAGCAGGGGGGCTTGGGGATACCCGATCTCTGTAAATATTATGCAGCCACCCTGCTTCAATGGGTTATGGACTGGTGCCATCAAGCTTCTTTTAAACAATGTTCCCAGTCCCCCCTTGCTCTCTTACCTTGGGCAATGTCCCAGATTCCTACTGCACTCTCGACCCACCCCACCATAGGCCCTACCCTATCTCAATTTCACAAAAACGCTAGTGTGGACACAATCTCGCCAACACAATCCCCACAGTTCCCAGTTCTAGGCCACCCGGATTTCCCAGCTAGCTGTTCTCCTGGCTCTTTTATGAACTGACACCTAGGGCGTATGTGTTGAGCCCCTTACTTTAGAACTTCAGGACAATGGTTTACATATACTGAACTGCTGAATCTCTCATACCCATGTGCATTGAGACCTTGGAGAGTTAGGCAACTGTCCCATTTTGTTTCCACTATCTTCTTGTGCCCGGGATTTGATAGACCTCTCACCCCTTTTGAAAAGTGTGTATTGGCTCGGGTGTATAACAGCATTCTGAGTCCTGTCCCTGAGATGAGTCAGGGACACGACTCATCTCAGGTTAATTTGCATATGTATCAAATCTTTTTTTTTTTTTACACAATAAAAGCACACAGAGCTTCAAATATTATAAAACTAACAACGAGCATTCAGAATATTATTCTATTATAATATAACCCCTAGCCAACCAAGTGATGTCGGACACTTGATGCAGCGAGTGAGGGAGTGTCTCACTCGCACCCCCTTTCACTATTCCAACAGGCTTCACTACTGGTTTTTGCTCACAGTAACTGATGGAAATAACTGATCAAATAAATGAAGTGTGAACTCAGCCTTACTCACTTCTGACCAAGCAGACACACTCAAAGTGGCTGATAACTAGGGTTGCTGTATCCAAACCTAATTCTTTTAAAACATTTGTTAAGAATATCACCTCCCTCCTACTGTAAAATGTATTGAAGTCTTTCCAAAGTTTTAGCAAATATTGTGAGACTTCGTCTTGCCTCTATCACGTGTTGATTTGTTTATTCCCATAAATGTACTGTATCAAAATACTAAGCTGAACTCGGCTTCGTGCCTCATTAACAAACCTGAGTTCAGCTTCGTATTTTGATAGAGTAATTTATGCAAATAAACGAAGCGATGCATGATAGAGGTGAGACGAAGTAAGTCTCACAATATTTGCAAAAATTCTGGAAAGACCTCTGAGGAAGCAATACATTTTAAAGTAGGACGCAGTGTTATGCTGGGGCTCCGATCGGTTACCATGGCAGCCAGGACGCTACTGAAGTCCTGTCTGCCATGGCCAGTTACTCTGCAGCAATATACTTACATGCGCTGTGGCCGCCCGCGCTCCTTCTTGTAACTCGTCACAGGTCTGTGAGGTGCATTGCTATAAGCATAAGCAATGCGCTGCACAGACCTGTGAGTTACAAGAAGAAGGAGTGTTGGGCGGCCACAGCGCATGTACGTATGCTGCTGACTAACTGACCAAGGCAGACAGGACTTCAGTAGCGTCCTGGCTGCCATGGTAACCGATTGGAGCCCCAGCATTACACTGCTGGGACTCCGATTGGAACTGCCGCTGCCACCAATGATGGGGGGAGGGCTCACTGCCCACCAATGATTTTAATACTGGGGAGGGTGCACTGCCCACCAATGATTTTAATACTGGGGAGGGCGCACTGCCCACCAATGATTTTAATACCGGGGAGGGGGGGAGGGCACACTGTCCACCAATGATTTTAATACTGGTGAGGGGGGCTGATGGAGAGGCACTGGGGGCTGATGGAGAGGCACTGGGGGGGGTGCTGGTGAGAGGCACTGGGGGCTGATGGAGAGGCACTGGGGGCTGATGGAGAAGCTACTGGGGGCTGCTATGAGGCATGGGGCTCTAATCTCAGGTCTGATTGGGGGTCATTCATATTGGGGTCTGAGCTGAGGTGTTATCTGAGGTCTTATTGGGGTCTTATTAACATTGGGAATCTTATTGGGGCTGTTAGCTGAGGTCTGATTAACATTGGGGCTCCGATTGGTGGTCTGACCTGAGATATAATGATTATTTTTTTTTCCCCGGAGCAACTTGAAGAAAAAAGGCCTCACAGTCTCCCACACTCCTTCTGCCCGGCCAAGCCAGCCAGCACCCCTGAGGCCAAGCCTGTCAGCACCCCTGAGTCTTCAGAACTGTACGCAAATTATTTATAAGGGGAGCTTATAATATGAAAGAAACAAATTATGCCTGAACGGACATATATAGTGCAAATTCCAGTTTTTGTTTATGTTTTATGTTGCGCTGAATTTTCTGCAAAATGTATATATATATTTTTTTTATTTGAGAGGGGGGTTGGTGTAGCAGTGGATCTTGGGTGAGTCCCCACACTGAGTGCCTGCCGAATTCATTCAGCAGGCACTCTGGCACAATGCCTAGGGGGGTCCTGCGACACCCCCGCATCGGCGATCGCAGCAAACCGCAGGTCAATTCAGACCTGCGGTTTGCTGGGTTTCAGGGTTATTCGGGTCTCTGGATCTCCAGATTGCACCCCCTAATCTGTGCCCAGCACCCCCTCTTTAGATCCTCCGCAGTGCCATTTGTCACTAAAAGGTAGGTTAGTAGGTTAGGGAAAGGTTTAGTTCAGGCAGGGAGACTTTAGGGAAAGTTAAGATTTTTAGTGTTGCATCATCCTCTTAGGGCGTCTGGGGTCCACAGCAAGTCTGCAACTTGCCCCTTTGCCCCCCCTTCACCCTTTTTTTGGGGGTGCAAGCTTTTTTTTTGGTGTACGCTGACAGTGGCCGGCACTCTTTAGCGTCCGGCCACTGTTAGTGCATCGCCCACCCCACCACTGATCAGCTTCGGACCGCTGATCAGCGAGTTAGAATTTATTTTATTTTTTTCACATTTTTGGGGGCTTATTTTTTTAGTTAGTTTTTTTAGTTAGTTTTTGTTAGGTTTAGGGAAAAGTCCGGGAACACCCACACGCACACCTAATAAAGATTTACACGCACACCTAATAAAGATTTACACGCACGCAGACACACACTCCTCTATGGCCCGCTGGACATTCTCGACCGAGGAGGCATATGCCTACCCTACCCTCAAATCCGAGATCCCCAGTGAGGACAAGGATGACCCCATGTTCCTTTTGTCATCCGCGTCCTCCTCATCATCAAGCGATGATGAGCCTCCAAGGCGACGGAGACACCGCCAGGTGGATCGAGGGGACCCCCATGCTAGGGACCCTGTGGCCCACCCTAGTACGAGCAGCTCTGGGGCTCGTACTAGTTTTCCGGCCCACCAGGTCAGTTCACCTGAGCCCCCTGCAGGGGAAGTTGGCTGGTGTACCCCAGAGAACTTTGAGCCCGCGATTCCTGATTTTGTTGGACAACCAGGAATCCAGATTTACACAGTGGGCTTCACTAAATACAACTTTTTTTGTCATTTTTTCAGTGACCAACTGGTAAATCTAATGGTGGAGCAAAACCCGGGCTCCTTTTTGGCTAGGCCGGGTGGCTGGACCCTCGGTCAGTGCAGCGAGATGAGGACATTTTGGGGCCTCGTGCCGCACATGGGCCTAGTAAAAAAAACCTGGTGCCAGCTGTAACGTAGTGCCTATGACCGCCTGTACAAAATCAGGCCAGTCATCGATCACTTCGGGGCCAAATTTTTGGAGGTCTTACGTACCTGGAAGGGAGGTCACGGTTGATGAGTCTCTCATTGCTTTCAAGGGGAGACTCATTTTCCACCAGTATGTTCCCTCAAAGCGGGCGAGGTATGTCGTGAAGCTGTACAAACTTTGTGAGAGTACCTCAGGATACACTTACAAGTTTAGTGTGTACGAGGGGTGAGATTCCCGTATTCAACCCCCAGAATGTCCCCCCACTCTGGGTGTTAGCGGGAAACTTGTGTGGGACCTTATGCACTCACTGCTAGATAAGGGTTACCACCACGTGGATAACTTTTATACTAAAAAGGTCTATAATTACCTGTGGAGGACCTTGATCCTTTTTTGCCTTGCGCCAATCGTTGGCACTGTACCAGTCCCTAGAGAATCCTTAAAAATTATAAACAGGGGCACAGCAATGACTGAACTGAGCTCTTTAAGCACTCGTGGGTGTACTCCATCTGGACCCGGAACTTTGTTCACATTTACTCTGGGATAAAGCCTTAGGTAATTCTAGAATGACCTTCAAAAGCCTATTTGCCAATACTTTAGCGAATAATTTAACATATGTATTTAGGAGTAGTATTGAGTGAACCCGAACTGGAAAGTTCAGGTCCTTACCGAACTTTACGATTTTGTGTACCCGGACCCGAACCCAAATTTTGCAGGAAAAGTTCCGGTTCGAGTTTGCTGTTTGGGAATTTAATAAAGCTTGTTGAAAGGCTTCAGGGCAGCCAATCAACAAGCTTTTAAGCTGCAGGCACTTAGAAGCCATCACAGCCATGCCTACTAATGGCATGGCTGTGATTGGCCAGTGCATCATGTGACCCAACCTCTATACAAGCTGGATCAGTGTTGCACCGCCCATCAGCTCTGAGTAATGCAGGGACAGGAAGCAGGCAGCTGAACCGAAGAAGAGTGTTAGGAATATGGCTATTTGTTTTGTGGGTGACCTACAGTATAATTATTTTTTGTAGGTGCAATACAACAGCTTTGCACGCCTGACACAAATATAAAAATTAATCTGGCTGTTAATTCTGTGGGTGAACTATAGTGATTTTATGTGGGGGCAATCCACCATCTTTGTACCCCTGACACAGAAATATACTAGTTAATTTGTTAGTTCGGTGGGTGACATATACCCAATTTTTGTCTAAAGGTACACCTGCATTGCATATGTGGCAGTGAAATTGATATAGTTAATTCATCTGTTAGTTTGGTGGGTGAAATATACCCAATTTTTGTGTGAGGTACACCTGCACTGCATACATGACAGGGAAATTAATATAGTTAATCCGTCTGTTAAATTCGGTGGGTTACTTCACAGAATGAGGAGAGCATTAAATAAGGGATGTTGCACTGGTCGTGGTGCTGCTAGTGCTGGTGTAGCTCCTGTTGTAGGGAGAGGATGTGGTCGATCTGTGCCAGTTCCACGCCCAAATGAAACACCTTCCTCAGGTGCACGTAGGCGACAGAACGTTCAGCGTTATTTTGTAGGCCTGAATGCCGGTGTACAAATGGTGAGGCCAGAACAAATAGAGGCGGTAGTAGATTGGGTGGCTGACAGTGCCTCCAGTTCCTTCACATTGTTTCCCACCCGGTCCCCTGCTGAAAGCGCAGAATTGGCACCTTCAGCCCATAGGCATCTGTCTTTCATCTCAACCCCTTGCAAATCAGCCAAGTAGCAATATCTTATGCTTTTTGATGACTCTGCTGACAGGGTTTCCATGGGCCGTCCACATAGCTCTGCCCCGAAAAGTGGAAGATATTGAGTGCACCGATGCCCAACCACTTATTTTTCAGGATGTGGACATGGGAGGACCACCGCAGCACGTCTCTGATGATGACGAAACACAGGTGCCAACTGCTGTGGCTTTCTGCAGTGTGCAGACCGGCAAGGAGGTCAGGGGTGAAGAGTGGATGGAAGATGATGTGGAGGATGATGAGGTCCTAGACCCCACATGGAATCAAGGTCATGCGAGTGACGTGTGCAGTTCAGAGGAAGAGGTGGTGGTCACACAGCGCCAGCCGCACAGCAAAAAAGGGAGCAGGATGCAAAAGCAGAAAGGCCACCCCCGTAGACAGTATGCCTTCTACTGCCCACAGCACCCAGGGACTGCGCACACCAAAGCCAGCTCCAAAGAGTTCCCTGGCGTGGCAGTTCTTCAGACAATGTGCTACGACAAGACACGAGTGGTTTGCACGCTGTGCAATTAGAGCTTGAAGCGAGGCATAAATGTTCTAAACCTGAGCACCAACTGCATGATTAGGCATCTAAATGCAAATCATGAGCTGCAGTGGCGCAAACACCTCAAAATCATAAAAGATCTCAGGCTCCTCCTGCTCCCATTCTGCTGCAGTCTCAGACTCTTCCTCCCCCTCTGGAGGGACAGTGGCACATGCCACCCTGCAAACAGAAGATGTGGCAGCAACACCACCACCTCTGTCAGAATCACCAAGCATCTTCACACTGTCCCATGGAAGGGTTCAGCTGTCCATCTCCCAAACACTGGAGAAAAAGAGGAAGTATCCTCCTACCTACCCGCGATCCCTGGCCCTGAATTCCTGGCCTTTGAAATGCTGTCATTCCGTCTGGTGGAGACGGAGACTTTAAAAAAAACTTATGGTGGTGGCTGTCCCACAGTACATCGTTCCTAGCTGCCACTACATTTCCAGGCGAACCATCCCTGCCCTGCACAACCAAATGGCGTATAAAATTAGGTTTGCACTGTGCAACGCCAACTGTGGCAAGCTCAACATTACCACCTATACATGGACCAGTAAGCACAGGCAGGGACGTTCTATCTCCCTAACTGCACACTGGGGAAATGCAGTGGCGGCTGGGCCTGAGGCGGATAGCAGGTTGGCTCATGTCCTTCCACCAGCGAAGATTTCAGGACATTTCTCTTTTCCTCCTGTTGCCTCCTCCTGTTGACTCTGCTTCCTCCTCAAAGACCTCCTCATCTGGTCAGCGTAAAAACTTCACCTCCAACTTCAGCACAGCCAGGGGGAAACGACAGCAGGCTGTTTGAAACTCATCTGTTTGGGGGGAAAACCCCACAGTGTGCAGGAGCTGTGGATGGGCATGGAACAACAGACCGATGAGTGGTTGGTGCCACTGGGCTTCAAGCCCAGCCTGGTGGTGTGCGATAATGGGCGAAATCTCATAGCAGCTCTGGGCCTAGCTGGTTTGATGCCCATCCCTTGCATGCAGAAAGTGCGGGCCATCTGTGCAAACTTTCGGTGTTCTCATCCTGCTGCTGCTCACCTGTCTCTGCTGCACTGTAACTTCGGCCTTCCCACTCACCACCTAATATGCGACGTACCCACAAGGTGGAACTCCACCTTGCACATGCTGGAGAGACTGTGCGATCAGCAGCAGGCGATAGTGGAGTTTCAGCTGCAGCACACACTGGTGAGTAGCTCTGCGGAACAGCACCACTTCACCACCAACGTGTGTGCCATGTTGCGCTGTTTCGAGTACTCCACCAACATGGCCAGTGCCGATAACGCCATTCTCAGCGTCACTATCCCACTTCTATGTCTGCTTGAAAAAACACTTCAGGCGATGATGAAATAGGATGTGGCACAGGAAGAAGACGGATTATTTCCACAGTTATCAGGCCAATCATTCACAAGTGGCTCGTAGGGTGGGTTCCTGCACCAACAGAGGCCAGGTACACAATGGTTCAGCCAGGGAACAGTTCTGGAGGATGAGGAAGAGGAACCGTGTTCACAGCAGGGTGGCACCCAAAGCAGCTCATGGGCATCACTGGAGCATGGCTGGCAGTATACAGAGGACACAGACAATACAACTCCCACAGATAACAGCTTGTCGTTGCCTTTGGGCAGCCTGGCACACATGAGCGACTACATGCTGCAGTGCCTATGCAACGACCGCCGAGTTGCCCACATTCTAACCAGTGCTGATTACTGGGTGGCCACCCTGCTGGATCCCAGCTATAAGGACAATGTGCCATCCTTAATTCTGTCACTGGAGCATGATCGGAAGATACGCGAGTACAAGTGCACGCTGGAGGACGCGCTGCTGATGGCATTCTCACCTGACAGTGGGGGCTCAGTGCACCTTCAACTTCTGGGTCTCCAAATTGGGCACATGGCCTGAGCTTGCCCTTTATGCCTTGGAGGTGCTGACCTGCCCTGCGGTCAGTGTATTGTCCGAATGTGTGTTTAGCACGGCAGGGGGGGTGATCACAGACAAGTGCAGCCGCCTGTCCACAGCCAATGTGGACAAGCTCACATTCATTATAATGAACCAGGCATGGATCCCACAAGACTTTTCTGTACATTGTGCTGAGTAGACAAGTATACTGGCCGCACCCAGCCATTGATATACTCCAGTGCACTTTCTCTTTTGCATTCTCTTATATTTCCCAATGTTTGGGGTCTTCCCAAATTTTAAAAAATAAATTAAAAATAAATAAAGAAAAAATAAAATATAAATAAAATAAAAAATATATATAGTGTTGGCTACCTCCTCCTCCACCACCGTTTTACCTACACCGTCACATCCACGACCTCCTCAACCTCCTACTCCACTTTGACCTCTGCCTCCTAGTTCAAGATAAAAATTATAATTTTTTTACTTTTTTTATATTCTATGTCATTTCCCTATTCACATTTGTTTGCAGGGCAATTGTCCTGCTCTTACCCCCCATTCTGCTTCATTTTGCAGCCATCTAGCCCTTACTATTTTACAGGCATTTAAGTGCCCCAAAGTTCTGGTCCCCATTGACTTCAATAGGGTTCAGGTTCAAGTTTGGGTCCCGAACCCGAACTTTGAGCCAAAGTTCAGCCAAACCCGACGAACCCTAACTTCCAGGTGTTTGCTCATCCCAATTAGGCCTCATGCACACAACCGTTGTGTGTTTTGCAGTCCGCAAATTGTGGATCCGCAAAACACGGATGGTGTCCGTGTGTGTTCCGTTATTTGCTGAACGGCACAGACAGCAATTAATATAACTGCCCATTCTTGTCCGCAAAACGGACAAGAATAGGACAGGTTATATTTTTTTTTGCGGACCACGGATGCGGACAGCACACGGAGTGTGGCATAGATCTGTTCAGACAAAGTGTAAGTAAAATACAGTACACTATATAGTGTACTGTACTGTATTATACAGACATCAGACCTTCAAGAACCAAGTGGGTCTGGGTAAAAAAAAAGTGATAAAAATAAATAAAATAAAAAACACATTTATCACAGATTAAAAATGAAAAAAATAAAATTACTTACACATGTTATATATCACCGCGTCTGTAACGACTTGATCTATAAAACGGCCATGTTACTTTACCCAAACTGTGAACGCCATGAAAAAATAAAATAAAAAAATATGATGAAATTGAAATTTTGCCCACCTTACTTCCCCAAAAAAAAGGTAAAAAAAGTGATAAAAAAGTCGTATGTATGCCAAAATAGTACCAATAAAACCGGCACCTCATCCCGCAAAAAAATGAGACCCTACCTAAGATAATCGCCCAAAACTTGTGTAAAAATTGTGTAAAACTTACATAAATAAAAAAAAGTATACATATTAGGTATCGCCGCGTCCGTAATAACCTGCTCTATAAAAATATCACATGACCTAACCCCTCAGGTGAATACCGTTAAAAAAAAAAAAAAAGTGGGGTCAATTTTTTGGAGTTTCTACTCTAGGGGTGCATCGGGGGGCTTCAAATGGGACAAAAAAAATGGTCCAGCAAAATCTGCCTTCCAAAAACCGTATGGCATTCATTTCCTTCTGTGCCCTGCTGTGTGCCTGTACAGCGGTTTACGACCACATATGGGGTGTTTCTGTAAACTACAGAATCAGAGCCATAAATATTGAGTTTTGTTTGGCTGTTAACCCTTGCTTTGTATTTTTCATTAAATCTTGTGGAACACCTAAAGGGTTAACAAAGTTTGTAAAATCAGTTTTGAATACCTTGAGGGGTGTAGTTTCTTAGATGGGGTCACTTTTACCACCACTTTTACTGAGTTTCTACTGTAGGGGTGCATCAGGGGGGCTTCAAATGGGAAATGGTGTAAAAAAAAAAAAAAACAGTCCAGCAAAATCTGCCTTCCAAAACCATACGGCGCACCTTTCCCTCTACGCCCTACTGTGTGCCCGTACAGTAGTTTACAGCCACATATGGGGTGTTTCTGCAAACTAGAGAATCGGGGCAATAAATATAGCATTTTGTTTGGCTGTTGACCCTTGATTTGTTACTGGAAAAAGTAGATTAAAATGGAAAAATGTTCCCAAAAATTGAAATTCTCAAATTTCATCTCCATTTGCCAATAACTCTTGTGCAACACCTAAAGGGTTAACAAAGTTTGTAAAATCAGTTTTGAATACCTTAAGGGGTGTAGTTTCTTAGGTGGGTCACTTTTATGAAGTTTCTACTCTAGGGGTTCATCAGGGGGGCTTCAAATGGGACATGGTGTCAAAAAAAAAAAACAGTCCAGCAAAATCTGCCTTCCAAAAACCAAACAGCGCACCTTTCACTCTACAGTAGTTTACGGCCACATATGGGGTGTTTCTGTAAACGGCAGAGTCAGGGCAATAAAGATACAGTCTTGTTTGGCTGTTAACCCTTGCTTTGTTAGTGGAAAAATGGGTTAAAATGGAAAATTAGGCAAAAAAATGAAATTCTCATATTTCATCCCCATTTGCCAATAACTCTTGTGCAGCACCTAAAGGGTTAACAAAGTTTGTAAAATCAGTTTTGAATACCTTGAGGGGTGTAGTTTATAGAATGGGGTCATTTTTGGGTGGTTTCTATTATGTAAGCCTTGCAAAGTGACTTCAAACCTGTAGTGGTCCCTAAAAATTGGGTTTTTAAACTTCTAAGCCTTGTAACATCCCCAAAAAATAAAATATCATTCCCAAAATAATTCAAACATGAAGTAGACATATGGGGAATGTAAAGTCATCACAATTTTTGCAGGTATTACTATGTATTACAGAAGTAGAGAAACTGAAACTTTGAAATGTGCTAATTTTTTCAAATTTTTTGTAAATTAGGTTTTTTGTTATGCAAAAAAATTTACTTTTTGGACCCAATTTTAGCAGTGTCATGAAGTACAATATGTGACGAAAAAACAATCTCAGAACGGCCTGGGTAAGTCAAAGAGTTTTAAACTTATCAGCACTTAAAGTGACACTGGTCAGATTTGCAAAAAATGGCCTGGTCCTAAGGTGAAATAAGGCTGTGTCCTTAAGGGGTTAAGGAGTAAAATAGTCCGATATGAGTCGACCAATATGGGGTCCTTATCTGCCTTTAACAGCACAATTATTACTACCTCTGCCATTGATCTGGGAACATGGCCCTCAAGAATAGATGAATCAACAACCCTTAAGAGTGATGGAAGTAGAATTTGGGGGAACCCATCTCCACCCGGTGATGTGTTACCTTTAACTGAGTCGTTTAACTCATTTAATGTCAGTGGGGCATTTAACATTTCTCTCTGTGCTTCAGTAATTCTAGGAAAAGTTATTTGCACCAAAAAAGTGTTTAAATCACCATGAGATTGAAAACATTCTGACATAATTCTGAAAAATAAAAGGCAATTTCTTGTAAGATTATGTCTATATTAGTGTTACTCATCCCATTGCTTTGACTAATAGATGCTATAGCTCTTGCATCCCCCCCGATACTGAATTATTGAGATCGAGCATCTATTAGGCTTACCTGTCTCCCAATATTTATTATATCCTTGAAAGAAGGCCTTATTTTCTATTTTATCTAACAGAAAATCGTCAAGCTACTTCTGTTATTTTAACAAAACTTCTTTATTACCCTCTGATAGATCCAAAGCTGCTTTTAAATCTATATCTGCAGCCTAAAATTGTTTTTTCCCCTTGATATTATCATGAATAACTCCTCTCTTAGATATGCCATGGCTGCCCTCCATACCATTAACTCTGACGCTATACCCCAGTTTATATTTTTTTTAAAAACTAAAAAAAACAAACCTCTTTATATGATTCACAATTGCATCATTATCAGGAATCACATTAAACCAGTGGGGATTGAATTTGATACTCCTGTAAATATTAGTTCTACCTGTCTGAACAATTACAAGTAAAAGGGAACAGCCTGCCGGATCCGTACTACAGTGTACACCTGTGTGCTGCCAGAAGTCTGCCAGGCCCCATTCACTATAATGTGGAGCGGTGTAGATTCAGTCACAACACGGCAAATATGCCAATAGGCAGCCGGACAAATAACGCTGCACGCAGTGGAACAGCCTGCCGGTCCGAGGAAACGCCAGTGTGAAACTGGCCTAAGATATCTTATTTGTCCTATCTTAAGTATAATTGATTCATCCCCTAGGAATACATCTATTCATGACATAGTGTTACATGACCTATTCCAACCGGAGAATATCTTCTTACTTGGGTTTCACTCGCCAAATGTCAGTTACCACCAATTCTTGTCAATGGGGTCAAACCAATAGGATTAACCACCTTATTTATCCTAAATCTTTCAAAATCTTCATCCATAACCCTGTTCATATCCCCAAATAACAAAATTGGACAAACATCTTTCCTCTCATAAAATTCAAGCAATTCCCTGAAGTTTCTGGATGCAAATGGTGGTAGATTATAAATAAAAGCCAAATGAAATCACCCATTTTACAGTGAGATAATATAAACCTACCTTCCAAATTATGAATGCCCAACCTGTGGCCCTCTAGCTGTTGCAAAACTACAACTCCCATCATGCCCTGATAGCTGTAGGCTGTCGCAGCATGATGGAACTTGTAGTTTTGCAACAGCTGGAGGGCCGTAGGTTGGGCATTCCTGCTCTAAATCAATTACCTTATCAAATAACTTTTAATTCATATTATACAGCGACACCCACCTTTGAATATGGAATGTAAAAAGAGTGATACTGGCATGCCAACCATTTTTTATAAACTATATTTACAATGATCCTTTATTAAATGTGATGCTAAGGAACAAATGATGTCAGGTAAGTAATTCTTCAGAACATCCATAACTGACAACCGTTTAAATTCATTCCCAAGTCCCCTAACATTCCAAACTAAAACCTGTGTAGACATCCAGAATCTTCAGCGAAAAAGAGAGGAATTAAAAAAACAAAAACAAAAAAACAAAGGCAAAAACACAATCCAAGAAATTATTCAGCAGGGGGGCCCTTCCCTTAACCCACCCCTTCTCCCTTCGATGACTTGCCCTAAACAACCTAATCTATGCACTACCTCCTGAGCTGTGTTATTAACTTAATAATAAATTACAACATCTTCTGTTATTGGGTATCCATGCAGACAATAGCATCCTTGGCACAATAAAAAAAAATGGTTTTCTCATTTTACAGTTGTGTTCAAAATAATAGCAGTGTGTTTAAAAAAGTGAATAAAGCTCAAAATCCTTCTAATAGCTTTTTTCCATACAAACAATTGCATTGGGAACACTACACGTTCTATTCCAAAGCAAAACATGAAAAAAAAATGTGTGTTGTTCCTCTAAAAAAAAAAAAAATTAAGAAAAGTGAATATTAGACTGTTCAAAAAATTGCAGTGTTTGTATTCTTCTTAACAAACTCAAACATTCCCTATATAAACCTAAAAATGTTTGAAGATTTTGCTTTCCTTTGAATCACTTCACTAATATTTAGTTGTAAAACCACTGTTTCTGAGAACTGCTGTACATCTGTGTTGCATGGAGTCAACCAACTTCTGGTACCTGTGAACAGGTACTCCAGCCCAGGATGATTGGACTACATTCCACAGTTCTCCTCTATTTCTTGGTTTTGCCTCAGAAACTGCTTTTTTGATGTCACCCCAAAAGTTTTCTATTGGATTAAGATCCGGGGATTGGGCTGCCCACTCCATAACGACACTCTTGGTCTGGAACCAAGATGTTGCACGTTTACTTGTGTGTTTGGGGTCATTGTTTTGTTGGAATCCCCATTTCAAGGTCATTTCCTCTTCAGTATAAGGCAGCATGACCTCTTCAAGTATTCTGATGTATTCAAACTGATCCGTGATCCCTGGTATGTGACAAATAGGCCCAACACCGTAGTATAAGAAACATCCCCATATCATGATGCTTGCGCCACCATGCTTCACAGTGTACTGTGGCTTGAATTCAGTGTTTGGGGGTCATCTGACAAATTGTCTCCAGCATCTGGACCCAAAAAGAACAATCTTACTTTCATCAGTCCACAAAATGTCTCTTTAGGCCAGTCAATGTGCTCTTTGGCAAACTGTAACCTCTTCAGCACGTCTTTTTCCCCAGCCTGAATGACAGCATTTCAAAGGACAGTAGTTTCGAAATTCTGGCATTCAGGGCCAGGGATCGAGGGTGGCTAGGTGGGAATTTACGCTTTCTCTCCAAGGTTTGTGAGATGGAGAGCTGAACTCTTCCGTGTGACATGGTGGAGATGCTTGGTGACGGAGGTGGTGGTGTTGGTGGCACATATTCTGTTTTCTGGGAGGCAGGTGCCAATGTTCCTCCAGAGGCAGAGGAAGAGGCAGAGGCAGCAGCAGAAGAGGGAGCAGGAGGGGCCTGAGCCCTTTCTTGGTTTTGAAGGTGCTTACTCCACTGCAGCCCGTGTCTCACATGTAGATGCCTGGTCATGCAGGTTGTGCTAAGGTTCAGAACGTTAATGCCTCGCTTCAGGCTCTGATGGAACAGCGTGCAAACCACTCAGGTCTTGTCGTCAGCACATTGTGACGAAGAAGTGCCATGCCAAGGAACTCCTTGAAGCTGCCTTTGGTGTGCTCGGTCCCTGGTGGCCAGTAGCAGACAAACTGTTTTGGCGACAACTGCTCTGCTTTTGCACCCTTCTCCCTCTTTTGCTACGTTGTTGGCTCTGTCTCACCACTGCCTCTTCCTCCGAACTCTGAAAGTCAGTGGCACGACCTTCATTCCATGTGGGGTCTAGGACCTCAGCGTCCCCTGCATTGTCTTCCACCCAGTCTTCCTCCCTGACCACCTTTTCGGTCTGCACACTGCAGAAAGACACAGCAGTTGGCACCTGTGTTTTGTCATCAGAGACGTCCTGAGGTGGTATTCCCATGTCCTCATCAGGAAACATAAGTGGTTGTGCGTCAGTGCATTCTATGTCTTTCACCCCTGGGGAAGGGCTAGGTGGATGCCCTTGGGAAACTTTTTTTTTTTTGCTGCATGACTTGAGGTTTAGACAGGTTTCACGATATGCACGGGGGTGATGTGACAGACTGATGGGCATGGGTTTCAGGCGCCACCTGTGCGTTTTCTGCAGAAGACTGGGTGGGAGATAATGTGAATGTGCTGGATCCACTGTCGGCCACCCAATTGACTAGCGCCTGTACTTGCTCAAGCCTTACCATCCTTAGAACGGCATTAGGCCTGACCAAATATCGCTGTAGATTCTGGCGGCTACTGGGATCTGAGGTAGTAGGTTCAGTAGGACGTGTAGCTGGGGCAGAATGGCCACGTCCTCTCCCTGCACCAGAGGCTCCACCAACACCACCACTACGATCATGACTGAGTCCCTTATTAGATGTTTCCCCTCATAGTTAGCGTTTACCAAGCAAAGTAAAAAGTGGTTGAGTCTGTTAAAAATAATTATCTGCCAATAAAAACCCTGATTTAGGGTATTGCACAAATTATTTTTTTTTTTTTTTAACTCTATATGACAGCGGTATTTGTAGCCTAAATTTCACAGTAACTTATGCACCTCTAATCCCAGATGTGCAGTATATCAGAGGTTTTTTTTTAACCCCAGTAAGCAAAAGCCGTATTTGTGGCCTAAATTTCACAGTAACTTATGCACCTATAATCACAGATGTGCAGTATATAAAACAGGTTTTTTTCGACACCGGTATGTGAAAGCCGTATTTCTGGCATAAAATGAACAGTCCCTTATGCACCTATAATCCTAGATGTGCACTATATGAAACATTTTTATTTTATTTTTTTTTACCCAGTATGCCCCAGTATATTAAATCCGTATTTCTGGCCTAAATGTAACACTCACTTATGCACCTATAATCCTAGATGTGCACCATATGAAACAGATTTTATTTTATTTTTTTCACCCCAGTATGCCTCAGTATGAGAATGCCGTATTTCTGGCCTAAATTGAACAGTCACTTATGCAGCGATAATCCTAGATGTGCACTATATGAAAAAAAAGTTGTCTCAAAGCAGTATTTATAGACTTGCAGACATGCAGATATCCTCTGCTGGTGCACTATCGTTGCATAAAATGGCTGCCGATTATGTATTAACTGGCTAAAAGGAAAAAAAAAAAAGTTTGTTTTTGGATGGTTTCTATTATGTAAGTGACTTCAGATCTGAACTGGTCCTCAAAAAAGTGGGTTTTGGAAATTTTCTGAAAAATTTCAAGATTTGCTTCTAAACTTCTAAGCCTTCTAACGTTCCCAAAAAGTAAAATTGCATTCACAAAATGATCCAAACATGAAGTAGACATTTGGGGAATGTAAAGTAGTAACTATTATATCGGTTATAAAAGTAGAGAAATAGAAATTTGGAAATTTTAAAATGTTTCAAAATTTTTGGTAAATTTGCTATTTTTTTATAAATAAAAATTACATTTTTGGACTCAATTTTACCACGGTCATGAAGTACAATATGTGACGAGAAAACATTCTCAGAATGGCCAGGATAAGTAAAAGTGTTTTAAAGTTACTACCACATAAAGCGACATATGTCAGATTTGCTAAAAATGGCCTTGGCAGAAAGGTGAAAAATGGCTTGGTCCTGAAAGGGTTAAGCCTTTGGTTCACTGCTGGCCGCCTTTGCCTACTGGCCCTATAGCAGCTGCGTAATATGCCTCTATTGGAGGTACATCACTTGTCATGGCCACATGTGCCCCTTTCAAATTAGTTATGCCTACATGTGCTACCTTCACAGTAGTTATGCCTGCATATCCCCTGTAAGGGATCGTCTCTTATTTGGGGGTCATTCTCACAGAATTATCTATACGATAGCGTTCCCACATGGAACCAGATGTGGCTTACCCCAGGCATACAGTGCACCAGCCCTCAGGCTGTAACAAATGCAGTACCTTTGGAGGGGGTTGTGGTCTAGCAGTCCTCCTGACTCTGACCTTTCAATGCTTGTTCCCAGGTGTCGCTGAGTCCCCCAAAGTCCAGGCTATTGCATAGCCTCGTGGCCCCTCAGCCTTGCCTAGCTGAGACCACACTGACAGAGCCTCACCAGGCCTCTGTCTGCACACTCTCCAGAGTGAGACACACCCAAGATCCAGTAGCAGGATTAAATAGGATCCCTGGACATGAGCATGCCCTAAGTCCCGGACTGGAACCTGGGGAAACAACACCTCAATGTTTACACCCCCTTCATGCCATAATGTGCCCTCTTCACAGTAGCTATGTGTCCACATATGCCCACTTCACAGTAGTCATGCCCTGTATGTGCCCCCTTCACAGTAGTCATTCCCACATGTGCCCCCTTCACATTAGTCATGCCCATATCTGCCCACTTCACAGTAGTTATGTGCCCACTTCACAGTACTTATGTGCCCCACATGTGCTCCTTCACTATAGTCATGCCCTACTGTGCCTCCCGCTGGGGCCCACCCGACACCGCCGCAAGTACAATCAGGGGCGTCCTTAGGTCAAAACATTCGGGGCTTGAGCCCCGGATGTTTTGTCCAGTGCTCCGAATGCTATTCCCCACACCCCTTGTTCGTGTTCTGATCTGCTAGGCTGCTGTGTGGTCATGAATTCAGTCACTTCAGAGCGCAACCCGTCCTGCGGCGCGTGATCCCGCGAGACCTGCCGCGGGAGGTCACGGGTCTGAATGATGAATTTATGCCCACGCAGCAGCCTAGCAGATCATCAGAACAAGTACAAGGTGGGGGGCAAATTACTTAATGGGGGGCAGTGTTGGGGCAAATTACATAATGTGAGGCAGTCTGGGGGAAAATTACTTAATGGGGGAAGTGTGGCGACAAATTACATAGTGGGGGCAAATTACTTAATGGGGGCAGTGTGGGGGGCAAATTACATAATGTGAGGCAGTGTGGGGCAAATTAAATAATATGGGACAGTGTGGGGGCAAATTACTTAATGGGGCAGTGTTAGGGGCAAATTACATAGTGTGGGGGCGAATTACATAATGTGAGGCAGTGTGGGGGCAAAATACTTAATGGGGGCAGTGTGGCAGACAAATTACTTAATAGGGGCAGTGTGGGGGCAAATTACTTAATGGGGCAGTGTGGGGGCAAATTACTTAATGGAGGCAGTGTGGGGGCAAATTACATACCTTAATGTGGGGCAGTGTGGGGGGCAAATTACTTAATGGGGCAGTGTGGGGGGCAGTATTACTAATGAGGGCATTCTAGAAGGGAATTACTATTGGTGGGACTATGAGGAGCACTATTTTATGGGGGTACTGGGCACTATTATTTCTTCAGGATACTATTGGGGGGAACAGCGAGCAGCAGAATAACACTGTGGGGACTCCAGGTTGGGGGATGATGATAAAAAAGTAAGGAAGCTAAGATGTCTGTGTGTCACACTCTGCAGAGACAAGGCGGCTGAAAGAAGTTGTATGGAGAAGATGATGACAGAGAAGATCTACATCAGAGGAGACGTCACCTGGAGGCACTGGATGTGCTGCTGTATAGCAAGTACAGCAAATCACGGTGTGCAGGGGTAGGGTTGATATAGAGAACTGGGCCAGGGTTATTGCAAAGTAGTAATGGACGAACATCTGCCGGGACGGTTCGCGATCAAGCAAACACGATCAAATGGTCGTAAACCGCAAGTTTGTGGCTGGTCCCATTCATTTTAATGGCAGGCAAACCTGAAAAACCTTCAGCTCATATTTGCAGCCAAGAAATAATTACTAGAAGTGCACAAATAGTTCTACAACATGGACAGTGACATACCAGATGTATTATTCGAATTTGCGGTCTCCATTCATAATTTTTTTCAATGCAAAATATCGGCAATAAAATTTTCACGTACGCGCATGCGCAAAATAGGCACGACCTACTACGGTAACTTTTTCCACCAGACCGAAGTTGGATGCGATTACAAAAGATGGTTGCCAACAATATAATATACAAGAAAGTATATTATTGGTATATAACACCCTGCTTCTATCAGTTTTTTTTGGGGGGCGACTGGTATATCACACCAGTTATAATTATTTTTTCTAGTTGCGTTTGTCACCCTGTGTAGCTGCAGAACCGCTCACTATTGCTACACAATACAAATCCACTATAATATGCTTTCTTTCTATGTTAGAAAGTATATTATAAGTGTATTACACCCCTCTGTACTGCACACCTATCAATAGCACACCTATACCAGTCATTAAAGGACTTTTGTGGCCCTATTAGCTAGCGTTTGGTGTCCCTAACAGTCTGTTCCTGCTCCCCACAGCAACATCTCACTACACTGACAAAAGACTGAATGTAAAATGGCGGCCAGATCGGGTTTATTTTCAAGGTAGGGGGTATGTCCATGGGCTGAAACATCTCAATTGGCTGTCCTGTACCACCTGATGGATGTGTCATGGGTCAAAGCTCTTCACAATGTAAAAGAATATGGCGGACGCGAATATCTCCAAATGTTCACATGTTTGGCGAATCGCGAATGGGCAAAGTTCACCACGAACCCACCGCCGGGCGAACCGCAAGGCCATCTCTAATTCAAAGTGTTAATATGCACTGTGAATATAAGCCCTGTACTGTGTTGTCACTGTGCATATTAACCCTTTACTGTGATGTCACTGCATATTAAAGGGGTACTCCGGGATAGGAAAATAAATCCCCTATCCAAAGGATCCAAAGGAAAGAAGATAAGTGTCTGATCGGGGGGGTACTCCTGATCTCCTTGTGCCCGGAGCGGTTGTCAACACTCCCCCTCCATGTATCTATGGGAAAGCTGCAGATACAGCACTTGTGTATCTGAGTCTTCCATGACTTGATGCAGCAGTAATCCATGGAGGGGGAGTGTTGACCACACCACCGCTCCGTGCGGTGGTTAACACAGCTTATTTCTTCAGGACTGAGCAGGGGTACAATACGGGAGATCACGAGCATCCCAACAATCTTCGTGGGGGCCTCATGTTCGAGTTTCGCCTAAGGCCTCACAAAGTCTGTGCTGCCTCTGTGTGCCCCCTTCACATAAAGCATGCCTACATGTGCTCTCTTCACAGTAGTCATGGTCACATGTGCCCCCTTCACAGTAGTTATGACCAGATGTGCCCCCATTCACAGTGGTTATGTGCATGCATTTGCCCCCTTCACAGTAATTATGTGCCCACATCTGCCCCCTCACAGTAGTTCCCCCCACATATGCCCCCTTCACAGTAGTCATGCCCACATTTACCCCCTTTACAGTAATTATGCTCACATGTGCCCCTTCACAGTAGTTATGCCAGGATGTGCCCTCTTCCCAGTAGGGACACCCATGTCAGGCCCCTGTCACAGTAGTCATGCCCACATGTGCCCCGGTCACAGTAGGTTTGCTCATATTGTGCCCAGTCACAGTAGTTATTCTCACACTGTTCCCCTTCACAGTAGTTATGCCCACATTGTACCCCTCACTGTAGTAGTACCTAGACTGTGCCCCTTTAACAGTGGAAATGCCCATACTGTGCCCTTTTCATAGTGACAATGCCCACATTGCGCCCCCTGACATTAGTTAACCCACATTGCGCCCCATCACAGTAGTTATGCCCACATGTGCCTCCTTCACAGTAGTTAAGCCCATGTGTGCTACCTCACAGTAATTATGACCATATGTGCCCCCTTAACAGTAGTTATTCCCACATGTGCTCATTTACAGTAGTCATGTCCATTAGTGTTAAGTGCTAATATTCAAATTACGAATATTTATCTTGAATATCGCAGCTCCGAGAATTCGCGAATATTTCGAATATAGTGCTATATATTTTGCTATATTGAATATTCCTAATTTTTTAACATCTGAAAATGTGATTCCTCCCTGCTTCTTGCTTTTGGGCCAATGAGTCATTGGCCCACAAGCAACTTAAGCAGGGAGGACTCATGACTTTAGATGGGGAATAATGACAAATATTCTAAAAAAACGAATATATAGCACTATATTGAATATATTTGTTTTTTAGAATATTCATTTTATTTTTTCCATCTGAAGTCATGATTTCTCCCTGCTTAAGTAATCATGACTTCAGATGGAAAAAAATAACGAATATTCTAAAAAACGAATATATAGCACTAAATTCTATAGTGCTATACATTCGTTTTTAACCCACGCATGTATTGATCGTGTAATATTTGCATATTACGCGATCATTACCTTGCCAATCTTTCGAGTAAAAAAAAAAAGTAGAACAAAATATTTATGGGAGAGGCTTAACTGTGATGAGTGGGTGAAGCGCTTCCCCTGACCTAGCTGGCTGTGTTGTGCCGGAAGCCAGGAGCGAGGGTAAGCCTAGTAGTGGGCATACCCTAAAAGGGAGTGTTTGAGAACAGGGGGGGTGGGTGGGTGTGAACAGAAGCGCCCTGAGGAGCTGGGGGCTGGGGCTTAAGAAGGTAATATGCCCCTCCCACAAATTCAGGCTGACTTTTCAGCCTTCCACTTATGGGAGAGGCTTAACTGTGATGAGTGGGTGAAGCGCTTCCCCTGACCTAGCTGGCTGTGTTGTGCCGGAAGCCAGGAGCGAGGGTAAGCCTAGTAGTGGGCAAAATAAACGAGGAGAGCAGAGTAGTGACCAAAAGCCTTCAAAACCACCCAGAGAGCAAGATTACAAAATGCCTGGGAAATCTCAACATGCGGGTTCGGGATGTATCTCGTGAAGCAAGAAGAGCGCCACCTACCCAAGCATTTAACCCGTGCGCCGGGACCCCGTTTTCGATGCTGAGGGCGCAGCTCCAGTTCAGAGCGAGTGTCCCGTGGTGGCCAGCGGGTTACGACCGAGACCTGAGGCCAGCGTTATGATGTGGGCCACAAAACTGGATTGATGACAGGGGCCCCCCACGCCAAGGAAGCAGCGGGGCCTCTGGGGAGGCCCTTGCAACGGGGCCAGCAATTGACGGGGGACCATGACTGGGCACCAATCGTTGGAGGTTTTAAAACCTGACCTCTGAGGATGGTCCATGCTGATTGGCCTTCGTGGAAGGGAGCCAGAGGCCACAATGGTCATGGGCCCAGGACAACTGTCGCACCGGCAACCCCTAACGTTTAGGGGAGGTGCTGGTGAACTCACCTGGCCCGAGGAACCCGCAAAACCCGAGATACACGGCTGCCCTAACAATCAAACTAGGAGAGTGGCCAAAAAGGAAATCCATCCAGCGCGGACGAGAGTCGCCCAAACATCTCACCGGAGACAGGCTGCGCGCCACCTATCCGCATGGCGCAGTGCTGTCTCCCCGCTAGGTACAGCTTGATGGTGTTAAATGACAGCCTGAGATTTGCGGTGACAGTGGGCTATGAACGCCAGGGTGTAGGAGACATCGTTCAAGCCACCTGCGGGTGGGACCTTGAAAAACTTTGGAAACCTTGACGCCGGCTTGGTAGTTTCCTGATGGTACGGGAAAACCTCTGAGCGTTTCAGGCAAATATATTGGATCCTGACCGATTCAGGCAAATGCGAACAACCTGTGGGAAATAAGACCTGAGCGATTTCAGGGAAATACGTGACCTGAGTGAATCAGGAAAATACATAGTAACATAATAACATAGTACATAAGGCCGAAAAAGACATTTGTCCATCCAGTTCGGCCTGACATCCTGCAAGTTGATCCAGAGGAAGGCAAAAAACCCCTGTGAGGTAGAAGCCAATTTTCCTCATTTCAGGGGAATAAAAAATTCCTTCCCGACTCCAATCAGGCAATCAGAATAACTCCCTGGATCAACGATCTCTCTAGTAGCTATAGCCTGTAAAATTAATACATACACCCTGGAAATACCGACAACCTGAAGAGACAGGAAAATACAAACCTGAGCGATTCAGGGAAATACATGACCTGAGTGATTTCAGGGAAAATACGTAAAACCTGAGCGATTCAGGGGAATACATAAAACCCGAGCGATTCAGGGAAATGAGACCTGGGGTCATATATATTTCCCCCTTTTTTTATATTTTTCTTTTTTTTTTTTTTTTTTTTTTATGCAGTGGCCGAGTGACCGGGCGAGAGCGGAAAGGAAACAGGAATGACCATGGTATAAAAAGGATCGCAACCTACCGGAATCCACGGACAGCGCTGCCAACTCTCCGGCGACACTGAAGACCTAGGAATGGAGGCTCGTGATGAATGAAGGAAAGCTCTGAGCTGTGGAGGTGCGTAAAGCCGCCACCCGGCTGGACCTTACCTGAAACCTGGCACCGTGGAATAACCGGACACGGAGACGCCCTGTGACACAATTGAGGAAGGATCGAAATTCCGGTGGCCTGAGGCCCTGCTTACCTGAAATAAACTAGCGTTGGTACGAGACCCGGAGAGAGGTGTGATCTGGTGGCACTGGAATGAAGCGACGGAGAACCAGGATGCAGCCTGGGCATCATGGTCAACTGCTGGATGACCCTGAACTGCCAGAATCAGGGCCCGAAGTCGCGCTGCATGCAACAAGACCTGTGGGAAACAGAAATCCAGACGTGCCGGACACGAAACCGGGTAACCAGGAACCAGCCGGACCCTGCTGAGAAACCCCTGAGCGTTCCAGGCAGACGCATGGAACCTGATTGATTCAGGCAAATACATTGAATCCTGAGTGAATCAGGCGCTTACCTACACCTTTCGGGGAGGATGACAGGCCTGGGTGAACCAGGAGACAGGTAGGTGTGAGCCTGGGCGATCCAGGAGGCAGAGGTAGGTATGAGCCTGGGCGAACCAGGAGACAGAAGAAGGTGCGAGGCCTGGGTGATCCAGGAGGCAGAGGTAGGTATCAGCCTGGACGAACCAGGAGACAGAAGAAGGTGCGTGCCTGGGCGATCCAGGAGGCAGAGGTAGGTATGAGCCTGGACGAACCAGGAGACAGAAGAAGGTGCGTGCCTGGGCGATCCAGGAGGCAGAGGTAGGTATGAGCCTGGGGAACCAGGAGACAGAGGTAGGTATGAGCCTGGACGAACCAGGAGGCAGAGGTAGGTGCGTGCCTGGGCGATCCAGGAGGCAGAGGTAGGTGCGTGCCTGGGCGATCCAGGAGGCAGAGGTAGGTGCGTGCCTGGGCGATCCAGGAGGCAGAGGTAGGTGCGTGCCTGGGCGATCCAGGAGGCAGAGGTAGGTGCGTGCCTGGGCGATCCAGGAGGCAGAGGTAGGTGCGTGCCTGGGCGATCCAGGAGGCAGAGGTAGGTGCGTGCCTGGGCGATCCAGGAGGCAGAAGTAGGTAGTAGATGAGACAGCAGTATATCACGTGAAGCATAGACATATAACATGTGGCACTGTCGCCCATAGAGTAGAAGACTGCGGTGAGCGTATGGTGACCGCTGAATGGGTATGGCGAGTATTGATGGCCTGGACTACTTGTGGTGAGACCCCCGATTTTTTTTTTTTTTTTTTAACCTGTGCTAACCTGGTCCCTTCCAGCCCAGCGGAATGAGGAACCAAGGATGACTGCCTCGCTCCCGCACGGCATGAAATGGCTGGAGATTGGAACCTACCGATTAACTTGTAGATATATTTAAATTTCTTTATACAATAAAAAAAAAAAAAAAATTAAAGTTTCTCTTTTTTTTTTTTTTTTAAATATATATATATATATATTTTTTTTTTTTTGAGGGCATGGCCTGACGTTGTCCGGGGGCTAGATACCCCTGCTTTGGCCGTAGACCTAATGGGAACACTAAATACAATAAAATATATTCACCAGGATCCAGATTTCAGCAGCATAGACACAAGCTTCTGTGACATCATTCTACACTATGAATATATATACTATAAACAAACATCTGCTGATAGCCTGTCTATCATGAAGAAGGATCCACAGGAAAAATGACCCAACAATTAGAGCTTAATTCCCTTAACAAAAGTGTCATGGTGCATAGTGATTTTAACTTTGACAGGGTTTCTGATGTACATTTATGGGCCCAGGCCTGACGGAAGCACTCCGGCGTGCGCTCTGGAACGCACGCCGCACACGCGACCAGGCCCAGGCCCGGCCGAGGGACTCCGGCGTGCACTCCAAGCCGGAACGCACGCCGACCACGTGACCCGGCCCATGCCTTGCGGCGGATTTCCGGCGTGCGCTCCACGCTGGAACGCACGCCGGCCTGCAGTGGGGCCTGAGGTGAGGACGGGGAGGCCGTGTGGAGAGGGGGATCTGCGGGCCAGACCCTGCCCCCCCTGCTGTCTCGGGAGGAAGTTGGAGGGGAACACAGGGAGGGAACCAAGGAAGGAGACAAGAAGCAATTTGGTGCGGACATGAGAATTGGCATGCGTTCCACGCTGGAACGCATGCCAACTCTGGGAGCCGGGAGTATGTGACCGTGGCTGATGGAGCCCTTGTGGCGCATTGTTTGCGCAAAATTACCTCTCCTGAAGACGTGACGGCAGTGTATGACAACGAAACCAAACGAACCGAACCAGATGAAAGCTACTCACGACATGCACAGATGCAGTACCAGAGCAGGCGACTCCCTATCCAGAATGTGAACAGAAGCGCCCTGAGGAGCTGGGGGCTGGGGCTTAAGAAGGTAATATGCCCCTCCCACAAATTCAGGCTGACTTTTCAGCCTTCCACTTGTGAAATATTGCAAATTTGAATATGACCCTTGCTGCTCATCACTAATGTCCATATGTGCCCCCTTCACAATAGTAATGCCCCCATGTGCCCTCTTTACAGTAGTTTTGCCCATATGTGCCCTATTCACAGTAGTAATTCCCAAATGTGCCCCCTTCATATTAGTTATGTGCCCATGTGTGAATCCTTCACAGTATTTATGTGTCCACATGTGCCCTGTCACAGTAGTTACGCCCACATTGTGCTCTGTCACAGCAGTTATGCTCATGCAATGAGCCGGACCGTGGGTGCAGTTACACGGACACCAATTATGCAGTGGGTCAGGATATGAGTATAATAGTCTATGTTTTTTGTTTGTGACGCCAATTGCAGCGTGCGCAGAGTACTAACACAGGGCCCTTTAAGATGTTGTAGCTCACGTACCAGACTAGGAATGCCAGAGTGGTGTAATGTGTGATAGTGGCAATAGTGTCAACGGTGTCTACTACCTGGGTACTGCTGGACTCCTGGATCCTGGCTCACTTGCAATAAAATGAGTGTGTTGCTAGTAGGAGTAATTGAGGGTTTTGCAGCAATAATTGAGATCCAGACTTGGAATTTAATTCAAACTGGTCTTTACTTGATGCAGCAGTAATCCATGTGAGATATAGTGAGATAATAGTCTGAAGTCCCAGCAGGTATTGCCAATGTGTGGCAGGAATCTATCTTCTGCTTCTATCATGTGTCTGGAGCTCTCTGCAGATAAGTTATCTGCTTGTGGCTCTGTAATGTGGCAGGAATTTAATTATTCTGCTCTGTCTATCTTCTGCTGTCTTGGGGACTGACTAGCTGAGGAGGAATTTGTCTTCTCCTGGTCTCTGTACGGTACTCACAGTTGTGCTCACAGGGTATGGTTCTTTCTGGAGTTCTGAAGGTGGCTGCTTGCTTTCTACCAGCTGAGACTGAAGGGCTCAGGCTGGGAATTATGATCTTGTGTCTCAGCCGAGACAAGAGACTGGCTTGGATCCCTAGGACTGGGAGCTCCTACGTGCACAGCCTTCCCCTAGCCGGGGTGGCTGGCACACTAACTGAACTTCCTTCCCTACCCATGAGGCAGGACATGGGTGAGCCCACTCTGCTCAAAGAGGGGGGGGGATACTGGAATGTACTATTCCAGTCTAGAAATACTAAACTGAACTAAGTCTCTGCTAACATTGCTGCCACCTGCTGGTGAACATGAAAATTACAGCAAATACATTTAACAAGGGTTTCAATGCACATTAGTGAGAATTACATGAAATGACACAAGATGACAGTACAAATCCACTTAACAGGTTGTAGCGGGGTAAAAGATTTTCGTAACATAACTCTGGGATGTTACACTCACAATGTGCCCCATCACAGCAGTAATGCCCACATATGTCCCCTTCACAGTAGACATGCCAACATGTGCCCCCTTCACAGCCTTAGTAAGTATGCTCGTTAGTGATTACCTGCCTCTGTAAAGGTGCTGCTGATTACATCTTTCATGCAGTCACAAAAATCATTGCTTGCTGGCAGCAGGCCGTGCAATCTAATCGCGCTCTGCTGCCGGCATAAAATTTTGAATGGGGATGAGCAATGTCATTAGCAATCACTGCTCCCCATACTGTGGAAGATATTGCTGCATGTAATTGCAGCAGTCTCCTTCCCTGATGAACAGGCGATTGTCGGGACAGAATGCTTCCTTCCCGACAATCATCTGCTAAATCTACCACTGCTACACAGAAGGTTTTATCAGCTGTGTGGCTCCAAATCTCCAATTTTCATACTTTTTGAGTCCTTGTCCATTTGTAATGAAACCACAGTTTTTATTGCTCTGTTTTATCTCAATTATGCATCTGCTATGTCTAATGCTATCCTATGTGAGACTGTCTGCTGAGCTATGTACCTAATTCAGTCATGTGTGATAATATCAGTGTATAGTTCTGGGCTCCTGTGAACAATGCAGACATAGCAGAGCTGGAGAGCGTACAGAGAAGGGCAACTAAAGTAATAACTGGAATGGGGCAACAACAGTACCCTGAAAGATTATCAAAATTAGAGTTATTCTCTTTAGAAAAAAAACGACTGAGGGGAGATCTACTAACTATGTATCAATATATCAGGGGTCAGTACAGAGATCTCTCCCATCATCTATTTATCCCCAGGACTGTGAGTGTGATGAAGGGACATCCTCTGCGTCTGGAGGAAAGAAGGTTTGTACACAAACATAGAAGAGGATTCTTTATGGTAAGAGCAGTGAGACTATGGAACTCTCTGCCTGAGGAGGTGGTGATGGTGAGTACAATAAAGGAATTCAAGAGGGGCCTGGATGTATTTCTGGAGTGTAATAATATTGCAGGTTATACTATTTAGATTTCTGGAGATGTTGTTTTTCCAGCGACTGGAGTCGGGAAGGATTTTTTTCCCCCCTAAAGTGAGGAAATTGGCTTTTATCTCAGTTTTTTTTTTTTTTTTGCCTTCCTCTGGATCAACTTGCAAGATAACAGGCTGAAGACAGATGTATTTTTCAGCCTTATAAATGACGTTACTGTGTTACTACTATCTGATAAGCTATGTATCTAAATTTATTATGTGCAATACTGTCTGATTAAATGTGTATCTAATCTATTTATATGTGATATTCCCCGTCCTACATTCATCTTCTCCCTGGCCTAAATGGCTGATAACAGGGAGCAATACATTTTATTCCCCTGTCCTACAGTCAGCCTCTCAACAGGGTGAAATGGCCAATAACATGAAGCAATAAATGGTATTCTCCTGTCCTACAGTCATCCTTTCCCAGGCCTAAAATGGCTGACAACAGGGGCAATAGTTTGACTACCCCTGGCATAGTCATCCTCTCCATGGCCTGAAATGGATGATAACAAGGAGCAATAGATTGTATACAGTCATCCTCTGCACCGGCCTGAAATGGTTGATAACATAGAGCAATAGATTATATTCACCTGTCCTACATTAATTTGCTGCCTGTCCTGAAATGGCTGAACAGGGAGCAATATATTGTATTCTTATGTCCTTCAAGCCTCTTTCCAGCCCGAAATAGCTAATAACAGGGAGTTATACATTTTATTTCCCAGTCAAGGGTTTGTAGGGACAGTTAGTAAGAGAAAATATAGTAATATATTGCATATCAAAGAGCTACCATTGAGAAGACCCCCACTCCCAAATGTTCTCCAAACAAACTAATGAGGACATTTTGCTGGATGAGTAAAAGAGCTAAATACACTCAATACCCAGTGGTTATGATTAGGGTTGAGCAAACCCAAACTGTAAAGTTAGGGTTCGT